>NC_141905.1:56680000-57280000 GCF_057802395.1 Ceratotherium simum simum | reverse complement strand
CTATTCACATAGCTACAGCTCAGGCCCTCAATCTCTCTTGCTTGTTCTAGTACAGAGGCCTCTAAGTAGTCTCCTTAATTCCTAATCCATATGGTCCTCTCAACCTCCACCTGAGAACTGTTCTGAAATACCTTTGCTTAAATATTTTTATGGCTCTACATCACCAACAAGAAAAACTGCAAAGCCCTGAGCCCACATACAAAGTCCTTCCATGTCGAGCCACTAAATGGCTGTGTAAACTTGGACAATTCTCTCTTCTCTCCTTATCTATATCGTGCAGGGACTGAACTAGAAGATCTGTTAGGTTCCTGCCAATGCTAATACTCTACCCTCCTGCAGAAACACAGATCCTTGGAGCCCAGGGCCCAGCAAAGAAGTGAGCCTCTCCTAACATTCCTTGGCTTTAGGAGGTTGCATCTTCCAAGCTCCCTGATGCTCAAAAGTGTT
Source organism: Ceratotherium simum simum (assembly GCF_057802395.1). Classification (NCBI taxonomy): domain Eukaryota; kingdom Metazoa; phylum Chordata; class Mammalia; order Perissodactyla; family Rhinocerotidae; genus Ceratotherium; species Ceratotherium simum. The sequence continues at coordinate 57,279,553 of NC_141905.1, read as the reverse complement.
CCCTTTCTGGACCTCAGACATCTGCTCTCTTCCCTGAAACCCCCCAAATAGTCTTGATATTAGTACACTTGTACTTAATCTCTCTTGGAACACAGAAACATGACACAGCCGGGTCTTCTAAGCCTTTGCTACTCGAAGTGTAATCCCTAGCTTGGCAGCATCAGCATCATCTGGGAGCTTGTTAGAAATGCAGAATCACTGCCCCACCCTAGAACTACTGGATCAGAATTTGCATTTTAACAAGAACTCCAGGGGATTAGAATGTATATTAAATTTGAGAAACCCTGGTATAAACCACCAACTCTGTCCTTGTTGCTTCTCCTAAACTAAAAGACAAATCCATTGAAGTTCCAGGATCTCAGAAATTCACCCTGTTGCTTCACTAGACCAATAGGGCCTTGCCTAGTCTCCCTGCTCTTACACTCAATCTCTGGAAATGGTCCTTTTGGCAAAACCACCAAGTTTGTACCTTCCTTGCCATTCCCCCCATTAACTCATGTCCCAGGAGCATTTCCATCTGCTTTCCCTGAGCCTCGGGGCCCCTCCACAGCTGCAAGCCCAGGGCCTCAGAAACCAGCCCTGACACTTCCTCCTGAACCCAGGGAGTCTTCAAGAACTTCAGAGGTCCCAGTGCTTGGAGACCTTAGCCTACCAGACCTCCTGAGACTGGGAGGCCAGTCAAGTTCTCCCTGGAGGCCTGTGCAATTTTGGTCCACCCAAGCCTGCTGAAACAGCCCCACCTGTTTCTCACGGATGCTGGAATTATATCCTCTTTCTAGTCCCAGAAGCAAATGGCTTCCCCCAAACCTTTAAACTGGTAGAGTGTGTCGATCTTGGTGATGCTGACCTTCAGAGAGCAGAGGATGGAAAGGACCAGTGCCCCCTAGAGGTCAGCAGAAGACTCACCAGTCCTTCCTTCATTTAGAGTGTAGAAAGATAAAGCTTGAATTATACAAAGAACAGAGGCCTGGACCCCCTACAGATGCAGATCAGGCCAGTGTGGAGCCTGCTGCTTTCAGTTCAGACTCCACATTCCTACTTTGTCTCTGAGGAAGGACCACTGGCTGCAGGGACCTCATGGTCCACTGAGCAGAGTGCATTAGCCCCCAGCAGCTGGTGTTGCTGTGGGAAGGGAAGATATCCAAACTGTGTTGTGTATTTACTCTGCTCTGGGCATTATGCTAAGCTCTTTACAGACATTAGCTCATTTAATCTCCCATTAGCACCATTATATAGAAATGACTATCTCAGTTTTGCAGATGAGGAAAACGCAACTCAGGAACATTAAGTAACCTGTCCAAGGTTACTGCAGCCACTAAAGGAAAACCTACCCAAGGCTTCCATTCCACTATTCTTCCCTTTGACCCAAGCTGAGATGGATACATTTTTTTCTGGGGCATTTCTTAATATTCTGAAGGCCCCAGAGCCTCTGATATTAACACCAGAACCTGCTGCCTGAGCTTTCAGAGTGAACGGCCTCCTGTATCTTTGAACAGCCTCCTGTATCTTTGAAGTCTGAGGCCTGGCTTGGGAGGGAGGGTAGGTGAGATCAGTTGTGGTGTCCCCAGAGTCTGCTGGGGTCATTTAAGAAGCTCCACTCGTCACTCCACAAACACCTGAGAGTCAGAACTGAGCAAGGCCTCTTTCCTTGTACCCTTGGGCCCTGATATCCAGGGGCTGTTGTGATGTCCCCAGAAGGTCCACTTTCTCCTCCCACCATTGATGTCACACAAGGAGGAGATCAAAGCAATAATAAAGGGGGTAGGTGGCAAAGGAAGGTACTTGGACAGGGATTCTTGGTTAAATGTCCCCCACAGAAACACAGGGTATGCATAACAACTTTTGTCCACTGAAGAAGTGAAATTTAACACTGCTTTTGCCCCTGCCCTGGTGCCCTTAGTGAAGCCAGCACTCACTTGACTTTCTATCTCTCCATTTACACCCTAACTGGTGGTACCAGCAAAGCCAACACGAGGAGAGCTGTACTCGACATCAGTCCTGCCTCATGGAACTAAGAATAGAGGAATGAAACTTGGACTCAAAGGTATTTTAAAGCCTAGAAAGTCCTGAAAGATCACCGAATCCAAGCTCTTATGTTAGGGATAACTGGAGACCAGAGAGGCAAAGTGACCACCCAAGGTCACATAGCCAGGTGATGGCTAAGCCAGGACTGCGCTCCCATTCCCGCACATCTGCCCCCCTGTTAATAGAGCCCTGTGAAGGGAGGAAAGAACATACAGAAGAAGAGAATTTCTAAGATGTCGAGTATTTAGATTCAAGTCATCTCTCCCAGCCAGCCCGGATCCAGGCCCTGGCCTCAGCTGCCCACACAAGACACGTCCCTTTCCCCTCTCAGGGTATAGCCGGTGGGACTGTCCACTCGCTGCCTCCCCTGCGGCCTCTGTAGTTCTGCTTTCTGTTCCTTCCCTGTCTGTCCCTGCCACTGCAGCTAGCCCACTTTCCTTCTTCCCTTCCCACATCCCGCTGTGGTTTCCCACTGGTTCCCTGCATCCCACCACCAGCTCCATGAGGGGAGAATAGGCAGGGCCCAGTGGCCCAGAGCATGGCCTCCGGAGCGGGATCAGGGCACACAGCTGTGGAGTGCACCCCCGCCATGCCAATGGCTGGGATGCCACCAGCATCTGCCCCAGTGTCTCTGGGCTCCTGATGACCCAGAACCGAGAGGCTGAATTCACACCCTTGCCTTTATCCCTTCACTCAAGCTCTCACCACAGAGCCCTTTACTGTCCTTCCAGCCATCCCCATCCATTCCCAAGACCCCTAATCTGGTTCAGCCTTTGTCTCTTCACACCTGAATTACTCAAACACTACCCTCACCAGCCTCCCCGCCCCCAGCTTGTCACTGGAACCTGCAGTGTCCAATATGGCTGGAGCAACCCCTCGACTGGCAACAAATCTAGCTTTGTTTTCCCACTTGGCATATCCTCCCGTGATTCTCCAGTGCAGCTCGTTCATTCTGTGTACATGCACCTTATGGATGCCCCGTTCCATCCATCTGCTAAGCCCTGTCTCTGGGACGGACATGCAAGCCCCTGGTTTAGGGGGGGCTTCTCTCACCCAAGTCATGCTCGTCTTTCAAGGCCCAGTTCAATCCCACCTTTGACACATAGCCTCATGCAACCTCTCAGCCCTCACTGAGCACACTCTTCTCCAAACTTTTCCAGCACCTGGCCATGATTCCAGGTGCTAGGACATTTATCAGGAAATTTTACCCAGCCCTGGATCATCCTCAGCCTGATACATGGTTGTTCTTCTAGACTGTAGGTCTTTTATTTCCATTACACAGGGTGGCTTGGTGAGAAGACCTTGGACTTTGACCTGGGTTGGAATCTGGCTTTGCCCCGTGGGCATTACATGAACTTAGAAAGTTTTGTAACTTCCCTGAGCCTCAGATTCCTGATCTGGAGATATGAATACCTGTCCTTCAGGTTATTGTGAGAATTAAAGAGAAAATAAATGAATAGTAATAACGATCATTCATTGAGCCTTTACTCTATGTCAGGTATTCTTCTAAGCACTTTCCATGTGTTATTTCATTGTCATTCTCTCAAAACACTATGATATAGGTACTACTAATAATGTCCACTTTAGTGAAGAGAAAACTGAGGCCCAGAGGTCAAACAGTTTGCCTAAGGTCACACTGCTAGCAAATGGCAGAATCAAGATTTTGAGCAAGGCAGCCTGACCCCAGAGCCTAAAATGAAAATCCTGCATGTCTTGACCTGGAGCAGACACTGAGAAGGGGGCCGTCGTGGCCATTCTCAAGTGTCCCATAGTGCCAGGTGCTGTGCCTGCAGGCTTGGGAGGGCCACGTGAATCGCTAAGCCTGGGCCAGGCAAGGAGAGGAGTCTGTCTATTGTGTGGCATGGGATTACAACACAGTAAATAGAACATAAGCCCCAAACTAGGTACAGGACACAATAGCAAAGGCTTACCTGACAAGGAGGCCCAACCAGCATCTCAGCTTCCTGGTAGTGGCGTGCAATCCCACACCCCAAACTAATCCACCTGGCCCAATTAAACTTGAACTGACCCTCCTGAAGATTTATTCACTACACTAAGACTTTCTTGGATCCTTTTCTTTGTAGTAGCTGTATTGTGTGTTTGCCATTAGAGTGATATAGTTTGGGCATCGTTTTGAGGGTTTATTAAGACATTGTCAATACCCAAGACAACAATAAGTAATATTAATACAGCATTTACTGTGTTGCCAAGCACTTCACATGTATTATATTACCTGATTCTCATAAAAACATGAGGCAGGCACTATTAGCCTTGTTTTACAGGTGAAGAAATTAAGCTTTAAACAATTAAAGTACCAGTCCATTGCCAAGCAGGTAGTCGAGAGCAGAGCCAGGATTTGAACCAAAGGAGCCTGGTTCTAAAATCACTATCTGCATTCTTTGGGAGGCTCCCTGAGATGCTGGAAAACCACCCACTACTTTGGATCTAGTACTTTGGGCTGTCAACTTTTCAGTCTGGGCAATGGCCTGCAAGGTTGTGACTTCATAAGTATGATGCTATGAGGTGCCTGTGGGAAGATGGGTACAGCTGTGGGGGGGCACCATCAGATACCCTCTCCCACATGATGCTTTTCTCTCTTTTGTACCTCGATGTGCCATGATGCCTGGATTGGGCATTCTCATATCTCCTAGGTTTTATCTGAACGCTCAGTAGAGGGCCAGGCAGTTCCATGAGATTTTAGCTGCAGAAGCCAACACAGACAGCCTGGCCTCCAATCCAGCTTACTAGCCATGTGGCCTCAAACAGGTTTTGCAACCTCTCTTAGCCCCAGTTTCCTCAACTACAAAACAGAGATATTAACAGCACCTACCAAATAGTCCTGTTTTGAGGATAAATGAAGAAATACATTTGCAGCACTTAGCCTAGCACTTGGCACAGCGGAAGTGTTCGATAAGTGGAATCTATTATTATTATCCTAATTTTCATTCATTCAACTCATTTACTGGTTCATACCTTTATTAGTGCATGGATTAAAAATGCAAAATGCCATCTAGATACAAAGATAAATGAAATAGGCCTTGCTTTTCAGTACAGAGAGACGCAAACAACTTAATCGTTGCACGGGGCAGAATGAAGTCCATGCGTCATCGAGGTGCCAGAATCATCTAAGAGGGCCCAGAGAAAGGAGAGATGGGTTATGACCAGAGGGACTGGGATAGACTTTATGGAGGAGGAATGACAGGGATTTCTGTGGAAGAAGGCAGATGGGCTGGGAGAGCAGCATGAGCAGAGCAGAGAACTATCAGAAGCTCAGGAAGGGAGGAACAAGCTACCCGGCATCACTGGAAGGGAATCTGGAAGACTGGCGCAGGAGAAGTTGATGGAGGCACAGGAGGTGGAGGCACGTGAATATGTTGACACAGAACCTTGACTTTACCCCACGGGGAGCCATTGGTGATTCCCGAGGAAAAGAACAGCATGATCCAACCTTTATTTTAAGAAAATAACTAGAAACAGTAGGAAGGATGAGTTGTAGAGGAAAGATAACAGAGACACGAAAACTAGTTAGATGACTACTGCAACTACTTTCACCAGTGACTGATCCTAAAGTGGACCCTGACTCACTGAGGAAAGGTGTTTTATAAAGGCATTTTATAGAGGTTTATATTTTAAACGGTTGAAACAAAAACATTTTGGTGCCTTAAGTGTTGATCTTCAGTTATCCCCAAATTTAAGGTATTAAAAACGTATTCCCCTACTGTGCCAGGTATTGGCAATTGGGAAGAGAACTTATTCACCTATTCTTCTAGAGCTTCTTAGCAAACCCTAATGATTGCAATACACTATAATTTGGTGTAAGTCAACCCAAAGAATAATTTAATAATACTTATTTTCTGTTAATGTCAAAGTTGACCTGTATCTGACTGTGGAATGAAGCTCCTTCTTAGCGCCTATTATGTTTTTCCTAAGAGAGGGCGCTATTGCTATTGCTTAAAATCTGGCCACCTTGATCCAAAGACCTCCTTCCTGCCCGACTTCACCTCTGCAATTCTTTTCCTTGTGCCTTGTGGAACAGCCCCCTCCCTGTCCTGGAGCTGGAGTCAGTGGTCTGCCACAGCAGGGGGTAGAAGTGGCAAGAAAAAGTTCTCCTGAGGTTCTGGAGTTCAGGGACCATCCACCACTGGTGGCTGCTCAGTGGGGTGGGAGAGGAGCTGGGACCCTCTATGGCGCAGTTGTTGGAGCCACTCTGCGATCTGGACGTGTGTCTGGTTGATCTCGTACATAGTGGAGTGAATCATGTTTAACCTCTAAGGTCAGTTTATGTGATGGGATGGATGCTAAGCTTCTCAGACTCTAAATGTGTTTTGGAGGAAAAGGGGTCAAATATTCTCCTTTGCTGTCATAATTCAGACCTATTTTATTCTTCAAGATCGTAAGCTACTTAAGACCTGTCATATCCATTTTTCTATCCCCTTTGGAGCCTGGGACAGGGCCTGCACCCTGGAGCTCAAAGAGAGCGAGGCAGCATGGAGCTGGGGTCCAGAGCATGTGCTTGGAAGTCAACCCGCAGGGTTCAACACCTGGCTCTACCATTTACTATCTGACCTTGGGCAAATGCCTTATTTTCTCTAGGCCTCAGTTTCCTCATAAGGTTTTTGAGAGAGCTAAACGAATGCAAAGCTCTGATAATATTGCACTGTAATGTATAAAGCACTGGCATGTAATAAAGCACTGGATAAAAAGTTTTTTCATAAAAAAGTCAAAGTTAGAGCCAGAGAGAATCACAGAAGTTATCCTCTCATTGTACAGATCTGGAAACTGAGGCCCAGAGCTGTTAGGTGTTCTTGCCTACTCTCCAACTAGTTAGGAACAGAGCCTGGATGAGAATTTAGGTCTATCTGACTCCCTGTCCAGTGCCCTTCCTACTACACCATCCACATATTGATTCAAAGAAATCCTCGGAAGGAACACAGTATGGATTGCAGCTCCCTACTGGGTTACTCTAAGGTCCCAAAAATATCCTGTGACAAAGACAGACATGGGTCAGATGCACCATTTCTCTGCCCCAGTGGGATTTCTCTCAATGCTTTGAGAATTGGCTTTTCTAAAAAAAGAAGATTCGAAAGTGAATGAAGATGAGATGACTGTAATAACTGTTCAAAGCCAAGTAAATGGGAGGAGGAAGCCCAAGGGCAGGGAAGGCAGGTGCGGGGTGCTTGTGGACAGGATGGAGCTGGGCAGCTGAGATTTATGCTTGTGCATTCTGCTTCCCACATGCCATTTCAGGGAGCCCCGCTGATGAAGAGGAGCAGTGGTCAGATGACTTTGTAAGTATTTGCTCCTGGGACAAGGAGGTTACTGTTTCCACCAGGGCCCACGGGAGGCCTTTTTAAGGGCTTGTTCCTGAATTACACACTGGCGGTCAGCTGCGCATCACAGAGGGGAGATGACCGGGCTGGAAGGGACACCTACAGACAAGACAGCAATAACCTCATAATGGCTGACTTGAGCTAATACCACTATGTGCCAGGCTATGAGCTTTATATGCATGACCTCATCTAATCCTCACCACAGCCCTATGAGTAGGCATTCTTATCCCCATTTTCTGCTGGTATTCAGAGTACTCACCAGCACAGCCAAAACAGATGTTAAAATGTTTAAATATTTTCATATCAGTTGGCAAATGCCTCTGCCCTGAGTTCCCCAGTACTCCCCATCACTACCTGGCCCCTGCCCAGGAGCTCTAAACAAATCAACAACTAAAGAGTGAAGGCCTGGCACATCAGTGGCCTCTGGGCCACTCTTTAGGGCCATGGTCAGAACCTGGGCTATATTGGTTGTTAAACATTTTGAATATCATCCCTGCCCATTTTACAGATGAAGAAACCAAGGCACAGAGAGTTTAAGTAATTTGCAGTTGCAAAATTCAAACCCAGGCCCTCAGATCTCAGAACCAGGCTATTAAGCTCCAAGGTGTTTGCTGTGACCAAGATGACATTAGCAGACTCTTGGGGCCACAGAGTGAGAGAGACAGATCTGGCCAGGATGACACTGGGAGTGTTGTGTCAGAATTAGCTGCCAACCTCTTCAAGGTGGCTGTGCAACCCGCAGGGCCCCAGTGGCCACTTCTGTCTCTTGGGCTGAGTGTTGTAGGGACAAGACATCCTAAAATCTTTTCTTCACTTATTCCTCATTTATATCAAATTCATCCAGAATGTTAGCCTGCTCCAATTTGTGAGTTTTATATCTGGAAGGGATCCAAGAGGGCCTCCACACAACCACACACCCCACTTTACAGACAAGGAAACTGAGGCCAAGAGCATGAAAATGACTTGCCCACTATCACTCAGTTACTCAGTGGCCCAGTGGAATAAGCACCCAGGACTCCTGTCCAGTGCCCAGAATTGAGCCTGAGCCCAGCTCTGTGCTATGTAACCACCTGGAGTTTATTCAGAGTATTAGCAGACAGGAGTTCCTCCCTTTTCAACTGCAGAGAAAAGATTTTTTAAAAGAGGGGAAGAGATGGCCTCTTTTTGAGTCACTTGTGCATGAACTCCTCCCTGGCCAGGCAGCCGTTGATCCCTCAGAAGCACTGCAGCTGCGCCCTCTGCTGGCTGCACGCGCCGGGCCACATCTGCAGCAAAGTTAAGAAGCTGGTCCACATCCATGGAGAAGACAGGAAAATTGAACTTGCTCCCTGGTTGGATAAAAAGAGCACATGGCAAGGACTTAGAAAACACAAAATGAAATCAGCCTGGAGAGGAGAGAGTGACTTGTGTCCCAAAGTCAAACAGCCAAAATTAAGATGCCAGCCATAATAAGGACTGAGTGAACATTCACTCAGTTGTTTTTACCTTATTGGAGTCCCTTTGCACATAGAATGAAATCTGGGCTTGTTGCTAAAGCCTCCAGCCTGATGAAATCCAGCCCTGCGGACCTGTCCGGCCTTCCAGGCACCCCCTCAGCAGGGTCTTGCTCATCACACCCCGGTGCACAGGCCTGCCCTCAGTTCCTACAACATGTCGAGGTCCTGCCTGCCTCAGGGATTTCAGACCCATGGTCCCTGGGCAGGGGAAGGAAGAAGGGAAGAGAGGAGAAACCAAAGAGCATCCCCATTCTTCCTCACTTGGTTGGCTCCTTCTTGTCCTTCAGGCGTGGCTTAAACATCTCCTTCCCAGGGAGGCCTTTCCGGCACCCCCATCCAAGGTAGATCCTCTCCTTCCACAGCTCTCTGTCTCAGGACTCTTGATTGTTCCCCTACGGGCATATATCACCAGTGATGGCTATTTTATCTGTTTGACCATCTACTTCTTATTTATTATTCACTATTTGTTTGTCATTGGTCTCCCCTGTTGGAATGTAAGTTCCGTGAGGGCAGGGACTGTGTTCAGAGTCAAGCTCGGGGCCTGGCTCATAGTAGGTGCTCAATAAACATTAATTGATTGAATGAATGAACGAATGAATGGACAGTTTGAGAAGGTTTTATCTGGCTACACATTTCCTTCTTCAAAGTTTCCATCAGATTGTCCAATGTATTGCACTTGCTCAAATATTGCATGAATGAATGAAAGAATTTTATTTGCCAGAATTTAGCATAATTTGGGGGGGGTTAACTGTCTCAGAAGTTTGAACAGCTTCCTTTTGTATTATCTTGATAAAAAGGCATTCAGCACATTCCACTGTGCTTGAAGAAGGAGGGGCTCATGGTACAGCTCCCACAGAAAAGATTTTCCAAATGAAGGGCCAGCCCAGCACTTCTCCTGATTACCCATTCCCTCCTCCTCAGTTTCTTCCGAGCCCAGGGCAGAGCTCAATTCATTCATTCATTCCACGGGTGTTTGGTGGGCACCTACCCTGCCACGAGTCCTATGCGGGGTCCTGGAAATACAGTCTCAGTCCTGGTCTCATGGGAGTTACAGTCTGGTAGGCAGCCCAGTGTCAGAGGAATGGTTGCCAGGAACAGCTGACTTGGAATCTCTCCTCCTCTATCCTCTCTGCCACCTCTGTCAATCTGGTCCTCTCAGTCAGGCTGCTCTGCCCGAGGGGCTGCAAGGACCCCAGTGTCCTCCCCAGGATGCACATTGCTCCTCAGAGTCCAGGTAATTAAGTCTCGGAAGCCTCATCCCTGCTCCATGGAAACTGAAACAAAGTGGGACGCCCAGCTGTCTCCCAGGCAGGCACATGTGTCTGGGTGCCCAGTGACTATTTCACTTTCCAGATGTTTATGAAAGCAACTGCTTCTTGGCACTTGCACTGACCTCTCCCGGGATGCCATAACTACAGAGATTGGGTCCTTGGCCTGGATGGGGAGCGTCCCAACCACCTCATGCTGGACTAGACTAGCCTTGGGAAGCCAGCTCTTGCCCTGTTAAGCTCCCCGTCCCCCCATCCCCAGGCCACCCTTTCACTCCCACTCCATCTCCCAGGCCTCCTGCCTAAGAATAATCATTGGCTTCTCCAGAACACAGATTGCAGACTCAAATTACTCAACTCCTCTGTGCCTCAGTTTCCTCGACTGTAAAATAGGATTATAAAAAAAAAACTCTCTCATATGATTGTGGTGAGGGGTAAATGAGGTATGCAGTGCATAGAAGTATCAATTATTATAATAATTATTATTATCATTACTCCATTCAGCCTAATTTCATATTCATGTTCAGGAAGGATGATTGAGCCTCCCCTCATCTGCTATTACTGAGATAGGGGTTTGGGAAAATCCCTCCCCAGGAATTTCTTACCTGACCCCTTCCTGTCCTTTCCTGGCACTCCCGCTCTAGGGCAAGGACAAGCACCTTCCTTAGGCTCTGTCCTCCTTTTATTCCCTCTCCCAACACTCCTCCAGCCACCTCAGGAAAAGCTCTCTTTTCAGCCTCCTGTCTCATTCCTTATCCACTCTCCACTCTAGTCCTCTCTTCTCCCCATCTCCCTGCGGACTGAGGAGGAAAGCACTGTCCTCACTCAAGTATTCATTCATTCATTCCAAACATACTGAGCCCCCATCATGTGCCAGCCCATGACAGGCCCTGAGGACACAACAGTGAAGGAAACACTATACCTGCATCATGCTTTACCTGTATCAACCTTATACAATTGCAAGCAAAAGGAGACAGGCCAAAAAGCAGGTGCATCATCCATTCATTGGAAACTCACGTATGGATCCTGCATTGGGTCAGGCTGTATGTGGGGGCAGTGGACACAGAGTCAGAGGCCCTCTCAAGTCCTGAGTCAAATACTTCCTCCACATGCATATATGTGTGTATGCTCTATACATAAACTATCTCGAACAAAATGCCCAAGAAGCTAGTAACTTTGCCTCTGGGGAGAGGAACTGAAAGGGCGGCTGGGAGGGAGACTTGACTTTAGATCCTTCTAAACTGTTTGAACTTTAGACCACGTCAGTGTATTTCTCAATATTGACTGAAGTAAAATTTATATTAAAAAAAATAAAAAGAAAGAGAATGGACTCTGTGTCAGTTTGAAGCCTGGCCCCTGCGGCTTACCAGCTCTGTTTTAAAAATCTTTTTAGAAACCTCATCTTCTCAAAGGTATCCCATTCCTGTGCATCCCCTTACCCTTTCCTTATTAAACTTACTTTTTCCTTACTTTTTCATCAGCATTCATGATGAATAAAACCTATTCATTATTCTATTTTATTGGGTCCTTTTTCTGTCTTTTAAAAATATATTTTATCTCCTACTGTTCTTTGACAACATACAGGGTTTCAGCCACCCTTCAGGTTAAATGGTCCACATATTCCCCCAGGATAGTAGTCGAGGTGATAAACTCTGGAGGCAGAAAGGCCTGGCTTCCACCCCAGCTTTGCCTCCTCATGGCTACCTAACCTTGGCTTGCCAGCCTCCCCAAGCCTTGCTTCCTTGCCCTTACATTGGGGGAGCAGCTGTGGCCCCCTAAGGCAGGAGCTGTCCTGACCACTAAGTGCAGGGCACTGAGCGTGGTGTCTGCACTTGCAGGACAGCGATTATGAAAACCCAGACGAGCACTCGGACTCAGAGATGTACGTGCTGCCCGCCGAGGAGACCGGGGATGATAGCTACGAGCCGCCTCCCGCCGAGCAGGAGACGAGGACAGTTCACCCAGCCCTGCCCTTCACCAGGGGCGAGTACATAGGTGAGGCCGCCCCCCAGACCCTGGGCGCTCAGCCCCTTCTGCACAGCAAGGGGGGTGGGGGGCAAGCCAGAGTTGCAGGACAGTGGGTACCTCCCAATCTCAATACCTCTAAGCGGGTCATCTGGTCACAATGGAGCCCCAGCTGGAAAGTTTTCCCATTTGAGGGGGAAAGGTATCCTTCCCAAGTCGGGAATATGGAAAACAGGCAAAAAATAAAATGAGCACACCCTGATGGTTGCCCAACCCCATCCCCACCCCAAACCTGACAGTCCCATGAGAAATCAACCCTGAGATTAGTTGCTGCTTCTCTTTGTGCTTCCTGCACACAAGGTTTTGGAATTTCTCTTAAGACATCTGTATAGAGCAAGGATAACCTTCAAGGATCCCAGTGTCTGCTAATGCCACTCCTTCCTCCACACCTGCCCCCATGCTGGCAGTCCAGACACACTGAATCTAGACTGTGGACTTTTAACTAGGGGTGGGGATGAGCGTGAGGACCTCTAAGCTCGGAATTAGCCTCACAGGTCAAATGAACACAGCTCAGGTCTGGCCTCCAGGCCTGAATGTGGCTTTTAATGTCCCCCAAGAAGAAGTCCGTGTTCCAGTCTTATCAGGTGACTAAGTTCAGCAAAGGTGAGGAGCAGAGTGTATCCACGATGATCATGGTGATGCCAGCCTTTGCACAGAGCATCTCTACATGTGAAGGGCTCCTTGTCCATTATCACTGCCATTAACTGCCTCTTCACAGGTATCAGGCACTGCCCCTCACTTCATGCCGCAATTAATCTACTGAGCACCTACTATGTGCCAGAGCTCAGCTAAGCACCAAGCACCCAGCAGCAAGCAAGGCAGACACACACCCAGACTTTTTATAGTTTACAAGTTAGTGCTTTACAGTCATGGCCTACTTCCCCCTCTCAATAATGTTATGAAAGAGGTATTCATCCCTACTTTACAAAGGAAGACAGTGAGGCTCAGAGGAGTGAACTAATGGGCCAAGATTTTACAAGTGGCAGAGCTGGGATGCGAGCCGGGCCTTTCAGCCCCCAAAACCCACGCTCTTTTCACCGCTCTGCTCCACACACCGCCCACCATGTTTGGTAAGTGACCTTGTTCAATCGTCACAACAGCCCTGGGAAGGACCGGGCTATGTTACGCCCATTTTATAGACCAGGAAAACGCAATTCGGGGTGGTTAAGTGGCTCCTTCGAGGGCACACTCTTCAAAGCTTGTCTTCTGTGTTTGGCTACTTCTGATGGGCTTAAATTTGACTTTAAGAAATCTAAGTAAACTCCAAGACCTGCAAATAAAACTACAAAAACTGACAGAGTTATAGGCACAGCAAACAGGATGCTCTACTGCCTGAGCACAGCGACGCCACCCAGAAAGAGGCTCCCGAGGACACATCAAATGTGAAGTTAACCACACACCTTCAACAGGGCAGAGGTGTGGGCTGAAGGCAGGAGCAGGCACCCGAGGGGAGCAGAGTCGGCATGACTGGCAGGAGCGGATGCACAGAGCTCCAGCTCAGCTCAGGCTGGGCTGCAGCAGGAGGAAGCTGCAGGAAGCCAATAACGCAGTACAGAGGCCAGTGGGGGGCGCCTGTGCTGTTCCCGGGATGAGAAAGAAGCACGCCAGGTTACTCCCATGCTATGATTTTCCTCAAATGTATCAGTCCAAATCCATGCTCATAGAACTGACTGGGTCGACTCTACATTGCCTGGGCCCTCACCACATCACATAAGTAATACTAGTTCTATTTATTAGGCATCAACTCTGCCAGACACACTGCTCCTCCCATTTTCAATGCTTTCTTCCTAGTCCCTACAATAACTCTCTGAGGTGGAGATTGTGATCCTCAGTTTAAAAATGAGGAATGTGAGTCCCTGAGAGGTTGAATAACGAATAACTAGCCCAAAGGAGAGCAGCTAGTGAGTGGCAGAGCAGGGGACTGAACTCAGGGCCATTTGGCTTCAGAGCCTGGACTCCTCCCCCGACACCTGCTGAGGACAGTCCTGGACCAGCGGGAATCATGGGTTCTCCATGATTTGAGGGAAATCATTGAGGGGAGGAAGGCGTAGTTCACCCAGGTGAGTAGTCACAACTCTGAATACATCTTAGAATAACCCGGGTACTTTTAAAACCTATAATGCCAGGTCCCTCCACAGAAGTTCAAACCAATAGGCCTGGGGTAGGGCCTGGGTCTTGGCAGTTTTTAAAGCTCCCAGGTGGTTCTTATGTGTAAGCAGGATTGAGAATCACTGCCCTTAAGGGTTCAGGGAGCAAAGTGAACCATCGAGGAGCACCGCCCCCCTTAGACCCTCACGCTGCCAAGGTCACGTCCACCCTGTTGGCAAAGTGCTGGGCTGTCATCTCTCCTGAGTCTGAGGGTCTCCATTACTCCCCTGGGAAAATGTTTTTGATAAGGACATTCCTCTGGTTTTTATAATGTAAGTCAGTGAATGGGCAGTTGAAAGTTTTGCCTAACATGTCATTTTACTCTTTAAAGGAATGTCCTGATTAATAATTTGTGGCTACATAGATGCAAATGACTTTATACTTTCTAGATCTTGGTGGCTTCCATGCAGGGAGTGATCCAGACCCCCTTTATTTTATGCTTTGTTGTTGTTGTTCTTGTTCCTTTCAAGACAATCGATCAAGCCAGAGGCAGTCTCCGCCCTTCAGCAAGACCCTTCCCAGTAAGCCCAGCTGGCCTTCAGCAAAAGCGAGGCTGACCTCCACTCTGCCAGCTCCAACTTCTCTTCAGAGACCTCAGGTCCCACCCAAACCCAAAGAACTTCTTGAGGATGAGGTAAAGTAAATCTGCCCCAGCTTCCCGCAGCTAGTGGAAGACAGGATGCAGAGGGGCAGGGGGGAAGGGGCCAGGACAGACTGGCCTCCAGCGTGTCTTCCTCCCTCCATGCCCGGCTCTCTGGCCAGCACCAATCACCCCGCCCCTCTAAATCTCCACTGTTATGCCGAAAGGATGTTTTTTTCTCTAACAATGGCATATATGGCCTTATTTTAAGCACTTTCATTTACGAGGCGTGTGGTGTAATGTCAATGCCGGCTCTGTGCCCCTCTTACTGACCCCTCTTTCTCTACCCTTGGTTTCCTGTGAATCTTCCCTTTCCTCCATAAGTTATTTCCCTGTCTTTATTCTCCTTTGCTTCTCTGCAATGTCCCGCCTCACTTCCTTTCCTCTACCTTCTTTTCTCTTTGCCTCTCCACTTTCCTCCTCTAAGATGCTGAAGGGTGCGGTGGGATGTATGATGGAGACTCCTGGTCTGCAGGGAAAGCCTGCACAACTTGTAGAGGAGCTGGCCCCTCACTTCCCTGTGGCAGCTCTTGCTTCTCTCTCCCTTCCCCCAGTGCCCATTTCCAGGGACCCACCTTTGCAGATTGTCCGGAACCCAACTTTGGGTTTGTCTCACCGATGTCCCCTCTGTCAGCACCTCGCTTCATATGAGACTTATTCCCTATGGAATTGCTCCCATTTGAAAATGAACAGGTAAACTCATTCTGACTGCTGTCAGAATGACTGATAAAGGCTATGTTGTGGCTCCCAGAGGAACTTGCACTTTGAATAAGGACAAAGACAAGCCCTCAAACTTAGCCATTAAAACAACCCTACACGTATAATAGTCACAGAAGGAAAAGACATTAAAGGCAAGTCTTAGCCATCACCAGACATAATCTTATCGCAGCTTCTCGAAGAAATATTGTTTTTCTAAATGCCTGTAGATGGTGAAACCTACAGCTTACAAACATGTTGTGAAATGACCTTCATTTTCACCTTAATATAATATGTAGTCCAGCAGGAGATGGAAAAGAGAGACTATCAAATAAAATAAAGGCAGCATCTAGGCCCAAATTCTTGCTTTCACCTTTACTAGCTGCTGGACTTGGGGCAAGCCAGATAACACACAGAAGGATTCTGTGTGTCAGATATGTAGGATTCCTTTCTACCATATTCTAGATTCTTTACAAAATCCAGTTTTCTAGTTTCTCCTGAAAACTGAAGGCCTGGCAACACTGGGCCAGCCACGGCCTCAAAGCAACTGGGCCTCATGGCAACCTTCCAGCTCAGGTGTGAATCCTGGTCCTTGTTTCTGTCTGTCACTGTCCCCACCACTCATACAAGGCATGCACACACCCTTACTCTGCACATGCCCCCATTACTGTTCCCTGCCTGCTCCTATAAGCATCTTAGTTTATGACCTCTGCGCTAGGAACAGTTTAAGTCAGAAAGTCAGCTGACTGAGAGAGAGTGTGGTTTGTCAGTCCTCAGTCTGTTATCGGAGAGGTGATGCTGTCCTGTCAGGGTGAGAAGGGAGTGGCAAGGAGAAGCGGAACAGGGGACAGGTTAGGGAGCCCAGCTGTTAGGGTCCTGCTGTGAATTCTTTCAGCATTCAGCAAATCCATATGAAGATACCAATTCAGGCACAGAATACAAATGAATACTGTGGATTATGTAACACTCTCCATTTCTGGGAATAACTGAGAGTGGGCCCCAGGGCGGGGGGGAGAGTTTTGCTAACAGCAGCTTTGTGGAGGTGGCTCAGGCAAGTCTGAACCAGGGGGAAAAGGAGAAGTATGGAGGAGGCACATTCTGGAATGGGCAGATGGACAATCAAGATAAGAAAGAGGTTAAAATAGAAACAAGAGGCCAACATTAAGATCTGACTGAGCCATTAGATAGGAAAAGAAGAAGTCAAGTACAAGCATAAATAAAAATGTTTAGCTCTGCCATACAGGTCACAGGCAAAATATGGGGATATAGGCTAACCAGAGAGTTGGGGATGGGGCAAAGACATGCAGGCGGAAGGAGCATCTGTGCTATAATGAGAGTGGCTAACACTTGACGAGTGCTATGTATCAGCTGGTGATCTGAGCACTTTATATATATATTATTTCACTAAATCCTCACAACAACCTTATGAAGTGTGTAGTGTTATCATCACCATTTTACAGATGAGGAAATGGTGCAAAGTGGTTGAGAAACGTGTCCAAGTTCACAGAGGTAAATGGTAGAGCAGGCATTTGAACCCAGATAATGAGATGCTGGAGCCCAGGGGCTAAACAGCTATCCTGTACCACCTCTCAAGTATTGACTAAGGCAAGACCAGCTCTTCATTCAACACAAACATGCCAGACACTTGGTGGGTCCCAGGCTTCAATGGTGCCCAAAGAAGACCTGGTACTTGTCCTAATAGGGCTTCAGTCTTGTGGTTTTATGTGACCTTGGACAGATTACTCAACTTCTCTCAAATCCTTCAGATGTAAAATGAGGATAAACGTACCTAACTTAGTAGGAAGGTATTATTGTAAGAATTTAATAAAATAATGTATGTAAAGAAATCATATACTCACATGAGCTGTAATAAGGAAGAAACTCATGTGGGAATTTAATAGCTAATCTAAATGACGTGTGATAAGTAATAGGGTGTGGGGCAATGGGAAAGTGAAAATAAGATGAATCTGTGGCACTCCTATTTTTCAAATCTGTAGTCTAGCGGATGGCAAACATGTGAATACCTATAGCAGGTGTCTTAGTACTGAACATCTAAACATTGGAGTTGATCTAAGATAATTTTTTAAATAATCATCTGTTTATTTTTAAATCACGCCATTGTAAAAACTGAAGAAGGATTTCTAATAGCATGCAGGTGGCAGTAGGGGAATAATCTACCTGGCTCCACAAGATCAATCATTGATGTATCTACAGCCAGGTTTTTGTGATGTAAACATGGAATAATGGAGTTTATATTAAAACACTGCAGCAATGTGAAGGTGGACATGTTAGGATACAAATTGTGATGGTTCTTGATCATTTGCTTATTTTAGCAGGCAACAACTTTAAAGCTTTGAATTGTAATTGAATTGAATTGCTGGAAAAATACATTACACTTTCTTTCTCCTTAAATCCTATAATAAGGAGAGGGAAGGTGGTGGGGAGGGAAAAAACTGCAAATAGAATTTGTTAGACTTGGATCAAGTCTCTTTTTCTATCTTTGCTCCTTTGAACTAAAAATTTCTCAACTCCAAAAATATCATTACTCTAAACAGGTCAGATTCTAGACCTTGCAGATAAACCATCTTCTACTGTAATCAAGTACTATAGAACAAACAGATGCAAAATTGAGAATTCAGAGGAAGGCATAAATTTTGAGGTGGTGAAGTAAGATTAAGAAAGTTTTGGTGGGGGCGTGATGCTTCCAACTTCCTTATATCCATTCAGGTATTATTGCTGAGTGCCAATACCAATGTTCTGTGTTCACCTATAAGATACTTGAGGATTTTGTTGACTACAGGCTTTGAGAGGATAGGCATGTCTCCTGGGGGCTCAGCCTCTCCTCTAACAGGAACTAGCCCCTGGGAGAGAAGCTGGGCTCTGACAACATGTCACTCTGGCCACAAATTAATCTGGAGAGGTGGAAACAAAAGGGTCCTGCAGGGATACTGAAACCACTCAACATCAACATTTTTCAAAGCTGCTAAGTCAGTCTCTTCCCAGCCTTAGCTATTTGGTCAATTTCACTTCAATGCAGTGAGGCTCTTAGCTGCGCTGGGAAAACATATACAGACAAGGAAGAGTCCTTTAGGTGTCTATGGTCTAACACAGTGAGGCCAGTGACATAACGGAGGTGAGGACCAGGTCAGGTTCCCTGCACCCCAGAGGAACAAGTGGTCACCTCTGATTGACAGGGTCCAGGAATACTTCTGATGATTCAGTGATTTACCCCAAGACATAGAACTAGAAAAGAGCCAAGCAAGGATATCCCCCCAGATCTGTCTGATTCCAAATCCTCATCTCCTTCAGCCAGATCATCTCCAAATATGACTGCAGAATTGAGATATTGCATGAGTAGAACCACCTAATGCCTCTCAGTCAGGTTTGGAGGAGAAAAAAGAGATGAGAAATAGCAATTAAATGAAGAAAGGGTAGAAATAAGACAGAAAGAGGGGAAGAAGGAAGGAAGGTACTCAAAAGTAGTGGATAAGAGTATGGGGTATTGATTCTTGAATTGTACTCCTGGCTCGACCACTTTTTAACTATGAGACCTTGAGCAAGCTACTTAACTTCTCCATGCATCAGTTCCTTCAAGTTTCTTTATCTTAAAATGGAGCTGATAATGGTAGCTACTTTATTAGGTTCTTATAAGGATTAAGTGAGATAACACATGTAAAGTACTTAGAAGAGCACCTGGCAATAAGTGCTCAATAAATGTTTGTTTTTTGTTTCTCCCAGTACCCATCTTGGCTACCCACCAAGCCAGGTGGTAAAAACCACTTTTGAGATCTGGTTACTTCATTTGCCTCTTATCAGTATAAAATCCCTCCCTCCCTATATTTATGGTCAATTGATTGTTGGCAAAGGTACCAAGACAATTCAATGGGGAAAGACTAGTGTTTTAAACAAATGGTACTAGAATAACTATATAATAATCCACATGCAAAAGAATGAAATTGGACCCCTGTCTCACACCATGTACAAAAATTAACTAAAAATGGATCATAGATCTAAATGTAAGAGCTAAAACTACAAAAGTGTTAGAAAATAACATGGGTATATATCTTTATGACCTTGGGTTATGCAATGATTTCTTAGATACACCACAAAAAGCACAAGCAACAAAAGAAAACAGATAAAATGAACTTCAAAATTTTAAACTTTTGTGCTGCAAATGATACTACCAAGAAAATAAAAAGACAACCTACGGAATGGGAAAAATATTTTTCTAAATTATATATCTGATCAGAGACTTATGACTAGAACATTTAAAGAACTCTTATAACCCAATAATAAAAAAGATAAACAACCCAATTAAAAATGAGCAAAGGAGTTGAATAAACTTTTCTCCAAAGAAATGGCCAATAAACACACAAAAAGATGCTCAACATCATTAACCATCAGGGAAATGCAAATCAAAACCACAATGAGAAACCACTTCACACCTACAAGGATCTACAAGGATAATCAAAAAGACAGACAATAAAAAGTATTGATGAGTATATGGAGAAATTGGAATCCTCATACATTGCTGGTGGGAATGAAAAATGGTGCAGCCACTTTGGACAACAGTTTGGCAGTTCCTCAACTTGTTAAACTTAGAGCTATGATATGACCCAGGAACTCCACATCTAGTTATATTCCCAAGAGAAACGTACATCTGCAGAAAAACTTGTGCATGAATGTTGATAGCAACATTATTCATAATAGCCAAAAAGTGGAAACAACTCAAATGTCCATCAATGGATGAATGGATAAACAAAATGTGGTACATTCATACAGTGGAATATTATTTGGCCATAAAAAGAAAAGAAGTAGTGATACACGCTACAACATGGTTGAGACTTGAAATCATTATGCTAAGTGAAAGAAGTCACAAAGGGCTACATATTGTATGATTCCATTTATATGTAATGTCCAGAATGAGCAAATCTTAGAGACAGAAAGTAGATTAGTGGTTGACTAGGTAAGGGGAAGGGGTAGATGGGGAGTAACTGGGTACAGGGTTCCTTTTTGGGGTGGTGAAAACGTTCTAAAATTATATTGCTGTGATGTTGCACAACTCTGTGAATATACCAAAACCCACCAATTTATACACTTATATATGAGAATTTAATGGTATGTGAATTGTATCTCAAAAAAGATTTTTTTAAAACCACTCCTTCCCATGCAGCAAGCTATGAATGGAAAGCATTCTCCTCATTTATTTCTGCATTTCTTTTAGGCTGATTATGTAGTCCCTGTGGAAGATGAAGATGAAAACTATATTCATCCCACAGAAAGCAGTTCACTCTCATCTGAAAAAGGCAAGCATTTGTAGTTTTGAGCACTGAAAACTTCTAGCAGTTCAAGGGGGCATACAAGACTATTTGGTAGCAAGCACTGTGGGGCTCGGAAATGATGGTGCCCAGGCCTCTCTCCTCTGTGACCACAACTTTTGCCTTGTTTGGCTGGTTGAGCAGAGAACATCAGTGAGCGCCCACCTCTGTTTCATAGCCTGTACCCTTCTTCTCCTTCCTCTTCCATGATTTAATGATCCCATTGCAAACTATGAAAGTATTTAGGTTCTTATCCTTAGCTCTTCACTTAGAATGGATTTCTCATAAACCTTAATATTCACAACGTCAGCAGCTACCATGTTGGCCTTACAAATATTGCACCAGGAACAATTTCTGCAGGGGACTGAAAAAATAAGAGTAAAATATGGTATGAGTCCTGATTCTTTAGATTTAGTGCTGTCTCAGGCCCATGAGAAACATTTTGTTTGTAAACCTCTGGCAGAATAACAAATATAGTTACAAATTATGTTAAAAAGCCAGTGCCACATACCCTCAGATCAGGCATGGAGCAGTGCACGTTTACTCTGGATATAGTCACTGTGAAGAATAGAATCCTGTATAAGCGATGCCTCTTCAAGTAACATTACTCATCTAATAAACTCCACTCCAAAGTAGCAGTACTAAGTTTTTACTCTGCCATCGTGTCGACCCTCTCCTGCACTCCCTAAATATCACCAACGGCTTCCAGACCCACCTGAATCCCTGAGCCACCCATCACCATAAAACGATAAATACACGTGAAACCACCCCTCCCTCTTCCAAACCCCACAAAATCCTAGAGAAATAGTATGTGTTGCATGTGGCAGGGGAGATGGGGCTATTAATTTGGCCCCTCTACTGTTAGGTTCAATACACTGCTCCTGATAAAAAACAAACAAAACTCTTTCATCTCCTAGACCTCCAGTTTGGCAAATGAAATTCCAAGCCACCATTCACTTTAACGAAATCCCTATCATAAAACAATTTGATTATTCCTTTAATCATTAACATATTCATTCTAAAGGTGTTTCTTCTGAGAAGGCTTCTTTTAATGGCATGTGTGTTTAATACGTGTCTCTCATTCTTTGCAAATTCCCTGGTCTGACCCATCATTCCCATGATGCATTTTTCCCTGAGTGTGAAACTCCCTCAGTAGACTGTATCGATAATCATTACATATATATATTTGTGTGTTTAAGCTCCCATGGTGAACAGATCAACCAAGCCAAATAACTCCTCAAAGCCAGCCTCTCCTCCAGGGACAGCTTCAGGTAAAGTATATGCATGATTTGGTGGGGGTTTTGTTTTTTGTTTTTTATTGTGAAATGATTACATTTGGGGGTTTGGTTTTTAATCTGTTCGAAATAAGATAAACAACTCAGATCAAATATTAATAAATAATCCCTTGTATTTCCAAATGTCTTAATAAATGGTAACAGAGGCCTTATCCTCCTCCTCATCCACTGTCTGGTCGCACCTGTGTTGAAGGGACCCTCACCTCATGCCCCTGGGCCTCTCTTAGGCAAGTCCTGGTTTTCATCCCATCTCACTGGGCACTTTGCCGGCTTCTCCTCCTTCTCCCCTTCCTGGCTGAGGATGTCTGCCTGGTTCAGCCCTCAGCCCTCCGCTCTTCTTTCAGAATATAGTGGTGGCTAAGAGCTTGGGTTTTGAGCTAGACAGACCTCGGTCAGAATCCCAGTGCTCCCAGTTGCAGCTATACCACTTTGGGCTTGTACTTCACTTTCCAAGCTTCAGGTTTTCTCATCTATAAATGGAGATAAAGCCCCTGCCCTGTGACAGGAGAATTCTGAAACTGTGACTGGAAAACTCTTAATGCCGTGCCTGGACACACTAGGTGCTCAGTAAAGAGTATTGTTTTTTACTTCTTTAGGGTTCATCCATTCTTCTGGCTTCACTTCTCTCGTCTAAGCTGATGACTCTCTGATGTCCAACCTTGACCTGATTTCCCTTCTGAAGACCTTGACATTCCCACCACCTCAAGGTCAATGCATCTACCACCAAACTCAAAGCTCATGCCCTCTCTACACTTTAGACATTCCTATTCTCTTCGCATGTCAGCCTCCAGTCTACATGTCTCAGTGCCTGTGTTCTTTCCAAAGCCTGTGATTTCTTTTCCTGAATTTGGTCTTCCATTTTAGTTGCCACCACCCTAGTCCAGGCTTTCTTTACTTTATCAAGTCACAGCTGCTTGTCTGCAAGAGTCCACTATCCACACCCCTGCCTCTAGGCTCTCTCCTCAGTCACTAGACCGAGCTTCTGAACACCTCCAAATGTTGACAGTTTCATCCCATTACAAAGTTAGTTTTTACCATGTCACCCCTCGCCAAACCATGAACACTCAGTGGTTCCTAGCTGTCTCCTGTAGGGTTTGGCAATCCCAAGACTGAGGCCCACAATGCTGAGTGGTGCCCACACCCCCACCCTATTACAGCACAGAGAGGTGCAGGAGCATCCTCTCCAGGGTTCCCTCCTTCTCCCTCTCCCTTCCCCCTCCATCTCTCTCTCTGTCTGTCTCTCCTTCACACACACACTCACTCTCTTCTCTCCCAGAGCTGAAGCGAGAACACAAGAAATTGGAAGACGGAGCTCTGCTTCAGGGACATACTCCTTGAGAGAAAATGACGGAAGAGTATTTTTTAATCTTTTTCTAGACTCATTTCTTGTGCAATCGTTCACTCTCTTCACAAGTTCTTATCTTATTTATCCTCTCCCTTGGAAACCACAGGTTCTTTACATTTGGGGAGTAGAGGTCAGAGCCGTCTTATCCAGCTCCTCTTAACTTCTGGGAACAAATGTCAACACACTAACCTAAAACGTCTTGGTGAAGTTGCTTTTGTCCCAGCTGAAATGGAGACTCCTGACTCACGATAACTCAGGAGAAGGGCTGTTATTACTGGAACAGAAAACCTTTCATTGAAACAGATAAATGGAGGCCTAAACCCTTCTTTAGAAGAATAGTTTAATAATCTCTGATGTTTGCATCTTAAAATGCTCTTCTTACCTTACAAAGACTTCTCCCTAAAACACACCCAATACTCCAATCATTCTGTATTTCATGGGTCCTGCCTTTGGTGTTCATTGTGTTCTCAATTTTATGATACCAAACCCTACCCAGCCTTCAAGGCCCAGCTTGAGGTCTCCCCCTCCAGGAAGCCTCCTATGATTTCTGTAGCCCTGAGAGAGCTCTCCTCTGCCATAAGTCTCATCCCACTTATATTCAGCCCATGCCTGTTCCCTAATTCCTTTGTGTCTCAGTCTAATCTCCCTAAGTATGTTGCAAGCTCCTTGAAGACATTACCTTAAATGTCACTTGCTCAAGAGGGCTTTCTTGACCCCACAATGGGCTAGATCCTTTTGCTACGTACCTCTCTAGTGCCCTGTACTGCTCCTTTATCCCCTGATCCCTCCTGAGACCTCTCAGCTCCATGTATTGCTCACAGCTGTGTTTCCGGGGTCTAGAGAGGACCTGGCTCAGAGCAGGTACTGACATGTTAGATGGGTTAGTTGGTTGAGAGAGTGAATGAGTCCCCCAACACTGGTTGTATTTAAGGAATCACATGGCACCATAATTAGGGCATTAGCCCATTGGATTTATTACTCATTAGTTTTCTATTAACCTAGTATAGCTATATTTTAATACTAGAGGCATTAGATGAAGAAACCACATCTGAACAAGAAAATAATTTTCTGGTTTTATGACTGTTGGATACAGACGGGAGGAAGTACAGGAAGAGGGAGGAAGTGAGATAATTTGGGAGGGACAAACCTGAACAGTGAGAGTGAGTTTCTGAGCGTGCAAACAGTAGAATTTTCAGATGGTTTTTATAAAAGGAATAATCAGACTACTTGCTGTGTCTTTGAATAACCATCCATTAACCTCTAAAGGGTCAGATAGTGCCCTGATAGGCATCATGGAAGTGCTAAGGTTTCAACTTGGTGTTTCTGTCAAAGTACCACACCATGAACTTGCCTCTGGTTAATGTTGCTTTTGGCTTTTTGATGGCTAATAAGGTGCTTGCCGAGGATTAGGTAGTGAATGAGGTGCAGTGGCGGGCTCTGCCCTCTCCTTTGTGTTCCATACTGAGAAGCGCAGTTGCAGGACTTAGCACAGACTCCAAAGCCAGAGCGTTCAGGTCCTGGTTTTGACACTTGCTAGGTGCTGGACATCTCACAAGCTAAGTAATCTCTTTCTTAGTTTCCTCCTCTGAAAAATGGAGGAGAAAATGGTACCTACACTTAGGGGTATTGCGAGAATTAAATGAGTAAATACATATGGATCACACTCATAAAATGATAGCTCTTTGTTATTTATTATTGTTGTTGTTCAGAATCTCTTGTTTAACCTGCCTTGATTCATGACCAGTCTGGCAGAGCACCCTGTACACATCTCAGGAAACAATTGTGTTTCTTCCTTTCCATGTGAAGTTTTACTCTAAATCAGGGTTTCTCAACCTCAGCACAATTGGCATTTAGGGCTAGATAATTCTTCGCTGTGGGGGCTGTCCTGTACATCACAGGATGTTTAGCAGCATCCCTGGCCTCTGCCCACTAGATGACAGTAGCACTCCCTTCCCCAGTAATGATAAGCAAAGTCTCCAAATATTCCCAAATATCCCTAGGGGAGAGGGGCAAAATCACTCACAGTTATGAACCACTGGTCTGAACAAACGGAAAGACTGGAGCCCATTGTGATTTATCTCTAAATGAGCACTTAGAAGAAGGTGGTGCAAGCTCTGGCTGATTTGTAGCTTTTGTCAGAAGAGGGTAGAAGGGCATGTATTTCTGAACTTTCTCTGAAGAAACAGTATTTTAAAAGTATTCTATCTCCCAAAATAGGGTAAGGAGTTTAGAATTTACATTCCCTGCTAATATGCAAGTTGAATTTTACCTGTAGCCCAAATTGTTGTGGATTGGTTAAATTAAATATCTTTATTTTGTAAGAGTTCATGCATTGCCTGAGAGGAAGGGATGCTCCAGCTGGCTTGCAGGCCCCACTAATGATAGTAGGGTTTCTATAACAGCCAAAAAAGAGTTGAATCCCAAGGGCTTTACAATGTCGACATTGGGATTGTTTACAATAAGGAAATTTACCAACACTGTATGTAAAACTGAAAAGAAGATGATGCATAAAATATACTATGTGGTAGAAGGACAAACTATGGGTAAACTATTTCCTAATTGAGAAACTTAGGTAAGCACCCGCTTGTGCAAGGCCTGCGCTGTTAAATCAAACATTAACATAATTTTTTGGTCAATACAATTAAAACAAATCTAATTTTTTTCTTTTATTATTGTGCTTTTGAGCACATCTCCCTCTGTCACATTCCCAATTTCTTCCTTGGAGTATTCCAATCAAGAATTCGGTTTTGCCAGAAATCAAGGATCCTGGCAGTGACACGGGTACCAGGTTGTCCTACCCCAGCCATACCCCTCGGTCTGACTTCAGGCCCAGCAGAGAGGGTCACTGGCCTGTAAAATAGAAGAGTCATTCTCCATCCTCCCATGGGCATCCACAAAAGCACCCCTGTTTCACTAATTTTTCCCCACATAAGGGAGAAGCAGCAAGTGAATCCCACATGCCAAATCATGCCCTAAAGGAACATTAGGAGGTTGGTTTTCAACCCCAGCCCTGCCGCTTAACCTCTCTGAGCCTCCATTTGCTCATTTGATGTTATGTGAGGTTTAGAGATGGCACATTTGAGGCACCTGGCACAGTGCCTGGCACCTAGAGATACTGTGGTGGTTGATAACAAGATATAACAAAAATAGCAATAATCATATTTACTGAGATCCTTTATGAATTATAATTTATATCTCATAAAACTCACTCATTTTATATGTATAATTCAATATTTTTTGTAAATCATTACATTTACAGAGTTTTGTAACCATCACTACAATCCAGTTTTAGAAAATTTCCATGCCCACTCCAACTCCAAAAGAGCCTTTATGCTCATTTGTGGTCAATGCTGTTCCCACCCTCCAGCCCAAGGCAACCACTGATCTGCTTTCTGTTGCCATAGATTTGCCTTTTCTGGACATTTCATATAGAGAGAGAGTCATACAATATATAGTCTTTTCCATCTGGCTCCTTTCACTTAGCATAGTGTTTTTAACCCTCAAGTATTTTCAATCTCTTTCCAGCAATATTACTTTATATTTGACTAATTCTTTACATTTCAGAGTCACTCTATTATCTTACCACAGTAACTCTGAGTTAGGTAAGATAGGTGGTGGTGTCCCCCTTTCACAGAGGGGGAAACTGAGGTACAGTGGCCTGTAAGACGTCACCAAGCGAGTTTGGTGGCAGAGAAATAACTAGAACCCTGTCTTCCTGATGCAAGACTATAGGTTATCCACCACTGCTAATACTCCACCACCACAGGGGAGAGCGGACATGCCCCTCCCTCGCTGATCACAGAAGTTATTTATGGGGAAGGAAGGGGAAAGGAAGATGTTGGCAGACTGTTTGAAGATATGAAGGGAAGGGAAGCTTAGCAGAAAATCCAGGCAGTAGATATGACAATGATAACATACCCAGGCCAAATGATCTCTTGGCATTTGAGAAGAGGGAAAACCCCTGGGAGGAAATTCTGACTTAGACCTTCTTTCTACTTCCTTATTTTTCAGACAAGGGTTTTTCCCCCTTCCTCAAAATCTTCCATCAAAATCTATGAGTAGCCAAGTGTATTTTAACAGTGTTAATCTCAAGTATTGAGAATTTGATGAACAGTATCAATTTGACACACTAGCTAATGAAACTCAGGGGGACTCATACTACAAGTTCTGATGACATTTCAGACATGTCACATGACATGTTGAAAATTCCAAATGTAGTCTCTTTTTCAAAATGTCTTTAAAAGTCATGTCTAGGCCAGGTAACACGGAAGTAGGAGTGACCCGGGAGGGGGCATTCCTCTGTGGGGTGCCGGGGAAGGCTGCTTCGTGGAATCGTAGCACCCACTCTTGGCCACTGCTCTCATTTGTGAGTGCTGATGGAAATTAGCCGTATGTAATACTTGTGTGTAGAGAAAGAGTAGATGGGCTCTGAGTGAAAGCCTGAAGGCTCCTCTCTAGTAAAGTATATGAGAATGAACTTTATGGTCTCTGTTTTTAATAGTTTTTGAGGTCTTTTTTTCTTTTTTGTGTTTGGAATAGGTGGTTCTGTCAGACGAGGTGGCGCAGGTTATGTCTTCTCCTGTTATAAATTCCGAAAGGGCAGAGGCCTGTCTCTACTTCTTGACCTCTTCCACAACCCCTAACATAGTGCCTCCAGGTGCTTTTCACATACCAGGCTCTGAATACTTCTTGGTAATTTATTATTACTTAATTGTTTACCTGCGTGTGCTTTATCTTGCAAACTAAAACAATACATACTGAGGGCAGGTCCAATCTATATTTACAGAGTATCTCCTATAAGTCCATTAGGAATTATAGACTTATAAATGTAGTAGGTTCTTAATAAAATATTTATTCAGTTGTATTTATTTTAATAAGGAGCCTTTGTCTCACAGAGCAATACCGTCCAGTCAGGCGAGCATCGGCCTGAGAGGAGGCAGCCAGGAGACGCTGAGGGGAGCCAGCTTAGCTTCTGGCCTCTCCCGGTCCAGGCCTGCTCTCTATCCCAGCAGTGCAGCTCTACCTGTCTCGCACCGTCCTCTCTCATAATGATTGCCTGGCTTCTATCTTCAGGTAGGGGGAGAGGAAATTAGGTGCAGTGGACAAGGCCCCCTGTGTCCCTTCTGTGACTTCAGAAGATGAGCTTTAGGCAGTAGCTTGCCACTTGTTTCAATTTGTCTAAGTGTACATTGGGCAAAGGCCCTGAGAACTGAGATGAATGAATGAGTATCCTCCGAATGTGAAGTTAGGTGTAGGTACTGTATTTAAGTGTGGTGATGAATGAGCAATGTCTATGGGTGTATATCAGGAGTGGTGGGTCTGTGCCTCTCTGTCTCTAGGCATCTCTGGTGTGCACATTTGTGCAGTGTACATAGATGCAAGTGTGAGCTCTTGGCTCCCTCCCATAGGAACCGTTGGGGGACTCTCGCTGAGACCACAGAATCAGGGGCTCTGGAGTTGTCCCATGGAGGAAAAAGGAGGTTGTGTAGAAATGTTAAGATGGAGTCCCTAATTCACATCCTAGTTCTGGGCTTATAAACTGACAGTTTTTAAAAGTTTCATCACCTCTGCCTACAGGTTTTCCCTAACAGCTTCACCGTAACTACCTATAAATGCTTAACTGAAAGTAACAAAAAATGTGCATGTATTTCTGAGGCTGCCCAAAAGGCCAGCCTCACTGTGACCAACAGCTCCAGGTTGGGAACTTGGAGACTGAGCTGTGTATTTGTTTGTGCAGGTCGCAACAGCGGGGCCTGGGACTCTAAGTCATCTTCTCTACCCACTGCGCCGTCCCCACTGCCCAGGGTGGGGTGAGTACCTGCTGCAGGGAAGCAGCTGTGAGATTTGAGTGGATGGTCTCCACCACTGCTGTGAGTGGGGCCTGCCTGGAATCCACAAAGGAGTCCTGCCTGAGAATCTGGGAGAGGGGGGTGCTTTACTGCTGTTTTCATCCAGAAGTGCACACCTGCCCGAGCTCAGATAGAGGTGCACCTCACCTGACAATAGGTGTGTTCCTGAAGAGTGTGGCAGTGAAACCCTACTGCCTGTTCTTCTCCTCCACCCCCATGGCACTCTCCAAGTTGGACTAGGGGTGTCCCTGCTGAAATCGAAAACTGGTAGTCTCTCCTCCCAGAATTTTTTAGTTAAATCTTAAGTTCATTGACTTACAATGTTCCATAAGACAGAAGCTCCAGCACCTGAGTAATTTTGAGGCCCACAAGCAGGTTTCATCTTTGCTTTCTACTCCTCAGCTTCTCTTTCAAGTAGTTAATGATCTATAAACAAATGTGTACACCGTGCAGCCTACACTGGGGTGTTCAATCAAAGCAACACCACTGGGGCTCCTTTCAAAAGCGAGATGAGGGGCTGGCCCGATGGCACAAGCGGTTAAGTGCGCGCGCTCCGTGGCAGCGGCCCAGGGTTTTCTGGTTCGGATCCTGGGCGCGCACCAACGCACCGCTTGTCAAGCCATGCTGTGGCGGCGTCCCATATAAAGTGGAGGAAGATGGGCATGGATGTTAGCCCAGGGCCAGTCTTCCTCAGCAAAAAGAGGAGGATTGGCAGATGTTAGCTCAGGGCCTATCTTCCTCTCACGCACACACACACACACACAAAAGCGAGATAAGTCATTCTTTCCTATTGAACTTAAAGGGCTTTGTAAACTGTCAGGTGAGTATTGTAATGTGTTCATATTACAAACAGTGACCCCACAATTTTATATTGGCTCAATAGGTTATTTTAAAAGCACTTTTAAATATGTCCAAAGCTGGCTTGCATGGTTATAATCTTAATTCTGCCTCTGTGTAAAGCAAAGAAATTAGTAATTTCAGGGGTTTATTAACCAAAACTCGGCACACGTCTCTCTTGGCTCAGCTTTATCGCTTTCGGGAAGTTACTTAGTCTCTCTGAGCCTCAGTTTCCTAATCTCTAAAATGTAATGATAATAACCAATTTAAAAGGTCACTGTGAGGTTAAAATAACATGTAAAGAGCCTAATCCAGGGCCAGGCATCTTAGAGGAACTCGGGTATTATTAGCATTCTTCTCCCATACTTTCAGCTCTCAGCCAAAAACAAAGTGAGAGAGAGAAAGAGAGAGACAGCATTGAAAATAAACACAGAAGAGAAGCATAAAACCTTAGAAATATTCGATTCCAATCTCTACTGGAACTAAGACAAACCAGAATGCTAGGCCAGGCAAGCACCTTCAGGACCACAGATCACAGTGGTTTTCAAACTTGTGTTGGTCTTGGATGTCTCGGTTCGGAATGAAATCCTAGGCAGATGTCTAGTAGAGAAGAGTCACGGGAAGAAGGGGGGCAGTTGGCACAGGGAGGTGGCGGCTGCAAACTCACCTGCATGGCCACGCTAGTATATCCACCCTCCATCCCCAGACAGAAGCCCTGGGGTGCTGTTGGGGGAAGGGAGGGCTGTGCATACACACTTTTAAGACACTGATTCTGGTCCTCATTTTACAGATGAGGAAACTAAAGCTCAGACTGGCCTCACAGCCGAGAGAAAGAGGCCTGAGGTCATGGAGTAATTAGTAGCAGATGGAACAGGAGCTCAGTTACCCGGGCTCCCTAGCAACTGGTGCCCCTGTTTATCCCCAATTAACCCCTATGCCATCTGTCAGTGGACCCTATCTGATGCTAGGAGGATCACGGCTAAATCCTGCTTCCATCCCTCTCTGCCCTTTTTGGATAGTCTTCCTACACACTCGTATCACTTTCATTATTCTAGTTTAAATTTGAGAGTAAAATGATAAGTAGTCAGCTCCACTTTATCTTTGTTTATCAAAGCTGATCTCTTCTTATTTCTTAGGAAAAAAACGGCTACAACACTGAAGACAGTAAGTTAATTTTGCATTTAAACATGCTTCATATATCCCACAATGTGTGTTCTTATCTACTTATTTAAGGTTGACAATGCTTCCAGCTAAGGTGAACATAATCTTAGCAAATGAAGTTGCTGCCCAGACAGTCCGAGAGAAATGTGGAATCCTCAGTTAGCCAAGGAAGATGCTGCTCGGAGGAGTTCATCCTCACTTGCTCCAGGCAGCTTCACTGAGTGTGAGCAGCAGATCAGAGGCGGCGGCCAGGCTCCCTGCCTCCCATGACATCCGTTTTCCCCACGGGAGGCCCTGTGTCTGCTTCCCACCCCGTGGCCAGGAAGCTAATGGCTGTCAATTGAATATCAGGCACACATGGGCCTGACTAAACTCAGATTCTGGCCAGAACTTGGGGAACCTGGGCCAGCCCACTATTTGAGGAAGCCCACCTTGACCTGGTTCCTACTCTGTAGCCTGACGTTTATAATCACTTAGCAAACACCAAGAAGGTGGGGCCCAAGACTGAATCGGATGCCAGACTCCCACTGTGCAAGCACTAGTACCTGGCGGCTGCTAGGGGTCATGGTATCCAACCCTTTTGACAGCAGGGAGATCCCCACACCAAGACGACACTGTTCCTTCCAAGACACTTCCAGTTCATTGTCGCTTTGTGCAAAGCCGGGCTGGGGATTGTGTGCTTTTAATTGTTGTTCTTGTGATTGAAAGAATAGCTATGCATCAAAGAAATGTTCTCCCTAAATATTTATTTTAATAATATTTCTTTGAATTTTATTTCCACATTTTTTCACATTCCACTGTATTAAATATCCTTGCCTTTTTTTTTAATAGACTCCAGTTCCCTCTCAACAGAATGCCTCAAGTGTTTGTGAAGGTAAATCTATATTATTTTGATGGATGAGCATGTCCTCTAAAAGTGATTTTAATTAAGAATTTGTATATAAATGTATTTCTAAATTTCTTTCATTATTTATAAGGCTATTGTAAACTCTAACTCAATTTTCTAAACAAAATGGCCTGCACTTTACAATGAGTAGTGAGCAGCAAAGCTGGTCGGGACCTGATCTTGCTGGACAACATCTCCGGGGTAGGCTACAGTCTACACGCCTCAAACCTGTCTGTCTGTAGACAGGTATGACTTGCCAGAAACAGTGCCATGACCTTACATAGGTATGAAGACTTATTTAGAGCCGTTCACGTATCTTAGAACTAATAGCTTAGTGAGGGCGATGAAATTTTTAAAAATCTGCTTATTTGAACAAGTTCTTTTGCTAAGTTTTCAAAATAATGTTTTCTGAGTTCAAATATCTGTCTTCTTAGGACATCTTCAAATGCCTTCCTTCTTTTGTTTCATCATAACCTAAAATCCTTACGTATACTTTTTGTTAGAACTTTCCCATTTAAAAAAATACTTGTATTTGAAAACTACTGGGTAGAGAAACAGAAAGAAGTAAGAATCATCCATAATCTCAGCACTCAAAACACTATATGGAAGTTAAAAGTCCTGCACCCACTTAGCTCCACATGGAGGTACCCAATGTTACAAGCTTAGTGAGTGCTCTTCTCACCATTTCCTGAGTTAATATGGGCACATCTACATAGTGTTCTGGTTTTTCTGATGATGGATGGTCCTTAGATTTTCTGAATGTACATTACAACTCATCTGTCTGCTTTAATTGCTCCACTGGGTTTTTTACATCCGTTTCCCACATCTTTTTCCCCGGGGCTATTTCTGAAGTATCACTCCCTTCTACTGTCTTGCTTTCTTCTGCCTTTCCTTTGATGCTTTTGCCTTGCTGTCCTTCCATTCCTTACAGTCTTGCATGCCTGTTGAGCAGGGAGCTTGGAGTGATAATGAAACCTTAGGGTGAGCTTCTGCAGGAAGTAAGTACAACCCTGTGCAAATTTCCTGGCTTCGGGAGCCTCCAAAATCCAGCAGAGAGGAGGCTCATGGCATGCCCCATGCAGCTTGGGTGTCCTCATTCCCAAAGAGCTCCCAGTGCAGGAGCTTGGCATGCTCTCTCTTTTGTGACTTATTTCAAGAGCAGAGGCAATGGCCATCTAAACCCAAAGTGGGTGAGTGGGCTCTTCTCGCCTAGGAAGGAAGCCTCCAGGATGGCAGGGGCAAAGCAGGTGTGGTCAAAGCTCATCAGGCTGTGGGGACCTAATGTGTTCATTGTTTCTCCTTCTGAAATCACTAAGTTGTAAAGTCATGAACAAAATACCTCACATGGAGGCTCAAAGTAACTTGCCACATATGTGAAATATGATCTTCAGTTGTTCTTCCGAATTTCACTGCACTGCAAGAAACCCTGAAGTCTATCTTATCATCTATTTGAATCTTTGAGTTCTTACTACTTTTATTCCTTTTGGGTTCCTGTAATGTGAGATCAACAGTTCTCCAGCCTTTCTTCCATGCAGGAGACACACTCATGGACATACCCAGATTTAAACACACCTTAGACCAAATTTGAGAGAGAATAAAACACTAAAATAATTTATAATCACATTTATCAATGGTTCAGCAGTAAAGTTCACTATGGGCTTCAACATAAATTTCTTACATTTCAGGTTATGCTCATTTCCCTCTGTACTAGTTACAACTCCACCCCTTCATCTCCCACTCAGGAAAATAGTGAAATGCACGTGAAATTAACATTATTATAAGGAAAACCTTGAATTTGCTCAATTAATTTTTCAAAAAGAATATATCATTTACAAACTCTTATATTTTACCTCTTGTCAGTAAGAAATTAATTATAGCACATCTATGACTAATGAAGACACACCAGGGGGTGTCTGCACATAATACCTATATGCAGACACATAGAAAGCAGGGACGGCTACAACTTGCTCATTTTCTGGCTCCCACCTGTACTCACACACTTAAAGGTCCAGACCCAAAGGGTTCAGTCCCCATGTACATTGCCAAGGGGTAAGTGCAGAGGCGGTAGGGTGTGCCTATAATACTGCTGGGTAGGAGTCCTAGTCCTAATATCACAAACACCACCAGACTGACAGCTGCACAAACAGATGACATCCTAGTGAAAGACACGTTTGTGGGAAGACATCTGACCAAATCCAGTTCTTCTCACCTGATGTTGCTGGGTTTGGGCAGGGGGAAAGACATTTCATTCTAATCCTAATATGAGAATTTTTTTAATGCAGAAAAACCTATACCTGCTGAACGCCACCGAGGATCTAGTCACAGACAAGAAAATATGCAGTCACCTATGTTTCCTCCCGCCCAGAAGTAAGAATCCTTTCCTTTAAAAATAAGTTTCCTTAACACCTGCATTGTTGCACTGCACAGTGACATAGGCTTGCAGCGCTTGGTAAAGATCAGATATTTCATTGCTTCGCAATTAAATCTAAAAAGGTATTAAGTATTGTGTGCCATGGCAAGGTACACAATAATGAATGACTGAATGACAACTTTTAAAGGTAACAACTTAAAAAGAACTGCTTAGAATCACAGGAACCTAATATTCAGGTTAATTATTAGACTTAACTAACCTTGAACACTTTAGTCAAGTCTACTCCTTTTTAAAAGCTAAAGGGAACAATTTTACTTATCCTGAAGGTTTTGGTGCCCCTCCTATCTTCAGATATGTTTTATTGGCCATTTGTGTTGACTCCTTTGTGATGTGCCTGTTCAGAGCATCTTCAGTGCAAACAAAAGGTCAAACTTATTTATCTTGTGCTTTGCCTTTTAATTAATCTGAAATCCTTCCTTTCAGACAAATCCATCAAAAACCCGTACCTCTGCCAAGTAAGTACAAGGAAGTCCTGACGAGCAGTATCAGGTAGCTGTTAAGGCTGGATCTTCATGTCTGAGCCACCCAGGTTCTAACACAACGCTGCCACTTCCAGCTGGAGGATCTCAGTATCCTCTTTAGCTTGTTTCCTCATCTGTAAAATGGGGCCAAGAATATTTATTTCATAGAGTTGTTTTGAAAAGTTAATAGACTTGAGATAATTTTTACTTTTCTCTTTTTTTAGTATTGATTGAATATTTTACTGGTCATCTTTTATTTATTTATTTATTTTTACAAAAACAATACAACTGTTTTCAAAATAAGATTAAGTAAAACAACATATGGGAAGTAGCTAGTATAATGCTTGGTACACAGAAGGTCTTCAATAAATGATAGCTATTTAAATTAAATCTAAAATACATTTTAATGATCATAAAATATATCTACAAAAGGTACCCTGAAAAGAAGATTTGGCAAATATCTGAATAATTTTCCCAAGGCAAACAATATATGGCCCTAAAAATATATGAAGTCAGGCTCGCAGAACATAACTGCCCAAAACTTGGTTTGCTTTCTACTCAAAATTTAACATTTAAAATTTTAATTTCAAATTCTAAACACCAAGTGAAAATGCTTTGGCTATAGAAATTTTATTTTTCCATATGTAAAGCTCTATTATACCTTTTATTGTTTTTCAACCCAAGTCATTCTTTCAGTTGACAAATATTTATTGACCATCTGCCATGTGCCAGTCACTGTTCTAGACACAAGGGATACAGCAGTGAATAGAACAAATAGAGCCCCTGCCCCATGGAGCTTCTATTCTACTGGAGATGGCAGGAAAAATAAACAACTAGATGAATCCTATAACATCAGGTAAATGCTAAAGTGCTATAAAGAATAACAAAGCAGTTGGCGGGGATGGGGTTGCAAAGAGTACTGGAGGCAGTGAGGGCTGCTGTCTTCGAGGGTGGTCAGGGAAGCCTCATCTATAAAATAGGGTCAAATTGCTCCTCCCATAAAGGGCCAATGTGAGGACAAAATGAGCTAAGATGTGGAAAATAGAACAGGACTGGCACAGGGCCTGCCCCGTGGCTTAGCAGTTAAGTGCGCGCACTCTGCTGCTGGCGGCCAGGGTTAGGATCCCGGGCGCGCACCGACGCACCGCTTCTCTGGCCATGCTGAGGCCGTGTCCCACATACAGCAACTAGAAGGATGTGCAGCTATGACATACAACTATCTAGTGGGGCGTTGGGGGAAAAATAAATAAATAAAATCTTAAAAAAAAAAAAAGAACAGGACTGGCACATATTTAGGGATCAGAAAATGTCAGCCTTAAATTCCCCCAACTGCCCAAACTGTAGAAACCACCAACCACCTTGTACTGTGTGCCCTGGGAGAGCCTGACCACCTGCCCTCTTTTGCTGCTCCCATTGGGAGTACCATCCCTTCCCTCACACCCAACCTTGCAAGCCCTCACTAGTCCCTGCTGTTACAATGGTGGCTGTCTCCTTTGAACATCCAGAGCACTTTCATCTGAGGTACTTAGTTCATCTAAGCCTGTTTCTCCTGCAGACTTCCCCTACTAATAAGGGACAACTCTGGTTGCTCTGGTCAAAAACCTTAGAGTCACCCATGACTCCTCACTTGCTTTCTTCACATACCTTCCAGCTAGATATATTCCTTCAGAACATATCTGGAATTCAACCACTCTCACTGCTTCCACTGATGTCATCTGTTGCAAGCCACCATCCTCTCCTGCCTGGATTTGCAAGAACACCCAACTGGCCTCCTCTCTCTGCCCTTGCCCCTTCTATCTATTTCCAGCCTTGCAGCCAAGAGTGACCTTGTTCAAAGACAGGAAAATCACATTACTACTCTGTTCAAAACCCTCCAAAAGCGTCCCATATCATGCTTGTTAAAGCTCAAGTCATGCTAAGGGGTCCACCAGGTCCCACAGATCTGGTCCCTTCATTACCTCCTGTCTGATTTTACTCCATATCCTTCTCCCCTTTTCTCACTGCACTCCAGGCAGGGTGGCTTCCTCTCTATTCCTCAAATACGCCAGACCCTTGTATTCACTGTTCCCTCTACCTAGAACATTCTTTCCTGAGATATCCACATGCCTCCTCCCTCTGCACCTGCAGATCTTACCCAAGTGTCCCCTCAGTGAGGCCTGTACCACTTGTCCAAGGCTCTCCATAGCACTTATGACTCTGTAATATTGCATATATATTTAGTTTTGTCTTTATTGCCTATCTCATTCCATTGAAATTTGACCTCCAGGAGGGCAGGGCATTCTGCTGTTTTATTGACTGCTGTATATACCCAATGATCCATGGCAAGGCACACAATAATGAATGAATGAATGAACGAATGAATGAATACAGCTAAGTATTTTCTCTATTTTGTGTGTCTCCACATTTAGACCATAAACTCCTTGTAAACTCCTTGAAGGAGTTTATGCCTTAAAATAGCAATTCTCAAACATTTTGGTCTCAGGACCATTTTAACATGCCTAAAATTATTGCAGGCCAAAAGAACTTTGGTTTACATGTTTCTTTCTATTGATATTTAATATATTAATTAAAACAGACATTTAAAGCATATTAATCCATTTTTAAAATATTAAACTCATTACGCGTTAACATACATAATCTATTTTTATGAAAAATAACTGTTTTCCAAACAAAAACAATTTAGTGGGAAGAGTGGTGGTGTTTTACATTTTTTGTCTCTTTAATGCCTGGAGTAACAAAGACAACTGGATTCTCATATCTGCTTCTACCTTCAATCTGTTGCAATGTGTTTTTCTGGTTGAAGTATATGAAGAAAATTGGGCTTCAGAGAGACATGTATTTGGAAAAGACCTCACAAATCCTCTGAAAGGATCTTGGGGATTCCCAGGGTCCTCAGACCACACTTTGAGAACCATTGCTCTTAAGGATTTTTTGGTGTGTGTGTGATTTTTCATGTGCATGGTGTTTCAGTGTGTGTGTCCCCTGGAGCACCTAGCACAGTGTTGAGGTATAGGCATAGTAACTGCTCAAGATATAATGAAGATCCATGGATTTTTCAAATCCTTTTCAGGATTTCCGGAAGGGGGAAGCCCAACCGTGGATGGCTCATTACCCCACTTTTCATCTAATTCCAATTTGTCAGAACAGGTATGGAACAAACTCTTATTGTTACCAGTAAACTGCAGAAAAGGGCATGTCATCTTGTAAGAGAGAGTTTGAGTGAAGCTTGAGAAAAGACTATATTTTAAGTCAGCTTCTGAGTTGTCATTTGCTGAGGGGTACAGAGTACATTGTTTTTCAATGATTAAGACCTTGCTCCATTTATTCCAATTTGTATTTTACATGCCCTAAATAACAATTTATGTTTTTTCAAAACTAGCAAAGAAGAGTGCTGTATTTATTGTTCTTTCTCTCACACAGATTCTATTTAAACTATGTAATTTTCTCAGAATAGATCTGTGGAGGCACATGATATTAAAACACATAGAACAACACAGTTTAAAAAAGACAGAGAAAGGGCTCTGTGTGCCCTTGGGCAAGTCTCTCTAACCTTTCTCAAGGATGATAGCATGTATCCTTCTTGCCTTCAAAGTAGTTATAAGAATCAAATAAGATAATACTTGTAAAAACACTTTGAAAACTATAAAGCACTCCACAAAGCAACACCAATAAGATCACAATGGAAAGGGAGATTATAACTTATTAAGGAGAAAGGAATAAATGGTTCAGAAATCCAGCAGGATTTGGATCTTAAGTTTGAGCACTAAGGTTAGCAGCTAAGGCCAAATGGGAAAAAAAAGTCAATTACATAATCCTGTGATTGATCAAAGGAAGCACAAAACTCATTTTCAAACTACTGGTCCAAATGTAATTAGGCCTGTCTTGGTAATGCAAAATGATACTTTGTTTTTAATGCACAGAAGGTATGGTGTCACTGAAGGCCCATCTCATGCTTAACGATGCCCTCTGTTTCATAGGAAGCTGACGTTCACTGTAAGCCATGGTATGCTGGTGCCTGCGATAGAAAGTCTGCTGAAGAGGCGTTATACAGATCAAACAAGGTGGGGCCATTTTTAAATCTCATATTGTGCCCTCAGACTATACTGGGCAGAATTAGCATCCTGATAATACGCTAACTAAATAACTGCAACAATTGTGGATGCAGGGATCTTTTTTCTTTACTTACTCAAGAGGAATGGCCATCTCCTCTTCTCTTTCGAGCATCTCCCTCTTTGTTCCTCCATCTCATTTCTACTTGTCCTGTCATCTCTACAGGGATCCATAGGCTCCACTGCTCTCTAAACAGTGGGAGAGAAGAAGGGTCCAGGGGGAGATCTCTGTAAGGCTTGGTGCTACACGAGATCCTCCAAGAGTGAGAAGTAACAGGCTATTTTGGATCAATGCACGAGATGAAAGATTAAGATCAAGATGGCAAAAAGTACCTGGAAGTAAATTTTTTGGAGAGTCTAAGCCCGGTTTTGTAGGAACACTATGGACAGTTTGGACAATCCAAGACTAAAGTGCCACTTGTCCCTTCTTTCTCTTTTCTCCTCCCATTTTTTTCAGTTGCACCCTAGTTTGTCAGAACATATAACATTTATATACTCTTTTTAGCCACGCTTGTCTTAGTCCTAGCTCTACAATTAAATATATTAAATGCTTTCCATCAGTCCCTTTGATGGCTTCCCCAGTTCTCTCTTTTTGTCTGATGAAGCTCACCTTGTAGTAGATTCTCAGGAAGGACTGTGTTTACATTATTCCCTGAGTTCTTGAACATTCAAAACCATTTTTCACAGCCTGATACCTGGAGGAAATCTTGGCTGGATATAAATCTTTGGTTTGAGTTTTTTAAAGTGTTGCTCTGCTGGATTGCCTTGTTCTATATCACGCTTTTGAGAAGTCCAATGCTAATGTTATTTTCTTGCCCTTATAAGTAATTTGGTATTTTAATCTGAAGGCTCTGTAGGCTTTTTGTTTTTAAAGTCTAATAGTTTCACCAGAATATATCTCTGAGTTGATTTCCAGGTCAATTTTTTCAGGTAGATGGAAGCCCTTTCAATATGTAAATTTAAGATTTATCTTATTTCTAATACATTTTCTTAAATTATAGTCTTAAAGAGTAGTTCTGTTCCATTGTGTTGTTTTTCTGCTTCAAGGCATCAAATTACATGCATTTTGGACCTTTTTGGTCTTTCTTTCATTCCAACCACTCTGACTCTCTTGTACTTCTTTTTTTTAATCTCTATCTCTCTTTTGTTTTTTCTTGTCTTGGTTGTTTCCATGCCTTCCTTCAGTCATTTATTAAATCTTCATTTAAGGCTATTGTCCCTTGGGCATCTTGTAATCTCTTCTTCATTTCTGAGATAGGTTTGTCTTTCTCTTCAATTTCTTTCCTGAGTTTGATCAACTCATTGCATTTCTTCTTCCTGCTTTTTGTCCATAATTTTTGAATTTATGATTCTAGAATATTTTATAAAATATATAATTAAATTTAGAATGTTGTGTTACAGTTACTTTTTTTTATGCTTTAATATAAGTTTTTTGGGAGAAAATTTTTATCAGCTGAAATGTTTTGATTCCCAATTTCTGCTTTCTTCTTATAATACTTTTGAATGACATTTGTTTGATCATTTTTTATTCATAGGCAACTTGTGGACATAGTTCCTAGTTTAAGAGTGCCCTCTATGTTTGATCTTAATGTGTCCTTTCACACATTTCTAAATCCTATAAATGTAATATCTTATTTAGTGCATCAAAAAGCTAGCATTGACCTCACCCAGCATTTTCTATAAGCATATATTTTACTGAAGTATTTTCTTGGAAAATAATAAAACAAATTCTAATTAATAATAAAAATCATATAGCTACATAATTAACTTTTGAATATAATATAGGTATTTTTCATAAAATGATTTCTAACCTGTGGAAATATAAGTAATACTAACCATAATTATGCTTTTCTTTTAATAAACAGGATGGATCATTTCTTATTCGGAAAAGCTCTGGCCATGACTCCAAACAGCCATATACACTAGTTGTATTCTTTAATAAGCGAGTATATAATATCCCAGTGCGATTTATTGAAGCAACAAAACAGTATGCCTTGGGCAGGAAGAAAAATGGTGAAGAGGTCAGTAATTTCTCTTTTAATCCAACTCTATAACTATGAATTGAGCACAATGGCATCATATTGTATTAGGTGCCAGAGATGAGAAGAAAGGATGCAAGAGTACTTGGTCCAAGGCTTGCATACCTGTCATAACTGGAGGACAAGATAAAATACTATGTTCGGGCAGTCTATCCTATGAGAGAACAGAAAAGATGAAAGACTCATATGATGTAAAGGCTACGTCTTAGTCCTTTTATCCTGTTACTTAGTGGGGTCAGTCTGATTCAGCATTTCAGTCCAGGGGGACATAGAAATCGAGGTTGAAGGGTCGAGTAGAATTAATGTTGTAAGAATCAAGGTCAGTATCCAAAGCACCTACGTCAAGAACTAGGATCTCAACTCAAGTACCAAGGTAGATGACCAGTGAAGGATCAGAAGAGATGCAGAAACTTGAGATGAAACATTAGACTGTAGCCCTTGGACCAGCATGAGCTTTTGGGTCTTGAATACTAACCAAACATTAACCTCAACTTCTCTTTAATCTGTACCAAACTCAATGCTTACCATATCTCCCGTTTAGCCAGATTGTTCCTATAAGTGAGCCCTGAAATGTGGGCTGGAGTAATCCATGAATGGTCAGAAAGGGAATGATACTTGTTCTGGTCTTGAATGATGCATTGAATTTGAATAGGTAGAATGAAAGTTGGAGGAGATGAGAAGGAGAAAAGTGGAAAGAACAATCTAAGCAGAGAAAACAGCATTTTAAAAGTTCAAGTTAAGAAATACTTATTTTCAATACTCCTTCAGAAAGAACTACACCCATTCCAGACCCAGCACTTGGTAGAAAGTGTTCGAATTGTTAGAAACTGTCATAATTGCTGAAGTGTCTGTCTTCTCCACTAGATGAGGCCAGGCCCTAGCCTATGTTTTGTTCATCTCTGTATTTCCAGAACCATAGCACAGTGGCTGGTGTCAGTGGATGCTTAATAAGTACCTATTAAATGAATGAATTGATTTCTTGATTGAGTGACTACAGGCAGGAGAATAGCATTTGTAAAACAAACTGATCAGATCTTGTGTCAATGTGTGTGCTCTTTATTTTGCTTTTTTAAAAAATTGTGGTAAAAAACATGTATCATAAAATGTACTGTATTAACTATTTTAAGTGTACAGTTTAGTAGTGTTCAGTATTTTTACCATGTTGTGAAACACCTCCAGAACTTTTTCATCCTGCATATCTGAAACTCTATACTCATTGAACAACAACTCCCCTTTTCCCACTCTGCCCAGTCCCTGGCAACCACCATTCTACTTTCTATTTCTATGAGTTTGACAACTTTAGATCCCTCATATAAGTGAGATCATGCAATGTTTGTCCTTTTGTGACTGGCTTAATTTATGTAGCACAATATATCCTCAAGGTTCATCCACATTGTAGCATGTGACAGGATTTATTTCCTTTTTTAGGCTGCATGGTATTCCATTATATTATATACCACAATCTGTTTATCCATTCCTCTGTTGATGGATATTTGGGTTGCTTCTACCTCTTGGCTATTGTAAATAGTGCTGCTATGAACACGGGTGTATAAATATCTCTTCAAGACTCTGCTTTCAATTCTTCTCGATATATATCCAGAAGTGGGACTGCTGGCTCATATAGTAGTTCTATTTTTAATTTTTTTGAGGATCCATCATATTGTTTTCCATAGTGATTGCATCATTTTACAATCCTACCAACAGTCCACAAGTGTTACAACTTTTCCACATCCCTGCCAACACTTGTTATTTTCTGGGTTTTTTAAATAGTATCTATCCTAATGGGTGCAAGGTGATATCTCATTGTGGTTTTGATTCGCATTTCTCTGATGATTAGTGATGTTGAGCATCTTTTCATATGCTTGTTGGCCATTTGTATGTCATCTTTGGAGAAATGTCTATTCAAGTCCTTTGCCCATTTTTAAATCAAGTTATTTGATCTTTTGTTGTTGAGTTGTAAGTGTTCTTTATATATTCTGGATATTAACCCCTTATCAGATATATGATTTGCAAATGTTTTCCCCCGTTCCATAGGTTGTATTTTCACCCTGTTGATTGTGACCTTTGATGAACAGAAGTTTTTTTAAGTTTGATGTAGTCCTATTCATCTATTTTTGTTTTTCTTGCCTGTGCTTTTGGTGTCACATTCAAGAAATCATTGCCAAATACAATCTCATGAAGAGTTCCCCTATGTTTTCTTCTAGGAGTTTTATAGTTTGGGGTTTTATTTTGCTTTTAATAAAGTCTCAGATAGTTAGAAAATGCAAAACTCTTAAATCTGAAAACCTGAAACACTGATCAAGACCAAACTTGGGTTTTAAAATATAGACTGCATTATCATTTAACACCAGGTAAACTTTAACAGAACTGTCTGCTTTTCCCTACTCACAAAAACCCTCATACTCACTGAAATTTTTATCTGACAAATCTTTTTAAATAAATGTTCCTCAATAGTAATCAGTAATAGGAGATGGTGGTAATCCTACTAAGACAGAGTGAGCTTAGATGGATGGATTTCATTCTAAAGTCTTCCCAGGGGTCCATTACTTCCAGGAGAGGCTTAAGGGTGGATTTGGGAGCTGTCCTGTTTAGACGTCCTGAAATTCTCTCATATAATTTTTGAGCTCTCAGAGGGGCTCAGAACTTCTTTGTCCTGCTAGGAAGCTCTGGTAAACAGGGATTCCTCTTGGCCTAAAGAATCTTTGTTCCTACCTCAGAATGAATAGATCAGAGCTTCACTCCACTCCCCATATCCAGCCAATGAATACCAAAATAAATAGTATATTATTATAATGGCATCTGAAAGTACTGACAGAGTCCATTTAAACTCTTACTTAAATTATCTATAGTAAAAAAAATATTTCTCCCATATAGTGAATATCTGAATGGAAAATGAAAATGTTGGTTACATGATGTCAACTATGTGGATATTTTGAAAAATATGTTTGTCTATATTTGTGTTTGCATGTAAACGGGTAGAAAAAGTAACCAATTGATTAACAGTTGAACTTTTTTATGCAGCTGTTTTGGCATTGTGTAGACACAGTATTGAGTAATTTTATAGCTTTGATATGTGTTTGCTTTATTATATTGACCATGAGATT
This sequence comes from Ceratotherium simum simum, assembly GCF_057802395.1. Classification (NCBI taxonomy): domain Eukaryota; kingdom Metazoa; phylum Chordata; class Mammalia; order Perissodactyla; family Rhinocerotidae; genus Ceratotherium; species Ceratotherium simum. The sequence continues at coordinate 57,235,090 of NC_141905.1, read as the reverse complement.
TTGAGTTATCAAACAAGTTGCTTTTCTGTCCAGGTATGAATATCTCAAATGTACTGAATTAGTGTAGAGAGGAGAAAAAAGAGCACTGAGGGGGAACTTCAACTAAGTTATACTCAATTCTTCATTCAAAATAATCACAAATATGCCTCAACTGCTCTCTCTACTTCAACCACTTCAGCTCAACTCCACTCCCTACTTCAAACATTTCAATCCTCAGACACTGCAACAAAGCAATTCTCAAAAATATGCACGGACTAGAAGAACAAAATGAGATGTTTGTTTATGTAAATACAGCAACTCTCGCCTATGTTTCCTGGATTCAGAACACTTTTTCATTTGGAATCCACTTCAAAGAGATTGTGCTATTTCATTTCTTGGTTCTTTAGTCCATAAATTTAGCTTCAAACTGCATTCAGTTTAGCAACATGCTATGCCAAACAAACAGAATGAATGTCTTTATGAATATCATAAAAGAATTTCATTGGCAATTGCAAGAGGGCTGAATGATTGAAGAGAAAGAAAGAAAGAAAGAAAGAAAGACTAAAGTATTCGAAAGTCCCTGTCTCTCACCTCTCCTCCCTGACCTAATATTAAGATAGCCAATTATCTAAAAGACAAGTGGTATTTCATTTGAAAAAGTTGACCAGTATTCTGAACACTTTACCTTATTCAATACATAGATATTTGGAAGCTATCCAAATAATTAGTGAAGACTTAAAAAAATTTTATTCCAGATGTTTGTCTTTATATGAAAAATTAAATGACAATAAAATCAACTGGTGATAATTGCTAAATTTATGGCACTGTTGGAAAACAATTACCATTTTTTAAAAAATGACTCTGAATGCATTTATTTAATTATTGTGAGCTTGTAACACTTTTGTATAATCTATGCACTTTATTTCATGGTCTGTGTTACATTTATTTTCTCTTTCATTTAAAACAGTGATCATTTTTCTGAAAAAATTTGTGGTAACCTTAAATTAAAACCCGTAGACAATAGAAATTAATATATGGAGAAATAAATACATATGGTAAGAGCCTACCATGAAATTCCATTATTAATTAGGCACTAATTTAGCTTTAAACTTACTAGGAGCTAAAGCAAAAATGAAAATGTGAGGGTTTATAAAGTTTTCCTTATTTATTCAAAAAAGAACACAAAAACAAACACAAATTAATCTGGGAAATAACTCTGTCCTGACACTAAATTCTAAGGTTAATTTTTACATCAGTCCTTGTGTCTAAGACTTGTGCAACATAACAGATAATCTATGTTTTGTAAAGAATGTAGATAAATTCAATGTATGACAGGTTTACACTTGACACTAAATGAAAAACAAAATATTAAAATATTACATCATAACTCAGTGGAGTAATTTCTCTAAGTAGTTACACTAATTCAGCTGTCAGCTGTATTTTTAGTCTTAATGAATATAGGAAAGGCCAAGGTCTGCTACCTTGAAGGTTACAGCCTTTGTTAAATTAGACTTTTTTGGGTAGAATGTCAGCTGGAACCTAGTAACTTTGACTAACTTGAGAAAGTGGGAGAAGATGGGAGGAGTGGAGTTCAAAGTTAACATCAATGCCAATGTATAATTCATCTATGTTTTCTTGCTCTAGTACTTTGGAAGTGTTGCTGAAATTATCAAGAATCATCAACATAGTCCCCTGGTTCTTATCGACAGTCAGAATAACACAAAAGATTCCACAAGACTGAAATACGCAGTTAAAGTTTCATAAATTTTAAAAAAAGATCAACTTCATTGCTTCAGACATTTTCTCTCTTTTTACTTTTGAGAAAAAGTCTCAAAACTTCATATTTTGGATTATGAATCATCAGTAATTAAAAAGAAGATGGAGGCAGCTATTGAGGTAGTCATCCATTTCTTTATAAGAAGCTCAGATGAACTTGTTCTACTGCCTGACCTGATGAACTGTTAATATCTGGTGAGGTTGAGTTATCATGCTACTAATATTCTCCAAATAAATGTCTTTATTTAAAATAACCAAGTGTAAAGTATTTTCAGTCTTGTAAAAAAATAACACTCTGTTTTCAAAATAAGAAAAGAATACTCTTGGAGAAAATAAAGCTGCTAGAAATTTAGACCACCACAATGGTCACTGGTGCACTAATGTAACTAGGATATCTGCTGTCAATGCTTGACAGTTATGTCTTGGTTAAAATTTTAATGTGTAGAAAACAAAATATAGACAATGTATGATATTTGTAAGTACAGATTGGGGGATAATGGTTCCTTTTTGTGAAAGCTCCCAACCATGGGAGATGTATATAGATATGAACTTTCTAGAAGTTCCTGTCCATGATTATGTTGTTAGCTTTGCTTATTAAAGAAAATTATACCCTCTTTGATATGCATGTCTATTAAATGGACCCTAAACTTGATATGAGGTTCAAAGTGGGATGAGAGCAAAACTAGACTAAAAGTCTGGGGAAGCATCCCACAGAACAAGAGCAGAAAAGCAGACATTAATGAACACTAAGGAATAAAAAAGATACCATTGTGAGCAGCCATATCCAAGGTCTTAGATCATCTCAGAAATGTATTATATGATAAATCTAATAATTAAATGAGGAACACACTTGATCACTGAATAAGATAGCAGTGTCTGAAAGGATTTTGAAAGGCTAGAGGGTAATGATTTCAGAGTAACTCACAGACTCACTTGTAAAGATAACTGTATTTTTAAATGTCATATACTTTCATGATTACTATCTATGTTATGGGTTAGGTTGTGCCCCTCAAAAAAGATATGTTGAAGTACTAAACCCCTGTACCTCAGAATGTGACCTTCAGGGTCTTTACAGATGTAGTCAAGTTAAGATGAGGTTATTAGGATGGGCCCTAATGCAATATAAAAAGGGGGAATTTGGACACAGACACAGACATGCACAGACAGAAGACTACGTGAAAATAGGATATCCAGGGAGAATGCCATGTGAAGACAGAGGATTGGAGTGATGCATCTACAAGCCTAAGAGGGCTGGAGATTGCCAATAAACCACCAGAAGCTAGGAAGAGGCAAGGAAGGATTCGCCTATAGATTTCAGAGGGAACATCGCCTTGCTGACACCTTGATTGCAGAATTCTAGCCTCCAGAACTTTGAGACAACAAATCTCTGCTTTTTTTAAGTCGCCTAATTTGTAGTACTTTGTTATCGTAGCCCTAGGAAACTAATACAATCCATATACATTTTTCACAAATCAGCTATAAATGAGTTTTGGAAATTTTGTATGGAAAGTCATTTTTCCTTTTAGGAAAACAATGGAATCTTTTAGAATGTACTAGAATAGATAATTCACAAATCAAAGAAAACTGGCTTTATCTTTTGTAAAGCAAAGTATCCATTTGTAGCGTGAAGTATGAGTTTTCTAGTATGAGTTTTCCTCAGTGTTATATGGAATTGTTTTCTACTTAAGTAAATCCTCACTAATTCCTTCTGCTACCACAGAGATCCTGGCTCCATAACAACCTCTTATGCCCCATCTCCTCCCCCAAGTGGCCTAGGTGGAGGAGCATAGCCATGAGATTGTACTAATCCTTGGTTGGTTGACACTCAGCACTGCTGGGGTGGATTTCTTGGAGCAGAGGCTGGGACAACTTCTGGGAGATAAGCCAATTTCTGCTGAGGAATCCACTCCTTCCCAAAGGTGGGAGAAACATCCAATCCAAGACAGCAGTCTTTTCTCCCACCTCATACAAAAGTCCACTAGAGGGTGGCCCTACCTACTTCTCTAACACCCTCCTCTGCAAGTGGTATGGGATTCTCTATGAGACTGGAAAAGCTTTCAAGAGATCTCAAAGGCCTTGTCTGTGATTTTCAATGCTTGACAAACAAATGGTTTTGCGTAGGGAGATTTTCAGGCAAGCTAGGTGGTGAAATAGGAGTCAGTAGTCAAGGAGAAGTACGTTGTGTAACTGCTGAAGGAAAAAAACGACTCCAGTTCCTGTTTTCTGTTTCAAGGGCATTGCAAATTAGATTGCAGCTGCAGTAATAGGAAGGCTGCTCAAGTTTGCTCAAATGGACAGTGGAGATGGGAAGACTAAGCCTGTGGCCAGCAGAAGCCTGAATTGAGCTATAAGGAGTTAGCCAGGGCAACAGTTCAGAGACCCTGCACTTTGGGAGCTAGCTGTGACAGACTTGCCTAAAAGGGAGTCCCAGAGAACAGAATGCAGACCTGTGAAGACAAGATGTGAAGCAGCACATGAGACATGATCTTAAAGCAGGACTGAATGCCTGTTCTTCAAAATGGCCTTCAGATGCCATACAACTGGGCCTCTATTTCTAGGCAGCGTTGCCGTGGAAACCACTCAAGACCTGCCTCCCAGCATAGTTGCACTGAATGCCCTTGGCACTTAGCGGCTGTGTCTAACCACAAGGTGAGACAGTACTGGCTTCAGAGTTGTGTCTGGGTACCCTAGAGCTACCACTTATCAGTATGTTATCGGGCATGCTTCTGAACACTCTAAGCTTCGGTTTCTATATTTGTAAAATAATATCTTCCTGGTAATGATACAAGAGTTAAAATAAGCTAGTATATGTTAAGTGCCTGGCATTTAGTTGTGCCTAACAAACATTAATTCCTAGTCCCTTAACCAAAATCTCCTTTGCAGAGATAAAAAGTAGTCTGTGGACAATTCTTCAAACAAACCCACCTTTAAGTATTTTTGAACATTTAATAATTTTATTTTTTATTTTTTTATTTTATTTTTGTGAGGAAGATCAGCCCTGAGCTAACATCCATGCTAATCCTCCTCTTTTTGCTGAGGAAGATCGGCTCTGAGCCAACGTCTATTGCCAATCCTCCTCCTTTTTTTTCCCCAAAGCCCCAGTAGATAGTTGTACGTCATAGTTGCACATCGCTCTAGTTGCTGTACGTGGGACGCGGCCTCAGCATGGCCGGACAAGCCGTACGTCGGTGCACGCCCGGGATCCGAACCCGGGCCGCCAGTAGCAGAGCGCACGCACTCAACCACTAAGCCACGGGGCCGGCCCCTGAACGTTTAATAATTTTAATTGTGTCTCAAGAAAATCCCAAATTTCTCTCCATCCATGATTATTATCTTTAAGAAACTAATGAGAGTTGTGAGCCTTTGCCCCAAGAGAAAAATGCACTTATGCATACACACAAAATCTCATCAAATCTCATGAAGTACATGGGCTCCTAGGGCCCAGGTCCAAAGATCCAAGGCTAAGGACCCTTGACCTACATCTTAAATTTTGAAGCATCAAGATGGACATACTAGTCTACTAAATACCTGAATGATCCTAAAAGTAACTCCTCCATTAGCTGAGAAGCAGGATACTTCTGTGGTTTAGTGCAAGGGCTTGAAAGTGAGTTGTCTCAATCTCTGCTTCTAATCCGAGGTCCACCAAAAACAGATTGTATGAACTTGGGCAAGTTATTTGTTTTGGTTTCATTTGTAAAATGGAGATGATAATGGAACCTACCTTATGGGGTTGTTCAATGAGTGTATTAAATACTGTAAAAGTTCAAAGTGTTAGTTATTTTTCTTTCATTCAACCATCCAACATTTATTGAGCCTGCTGTATGTCTGTCAGTATGTATGTCAGGCACATGAAATGCATAAATAATGTCAAGTCCTTCAATGTATCTAAATAGCCACTCAAAAATCTTTTAAAATCAGAGTTATCATTTTATAAAAATATCAAACAGAACTTTTATCCAGGATGATTACTGTACTTAAAATAATGGCATACAATTAGAATAACCTTTGAAGAAACAAAATAAGTAGAATAAAAGTCCCTATCAAAAGCACTTACCTGTTATCTCAAGTGCAATGTCTCATCCTTTTTCTCCCCAGACAAATGTAGAACTTTTTATCTTATTTGTTATCTTTTTCTTACCTATAAATGGGCCATTTAGGCCTAGGATTTATTCCTGCTGACTCTGTCCCTTACTAGCTGTATAATCTTGGAGAACGTACTCAATGAACTCGTTCTCTCATTTACCTTGCAGAGTTTTTATGAGAATAATATATACAAATACCTAGAACATAGTAGGTCTCAACAAATGGTATTGCCATAGCTGAAGCCTCAAATACCCTACTTGTAAGTCTAGAGGTAAAGGATGCTATTTGAGTATTATTGCAGTAAATCTGTTGTGAGAAGATATGGGCCTAAATTGTGGTAGTGACCAGGGCCTTGTAAAGAAACATATATAAGGGAAATGTCTAAGGATTAACACAGCAAAGTTAACTGACTGTATATGGGGGATAGAGGAGAAATATGAGTCCACACTGACTCCATTGTTTCAAGCTTGGATAACTGGAAGAATGGAAGTGCCTCTTACCAAGGGACAAAAGTCTGAAGAGAGAGACTTTGTTACGTTCTTGACCATGTAGTTCTAAGAGTCTCAGGGCAATTCATTGAATTGGATATCAGAACAAGTCAGAAGACTTTTATGCACGTATAGACTCACTAATAGGAGGAAAAGTTACTGTATTGGTCTGGTAAGAAATTTTAGAAGGTATTCTCCTGGAGGCTGGGGCATTAGAAGAACTGGACTAACTGTTAACACAATACTGATTGTTTTACATTTTTGTTTGGTTTTCATGATGACATAAAGTAGTGTTTTATGAAGATTGTTCTGACAGTAAAGGAGTGCAGTTGAAAATGGAGAGGCTGGAGGCAGAGTGGCCATTGGGTTAACCTAGGCCTAAAGTGCTGAGGCTCCAGACTAGTATGATGGCATCAAGAAGGGAAAGAAAGGGAAATCTAGACAAGGACTCTCTGGGACTTGGAGGCCAGCATAGTGTTTTTGAGATTTATCCATATTGTTATGTGTATCACTAGTTCTTTTTCAAGGCTGAGTATTATTCCATTATATGGATACACATCAGTTTGTTTTTCCCTTCACTCATTGATAGGAATTTGATTGTTTCTAGTTTGGAGTTGTATGATTGAAGTTGCTATGAACATTTATGTGGAAGTTTTTGTGTGGACATGTTTTTATTCCTCTTGGGTAAACACCTAGAAGTGGTAATCCTAGGTCACGTGGAAAGTGCACATTTAACTTTGTAAGAAACTGCCAAAATGTTTCTGAAGTGGATGTACCTTTTTACAGTGACATCAGCAATGTATGAAAGTTCAGTTGGTTCACACTCTAATCAGCACTTAATATTGTCAGTGTTTTAATTTTAGTCCTTCTAGTAGGTTTGTAGTAGTATCCTGTTGTGGTTTTAATTTGCATTTTCTTGATGACTAATGATATTGAACATCTTTTCAAGTGCATATGTCTTCTTTTTTGAAGTGCTGTTCAAATCTTTTGCCCATTTTAAAAATTGGGTTGTCTTCTGTTTATTAAATTTTAAGAATATTCTATATATTCTGGATACAAGTCCCTTGACAAATGTATGTATCATGAATATTTTATTTTGCCTTCCTGGAGTAAATCCTACTTGATCATGATATATCATCCATTTTATATATTGCTGGATTTGATTTGCTAATATAGTATTAAGGATTTTTGCAAATACATTTATAAAGGACATTGGTTTGTGGTGTTCTTTTCTTAAAGTGTCTTTGTCAGGTTTTAGTATCAGGGTAATGCTAGACTCATAAAATGACATGAAAAATGTTCCCTTCTCTAGTTTCTGAAAGAACTTATATAGCATTGACACTATTTCTTCCTAATATGTTTGATAGAATTCACTAATGAGGCCATCTGGGCTGGCATTTTCTTTATGTGAAGGTTTTTAATTATGAATTCAATTTCTGTAACAGATATAGGCTATTGAGACTTTCTATTTTTTCTGTTTTTTTATTTTATTTTTTTAAATTTTATTTATTTTATTTTTTCCCCCAAAGCCCCAGTAGATAGTTGTATGTCATAGCTGCACATCCTTCTAGTTGCTATATGTGGCACACGGCCTCAACATGGCCGGAGAAGCGGTGCGTTGGTGCGCGCCCAGGATCCGAACCCGGGCCGCCAGCAGCGGAGCGCGCACACTTAACCACTAAGCCACTGGGCCGGCCCTGATGTTTTTTTAATTTGCATCTTTCAAGGAATTTGTGTAATTCAACTAGAATACCAAATTTACTGGCATACAGTTGATAATAATATTCTCATATAATCCTTTTAAGGTCTATGGGATTTGTACTAATATCCTTCTTTCACTCCTGATGTTGGTAATATATATATACCTTCTCTCTTTTATTCTTGATCAGTCTAGCTAAAGGTTTATCAATTTTATGATCTTTCCAAAGAACCAGGTTTGGGTTTCATTCATGTTCTCAGTTGTTTTTTTTTTAAAGATTTTATTTATTTATTTTTTTCCCCTTAAAGCCCCAGTGGATAGTTGTATGTCACAGCTGCACATCCTTCTAGTTGCTGTATGTGGGACGCGGCCTCAGCATGGCCGGAGAAGCGGTGCGTCGGTGCACGCCCGGGGATCCGAACCCGGGCTGCCAGCAGCGGAGCGCACACGCTTAACCGCTAAGCCACTGGGCCGGCCCGTGTTTTCTATTTATTGATTTCCATAGATATCTTTATTATTTCCTTTCTTCTACTTATTTTGGGTTTAATTTGCTCTTCTTTACATACTTTCTTAAGATGGGAGCTTACATAATTGAATTATAAACCTGTATTATTTTCTAATATAAGTATTTGAAGCTGAAAATTTCCCTCCAGCACAGCTTCAGAACATCCCACAAATTATAATATAGTTTTCTCATTTTCATTCAGTTCAAAATATTTTCAAATTCCCTGTGATTTTTTTCTCTAGCCCATTGGTCAGTCAGGAGAATGCTGTTTAATTTCTGAATATTTGGGGACTTTCCAAATCTTTTTCTGAGATGGATTTCCAATTGAATTCTGTTGCAGACAGAAAATATAGTCTGCATGAATTCAATCCTTTGCATTTATTGAAAATTGTAACGATCCAGTGGATGTCCCATATGTACTTGTAAAGAAGGTGCAGGCTGGAGTGTTCTGTAACATCATCTGGTTCATGGTGAATGATTGTGCTATTCGTGTTCTCTGTCCTTACCAATTTTTTTGGTCTTCTTGTTCTATCAATTACTGAGAGAGGGGTATTGAAATGCCTAATTATAATTGTGGATTTGTGGATTTCTCTTTTTAATTCTGTCAGTTTTGCTTCATATATTTTGAAGCTTTGGTGTTACGTGCACAGACCTTTAGGATTGTTATATTTTCTTAGTGAGTGAATCTCTTTATCATTAAGAATTGTTCCTCTTTATCCCTAGTATGATTTTTTTGTTCTGAAGCCTACATTATTTTATCCTCTCCAACAATTTGACTTATAATGCGAGTGTTTATACCATTTACATTTATGTAATTATTGATATGATTGGGTTTAAATCTACTATGCCTCTATTTGTTTTCTATATTATCCCACCTGTTTTTCCTGTTTTCTTTTCCCTTTTTCCTGCCTTCTGGTGGGTTGGGTTTTTTTAAAACTCTATTCTATCTTCACTGTTGACTTATTAGCTACATTCCTTTTTTTGTTCTTTTTAATGGTTGCTCTAGATTTTACAATATACATCTTTTACTTATCACAGTCTATCTTCAAGTACAAGCCTATACCTCCATTCCCCCTGCCCCGCCTTTGTGCTACTGCTATACATTTTTACTTATATATGTTATAAACCCTATAATGTTATTTTTTGCTTTAAATGTTTAACTGTCCATAAAAGAAATTAAACAAAGAGGAAAAAGTCTTTTATATTTAACTGTTTATTCACCATTTCCAGTGCTCTTAATTCTTTTGTATAGATCAAATATCCATCTAGTATCCTTTTCCTTCCACCTGAAGAATTTCTCTTAACGTTTCAGACAGTGCAATTTTGCTGGTGATGACTTATCTTAGATATCGCTTATGCAAAACTATCTTTGTTTTATCTTCATTTTGGAAGGAAAATTTCACTAGATAAAGAATTCTAGGATGACTTCTTTTTCCTTCAGTACCTTAAAAATATCATTCTGCTGTCTTCTGGCTTGTGTCGTTTCTGATGACAAGTCTGCAATAATTCTTATATTTGATTTTCAGTACACAGTGTGTGCTTTTTTCCTCTGCTACTGTTAACATTTTTTCTTTATCACTTGTGATTATGAGAATGTGATTATGATGTGTCTTGGTATGGTTTTCTTTGCACTTTTCCTGCTTGAGCTTCTTGTTGCTTCACGGATATTTGGATTTATAGTTTTCATCAAATTTAGAAAAAAATTTCAATCATTATTCCTTCAAATATTTTTTCTATCCTTCTTCTCCTCCCCTTTTGGAACTCTAGTTACAGGAATGGTGCACTACTAGATAGTGCCCCATGTTGTGGTAGCCATGGAGGTGCACTGCTTGGATCGCCCATCAATAACAATCTTGGCATTCAGCTGTGAGGAGTGCAATTAGCTGAAGCCTTAGCTGTTAGTGCCTTCAGTATCTGCCTTGGGTTTTAAGCTTTTCCCTAGGCTCTTCCCAGGCAGCCCTCAGTCTGTCCATTTCTTCCCAACATGGAACTCCTCTCAAGGACAGTTTTTGAGCTGAAGTACCTATTGGATTGGCTGACTTTACCAGTGATGCATGGCCATCTGAGGCTCTCTACACACAATCCTGCTTCCATTCACCAACCTTTTTCTTTCACCAGTGTCAGATCTATATTGCGGTCTGAAGGCTTTTCTTACTCATCTTGGTCCCTCCTTTTTAATCTTTCCCAGGCATTACTGCCCAATAAACCTCTTGCACTCTAAGCTCCATCTCAGCATCTTCTCTCCGGAAAACCCAACTGACAGAGTTAGTACAAGGAGTAGTCCAAGAAAGCAGGCAGTGAGATGGGGCCTTTGGACCAGATTACTTATCACGCAGCTGACAATGAGACCCTATTTTGAGGGTATTTGAGGCATGGACCATCCCTGGTACAAAGTGGTGACCCAGTTGCTAATCTCCGGCACTGGAAGAGAAGAAAAAGCTGAAGACCAAACTCAGGATTTCATAGAGTTGCTGAGCTGCAAAGATAATTTAATGCTAAACCAAGACAGGTCTGTTATGCCAAGGTCAGGGTCCTAGTTCAGGAAAACCTGAGATGGAATTCAGATGGGATGAGTGTATCTGGTGATGAATGGTGATGAATCCATCATTGGTGGTGAATGCCACCAATTATTTGGCTTCCCAGACTCCTCTGAACCCTCAGAGTCTACACAGGTGCCTGCTCTCATTAAGAACTAGCACTCTGCCTGTGTAAGAAGACACTGCAGAGGCCTCTCCCCAGCAAGGCAACAGAAATCTCTCCCAGAAAATGCCACCACTTCCTGTCCTGGCTGCTAGACCAATAACTAAAGATAAATTGCAGCATGAACCACCTATGGATGTGCTAGGTCTGCTAAGGGAGGAAAAGAATAAATCCTGAAGGAGATCGAAGAATTAGGCACCATGTACTGACAGGAGCTGAGGGAGTACCGTGGGACTAGATTTTGGGAATGCTTGAGCAAAAGAGCCAGAATATAAGACTAGATAAGGAAGAATTTATTAACTTAAGGGCACTTCACAGGATAAAAGATTTAACACTCTGGCAAGGACCCTAGAATATAGTGCAAACTCATTAGGTGGAAGACTAGAGAAAGTGATGACCTTCAGTGATGGAGGCTGAAATGCCTGAATTGCTATAGCTGATAGTGGAAGAAAGAATTAAAAGACTCAGGGAAGTGAGCATGCTGGAGTGGATATATTATGTGAGGGCAGAAGACTCACCAGAGAATTACATTCCAGAGGGCAAGAGTGTTCACCAAGGCCATCAGAAATTCACTAGTAAGAGGGGAACAAGCATCACTAAGAAGTTCACTGGTGGTCCTGCTCTGCTGGTCAGGGCTAATGGTAGCTAGGGCTAATGCTCATAAACCCTGGCACACCGATAGCAGTGCTTAAGTATCAGAAGCCAGGGGAGTCTTTATTATCATAACAATTGGCAAGATCAAGGTGCCAGTCAAGGGAGCTTGACTCACAGAGTTATGGATAAGGTTAACAGAACATGGCATCCAAGGAGGCAGAACATGGGCAGCCAATAAGGGTGCTGCTTATATCTATATATATCCCTTCCCGGTTCCAGTGTGGCTTTTTTCCTATCAGTGGATTGGGGAAGTCCAGTGACAATCACTTTCCAGTGAGTTTCTAGCCACCTAGTAAGTCACTTTTTGCAGACTAGTTGTGGCCTGTGGCATCCTCCACTGAGCTTTTCTGCCACACTCTAGGCCAGTTTCTGCTAACAGGCTCTAGCCCATCAGTGCTCATCAGTGAATTTTTCTCAACCGCCCAGTAGGCTTCAGCTTGGCCATACTCTCTAGAGAGTTTCTCTGCCATTCAATGAGGCAACTTCCTGTGGACCAGCTCAAGGCTGCTAGCACCTTCCAGTGAGTTTCTTTAACACTCAGCAGGCAGTTTACAGCAGAGCAGCTCTAGCAGACCAGCACCCTCCAATGATTTTCACAGCCATTGAATTGACTACTCCTACAGACTAGCTTGGGCCTGCACCCTCTGGCAAATTTCTTCACTATTAGCAGGCTGAATGTACTTGTGGCAGCTACAACCTCATCAATAAGGTCTGAATCTCAGACCAGGGGTTGGGGAGCCCTATTCCAAGTGCCTAGTTTCTTGTTTTCTGTCAGTCCTAGAAATAGTAGCTGATTCCTGCATTTGCCATTTCTTATTCCTTAGCATCCAATTTTCCCCTTCTAATAGTTAACCAACTTACTAGTTGATAATTTTAAAGGCATTATTGAGATATACTTCACATACTATAAAATACATCCACTTAAAACTATACAATTCAGTGAATTTTACTATATTCAGAGTTGTGCAAGCATCACCACAATCTGTTTAGAACATTCTCACCTCAAAAAGAAACTCCATACTGATAAGCAGACACTCTCTATTCTCCACCAATCCCCATCCTAGTCAACCACTAATATATTTTGTCTCTATAGACTTTCATACTCGACATTTCATATGAATGGAATCATACAATATGTAGTCCTTTGTGAGTGGCTTCTTTCACTTAGCGTAATGTTTTCAAGGTTCATCCATGGTATAGCCTTGTATCAGTACTCCATTTCCTTTTTTTTTTTTCTGGTGAGGAAGATTGGCCCTGAGTTAACATCTGTGCCCATCTTCCTCTATTTTGTATGTGGGACACTGCCACAGCATGGCTGGATGAGTGGTGTGTAGGTCCGCACCCAGGATCTGAATTCGTGAACCGCAGGCCGCCGAAGCAGAGCACGTGAACTTAACCACTATGCCACTGGGTTGGCCCCTCCATTTCTTTTTATTGCTGAACAATGTATTATACAGATGTACTATATTTTGTTTATCCATTCATCAGTTGATGGACATCTGAGTTGTTTCCACTTTTTGGCTATTATAGATAATACTGCTATAAACACTTGTGTACAAATTTTTGAGTGGATGTATGTTTTTCATTTCTTTTGGGTATATATCTAGAAGTGGGATTGTTGTGCCATATGGTAACAATGTTTAACAGTTTGAGGAATGCCCAACTGTGACTTTTTCCAAAGTGACTGCACCTTTTTAGATTCCAACCAAAAATGTATGAGAGTTTCAGTTTCTCCACATACCCACCAACACTTGCTATTGTCTGTCTTTTTGATTATACCCATCCTAAAGGGTGCAACGTATTATCTCCTTGTGGTTTTGATTTGCATTTCCCTAACAACTAAAGATGTTAAGCATCTTTTCATGTAGTTATTAGCTATTTGTTTATCTTCTTTGGAGAAATGTCTATTCAAATCCTTTGACCATTTTTTAATTGTCTTTTTACTATTGATTTATAACAAAAATTTATATCTAATCATTTTTATATATTTTAGGTACAATTCCCATATCAGATACATGACTTGAAAATATTTTCTCCCAATCTGTGGGTTGTCTTTTCACACTCTTGAGTTCTTTGAAACACAGAAGTTTTCGTATTAATGAATTTCATTTTACTTTTTCTTTGATTGCTTGTGCTCTCTGTCTTATTTAAAAAATTGTTCTCTAATCCAAGGTCACAAAAATATACACCTATTTTTCTAATATTTTTATAGTGTTATCCCTATCATTTAGGTCTTTGATCCATGTTGAGTTAACTTTTATGCATGGTGCAAGCTAGGTGTCCAAATGCATTCTTTCGTGTGTGGATATCCAGTTGTTACAGCAGCATTTGTTAAAAGACAATTCTTTCCACATTGAATTGTCTTGACATTTGGGTCAAAAATCAATTGACCATAAATGTGTGGGTATATTTCTGGACTCCAAATTCTTTTTTTTTTTTTGTGAGGAAGGTCGGCCCTCAGCTAACATCTGCCAATCCTCCTCTTTTTGCTGAGGAAGACCGGCTCTGGGCTAACATCCGTGTCCATCTTCCTCCACTTTATATGGGACGCCGCCACAGCATGGCCTGACAAGCGGTGCATAAGTGAGGGCCCGGGATATGAACCGGTGAACCCTGGGCCACCGCAGCGGAGCACGCGCACTTAACTGCTTGCACCACCAGGCCAGCCCCAGGACTCCCAATTCTATTCAATTGATCTAGATGTCTATTCCTATGTCAGAACTACCTGTCTTGATTACAGTGGCTTTGTAGTAAGTTTTAAAATGGGGAAATGTGAGTTTTACAGCTTTATTCTTCAAGATTGTTTTCACTATTTTGGATCCCTTGCATCTCCATATGAATTTTGGAATCAGCTTGTCAATTTCTGCAAAAAAGGCAGCTGGAATTTTGACAGGGATTACATTAAATCTGTGAATCAGTTTGGGGAGTATTGCCATCTTCACAACGTTAAGTCTTCTGATCCATGAACATGGGATGTCTCTACATTTATTTAGGTCTTTTTAAACTTCTTTCAACAATGATTTGTAGTTTCAGTGTAAAATTCTTCCATTTCTTTTGTTAAATTCATTCCTAAGTATTTTATTCCTTTAGATACACCATCATAATGGAATTTTTTTTCTTAATTTCATTTTAGGATTGTTTATCGCTAATGTATAAAAGTAGAATTGATTTTTCTATTGATCTTGTATTCTGTACCCTTGCTGATCTCATTTATTAGTTATAAGAGTTTTTTAGTGGGTTACTTAATATTTTCCATATACAAGATCAAGTCATGTAAAAATAGAGATATTTTTAATTCTTAATTTTCCATCTGGATACTTTTTGTTCCTTTTATTTGCTTAATTGCCCTGACTAGAACCACCAGTGCAATGTCTAATAAAAGCAGTAAGAGTGGACGTCCTTTCTTGTTCCTGATTTTCAGGGGAAAGTTTTCAGTCTTTCACCTTTAAGTTTGATGTTAGCAGTGGCCTTGAAAACAGAAGCCTCCATTCCTGGTAACAGAAGCAACAGAACAGACTTCATTCACAAAGAATTGTAATTATTTGTTTTGACCAGTCAGGTGACTTCCTGGAAGACTGGCTTTTACCTGACTTGAAGCTGGCCCAGAGTTAATGCTGCTACCTAGGGGCAATGTTGAGAACATTAGCAGGCAAATGTTTTAGTCACTGCTGCCTGAGGTGACAGACAACATCTGAGGCAAGCAACAGACTAACCAAAAAGCTGTGGAGGAAAGGCTGGGAAATGAGATGTCCATAAGGGCTTTGTAAAGCTCCAATATGTTCCTGGGAATCTAGAAGGGCACATGCACACCCAGGTCCATGTGTGTGATAAGGAAAGACCTGAGAAGGCCCTAAGCTGTCATCTGTGGCTGACCTGGAGGCTCTGCTGAAGTAGGAAGTGAAGGCTAAGGCAAAGTTGTCAACTGCCTGACTGAGTGTTGAAGGTGCATCACAAAAACATACAGTGTCCCTTGGCAAACACTGGGAGATTTTTTCATTCTGGGTGTTTAAGGAAATCTCTGTCCAATCATTAGCTGACCATTAAGCTAATATAACAGAGACTTTAGTTGTCACACATGACAAAGAATACTTTACAAAAGAAGACTTTACAAAATTAGTTCATAAAAGTTACTAGACAAACAAACAACAACTATAACAAGCAGCAACAAAAATAAACCCTGGGGTGGGGGGGTGGGGAGGTGGAGAATCTGATTTCTAGTTACCACATTATAATATTTTAAATGTCTTGTTTTCAATAAAAAATTACAAAGAATGCAAAGAAACAGGAAAGTATTTGCCATACACAGGGAAAAAAAGCAATCAATAAAAATCCTGAGAAAGCCAAGGCATCGGAATTTCTAAACAAAGACTTTAATTTAGCTATTTTAAATATGTTCAAAGAGCTAAAGGAAACCATGTTTAAAGAATGAAAGGAAAGCAAGAGAATGATGTCTCAACCAAATAGAGAATATAAATAAACAGATAAGACATTATGAAAAGAACTTTTATTTCTAGAACTTACAATTACAGAGTTGAAAAGTATGATAAGTGAAATGAAATACTCACTAGAGGGGCTCAGCAACAGATTTGAGCAGGCAGAAGAAAGAGTCCATGAGCTTAAAGATAGGTCAATTGACACAGTCCAGTTTGAAAAACAGAAAGAACAAAAAAAAAAAGAAGAGAAATGAACAGAGCCTCACAGACCTGTAGGACACCATCAAGCATAACAGCATATACATAATATGAGTCTCAGAAAGAAGAAAAATAAAGCATCAGAAAGAATATTTGAAGAAATAATAACCAAAAACTTCCCAAATTTGATGAAAAATATTAATCTATCAACCCACAAAGCTCCAGGAACTTCAAGTAAGATAAACTCAAAGATATCCACACCAGACATATCATAATCAAACTGTTGAAAGACAAAGAGAATCTTTAAAGCAGCAAGAGAGAAGTGACTCATCACATACAAGGGGTCCTCAACAAGATTAACAGCTGATTTCTCAGAAACCATGGAGGCCAGAAGGCAATGAGATGACATAGTCAAAGTACTGAATGCAAAAAACTGAATGGAAAAAAACTACACCAGCATAGGTAAATATAAAAGACAGAATAAATGTATTTTTTATTTGTAACTTTTTCTTCCCTTCTAATTTAAAAGACAAATGCATAAAGCAATGATTTTAAATCTATGTTGATGGGCACACAATTTATAAAGATATAATTTGTGACAATAACAGCATGAGGCTGTTATATAGAGCAAAGTTTTTATTATTGAGATTAAGTTTATATTAATCCAAACTAGATGAAATAGATCAGCTCTACAATCTCTTCTAATAAAAATTCAATATATCTTTAAAAAATTATTTCTTATTTTTTTCATGTGCGATTTTGGTGTCATATCTAAGGCTTTGCCCACACAAAGGTCACAAATATTTACTTCCAAATCTTCTTCTACAAATTTTATAGTTCTCGCTTACATTTCAGTTTATGATCCATTTTGAGTTAATTTTTGTGTATGTAGTGAGAAAGACTGTTTTTCTTCATTCTTTTTTTCTGTCCATGCTTCAGATTTCATAATCTCTATCAATCTATCTTCAGGTTTGCTGATTCTTCTGGTAGTTCAAATCTACTGTTGAGCCTTTCTAGTCAATTTTTCACTTTGGTCATTTTACTTTTCAACTTCAGAATTTTCATTTGATTCTTTTTTTATAATTGTTTTTATTTATATTTTCTATTTGATGAGACATGGTCAGCATACCTTCCTTTAATTCTTTAAATCTGGTTTTCTTTGAACATATTTATAATAGCTGCTTAATATTTATCCTACATCTCATACCCCTCAAAGGAAGTTTCCATTGCCTACATTTTCCCCTAAGTATGTGTCACTTCCCTGTTTCTTTGAAAGCCTCATAATTTTGTGTTAAAACTGGACATTTTAGGTAATATGTTGCAGGATCTCTGCATACTGGTCCTCCCCCACACACACTCTGGACTTTTTATTTAGTGACTCCGCTGGACTAATTCAACAAGTGTATTCCCTCACAGCATGCAGCCTCTGATGTTACTGCTCCACTTGCTTCCCCCTCATTTGTATCTTTACGCCTGATTTTCTAGGGGTTGCTTCTGAGTCAGCACCATTTAGTGATGAGCCACTGATTGATCAGAGATTGTTTAAGCCCCCTGAATCGGTGAGATTTACAACCTTTACCATTGGAGCTGTGTGGCTTGGAGACTGCTTTCACTATCTAGGGAATTTACAAGCTTTGCCCTACATTCAGCCAGGGACTCGTAGCTCAGAAGTTCCCTATGGTTGATCCTATGTGGCTGCAGCCTTGAGCACGCACATATTGTTTCTGATCACAAGGGATGTCTGTGGTTTTATCAATTGTCTCTCTCCCTGATCTTGTCCTTAAGCTTCCGGTAGGTATCTATTGGTATCGCCAGCAACTGTTTCTCTCCACTAATTGCTAGGTGATTGCTCTATTGTTTCCAACAATACTCTGGGGTATAAATTGCTCTCTGTTCCAGATAAAGTCAGGCACCTTGTAATGGGCAGTGTATTGTCAAGTCTTGAAGCTCACTCTAACTCTTCAGAGAACCTCTGTGCATCTGTGCTATGGAGCAGGTTGGGGCGGGGGGCCGGAGGGGACCGTTGATAAACTGGCTCTTCATTGAATGTAACCCCAGAGCAGCTGTATTGGTGGTTTCGGGAGGGCACAGGGGAGAATCTGCTGCCACCTCCCAGTATGGATCTTCCATAGGCCAGAACCAGGGAAGATGAGACCTGCCAATTTTCATCAGCTGCTGAATGTACATAGCTCTTCTGCCCCTAGAAAGCTGGGAGAGATATAAGCTGCCACTTGGCTGCCAAGCTCACCAGAACAGGTCTCTCGCAACACAGAGCTGTGTGAGAAAGCGTTGACTGCACTATTTAGTAGCTGCCCTGCCCTGATTCTCCTTTTATTGCAGGAGCTGGGAGTGGGGCAAGGGGCACCACTAACCAGCTGCCACTACCCACTTGATATAAGCCTTCTGTGGGACAGAGGTGTGAAAAATAGAATCTACAAAACAGGGGTTTATCTCCCAGTTAGGTTTTGTGGTTTATCTTTTGGCAGCTTCACACAACTTTTAAGGTTATTATTTTGTCGCTCTTATTATAAATGTGTCTTCTTTTATTGTAAGGATTACTGTTAAGTGTTCAGGAAAGCTAATTTTCAGTGTACTCCTTGGGACTTTCAAAATACTGAAATCAAGTCATTTGCACATAGTACTTTGGTTTTTCTCCAAATTTTTCATTTTACTTTTCTATCTTTTTACATTAGCAATAACTTATGAAACAACTGATGATAGCAGGCATCTCTTCCACTCAATTGAAAGAAGCAATCGGAAATGCAACCTGAACATAATCTTCACATTTGGTGAAGGACTCTAAAGTATTAAGGAAGAATTCTTCTTTTTAACATATTAAAAATGTCTTCACTAGGAATGAGTATTTTTTAGTAAGTACATTCTTGGCACTGACTAAAATCATGATTTTCAAAATTGATGTACATTATATTAACCTTCTTCCTACACTATTTACTCAAAAGTTTACACTGTCATAATAATGATATTCACTTTTTAAAGAAAGAAGATTCTTAAATTTGGGGCATTAATTAATAGAAACCCTTTTAGACAGAGAACTAGTCAAAAAATAAATCAAAGAAGTCTTCTTCCAAGATACTACTGAATTGTATAGTTATTAAGGAAAGCACGCCAAAATCAACCAAGCTGATCCAATTTCAACTATCCATTAAAGGGAAAATTTTTTGCTATTGCAACACTCCTATGTAGCAACAAATAATGCCCTGAAAATTTCCCCAGCCAGTTTTGCCAGATGAGATCCCCAATGGAGTCAAGGCACTTTGCTAAAAACAAGGATCCTAACGGATTGCTAAAGCAAGGAAGTGGCAAAACCCACCACAAATGGAACATATCCCAAGTTAAGCAAGCAGATGTCAATGGTGAAAAGGAATCACTTATTTACAAAATAAAAAATCAAGAGTTAGCCATATGGCATTAATACAATATTATGTTTTCAGCTCGCTTCCATTCCCTTATCTCAAGATTTTCTATTACTGTTTCTTAACGGTTATTTCAAATCACTAAAAGAACTGGTATTCATTTCTCATCTAACCTGGACATAAATTCTCACAGCAATTCTGTTTGATCTCATTTTTAATCCTCCCATAAGTTACATTACTCTTAGCACACAAATGACCTATCTACTTTACCCACTAATCGTTTTCATGATATTTACATTTTCTTCACTTTTAAACAAACACATCAAGATTGGTAACTTTATATACACACATTTTAGTTCAGTAACTTATATAGCTGGTGTATATCACAAAAATTATCAAACTTCTGTTTTTAATAAAAATCTCACTCAAAGAACAGATCTTTGAGAGATAGGAAGGGTTGGTAAACTTTTTGGTAAGCCATATCTGGCCCACTGCCTACTTTTTTAATGAAGTGTTATTAAAAACACAGGCATACTCCTTCATTTATGTATTGTCTATGGCTGCTTCTGCATTATGACTGAGTATGACTGAGTTAAGACAGACTAAATGGCCTACAAAGCCTAAGTTATTTACTATTTGACCCTTTACACAGAGATCTTGCTTACCCCTTAATGAAAACAAAATTTTTTATAACACAACTATTATATTTCAATCTGTGCTACTGAAATGCTTAGTAAGATAGAAACGTAAACTCTTTGGAAATTAAACTAATTTTTAAGTGAATGCCAAATAGCGAGGCCCATTTCAATGGAAATGTATAAATGGGAAAAAAATGAAACAAATTCCCGACCCAGAAGTTGCATTGCAAAAATAACACTAACTCTTCCAGGTGTAATAAGAACCTCAAACTACAGAATATCATATTTTGGAAAGCCATCTTTAGCTCAGTTTAACCTGGAATTGTAATAAGAACCTCAAACTACTGAATATCATATTTGGAACGCCATCTTTAGCTCAGTTTAACCTGGAGGAAAGAAAGGATAGAGGGTTTTGTTTTCCCATTTTCTGCTCTGGCAATAAACAAGGTCCAAGCAGGTTTGTCTCTTTCAGAACAATCTAAGTTAACAAAATCAGAAATGATACTAACTAGAGTATCCGGGGCATGAAGCTTTTTTAAATGGCTTTTAAAACTTTAAGGCAAAAAGTATACACATCGACATTAGATATTTTTTTCCTAGCATGGCTATTCTGAAATGTATTTTTACAGTGCTGCAAACATTGGCAAGATAGTTTGTTCTCTCTCTTCTCTATTCATATAAAGTGATGCATGATAGATCTATCCATAACAACAGAGCATTTCAATGTTATTGCTGTTAGGGTACTGAAGAGCATAAGCCTCTGTGTGGCTTTCCTTACCAAAATAAGCATAGTAAAATTATAGTAAATGTTATCCTTCTCAAACAAAATTTCAGAATGTCACCTAAGATTTTGGGAAAAAAAATCCCACACTTTATTTTGCATAGTTCACTAGCATAAAAAAAAAATCTTTGAAATCTAAATATTTCCCATTAGAATGAAATTCCCATTCGATTTTTGCACAGTAAAAAAACTATTGTGTGAACACAAACTTAAGACAAATTTAATTGAAGAAAACATTCATTACAGAAATTAACAATGCTTACCATTCTTTAAACACCATATACATCATTAATATATACTGTATATTTCCAATCAACTCCATTCTTAGGCTCAATTTAAGAAACACAATTGTAACAGGTTTTATACAAAAAATACTTCACTAAGAAAGTAGACAAACTACACAAAAACAGTACATGTATAATGTGCATAGCAAGATAGCTTGAAGCATCTATGTATGGCTTTCTTCAAAATAAACCTATTAGGGGAATGGGCCCATTTGGGACCTACTGTTACAGTTGACATATGTAAACTGTTTCACATCTTTTAGGCACTTGCTAACAATAGTGTTCAATCCCTGAAAAATGAATTTACCCAAAAGAAAAAATCTACATCTGAAACAAAAATCAAGAAAATAACATGGGTAAAGTCTTACATATTCCTTTTAAATTAAACAATCAGTTTTATTAGTGCATGCACAGAACTAAATTGAAAAAAAAATAAACTTTTTATGTCAAAAACTTTCTGTGCAAAATTTACATAACAAACTGAAAGGTACAAAAATATGTACAGGTTTAAATTCTTTGTTATATACAGAAAAGAAGCCCTGAAGTTTTCATTCAATTGATGAAAATGTCATAACACTTGTAGTAACAATGTAACAAAAAATTATATAGTATGCAATTTTGTAATACAAGAACTCCATTATCCAATGATCCAACAAAATTTGATCCAAACTTACAAGGTGAAAACTTTAAATCGATGATTTTGTTGTTGTCATGAAAATACCCATTTTAAAACTCTACCTGTTTGGACATGTCCCTTAGGAATCTGTCCTTAGGTTTCATGCACTGCCACTGAGTCCACTATTAATGTTTCTTCATTTTCAACTGCCAAAAATCAGTAAATAACCTGCTTTGGGTTGTCAGTCATACTGAAAAGTTGCTAACAAAAATGGTTTGTCCCAATGTGGACATCTTCAGACACTAGTAATAATTAAACACAGACAAAAATATGAGTTGCTTTGCTAATCTTGCTTCAAAATATTGTTTTTCTAAGGTAATTTATAGTTTTCGAGAAAAGTCATTCCCTTGGAAGTGCTTCTATGTTTCACTCTTTTTAAAGGGATGGCAACCAAGAAAAAAAATTGCCATTTGGTTTACGGGGGATAATCAATTTAAATCAAATAAGCATAGTCCTGGGCAAGGGGATCACTAAAGACTACAATCAAATTCAGAAAAATGTTCCAAGTTCTTTAACTGGACTTCAAACTAGATGGAGAGTTTAACTCTTCCCTCAAGGCTTCCCATCTTCTGCAATGCTTGACATAGCCATTTAGAAAAAGAAAATCACTTTGGAGGGTGTTCCAATCTCTATCATGGGACACAGCTTATGAGGAAAAAAGATATACTTGTCAAAAACTCTTTTCAAGCATCATATGAGGTGTAGTGAGTTAAATGTACTCTCAATAGAGCCTAATACCCTTCAAAAGAACTATATTTAGCAGACGTAGAGTAAGTTCTTTACCCAAGCTTTCTTAGTATATCTTCACAAATGATGAGCAACTCCTTCAGTTTCATGGTGAAAGAGCTCTCCATCTTCAGAGGAGCTGTATTTATCAGATTCATAAGGCTGGTGGAAGAGAGGGATTGGGGCCGTCAGCCATTACCCTCTAAGAGTCACAAAAGAACTAAATTGGGAAAACTGTTTTATCAAAAATTTTTTTAGCCCTAACTTCCCAAGAACACATTTTTAAACATTAAATCAAGGTCCATCTGTGCTGTGATTAGTTTCTTTCAAAGCTTACGTGTGCAGTGACAGCATTTTCAAACACCACACATAACACTTCTGCTCTTCCACAGAAATAGAGCCAACTTTTCACTGTTCAATTTCAGGTACTACACGGAAGTAGACAATGTCTGCATTAAGGTAACGCAACCCAGTGTTTTCTTCTAAGATAATTTTACTTTTCTTTCCCTGGGTACTTACATTAAATTATTCTAACATATTCCAATCACGAGTAGCTTCCATTAAATGTCTCTGCCCATGACCAGCCCAAGCATCCTGATTGTCAAACACACGACCACAAAACCAACAGTTAAATTTAGCCTTCAGAACATTTTCAGAGGTAGTTTTCACAATCTGATAATTGTTTTTGCTTGTCTTTTTGAGTGTTAATTTTAGCACAAATCTTTCTTTCACAGAACTAACAGGTTTAAATGTTTTGTGCCTCTTGGAAAAATCATCATAAGTTGTTTCAGAGGAATTACAACAAACTGGTTTCAGTAAAGCATTGATAGTTCTTTTTGACAATGCAACCTTAAGTACACGTCCATTAAATTTAGCAATAGTTTTCATTACATTTACTACTTCTGGTGCATCTGCATCAGGGTGATTCAAAACTACAACTGGTTGGTTTCTCCTAGGACATTTCACAAGCTGTTTGGAACTAAAGGGGAAAAGCCGCAAAGTTCTGACTGAATCTTTTGAAAGCCTAGGTCTGCTAAAATCAAATGATTCACGGACATCTTCAGGTTTAGTCTTTTCTTTACACTTTCTATGTAATGTTGCTTTTTTTCTTGGAGGTTCTTGGTAACTACATTTTCGTTTACAGTTTCTGTTTCTAGATACAAAGGCAGTATCAGAATCTTTACTGCTTACATGAGTTTTTATTCTAGAAAAATTTTTTTTGGAAGTCTTTTTTCTACTGAAGCTTCTCTCAATTGTACAATTTGTTTTACACCTTAATACCCTGGCATCTGAATGGTCAGTGATACATACTGGTTCCTCAGAAGATTCCGGGCATGTTGCAGTAGAAGTTATCACAATTTCATTTGCTGGCATCATATCATCTAGTAAGAAGGGTAAGGCCTCTCTAGAAGATTCTGGCTCTTTTTGCTCTCCTCCTGTAGTCTGATTAGATGGTACCTTGTCTTTCTGCAGTGAGGTTGCAGAGTTGCTTACTGACAGATTATTAGCAGCAGTCACATTTAAAACAGGGTTAAAAATTTTCAGCAATATTTTTTGTGGTGTTCCTTCAGGTTTCTTTGGCTGTATATGCTGATAATAAGTACTATTTTGGACTAATTTAGACCTAAGCAGTTCTGTCTTATTTGGCATCACACACTTTAAAAAAACAGGCTGTTTGCCATCAGGCAAGAGCGTATAAAGAGGTGGTTTTGGAAAAATCTCATTCTGCTGTTTTACTGAATCCAAGATATTCAACTTAGTGCCCTGCTGCTCAGATATATTAGGAGTAGGAACAGCTTTCACTGAAGAACTTGCTGATGTTTTAATAACATAAGGGCCTTTTAATGGTAAGGTATTTTCTGAGCTACTTTTCACGCTCAAACAACTGCCAATGCTGGAACAAAGTGCAGGTGTCAGACAGTTATTGTTTGGTTCCACCTTTAAAAAAGGTGTTCTGCAAGGCTCCTTCGCTGTAGTTCCACAAGCTTGAGCACTCTCAGCTTTGACAGTGGAAACACCTTCAAATTTCCCACTATTAAAGGTTAAAATCATCCCAGGTTTCTTATTTAAAAGAAGAGAAGCAGGTACGCCTTGTGTATTAACTAACGGAAGTGGTCTTCCTGAAACAACATGTATTCCAGGCTTGTTAGCAATGTGCAATGGTACAAAAAAGCCTTTCGGAGTCTGAACAAATATAGCTTTTTTTGGTTCTGAATTTAGAAGTGGCCTCTGCATATATAAAGAACCTAAATTTTGTGTAGTGGCTCGTAGTTTGTCTTTTACGAGCTGCTGTGTTATTATTGCATCTGACTGAGTCTTAAGTAATGTGCCAATACCTGAAATTCTAGGTGTCTTCTCTGAATCTCTCGCATCTTGTGGCACTGACAGCAGTGGTTTTTCTTTTCCACTACATTTTAAATTCAGATCATTTGTAGGCCCATTAATCCCCACACTACCAGATGGAATTGAGAAGGTGCCTTGTACTCTGAAGTCTTTTGAAGATTCAACTATTTTGTCTTCTCCCTCAGGTTTCTGAAATGACTGGTCACAATGAAGGGGCAGGCCTTTATTTGGAGTGTTATTAGAATCTTGTTTTACATCAGATTTTGTTTTTAATACATCTTGAAGTAACTGGTTTATTTCAGGAGGCAAAAATTCTGATGCCTGTTGGCTCTGGAGAGAGAAAACAGATGTGATTCTAGGCATCAGAGGTGACTCAACACTAGAAATGTCCTTCCATGTAGCTTTTTCAGTCATGCTCTCAAAATTTTGATTTTCATTAGTGTATAGGTTCTGCCCATCAATGTTTTGTCCTTTTTCTAAAACACACTGTTCTTCAATTTCAGCTTGTGTTTTTAAAGTTCCATCTTTAGTATTTAAAAGGCTAATAGATGCTAATAGGCTATCTGGGTTTGAGCTCTCCTTCCTTACTAGCGATAAAACTGATTCACTTATTGGTTGTTGAACAAGTGTCTTGTTTGATGAAGATTCTCTTTGAGGGTTTTCAAACACTGCTGTTCCTGAAAGCCTACGACGTTTATTAGAATTATTCACTTTTGAATAATTATGAAAAGGTAATGATCCTTGGTTGGAAGATTCAACAGGTAACTCAGAGTTGACATAATTAATGCAATAGTTATGCATATCTCCACTGCTGTATGCATTTGGTTTGGTAGTATAGTTGACTTTATCTGGACTTTTAATGGCAGTACCTGACACATCAGGGTGACTCTGAGTAAAATGACCTCCCCATAAGTCAACATTATCTGTTTCAATTTTTGTGGTCAAATTCACTGATGCTGTAACCAATTCTGATGTTGTTGGCAAAGAAGATACACTTTTTTCATCATCCATTGTTTGAAGCATATCACTCGTTTGAGAGAGTAAAGCCATCTCTTTTTCCGAAGTTATTTTCCCTGAAAGTCTAGGAGATGAACATGAAAATGGAGGAGTTGCTTTCATGTAAACTGTGTCACTTAACTCAGTTGTTATTCCTGTTAAAAATCCAGTGGTGTCCAAAGTCTGGGGCTGCAAGTTAGCAGTACTGTCCTTTGCAGCATCTGACTGTGAGCCTGGTGAATATAAATTCTGTTTATTGGTAGGCAACAATTTTATTACAATATGTTGTTTTCCATCCACCATCTTGAAGCCCATAAACTTAGCACTGTAGTTAGCAGGAATTGTTATTCTATTATTTTTCACCATTAACACTGTAGGTCCTTGTACAGCAGTCTTCAGAGCACCTGAAGTAGAATTTGATCCCTCTTCAGCTCTATTACATTGCCCAGTGGACAGAAGAACTGGCTTTTCTGACTCTGACTCAGCAGGTTTATCATTATTCTCACAGTGTAGTCGTTCATCCTTTTCTTCATTTAAATGTTCTTGAACAAGATGGCTCTGGTCTTCAGATTTAGCCTGTATTTTGTTCACTTTTTTAAGCACTTGAGTGTTTTTTTCTATACTTCTGTCAATTCCATTGTTGATTTTCTTACGTTTCCAGAACGTCTTCCTTGATGCACCTATTTTGTATCTTTTCAATATTAACTTAAGTCCTGCTGAAGTCTTTGCGATCCTTTTTTCATATTTGTCTTTTTCCAGTTTTTCTTTCGCATATAAATGTTCTTTGTGCAAAGTTATAACATGTCTTACAAGGTGCTCTCTTCTGGTGGCACCATAGCTACAATATTGACAAGTAAAGGGAAATGTACCAGAATGAACATGAAGGTGCTTCTGGAATTCTCCTTTGGTAAAACATACATGATGGCATTTACCACATTTATAATGGATTTCATTGTGTCTATGAATGTGCTGAACAAATGTGCCAACATCCTGGGTGGAGAATTTGCACTTTTCACATTGAAAATTACCATTTACACAATGTGTGGATGCAAAATGCTTTGTCAAGTCTAATAAAGTATATACACTCTCATTGTTACAAATGTCACATTTTACTAAAGTGCTTCTATGGGTTCGTCTGTGTTGTTTAAATACCTGGAAGTCATTTGCTGAAAAACTGCACATTTCACAAGGATATGAAGGTAATTCACCATGGTGCCACATTTGAAAGTGTTTCTGCAAATCATTCGGGCTATATCGAGTGCTATCTCGGCATTTTAAACAGTTGAAATTGAGTATTTTTGCAGACATTTTTATACTCTCTTCTTCAACTCTCTCAGACTTATGGAGCAACACACACTCCTCTACACAGCTTACAGCCTTTATACTGACAGATTTTCTTGCAGTCTGTGGTTTATGCTGAAATAATTTTCTGTATTTGTCAACTTCATGTTTCAATAGGACTTCATTTGGAATATTTATCTTCGGCAAAACAATTTTCACATTTTTTAGTTCATAATGAAAACTATTTTCTGAAATTTTTGGTTTAAGTACTGATCTGATAGTATCAACTCTCTCATTTTTCACACCATAATCTTTTTTTAAAGTAGTTTGTTTTTCATCCAAAAGTAACTGTTTCTGTTCAGATGGCATGATTTAACAAAAAAATCTCAATTTCTTTTTGTCTGAAAACTCTTGAAGTTACTTGCAATTTAAACAGGAAACAATACTGAGCCGAGACATCTTCAAAATACCAGGATTTTTCCCACATTAACTCACCTAAAACCAAAGAATTAAAATTTTCATCACAAACATATCAGAAAATTTCATATTTTTAAGTTCATTTTGACACAAAGTCGGAATATTGGTCAAATATATAAATAAAAGATATAAAAGACCTGTTAAGTATTTTAAGAACAGCTTACCAAGAAGTACTAACTTAAAGTAGAAATAATACTAATCTGGAAGTCAGGAAATACAAGCTCTACTTCCAGCTCTGCTCTGCGATACTGGGCAAGCTTCAACCTCTGCACCTCAGTTTCCTCATCTAAAGAAAACCACAATTGGATAGACACCCTTAAGCTCTAAAATTTTTATATTAAGTTGATACTACAGTTTTGAAACAAGATTTTAAAAATCTTAACAAGAGAGTCCTAAAAACTTAAGTTCTAATTACATACATGTGGTTCCAATTACATACAGGTACCACTCACTTTCTCACTTGCTTAGCTGACCCTATAGCTACTACCTTGTGAGAATTTCAACAGACTTCTCTCCAGATTTTCTACTTCCTTAGTGCCTCAGTGATAACATGTTTAACACAAAAATTTCATTTATGTAACAACAAAAACATTATCTGCTTTCTCAAATTATCATTACTAACTGGTTAAAAAAAAAAAAAAAAAGGAAGAAAAAGAAATTAAAAGGTACATTTCTCTGGGTACTCTTAAAGTCTACCTACTACCTTTCTGGTTCCCTACCATTTTGGCTATTTTGCTTTTTGTCCCTAGAACTCAGGCAGATGGCAGCAAGGAAAGCCCTTGGCAGATTAGAATGTACCCATTACTATCTGCCTCCATTAATTAAAACACTTACTGGTTTGTGTTACTCTAGACAAGTCTCTATCTCTGTGTCTTAGTCTCTTCATCTATAAAATGGAAAAAAAATTAGTAATTCCTCTACCTCTTTCATAGAGTTGTGAAGATTAGATGAGAAAACATACGGAACAGTATCCTGTAAAGTGCTATGGGAACTGTAGCTATCATGACTATTGCATGTGATTACTATGTATGTGACATTATGATTCAAATTGCAGAGGAATAGAAAATACTAAAGTAATCAGATATGACAATATATTGCTGAGGTTGGAATCCGAGTATTGAGGGTTCAGTAGTAAAGATATCAAACTGTATATCAGAAGAATTACATTTTCTTACTTTCATGGTCTTTAATATGTATATGAACAATAGATAAAATTACATAAGCAAAAGATAATAAAGTGTAAATCACATTAAGCTTCATCCATAATGTCTATTCATAAGTCTCAGCTTTAAATTTCAATTAACCTAAATAACTAATAACTAGAAATTTCACTGTTTTAGAAATCCTTTGTTGAGGGATAATAATAAACAGTTAATTACTTCACACATTAAGAGGTGCTTTTAATATTTCTCAAGCTTAACACTTTTGGTTACGTCTAAAAACCACATTTTTTCAATCTTCTTCAAATATACATATGCTAAACTGATAATGAATTCATTAGAAGAGTACTAGTCTACTGAATTTTTTAACATACTATGCCTAATACAGTAAAATATTAAGATTTTTACTTTAAATTTTTTACTATATTATTCAAAGCTAAATGTAAAAACTTTTTCTTCAAAAGCAAGAAAAATAATAAATAGCTAGAAAAAAGTTCAATGGTACCTTGTGGATACTCCACACCAACTGAGAAGATTCTCTACAGAGTGTCACACTCTCAACAGTGACAAGCATTATAATCTCCTATGGAGCTTTCACCATACCAAAATCTAAGGGTGGGGATCAAATATGTGAAACTTTCTAAGCACACCTAGTAATGGTTCTTGTCCACTTGCCAGAATACCATACTGTGATCATTCTGGATTATCCATACCCAAGCTTTTCTATCACTTCATATAGTTAAGAGGAGACTGTGTCATAGGTTTCATTACAAAAGGCAAATTGCTTCTTACAGTAATATTACACAAATCAAAAAAAAAATATGTAATGCTCAAAAATTAGATTCTCATATTTCTAAATACCATCATTTCCATTTCAAAATATCTACACAACTTTAAATTTTTCTTATAAGAAAACACATATCCCGAAGTCTGACAGCCAGGATAAAAATATAATTTTAAATAACTCAATCAACTAACACTTACTAATAAATACCTACTATGAATATGAGGCATTTTCATGGGTGCTATGGAGAGATTCAAAAACATGGTCCTTACCCTACTGCAGCTTACAATCTAGACGAGGAGGCACGACATGTACACTAACACATTGCTTATTCAGAGTTGACCACCCAGCAACCTCGCCCTCCCAGTACATAAAGAACAGAAAATAATTAAGTAGGATGCATGGCAGCCAAAAGAGATGCCACAAAGTTCATCCATTAAAGTACATGCCCTTTCTTCACAGGTAAAACAATGATAATAAAAGGGACCACCTTATTAAGAAATCCACTTAGCTTTTACTTAAGTTTGATAACTGCTAAATAACTAATGTTGAATGTCAATATTCTTTATATTTAATGTGTAGCATAAACAATACAGCATTAGGGGAGTTTGTGTATTTTAGGTAGTTTGGGGTTTGTCATTGGCCCACAAATTTTAAGTCTGAAGAATCTATTTTGTCTTCAACTATATTCAACCTGTAGTATGTGGAAGGAATCAAAGATGAAACCTGGTAGCAAATTATACTAGGGTTGCCACCTATGGGAAAAAAATCTATTGCATGTTGTGAGCATCTCAGATAACATAAAAAAAGGAAAGAGAAATTTGACTATAATTTTAATCTTCTAGCCTATTAGCTAATGCTCTTTTCCCTACAGTCCACTCTCTACCCCACCAACAATGATTATAGATTTTAAATCTCTTATTTAAACTACTGCCTTCTATATAGGTATTATTACCTCATAAGACTTGACCAACATCTCATCAAGCCTTGAAATAATACTATTTGTATAAAGTATGACTGGCCCTTTAAAGTAACCTAGAGAGCTTCCTGCATCAAGGTGGTAACTTAAGCCATTTGATTTCCTCTCTCTCCCAACTGCCCTCTGAAACAACAAACCAAAAACATAGTAAAGAAAATCCTACAAAATGGCTAGAAACTAGAAAAACATTCCACACACATACTGTAAGGTGTCTGGTAGGAAACGGTCCAGAGAGAGAAGAGTGAAAACAACTGCTGACCGACTGCCAAGCACCACTTTTGAAGAGGAGGCCCACCAGGGGACATTCATTCAACCAATATTTAAGGAATATCTATCCTTATGCCCTAAGTAAGGAAGTAACATAATTCCACCCACTCCATCCCCTAAACATACCTCGGGAGAGAAAGTGAGGATTTGAGAGGAAGATTGTGTGGCGCCCTTTGGGGTGACAGAAGGCTCCGGCTGAGGTATGGGGAGGAAGAGAATGAATCCAGAGCTTTGAGCCAGGTCCAGAGGCCAGACAGAGTTGGGGTTTGCTAGCACCAGCTGTCAGGAGAGATGTAAACAAATTATTTCTAAACAAAGATACATCTTCCTATATCCATGGCTATCTTCTTCTGCTTAAGAGTTCTGTCCTTTCTCTACATAAGTAAATTATCATCTCTAAGCTGTCAGAAAAAAATTACATTAACTTTCCCCTCCTCTGTCTAACTAAAAACACTGAGAAAATCTCAGTTTATTCTCTAAGAATTCATCTCAACTATCAATGCCATCAAAAAAGATAAGCAGGCAGAAACACCACTGGATGCAATAGCCCAAAAAAGGGAAAATAGTCGGAACACTCAGAGAAACCTCTCCCCTGTTCTCCCATCCAGCAGTGAAAAACAGTAACTACAATGAAAGTTACTAGAAAAAAGGAAAAAGCTTAAAAAAAAAAGTACTAATTGGAAACCTCAGTAAGACCTGAAATATTATACCGAAAAAAACAAGAACATACTGCCATGAAAGAGAGAACAAAGTAGACGGGAGAGAAATGATTTTGAAAATAAGAGAGAAAAATTACATTGAGGGTTTTTTTTTTAAGACTTGAATTTTCAAAATCAAAGGCTCCCCAAATGCTTGGCAAGATTACTAGTGGGAGAAGAATATAAAACTCAGTATCTACAACTTATC
Organism: Ceratotherium simum simum; assembly: GCF_057802395.1. Lineage (NCBI taxonomy): Eukaryota > Metazoa > Chordata > Mammalia > Perissodactyla > Rhinocerotidae > Ceratotherium > Ceratotherium simum. Next base: position 57,202,903 of record NC_141905.1, on the reverse strand, counting down.
CTAGTAAAATATTTTAGTTTAAAAGATGAAAATGAGATGCTACCAAAAAAAAAGATGGAGAGGAAGAGTTACCTAAAAAGGTATTCAATTTTTCATCAGCAATGCCAACTTTAATCAGACATCAATATTAATCAGACATTTTACTCACAATTCTTAATACTAGAAGACAGTGGAATAACAGTTATCGAGTTCTGAGGGAAAAGAATTAACCCAAGAATTAATTCTATATCCAGGAAAACTCTCACATATGGGGGGAAAACACAATTTTAGATATGCAAAGATTCAGAGAATACACTACAGATGTACTTTCTGGAAAAAAGTTTTAAGTAAATACTTCAGTAAATTCAAATTTCAATCAGAAAAGAACTAAAAAAAGGAAATAATGTGATATAGAAGAAATATGTCAACAATAAAATCCACAAAATAGAAATAAATGTAAATATTTTGTTAATACAGCTAAGAAAGCAGAAAAGACTGGAGAAGAGGAACATCTGCAATATGACAAATATAAAAGAAGCCCTTAAAGAAAAATTAACAATGGGAAACAGGAGAGGTGACAACAGCAACAAAATTCTACAATGCTGGAAAGTAGATAAATTAGTAGTAAATGACCCTGCAGACTCAAGAAAACATCCCAGGCAGACAGTGGGGAAAGCTAAGGATTAACCCATTTTACACTCTGAATCTTCAAAAGGCTTAGGAACTGGCAGCACCAAGTAACTCTGAAATAGGAAGAAGAGAGGAAGAAGCTAAAAGAGAAATTTGGAGAAAGCTGCTTGAGTTTCCGTTAGATGCAAGATTCCCTTCCCCGCTCCATCATGCTAGGTAATTGCTGTTCCCCGACTACAGCAAAAGTCTGGAGGTTTATTCTCTGCAGAAAGTAAAACAGAATCTCTGAAATAGGGGCTACCAGACACAGCTCAGACAGTGGCTACCACAGCAAAAGCAAGAGGATTAGAAGACCATATTCATTTGAGACACAAATCCCACCCATGCCCCTATTTTCCCCTTCTAGCTTGGCCCCTGGGTTAAAAAAGTGTTACTAAAAATATGGTCTGCTGATGGTTCATGAACCATTTGTCACCAGGCCAGGATAAGATATGTACAGAAACTAGAGTAAGCATTTAGAAACTATTACAGCAATTTTACAGAGTTAAGTTTATGTCTGTTGAATCTAACAACAGAAATTTGGACTTGTGTTTTGTATGCCTTCGCTTTTAAAATTTCATTTTCTAATAACAGAGGCACTATGATATACGAATAATGGAAATATAAGCTGGCACAACCATTATAAAGAACAGTTTGCAAAATATATATATTTATTTATATTTATTATAAATATAATTTATAATATATATGGTAATTTATAACATAAATATAAACATATATATACTACACATACGCTTGGGGAGAAAATACATAACTTCTGATTCACTTCTAGAATTACATCCTAAAGGGAATAATCAGAGATGTTCACTGCAGCGCTGTTTACAAAATCACAAAATTAAAAATAACTAAATGTCCACCAATAAATAAATTATAATATTTTTCGTTGAATGGAATATTACTCAATTTTAAACACAATATTGTAAATGCACATTTATTAATAAGAAGATATCGAAGATGCATTAAGTGAAAAAACAGAAAAACAGCAGACATATTAGGATTTAATTTGTTCAACTATCAATCAACGGCTAGAGAATGGACGGATAAACAGACACATGGACCCATACAAACTCACAGTAAAAAGTCAAGAATACACACATAAAAATGTTCATTATTGGTTATCCTTAGGTCAGGGTTCTGTAAAATGTTGTCCTTGGATCACTATGGCCTCCACTCTGGCATACTTCCTTATCATAGCACAAGCAAATAGCTTACATTTGGATGTAACGAGAATGACAATCTCTTTGCCTTTATGAAACTTTATCAAAAAGTAGTATGAAGCCATGAAAACTGTGAAATTCTCAAACAAAGCAAGTGACTGCTGTGGTAAACCAACTGAGTTTTTCCTGAACAAAGTTAAAATAGTAAACTTGATGCCAGTACAAAATTGATGTATGTTGACACTAAAGGTGGGGAAGAAATAAAAACAAAATAAGTATCATTCAACCTTGCACTCCTCATATCAACACACAGGTACCCAATCACACTACTGCAGAAAAGACTGTAATAACAGTCACAAATGAATGACAAATATAACACTCAGAGAATGAAGAATTATGCTATTAAGATGTCATTCATGCTTTATAAATTCATGCTATAAGTAAGTTTTTGTTTATTTAACAATTAATTTGTGAGCCATGAGGTTATCCAAAAGGTAAGTAAAGGGAGTTGACACCACCAGAAAGCAGTTATGTATGCAATGTTGTTAAACAATAAAAAGTCGCATGTATTTTAGACAGAAAACAAATTGTATACAACTAATAATATGCTTCATGATCGTGGTACATTGTTAAAAGAAAAAGAAATAGTGAAAATTGTAACATCAATCTAAATTTGACCTTTTTTTTCTTGAGGAAGAGTAGCCCTGAGCTAACATCCGATGCCAATCCTCCTCTTTTTGCTGAGGAAGACTGGCCCTGGGCTAAAGTCCGTACCCATCTTCCTCTATTTTATATGGGACACCACCAAAGCACGGCTTGACAAGCAGTGCGTCGGTGCACACCCAGGAGTGGAACCTGTGAACCCTGGGCCACTAAAGCAGAGCGCACGCACTTAACCGCTACGCCACCAGGCTGGCCCCTAAATTTGACTATTTTTTTCTATATACTATACAAAGAAATGAACAGTAAGTATAACGTTGAACTATCTTTGCATTAGTTAAGTATATTATTCTTTTAAAAAGTGCTAATTTTAATCTGACTAAATTTTATTTAGAATTTTCTTTTTCAATGCTATCTTTAACAGCTTTGGTTACTGGTATCATGGAGACTTTATAAAATCAATCAGAGTACTTTCCACCATTTCATCTAATAGTTCACTAAACATGAGAACTGCCCGCTCCTTAAAATTACATAGACTGCACCAACAGCACCATACAGGCCCGGTACCTCTAGATTTTAGGCCTTACAACCTTTGCAAGTTCTTCTATGGTTCTGGGTTCTCAGGTTTTCTACCGCTTGAATCACTTTTGGCAATTTATATTTTCCTTGAAAATAATCAATTTCCTTCACATTTTCTAAGTATACTTCCATAAATCTCACTTTTAACACTCTATCCTACCTACGGAAATAAAGGTACAACATATAGATATATATCAGCATCACTTAAATGTCCATGAATAGGAAGATGATTAAGTAAATTACAGAACATCCATATGAAAACATTATAAAGAAAGAGATGTATGTATTGAATTGACTTAGAAAGATATTTATTGTGAATTGTTTTTTAGTTTTTAAAAAAGGAAGTTGCAGATTAAGGCATGTAATACCTCTTTAAATTAGGAGGAAAGATCCTCATTTTTATATCAGGAGGAAAGATCCTATGAGTATACATTTGTACGAGCATAGACAAATCTACAGAAAGATACTCTCCAAACTATTGACAGCAGGTTCATTTTTTAAAGGAATGACGGCATGGCACAGCAAAAAACAACAAACCAAAACAATAACAGGGAGAGAATCATCAGCTCTCCTAGGTAGCCTGAATGAAACCAAGAGGCAATGTCACTACCACAAGTCTTTACTGACGCCTGCCTAAATATTCCTGCCCTTGAATTCTAAGAAATCCTGTATCCTTAAAAAAATTCCCCGTTTTCACGTTACACTAGCTTAAACTAACTCAAGCTGGTTCTATTATTTGTAACAAAAGGCTCTTACTTAAGACATTAAGTTGACAGATCAATGTTGACTGTGTTTAATTCTCAGAAAGGTAGATGATCTTTTAAAGAGTAGGGGGACTTAAATGTGTAAGAGAGGAGTAAAAGCCTAGACCAGAAAAACAGAATAAATGTTGGAAGAAAAGCATTTTCAAATGTTGGAAGAAAAGCACCGCAGATCTAGACCAAAGAGAACATAATGGGGAGGTTAAGTGAGAACAGACTATGGAGACTGAAATGAAAGGTAACCAGGAAGCACTGTTAGTTCATGAGCAGAGAGAAGTTATAAAAGCAGTATTTTAGAAATACTATTAGAATGGTACTAGAAACAAGATATATTGGAGAAAGAGAGTAAAAATAGAAGTGAGAAGATTAGAGGACTAAGTGACAATCCAAATAAAAAGTGAGGAACCAGAGAAGAGGCAGTGTTAGCAAAGGTCAGGAATCACACAGTAGGTACACAAAAATTTTAAAAAGACGACTCCCAAAGTAAAATGGCAAAAATCAAGGAAGACTTCAACAGAGGGAATCAAAAAGTACCATTTCTAGAGTTTTGTTCGCTTTCTACAATAATTAAAAAGCAAAGACATTTTACAGTCTTTAGCTTTAGCGAAATGGTATAAAAAGGAAGAATCTACTCACTACATTCTAGCTGCTTAACCATTAAACAAAGAACTAAAAAACTCTGATTTTAGCTTAGGCCTATTTGTGATTTAGCATGTAACTCTGTAACTTAACTTATCACATTACACAAATAGGAAAACTAATATAATTAGTCATTACTATTTATACATATTGCATTTCTTGAGTCATCGAATTTTTTCTGCAGAGATAATTGAATGCAAAATAATCATATGAATATATAACTGGAGACAGCACAAAAGCAGCATGCAGCAGACAGAGATTACCGAAAAATATAAGGTTCTGCCTAAAAGGAATCTAGAACACAAAAAGACCTAAAACACTTATTTTCAAAGCAGAATCTATTTCAGTGCCCTCAAAATAACTACTGTATTATTTTTTTCATGACCTGCAACAAACATTTTGGGCTTACCTTTTTTGTAGCTGTTTTAAGTTTTTAAAAAGTTTACCTCAGAGGCCAATGCCTATCATAATTTAAACAAGTGAAAGAATAATTTTTGTAGAATTTATATATATAATACAAACCAGCCACCTTCAAATCATTGTGGCCTAATGAGCAACTTAAACACAGGAAAGAGAAATGAAGAGTTAATACGCAAATGTAATTAAGTACAGATCTAGAAATGCTCAAAATGCTAGTGTATATATGAGCCACATACCATTCAGGTAGGCTGGTGACACTGGTATACAACTATGAAGGAGTTTAAAATTAAAATATAGAAGCAGTTCCTGGTTCAGATGAATCTTATTTCTTATTATTCTCTGAAACTATGACTGCTCACTATATGCATATTTATAATGCCCCATATATAAGATGTCCTCCGCTCCCCTACACAGACACTTTTATTTACCTTTGTTCATAGTGTTTCCTTTCACCAGGCCTGTCAGCCCCTTCTCTCCATCTTAATTCAATACTGGTCAAACTTCCTTTCTAATTCTACCTACTATATGACATGAAACCTTCTGCAATACACATTCATCTCTCTCTTCTCTGAATATCCACTGAAAGAATAGCCATTGCTTACCACTTTATTACAAACTGTTTTAGAGTTATATCATTTCATTTTTTAAGTTTTACCTCCCAAGATAACTTATAAGCTTCTTAAAGACAAGTTCTATTTCACATTTCTAATTTATCCCTCACAAAAACCAAGAAGACTGGGTACACAGGGACCTAACACATTCTTAACCCGTTTATTCTTTTATTTTCAACTCAAATATCTGACCTCCTGTGATTTCAGATTAAATCACTTTATAGCAAACGCTACAGAACATGAAAACTTTTTTGCTACAATGGAATTTGATTTAAAACACACACACACAGACACACACACACAGGGCAGAGTCAGAAACCACATTTCTAATATGTAGGAATTGGGAGAAGAATCAGAAGTAATCTGTTCAAAATGAAGCGAAGACCACTGAATTTAGTATGGGAAGGAAAAAGATTATTTTCATCTCTCCTTCCTTTCTTCTTCTGTTTGTCGTTTTGCTGTCGCAGTGATTTAGGAGAACAGGCAGATTTTACTTAAGATTTTGGGACACACTGGGGACAGGGAAGAATGAAAAGGTTTATTGCTACGTGATTGGAAGAACATGCATCAACATGTAATCCATTTCCCCTCAGCTTCCCAAGATGATATAAATTGCTCAATTTTTCTCTGGCTCTATAAAGCACCTGTCTATGGATAGAAAACAAATTCCACTCCCCGGGCTTCCCCATCTTAGTATATGGCACCACAATCCACCCAGTTACTAAACCCAGAAATCAAGGAATCATTCTTGATTTCTCTTTCCCTTACTCCTCACATTAATCCATATGCAAGTCCCGTCAATTCTATCTCCAAAATACATCTTGAGTTCTTCTCTCCATCTCCACTGTCATCACCTTAGTCCACTGTCATCTCCAACCTGCATTAAAATGATAGTCTTCCTAAGTGGCATTCGCGCTTCCCTCTTGCCCACCATCCTCCTCTAAATCCATTCTCACACAGGAGCGAAAGTGATCTTCTTAATATAAAATAGATCACAGTGTTCCCTGCTTAAACTCCTTAGTGGTTTCTCAAGGCACTTAAAATAAAATTTAATCTCTTTGCCAAGGCCTGCAAGGAAGAGTGACATCTGGTCCTGGACCTCTCTCTTCAACTTCATCTCACACCACTCTCCCCATCTGTAAAAATACTCCTGCAAGCTACCATAGATAGTCTCTCGGTTCCTCAAATACTCCTTTCCTATCTTTTCTATCTCAGGCCTTTGCACCTGCTGTTCTCTGCTTGAAATGTTCTTCCTCCCATTCTTCAAATGGTTAGATCCTTCTCATCTTTTAGGTCTCAGCTCAAATGTCACCACCTCCAAAAGGCCTTCCTCAACCTATAAAAAATGTTCTCTATTTTAGCCCCTTGTATTGCTTTCTGGTAATACTTTTTTCTCTGGCAAATTTTATTTGCCAATTTATTTTCTATCTGTCTCTACCACTGGAATAAAAGCTGCATGAGTATAAAGACCACATCTGTCATGTTCTTTGCTGTATTACCAACATCTGGCAGTGCTGGGCTAGTAGCTAGCACCAAATCTGTGCCAGTCTTCGTTCTAAGCACTGGGAATATGCAGTGAACAAAGACAAAAATCCCTCCCCTTGTGGAGCTAGCACTCTACTGGTTATTTAGATAATAAAGTAAGTAAATTATATAATATATTCAAAGGTGATAAGTGCTGCGGAGAAAAATCAAGTAGGAAAGGAGAGACAGAAGCAGAGAGTTGCAATCTTAAATATGAAGTCAGGGAGACCTCACTTAAAAGGGTCTTATTTGAGCCAAGATCTTAAGCAGTTGAAGCAGACAGCATTCCAAGAAAAGATACAGTAAGTGCTAACACCCTGAGTGTGGAGTGTGCCTAACATGTTGGGGAACAGCAAGGTCAGTATGACTGGAACAGAAAGCACTAGAGGGAAAGCAATAAGACATGAGGTCAAAGAAGTAACGAGGGGACTGAAACAAGGCCTGATGGACACTGTAGGGACTTTGGTTTTACTATGAAGGAGATGGGAAGCTACTGGAGCATTTTGGGTAGACAAGTAACATAAGCTGAATTATTTTTAAAGAGATCACTTTGGCTGCTATGTTAAGAACAGAGTATTTGAGAGCAAGGTAAGAGTGGCAGCTATGAGAGCAGATTGGAGATCATACTACAACTATCCAGGTAAGAGATGATGGCCGCCTGGTGGAGACAATGAGGTACAGTCAAACTCTGGACATATTTTGAAGATAGAGCCTATAGGATTTGCTGACAGACTTAATTTGGTCTATGAGAGTAAGAGACAATGTTAAGGATAATTCTAAAAGTTCTGACCTCAGCAACTGGAAGAAACAAGTTGCTATCTACCATTAAGACAGAACAGACTGTATGGGAGTAGCAGGTTTGGAAAGTATATCATGAGTCTAGTTATAGCCTTGCAGAATTTGACATATCTACTTAACACCCAAGAGGAAATGTGGAATGTGTAGCTGAATATAGAATACAGAGGTCTAGGTGTAAGATAAAATTTTGGGAGTCATTGGTGTGTGCATAGATATGTGTGTACGTATACAGAACGGAATGAAATCACCAAGGAGTAAGTAAATAAAAAGAGAAGTCCAAGGCCTGAGCCTCAAGATACTACATTTAGAGGTAAAAGATGGGAAAGAATCAGCTAATGAGACTGAAAGGAATGACCAGTGAGACTGAAGGTAAATCAGGAGAGCAGTACCGTGAAAGCAAAGTGAAGAAAGTGTTTCCAGGATCAAGGATTGATCAACTCCGTCAAGTAAGGTGAGGACTAGGGCTGACCACTGGACTTAATGTCAAGACCACTAGTGACACTGATTAGAACAGTTTCAGTGGAGTAATAAAAGAGACAGGCTGACTAGCATGGATTTAAGAGAAAATGGGAAGAGAAGTAGAGATGCAGTATGGACAACTCCTTCAAGAAGTTTTACGATAAAGGACCAAGACATAGAGGAGTTGAAGTGGAGTTACTTTTTTGTTTTGTTTGTTTTTTAAAGGTAGGAGAAATTACAGTATGATTGCATGCTTATGAAAATGATCCAGTAAAAAAGGAAAAATGAGAGGAGAGAATGGAAAGAAAGGCAGTAGCAATGTCCTTCAGTAGGTGAGAAGAGATGGGATCTAGTGAACAAGCAGAAGAATTGAACTTAGAAAAGAACAAAGATAATTCATCTATAGTTACCAGAGTGGAGAATAAAGATCTTAGCAGGTGGGTAGATACGACTGCGAGAGGCTGTGGAATGAAATGCCTCATTAAGTCTACGACAGGCGTTGGCAAACTACAGCCAACAGCCTGTGGGCCAAATCTGGCCTGCTGCCTATTTTTGTAAATTAAGTTTCATCGGAACATAGCCATATTCATTCATTTACATATTCTCTATGGCTGCTTTCATGCTAAAATAACAGCTGATAGGTGCAATAGGTGCAACAGAAACCGTATGGCCCACAAAGCCTATATACATTATGTGGCCATTTACAGCAAAAGTTGGCCAACCCTAGTATATTGGAATACTCTGACTGTTATCTCTCTGAGTTGAGGATCAGATAACTGTCTACGAAGAAAGAAGGTAAGCAAAGACCTAGGACACAACAGTATTTTATGAAAGAAGAATACATTAACCTATACATCATTCCTAGTATCTGAAGCCCAAAATGAATATTCTATCAGTAATCAAACATTAATTGCACTCCTTATCTCTTTTAAAATGTATTTATAGATACTGCTACATTAGTTTTTAACTGGCTGTATCTCCAGGGAAGGGGTATGGTTTTGCCACTGTCACTAAGGAATCTCTCAAAAAGGGGGAGGTAAGAAGAAATAAACTAATTATGTATAAAACATAGAACAGCACTGCAGGTTAATTACTACTTTTTCTAAAATTTTCAAGGCAGATGGATATAACAAGAAGATCTTTTCCACAATAAATAAATTTACACCACTTAACTATACTTATTTTACATTTTAGCATCACAAAAATGGCATCACAATGAAATATAAACATTTTAGTCAAAGAAATCTCCATCTTAGTAGAAAGAAGCAAAATTTCTGCTTGGCTTTCCAAATGCCTCACACGTGGATTTACTTAAAATAGCCAACCTTATTTGCCACTACCTCTTATTCCCCAAAAATACAAATTGTTAGTCAAACCAATCTCCTCCCCATCTTGGATCAGCCCATAATCATTTTCAACTCTATCTTTTCTTTCTTTAATTATTCTCTCTGCCTATCAAAATCCAATTCACAAGTCAAAACCCATTTGCAGTTATATCTTCTTCAAGAAACCTTCCTAGATGGAAACAGCCCTCACTAACTTTCTTCCTATCAGAACCCAGACTTAAAATCTACACAATTGTGCATTCATTTATCTGTTTCAGCTGTTTGTGTTGTGTTTCATGTACATTAATCTGGACTCCCTAACTAAACTATAAGGACTTTGAAGGCAAAGAACTCCTCTTATTCTCACATACTACTAAAATGCTAAGCATAGCACTGATTATTCTCAACACGTGCTTGTTGATCCGTGTAACCTAACTACATAAAAAATGTGCTATATTAGAGAAAGTCTACCATCCACTCATCTAGTATGTATAATCCTTGACTCTCCAGGCTGTTGCACATACTTGTACACAGTAGACACTCAATAAATGTTTGTAGGTTGAATGAAGGAAGGACTGAATGCATGCATGAATGATGAATGAATAAAGGACATCTTTTATAAGGTGGAGGAAAAGGGCAAATTGTAGATGGAAGTGAATGATCAACTCTAAGTTAGAGATCTTAAATTCATGAGAGCCACATATTCATCAGAACATTTTCTGTTACAATCCAATTCAAACTAATTTATATACAGAATTTTGGCCCAACAGACTGGGAAAGACACCAGGATAGTTGACGGAATCAAAAGAAAACCACAGATACCTCATACCACAGTCTGTGGGAATGAAACTGGCACTCTGTCTTCCTCCATCTCCCATCTCTATGTGGCTTCACTTTCTCTTACTATAGATTGGATTCTCATATGTGTGGGAAAAAATGTCACCAGCACTCTCTCAGATTAACAACTTTAGAGAAAAGGCAGCATCTTTCTTCTAGCATTCATACATCAATTTCAAAGGATTTTGATTGGCTCTACTTGAGTAACAGGCAATCACTGTTGTAAAAGGGATGACTAGGCTTGAGTTATAAGACTATAAGACCGACTGACAGCTCACCAACCATTCATAATAGGGGAGGGATGGTTCCCCAAATGAAGAGATACTGAGTTGACAAAAACTATACACACACCACCCACCCTCTACCAGCCACAACCTCCAACAACCCAATTTTAATTAGGAATTGGTGATGATTTTACCACATTTTGAAATTACTTTCTATAAAGCCAATATTTGTTTTCAGCTATTAAGCACTTCTTGAAATGAGACCCATGTGAAACCCACTTAATTTTCCTAAGCTTCAAGTCATGCACCTTCATTCTAATATTCTGACACTTGTTTCATGCAGTCATACCAATCATGATTTTAAATTTTAGTCAGACTTTGCTCACAGTTTTTCAAGATTAAATAATCCACATCATTCTTGGTCAGTCATCACCTGGCAGCCTCTTGTTTACTTCATTATGTTTGAAGCTTTCATTCTTCATTGTATTACTTTAGTTGAGTAGTTTGGATCAAACACAGTAAAGAATACTCTTAGCATTCAGCATTTACTTTCTCTACTTGGGAACAACATGGTACCCATGTGATCTCACATGGTAAGAAGTCAAATAAATGTTATGTAGGAAGAAATTATGCAGATAAATGATAACCTGATATCTCAACTCAGCTTTGTAGCTCTCTACTCACTGTAGCTGTTAGACATTAACTCCTAATAAAATTAAAAATTCATCGCTTTGTGAAAATCGGCCCTGAAAAAACAGCCATCTGCTGGTCAAGTCCACAGAAGAACATGACTATGATTACCAAAGCAATAATTAAAGTTGGTGTTGTCTACTACAGCTATTTTAGTAGTTACATACATAATCATATTCCTAATTTAAAGTTTTACTTATGGATATACTTATTGCCTTTGTTAAGGAGAATTATATGATACTGTGGTATCCCAGGACCTATCCAACACAAACAGCAAGAGACACTTATGTTTCAAGACACTTGTGTTTCATGTTTCTGCACAAGTGCACAACATTTTCCACTGAGTTTGCAAAGTTTTCCTCACAATACCATGGATTTGTTGGCAGATTTTTCTCCTCCTTTTTTCCACACCAGGATATTCAGATGATCGTCTCCACAAAACCAGTCATAACTCTATAGAGATTCCCAAGTCCCTTTTCTGATTCATAATACAGATGCCATTAATCATAATATAAACACATATAAGACAATTCTTCTTTAGCTGCATTACTTTGAGCTTACTAGAGTAAAACACAACACTCTTCTGGCCATTTGTACAGCTTCAAAACATCTTCCTACCATATTTATTTCCATCATTCATTACCCAGAAGCCCTTAATGCCATCTTTATATTTAGAAGGATACAGTTAAAATCATCTTTAGATCTCTACTGAAATGTTAAATAATAAACTATGAAATCAAAAACTACTTTCTATAACTTATGAAAACTCACATATACGTAACTATTTTATTTTGTCCAATATTAAAACGTATTAACTTACTACTTAATAGACTATATACTGTAGTACTTCAATCTTTACCATACCTCTTTCTTCAAGGAACAAAAGGCACACAATTTAATGCTTGGACAAAGCCACAATCAGGAACAGTGATCAAAAGAGATGATATCTGGAAATGAAGACCAAAATTTTAAAACTTTGACTGCAAAAACTGTTAGTAAAATGTTTTTATACTCTCGATTCAACTAGGCTTCATATGCAACTTATGTGCATAAATTTAGAAGGAAAAATAAAACCTCTCTGCACTTAGGCAAATAACCTATCGTTGATACCCAGTGATACCACCATAAATTTACAAGAGTCACAAAACTTAAAGCTTAGAAGGGCAATCTAATTCAATATCTTCATTTATTACAAGATAGGAAAAACGAGTCTTGCTCAAAGCCACAAAACTAGAACTAGAATCTAGAACTGATTCCAAGCCAAATACCCTACCACCACAATGCTACCTCTTAATACTTACTTCCGATATCTAACATCCCATGAAAATTGCTCACCATATGAAGTCAATACCCCACACAGAACTGAAATACTCATAGCCTACACACCTGGGATCAAATAATTAATAAAAATTTCAACTTTACTAAAACTCTTCTTCTGCTTATAGTGCTTGGACCAAAAACTTTTAGTAGAGTACCTGAAGAAAACTGGAAAAGATTCAAGTCTTTAGTCATTAAAAAAAAAGTTGTATTACATGGTCTAAAGCACACAATGCTTCAACAAGAACAATTACAAACAATTACTAACAGAAAAGTAAACAATAAAAGTACATTAAAAGGGCATGTTTAAAGTATATTTTAAAGTCAAACTGGAAATTTATGCTAAACTATATCCCTTCTGGAATGTTTCAAGCTATAAAAACTTTTGGGATCACAGTATACTACTACCAAAGACAGGATAGAATTTGAAGTGTGATAATGATAAAAATCTCCAGAATTTAAAAGCTCATACATTATCAATGCGCACAGTAGGTATTCATTGTGGTTGCTGTCCTTTTATCCTTCCATAAAACCAGAGACAAAACGTTCTGAATTGCTATTTATACTTACTTTCACCACAACAATAAGGAAAAATTTGGATGTGCAAAATACGTTGTTAGATACAGGTATTTTCCCCCTCCCTCCTCTTTTGTTAACAATTTTCCAGATTTGGGGCTCACCTTATTTATGGAATTTTAACAAAAATCAATATGGTCTACTATGCTTACCATACCCATGAAATGCTAACACTATGAAAACGTTAAGACAATGCAATGTCTCTATGAATTTCAAAAAAAAAAAGTTTCACTTAAAGATAATGAATCCATTTCTATTGCTTTGCAGTTAAACTGAAAAATGTTAGGGTATTTCACTGAATCAATTTAAATGGTTTCTATCTGTTCCACCTGAGAATATTAACTTTAGAGTACACTCAAATCAGATCCCTTGCTACATAAAAAAAAAAAATTCAATAATATCTGTAAACTAGGCCTAACACACAGACGCTCAAGTTAATAAAATTCCTGTCCTGATGTATAGTTTGGTGTCTTCATGTTCATCATTGTGACAACCGTACAAAGTTCAACATTCTTATGAATTTCTTAAATAGTGACTTATTAATTCATTTTTCTAGGGTTTTTCAGACTTTTCATATCCAAACATACCCAACTAATGTTCTCGCTAAAATAGCTCACTAACGCTAAACGGCCCCAAATTTAAACCTAAAAAGAAAACTGAACCTTAACTTTTTTGCATTCTGAATCTTAAAACTACCATATTTGTTTCGTTGGTCTACCTAAGAGTTACAACACTTTACCTCACACACATTCACCCTACGTATTTCCAATAACCATAGCCATCTAGGAAGAGACTGTCTACTTGACAATGAGGACACCATGTTAACAACAGACTCAAAATGGACCCTACAAGTGAGAAAGCCAGTTACAAAAAAATCCATCTGCCACTGGGTGTGGTTGGGGTCTGCACGGAAGAGCGCCTTTGGCCAACTCTGGAGCAGGGAGCGCCCGCCAGAGAGCTGAGCAAATCTGCAAAAAAAGACCTCCAATGACCACAGACTGGACCCATAATGGGGACGCCGTCGAGTCGGGCTGCCGTGGGACTGCGAACCTACAGCTCGAGGGGTGCGGTCTGAGGCGTGCCCATGCTGTCTCCACCGGCCCAGGAACGCGCCGAGTGGGTGCTTCGAGCGCCGCGCGCCCCGCTCCGTCCCAAACACCGCGCCCGATCCGCCCCTTCCTCCGGGGTTCGGCTGCCCCGCGGGCGCGCGGAGGCACACTGTCACGGCGCTCCCGCTCCAGCTCCTAGACTGTGGAAGAGTGCGAGTTCAAAAAGCCCGGACGTAAAGCAAGCCCAGGCTAAGACGCGGAAGCTTAGCTCGAGCAGCCTGCAAGAGCAACGAGTAAAAGGACCGACTTCTCCAGAAAAACTTTGCGGCAAGTTAGGCGGAAGCGCTGAATGGCCGGGACTATTTAACAGGCGTTTCCTATCACAAGAGGCGGATCCCTCAGCTGGTTCGGGGGACCCTGACGCCCCACAAACTCGCCCTTTGCTCCCTGGCCGGCCTTCTAGAAGTCTCGGCATCCTAACAGATCTGGGCGGCCCCGCTCACAGGGAATACCTGGCGTGGTCCCCATTGCCTGCGAGTCCCTGATGGCGGCCATTACGCTTCCATCCGGGTATTGCCGAAAAGCCGATCGCAGCGCTACCGGGAGCGCTCGCTGCGGCGGAGGGATCCGGGCTGCACCTGAGGAAAGCGGAAGCGGACGGAGGCCGGTAGGGTCCGCGTCTCAGCCTGCGAGACTAGGCCATTGAGCTGGGCTCGCTGCTGACCTCTCAAATTAGCGCCCTTACCCTGTGCCCGCCACGCCCGTGACTCACTCACCCCGTTTGCTCAGCAGCAGCGGGGGAGATCCTACTGCCAATGGAATGGTAGACAAACCTCCACTCTGTGCTCTTCAGAGTAGACACCAGAAGCAGAAACTGTGCTCTTGGCAAGCCCTTGCTGACTGGGAATGGTCTCAACCCTGAGATTTTAATCATTTCCGGCTTTGCAAACGGCATCTCCCCACCCCTTGATTTCACCACGCAAGTTTTAGCAGCCATTGTCCCCCACGTCAATGAAGGAAGCTGCCACAAGCAGCTCTGGAAGACACTGAATTCCAAACGTGTACATAATTAATAATTGATCTGCAAACTATCGTTACAACAAAAGAGTCTCTCATCCTCATCAAAGGAATCCTTCCTCCACATCACACAAGCTGGACAAAGAGATCAATTAATATCGTATTATGATCGGGTTTCCCCCAAAGGGCCAGTATGGCTCCTCTTCTCTCCTTTAGAGCATTTGTGAAATCCGAACCTATTAATTGATACACTTTTTACGTAAATTACCTTCAAAAAAAAAGTTAGTGGAAACTTCAACCAACCAACCAACCACTGGGGTGGAGGGATACACCAAAATATCAAAAGTGGTACTATGATGGAAGTTTTGTCGTGTATTTTTTACGTTCCATATTTTCTTAGGAAGTATGTATGGCGTTTATGATTTAAAAAAAACTTTAAAAAACATTTTTCATTGCCTTAGAGTATGCTTTTGAAAATGTCAGCTTGTGGCCATACACTAGATTTTCTCCATCCTTTAATAAAAAGCATGGCTGAGGAATCCTCGCTTTGTCTTTAGGGAGCTTTCTTATCACTGTGTTTACTGATCTACAGGATTCCTCCTGAAAAAGGCAAATGAGGGATAATCCACATTAGATTTGCTCATATATCTTGTATTCGTATGCCTGTATAAAACTCACAAGGAGAAATCTAATGTAAATACCGAAAGGAACGCCATTATAGAAAGAGGAACGTATTTACAAAATGGATTTTTATTTTGCATTAAACATCATCCCCCTTTCTCCGGTCTTCACTTCCACACAAGTCATACACATGCACACGTATCGTAGAGGAAAGAGAGAGGATAGGATTTTTTTTTTTAATAGCAAAAAAATAACATGGACAGAGTTGCTTGTTTTGTTTTGATGTACTTTTTGCTTTTTGTTTTTCAGGTCAAGAAACTGCACCCCTCTGCTCTGGAGTATTTACATTGTAACTTCATTCTTACTTATACATTCGCCTACAAAATTTTGCAAACTTGCATATATGTTATAAAAGAATTGGAGTGTGTGTGTTTTTTAAGTAAAGTATTATTCAGCCCCAACCTTATCTCTTCCCCCTTTTCTTCCTCATCTATATCACGCAACCTCCACCCACTCTCTTGCCCTCTTTTTAGGTTTTGAACATTGAAGTTAGCACAGAAAAAGGGAGAGAAACAGAAAGGAAGGAAACAAGGAGTTTAAAAGCGAGAGGAAGAAAGAATACAAAGAGGAGAAAGTTGAATCACATCTTAAGAAAGGATTCTGAAATATTTTGTACTTGAGAAGAACAGTTAGTAGGGATAGAGCATCTAAACTAATGATTTAAATAGTAGATTCCTCCGAAGACGTGACTCTGCTATTTACTAGCTGAGGCATTTAACCTCTGAGCTTCACATAGATATGTAATGCATAACTAACAGTTGATAGATTGAAGAGTTACCAACTCCACTGCACCCTCAGTCTAAATTGTAGAAGTGATGATGGTGGTGACAGTCACAAAGTGCCATCTTGATTACAAACGTTCTTTCTGCTTTTCAGTATATAATTCATGGACCTTGTGTCATAAAGCGATCACTTCAAGTCAGTGAAATTTTCTCCTAAAAATAGTATATAAGTGGGAATTACATTTCACTCTAGGGATTCACACCTCTGAATCACAGACAACACCATACCATAATAAACTTACAAGCTTATATATGTATTTACAAAAATGTAAGCATGCTTTTAGCCATAGATAGTTTGGTATATTATAGCTGTATATAAATGATAACTGTTACAATCATAGTTAAAGAATTAAATGTTAATTTGGAGAGCAAGAGTGTCTTAAAAATAGCTCTCTCCTTTTTGCTGATCTCTCAAGTCCAGACTCCCTACCATCAAAAATATAATCAAGTGCTACCAGAATTAGAAAAACAGAGATACCAAGAGCCTAAGTGATCTAGCTTAAAGTGGTCACACTCCTTGGTCAAGAATATTATAGGTTGATTATTCTCTTCAATCTATCAAACAAGTGTTAGTTGAACATGAGCATCAAGTGTTATCCTTCCCAATGACCTCTGCAATGTGTATTATTTAATATTTATTCAGCAGACATTTTCTTGAACACTTATTATGTGCCAGACACTGTGCTAGTACTAAGAAAGACATGATCCCTCAAAGAGTCATCAGTTCAATGGGAGACTCTTGAATGTCTAAAAGATTTCCTGATTCAACAGAACAATTTCAAAGGTGGGATTTCAGACGCTATAACAGGTGATAAGAAAGATTTTTTTAGGGTAGGCATCCCTGCCATTTTCCTCTCAACTCACACTTCCTAGACAACCAAGACTTTGGATGCACTGCTATTTTTATTGAGTTTTTTTAACGATGTAGTCCCTCCTTCTTAGTTCTTTCAGTGGATACTATACTTTCAACTGTGAAGAACGTTAAACTATATAAACAATACTGGCCTTACCTAAATAGTTTAGGGTACCTCTCCTGTGACCAATCACATTAAATTCTTTCTAAGAATCTCTGTATCCTGAGGGCAGATGGCACAGAAAATTCGAGTCTTTAGAAAAATAAAAAGAGGAAATTGAATGCTTGTTAATTATATATCTTTTAAGAACAAACCTGGTACACATATCTGTTATATATACTCCTTTGTACTCTTTTATATGTATAGTACATTTCATTAAAGTTTTAAAAGAATAAAAAGTATAGGATTTTTCTTTCTTTTTTGTTTTTTTGACTAGTGGAGATTGAATACTACCTAAATTAATTTGATTTTTTTGTGGAAAATTTTTTTAAAAGGGTAAATCTAACTTCTGTGAGACCAGTGACATTGGACCATATTAATATCAAAAAATTACACTCAACTTGTAAGAGTAGACTATTTTGGTTCATTACTCTAAAATTTTCAAGTTATATCCACCTGCAAATTTTTCTAACTCCTTCCTCGAGAAAAAAAACAAACAAACCCAAACTCAGATTGTTTTCTTGTTTTAAATAAGAACATGCCTGAGATACTGATATATATAATGCCTCAGAAGTTTGAAGTTGTGTTGCTATTGATGTTTTGTTTTGTTACTGTTGTTAGTTGGGGAAGTGGGGGGTGGGGAGAGACAAGTCCTTGCAATATATACTGGAATGCCTGATGGAATAAATGAGAAACAATTATTAAATGAAAAGAACAAATAACTCATTTAGTTTTATGTCCCTTGTTCCTGTTGATATTAGGAAACTTTGAGGTGGTAAGACAAACCTGGAGAGCTAGGATAGAACAGGATTTAAGAGTAAAATACAGGAATAGGAAGAGCAAAATTTGTTCAAGAGGGAAGAATTAAATGCAAGGAAGGAGGAAAAGCTCTATTCTAAAACTTTATACATATATATAAAAAGGTATCAACTGGAGGCTGAAAACAGAGGAAAGCATGTGGGTGAATATAAAGGTACACAAAAGCACAGCTAGGATTGATATGAGAATGGATTCAGAATGCCTCAAACAGATGGAGGAGATAGATGATACTATCACAATATAAATTACAAGAGTGGCCCAGAATTCAATAAACATTTTGAAATGCCTGCTAAGTGTCAGGGGATGCAAAGACCTGCCCTTGCCCTCAGACCCGAGGTATATCAGTGTTGAATAGAGGGGCAGTACAACTCCGTTTGCCCGGGAAAGCTCTGGTTTATACCTACTTTCCCTAGCTCTCCCTCTCAGTCAAAAGTGTCCCAGTTTGGATGATAATTGTATGCTCACTGTAATGAGAAAGGAAAACTGCTGGAAATCTGTCTATTAAGAGCAAATAATCTCAGAAATGTTCAACCAGCTTTGCTCTTGCTCTTGTTTATTAAACTAAACAATTCTTTAATAGGAAGAAAGGAAGTCAGGAACAAGAATTATTATGGTGAACTTAAGGCTAATCAACAAAAAGGAAATAGTTACTCATGATGTGATGGGGTGAGTGGATTGGCAGCAGTGATCAGCAGTGGCTTTTTTTTTTCTTTTGAGGAAGATTGGCCCTGAGCTAACATCTGTTGCCAAACTTCCTCCATTTTTCCTTTTTTCTCCCAAAGCCCCAGTAGATAGTCATATGTCATAATTGTACATCCTTCTAGTTGCTCTATATGGGATGCCACCTCAGCACGGCTTGATGAGTGGTACGTAGGTCTGCACCCAGGATCCGAACCAGTGAACCCTGGGCCACCCAAGCAGAGCGCACGAGCTTAACTACTATACCACCGGGCCAGCCCCAGCAGTGGCTTTGTGTTACCTGATCTCTCTGCTCTGGGGTTCTTTCATTCCTCTGTCCCTAGACCCACACACCAAGGGACACACACTAATGGACACACACCAACTGGGGCCTGGTTTTCAAACTAACCCAAATACACATCACCTGAAAGAGGAGCACAAGTTCCAAAGACACCTGAGAAGAAAAATTAACAGAAAGATAGATGTCAAAGCAAACAACATGTACTATCTGAAGAAGCATTATTAGAACAGACTAAGAATTTAAAATAAACATGCTAAATATACTTAAAGAGATGAGGGAAGATAGTATATAAAGGAAGAACAAGACATTATTGAAAAAAATGTAGAAATATTAAAAGACAGAAGCAAAGAAATTTCTGTCTTCTGTTATCAGAAGAAAAATCTATTCCAATAGCCTTCTCCTTATATTTCATTGGCCAAGACTGAGTAACATACTCTCCTCTAGAACAAAAGAAATGGCAAAGGAAAATAGGATTGCTGTGACTGACTTAAACCAGTCATGATTTATACCCTGGCATTGGGCAAATTGCCACCTGACTAAAAAATAGCAAGGAGGAAGGATGAATACCTTTTGGTTGGCAATTAAAGATGTTTGGCATCTGCTAATGTCAGAAAAAAGAGAGAAAACCAGGCATCATGGAAGAACAAAAGAGTGCCTATGAAGTAGTCTTAGTGATTCACAGGAAATACAGAGGAATATATTAAACTACACCATGGGGACAAAATCAGCTATGAGCTTTGGGAAACTGCACAAGACTAATGACTTGGTTTCCCAACCAAACAAAAAATTGCAAGGAAAAAAAGAGACGGAAGGGAAACCTATAGATTAAAAGAGACCTAAAATACATATTAATCAATCACTTCATGTAAAAGTAAGTTACTTGGACCCTGACTCGAGCACACAGACAAAAACACACTTAAGACCTGTATGATGGGCCGGCCCTATGGCTTAGTGGTTGGGTGCACGCGCTCCACTGCTGGCGGCCCGGGTTCGGATCCTGGGTGCGCGCCAACGGGCCGCTACTCCGGCCATGCTGAAGCTGCATCCCACATACAGCAACTAGAAGGATGTGCAGCTATGACATAAAACTATCTACTGGAGCTTTGGGGGGAAAAAAAGGAGGTGTATTGGCAATAGATGTTAGCTCAGAGCCGGTCTTCCTCAGCAAAAAAAGAGGAGGATTAGCATGGATGTTAGCTCAGGACTGATCTTCCTCACACACACACACAAAAAAGACCTGTATGAGATCATTGGAAATTTGAAGACTGAGGATATTTGATGATATTAAGAATTTTGCTAATTTTTAGGTGGAATGTATATATTATGTTTTAGAAGTTTATCATTTAGAGATACATGCTGAAATATTTACAGATGAAATTGATAATGTGTCCAAAATTTACTTCAAAATGAAGAGGTAGAGGGTGTAGGTGAGGATAGGATGAAATAAGATTGGCTTTGAGTTCATATTTATTGACTCTGGAAGATGGATATAGAAGGAACCATTATAAAATTCTGTCTACTTTTTGTATATGCATTACATTTTTACATTTTCCATAGTAAAATATTTTTTAAAGTTGGCATAAAGGGAAGAAAGGGAAGCTGAAGGAGACCCCATAATCAAGCCATTTTTTATTTCATTGATTTCCCAACAGGGGAGAAACCTGGAGGGAAGACTAGACCATAGCAGAAAAGGGAGACATTATCCTGAGAGTCAATTTTGCATCTACTGAATAAATCAACTGAGAGTGAGAAGTATCTCCATAGACTATAGGTCCTCACTTTAACTGATCCTACCACCAAGATGCCAATGTTCCTCAAAACCAAGAAACTGAGGATATGCGAAAGGAACTGGCCCTTGGGACAAGGGGCAGAGATCCAACAGATTTAAATGAAAAATGCCCATATGTAGACTGAAATTACACCACTGCTTTTTTCCCCTCTAGTGAAATGAGAAGAATCCAAGAAAAATACTCATAGAAATTGACATTTAGGGGTCAGTCTTTCAATAAAACTCAAAGACCCCACAATAAAGCCCACCAGTAAATAAGCAATCCAATCAATGTTTAACTGCCTCACTTTTAAATACAGATTTAGGGAGCCAAGAATAGTCAGAGATTCAAGAAAAGCCTCTAAAAAATATAGATTGTTTTTTGTAAAAGCAAAGACAGAAAAAATAACCAAAGAAAGAGAGTCGCAGCAAGCAGAAGAAAGCAAAACAAAACAAAACCAACTATAATATCCCCAGATGGATAAGTAAAGGTATTGTATCTATGAAAGAAGAGCATAAATACTATGAAAAATGAATATCCTGAGGCCAAGAAAGCACTCTTGAAAATTAAAGCTATGCTCTAAAATATTCAATAAATTGTTTTGAAGATAAAATTGTAAAAAATGTTCCCCCCAAATAGAAAAAAATTCCTAATTAAAATAAAGAAAACATTAAAAATTAAAATGTAACATTCAATTAATGGGAGTTCTAGAAAATGAGAAAAGAGAAATGAGAAGTAATTATTAAATAAATAATGCAAGAAAATGTCCCAGAACTGAAGAGCATGAATTTCCATATTGTATTTACTCACTGAAGGGCCACCAAAAGGCCAAACGAAGATACATCCTTGTAAAATTCAGAACATCAGGATATAAAAAGCCTAAAATCTCTCAGAGAGAAAAAGCAGGTCACATGCAAAAGATTGTGAATAAAAATAGAATTAGATTTCTCAATGATAACACAAAAGGCTAGATGGAGAAATACCTTCAAATTCTAAATTCCTTCCCAATTTTTTTCCAACGTAGGGTTCTATAACCAAACTATCAGTTAAACGTGAGAGTAGAATCAAGACATTTTCAGAAAAGGAAATTCTCCAAAATTTACCTCTCTTGCACTCTTTCCCAAAAAGGTAATGCTTTACTAGAATAAGGGAGTAAACCAAGAAAGAGGAAGACATAGAAACCAGGAAATAGGAGAAATCAGGAAAAAGAACAAGAAAAGCTCAAGATACAGTGAAAGGAAGTCCCAGGAACAAAACAAATCATCCACTGGCTCTATAAGGAATTGTGATAGCCTCAGTTTACTCTGGAACAGAAGGCCTGCAATCTATAATATAAACTCTTGTTCTACCCCGTGGGGTTGGGATAGACTGAGAAAAACAGCTTCAAAATAACTAGTTAAGTAAACCTAGAGGGAAAGTATGAGATTTAACAAAAATGGTGAGTTCTGAAACTTAGAAAATATGTTCATAAATTAATGAACTCTTCAAAAAAAATTTTATCTTTGAAAGAAGTTGAAGCTGAAACTCTATGCAACAGTTATAAGATTTGGAGTTGGGCTTGGTGTTCATTGGATAAAAGTCACGTTGTGTTCAGAAGAAAGATAGAAATACTCAGTAATTACAGACATTGTTAGAAATAATTTTTATATTTGTATGTACATTAAAAATTAAGGGTTACTATTAAAAGAACAGGCATACATTCTATAGTTTCCAAATCAGGAGAGGAATCAAAAGGCAGCAAATTTTTTAAAATCCAACATAAGGAAGGAAAAAATAAAGATACAATGATAAAAAGTGGTAAATAGAAAATGCAAGTACTATGATAAAAATAAGTCCAAATATAGTAATAATCATTTCAACAGATTAAGCTTACATATTGAAAGACAGATTCTCAGAATATATCACAAAAATAAATTCCATCTCTGTGCTGCTTACAAGAGAAAATCTAAAACAAAAACTATACAGAAAGTTTGAAAGTAAAGGGTAGAAAGCTACACCAAGAAAACACTAAACTAAAGGAAAGATAGGTTTAAAGTATCATTATGAGTCCAAAATATATTTTAAGGACAGAAGCTGTAATAGGGATTTAAAAGAGTTACTACATAGGAATAATAAAAGGAACAATCAACCTAGACAGTATCACAATCCTGAACTTATACATAACAACATAAGATTGGAATTTATAAAGCAAAAACTAACAATGAAAAGAAAAAAATTTGAGAAATCCACAATCATAGAGGGAGATTTTAATACACCTCTATCACAAACTGATAGGACAAGCAGAAAAACAATTACTAAGGATATAGATTTGAACAATAAAATCAGTAAGTTTGATCTAATTCATATATTCCTGCACTTAAAAAACTAAGAATAGACAAGAGGAATATTTACAAAACTTGAACACAATTTAAGATATAAAGTCTTAACACATTTCCTAGAATCAATACCAAACAACCCAATGATTCCAAAACCAGGACAAAAGGACAATATAGATGGGGTTGCATTTCACTTCACATAGTATTGAAATATAAGTATTAGGATTGCTTTTTTCTTTAAAATTTTCAGGATTAGTGAAATTTTTAAAATAGGAAAACTAAATATTAAACACATTTCAAATACCATAACCTACAAGCATATGTTATAAAATAGCATATTTTATATGAGACTATATTTTTTATTATCAGTGAACTACTATAGTCTTGTTTCACGGAAAACATTTCCGGTAAGTTTTAATATTCTTTATTTCATCTCATGTAAATGAGATTCCACAGGAAGTCATCAATATCCATTTCAGTGCTGCCCTGTTCATATTCCAGTTGTTTGGAAAGTCTTTGACCTGGAGTAATAAATAATCTTAAAATAGAAACTTTGCTTTGTTGATTGCCATTTTCTTCCTCCTCTTGAGGAAAATGGAGATTTCACGAACATTTATTTGATTCAACATTTTAATGAAGCGTATATATATACCTGGAAAGAGATGATATTTGCAGAGCCAGTGTTTGCACTGTAAACTTCATAGTCACATTTGTATTAAGCTAGAGTTGTATTTTGATAGAATCGTGTTTCAATGGCCAACTTTTCTGGAAATGTTTTCATAAAAGTAATATTGAATCTGACTTCCGAGAAAATACATTTCTGAATTTAAAGCCATCTGAAATTGAAAAAATGCTGCCTACAGTTAGAAAACATGATCCAACAGGAATAAGCAAGTACCAGAGCCAGCAATTGTCATTGATGCATCTGCCATAACATGGCTGCCAAGAACTGCTGTTTTTATGTAGTTGCTGTCCTAGGGAGAGTGAGTAGTTCATTTAGAACGTTTTAATGAAAATTTTAAAAAATATATAAAGAAGTGGGCAAATGACAAATGCATAGTGCAATGAATTTTCTCAAAGCTAATATACCCATGTAATTACCCAGAGGTAAAAAAAATTACCAGCACCCCAGAAACCCCTTCATGCCTCCTCCCAATCACTATACACTCTCCCCTCCCCAGAGGTAATCACTTTCCTGACTTCTATTCACAATAAATCAGTTCAGTCTATTTTTTTAACCTTACATTAATGAAATCATACAGTATGATTGTGTGCTTGTGTGTATTTATTCATTCAACATTGTGTCATCCATTTTCTTGAGTAACAGTAGATAATTATTTTTATTTATTTACTTATTTATTTTTTGGTGAGGAAGATTGGCCCTGAGCTAGCATCTGTTGCCAATCTTCCTCTTTTTGCTCGAGGAAGACTATCGTTAAGCTAACACCTGTGTCAATCTTCTATTTTGTATGTGGGATGCCACCACAGCATGGCTTGATGAGCAGTGTGTAGGTCTGCGCCTGGGATCCGAACCGATGAACCCTGGGCCGCCAAAGTGGAGCACACGAAGTTAACCACTACGCCACCAGGCTGGCCCTAGATAATTATTTTTAAATTGCTGTGAACTGTTACATTGTGTGAATATAACATGTATATTCATGTATTTATCCTTCGTATTTTTGATGGGCAATTGGACACCTTCCAATCTGGGGTAATCACAAATAATGTTGCTATGAACATTCTTATATATATCTTTTGTTGCACATGTTGCACAAATTATTTTGTATATATACCTATAAATAGATCTGGTAGATCATACAATTGTGTATATTTATTTTTAGCATATATTGCCAAATCGTCTCTAAAGTGATTATACTAACATGCATTCTGACCACCATATGAGAGTACTAGTGGTTCCACATGCACACCAATTCTTAACATTTTGGTTGAGTTTGTATTCTATTATTTAGTAATGAGGTTGAGTATCTTTCTATACACTTATTGGCTAATTGGATTCTCTTTTGTGCAGTGTCTAAGTCTTTTGCTCATTTTTCTGTTTGGTTGTATATCTTACTGATTTACAGAAGTTCTTTTGATACAGTATTCTGAATATGAGTCTTTTGTAAATTAAATGTGTTGTAAATATAGTCTCCCTTTTTATGGCTTGCTTTTTCAATCTCTTTTTTTCCAGATTTATTCAGGTATAATTGGTATACAACAACACTGCACATAATTAATGTATACAGTTTGGTGAGTTTGGACATATGTATACATTCATGTTACCATCACCACAATCAAGGTAATAAACATGTCCCTCGCCTCCAAAGATTTCCTGGTGTCCCTTTGTGGTTTGTTTTGTTTTGTGATAAGAACACTTATCATGAGATCTATTCTTTTAACAAATTTGTAAGTGTACAATACCATACTGTTAACTATGGGCACTATGTTGTACAGCAAATTTACTCATCTTGTATAACTGTAACTTTATACCCATTGAACACAACTCCCATGTCTTTCTCTCCCCATCCCGATTACCAACATTCTACTGTCTGCTTCCCTATATGTTTGACTATTTTAGTTGCCTCATATAAGAGAATCATGTAGTATTTGTCACTTAGCATAATGTCTTCCAGGTCCATCCACGTTGTCACAAATGGTGGGATTTCCTTTAATGGTATCTTTTGATGAACAGAACTTTTAAATTTTGATGTAGTCCAATTTATTGATATTTTCCTTTAGAGTTAGTGCCTTTTTATATTGTTTAAGAATTATGTCCCCACACCAAGAAGGAAGATTTTTTCATATATTACCTTCTAGAAACGTTATCGCCTACTTTTCACATTTAGATGTAGGAGTTGCTTCATTTGTTTGCCGTAGAGATATCCAATTTTCCCAACATGATTTATTGAAAAGACAGTCCTTCCATTACTATTCTACAGAACCACCCTTCTCGTAAATCAGATGTCCACATGAATGTGGTCTATTTCCAGACTTTGTCTTCTGGCTAATTTTTCTGTTTTTCTATACTTGCATCAATAGAACACTGTCCTAATTACTGTAACTTTATGTCTTGATATATGATGAGAAACTCTTCCCACTTTTACCTTCTTATTCTGTCCAATTGTTGTAGATACTCTTGGCCATTTGTGAACTTAAATCTACCAACTTACTATTTGTTTTTTGTTTGTCCTACCTTTTCTGGGGTTCTTTTTCTCCCTTTCTTTTATTCTTTTGGATTGATTGGGTGTTTTATTATTCCTTTCTGTCTTTTATCAGCTTGGTAGTTATTTATTCTTTACTCCTCTGAAAGTGCTTTACCTATAGCCTATTTATTCACCCTTGACTTATTAATGTCTAATATATATTAGTACTTCATCTTTTTCTTGGACAATGAAAAGAGAACACTTTAACTCATTTTAATCCCATCTCTCCTGACTTATGTGCCACTATTCTTCACGTATTTTATTTCTCTGTGTATTCTAAACCACAAAAGATATTGTTATTACTGTTTTATACAAACATAATTAATTCATATTTACTTGCTTTCATAATGTCCTGCAACTCCAAGCTTCCATCTGGGATCCTTTCTCGTCTGCCTAAAAGAAATACCCTTTATTATGTCCTTTAGTGTGGGTTTGCTGGTGATAAAATTTTTTCAGTTTTTGTTTGACTGAAGATGTATTTATTTCACCTTCAATATGGAAGGATATTTTGTTTAGTAAGGAATTCTACATTGGCAGTTATTTTCTTACACCACGTTGAAGATATCTTTATGTTGTCTCTGGCTTCCATTGTTTCTTTTGAGAAGTCACAGCTATCTATCCAATTTTTGTTCCATTGAAGATAATATGTCTTTTAAAATCTTTGTAAGGAGATAATCTTGCTTTTAAAATTTTCCCTTTATTTTGGACTTCAGCAGTTTGGTTCTTATGGATTCATTATGATTTTCTTTTTTTTTTAAGATTTTATTTATTTATTTCCCCCCCCCCCAAGCCCCAGTAGATAGTTGTATGTCATAGTTGCACATCCTTCTAGTTGCTGTATGTGGGACACGGCCTCAGCATGGCTGGAGAAGCGGTGCGTCGGTGCGCGCCCGGGATCCGAACCCGAGCCGCCAGCAGCGGAGCGCGTGCACTTAACCACTAAGCCACGGGGCCGGCCCCATTATGATTTTCTTATATTTATTCTGCTAGTGTTTTTTAATGAAAAAAAAAGCCCTCAGTTTTGGAAAATTTTCATGTATTAGCTACTTATAGATGCCTTAAAAATTACCCAAAGCTTAGCAGATAAAGCTAATAAATATTTATTATCTCATACGATTTGTGTGGGTGAGGGATCCAGGAGCAGCTTAGCTAGAGTTTTCTGACATAGAGTCTCACATGAGATAGCAGTTACGATGCTTGCCAGTACTGCAGTCATTTGAAGGCTTCACTAGGGTTAAAGATCTATTTCCAAGGTATCTTTCTCACATGCCTGGTGAGTAAATAGGGCTGATTAGCAGGTGGTCTCAATGCTATGTCACATGGACCTATCCATAGGGCTGGTTGAGTGCCCTCCTGGCATGGCAACTAGCTTCCACCAAAACAAGTGATCCAAAAGAACACAAGATGGAACCCACATTCTCTCTTATGACATAGTCTCAGAAGTCACACTCCTTCATTTCCACAATATCTTATTGGTTACAGAGGCCAACTCTATTCAGTGTGGGATGGGACTACACAAATATGTTAACACCAAGGGACAAGAACCACTGGAGGCCATCTTGGTGGCTGGCTACCACATTCCACCCTCTATTCCTCTCATATGCAAAATATGCTCACTCTCAAAAGATTCATCTCATTACAGCATGAGTTCAAAGCCCAAAATTTTATATCTAGATCAGGTCCAGGTTGTGCATGTGTCTCCTTGAGTGTGAGTCCTTAATAAAATCTCCTTGAATATTGTTCCTCATAATCTGAAGGCCTGTAAACTAAAGAGACAAATTATCTGCCCCTTCCATGCCAAACATAGAATGGTTAGTACAGGCATAGGATAACTGTTACAGAGGTTTTTGTTCAAAAAGGGGAAAATGGGTACCACACATGTTCCACAGCAATTCTGAAATCTGACTGGGCAAAGTTTAGAAGTTCCTTGATTAGAACTCATTCCTATGCTTGTACAGGAAAGATTCTCCATATTTCTTGGCTCTACCATCTGAGCTCTTGGTTCTTCTCTTTGAGTTATCCTTCCTTTTCCATAAAAAACATAGCCATTGTTTTTGTTTGCATGATTTTCTCAAGTTGCTGCTAGTGCTGTTTCTGCCATTACAAACATCTTTAAAACTCTTTGGATAACCTGTGAATGTTATTGGAGTTTACTCCATTAGACAAAAGCCACACCACAAATCTGTTTGAGATAAGCTCTTCTCTACCTTGGGTTTCTGCTGATAACGGCTGAGGGGAAAGACACTTAAGCTTCATATAACGCCTCTTCTCTGACTGAATATCACTAAGACCTTGGATCTTTCTGAGATCTTTAAAAAGGATTTTACAGTCACGTTCTCAGCTTCATCTCTAGATCATATTTTTTGAAAGTGCCTTGAATTTGATCTTTTCCTGGAAGCAATTTCTTTTTTTTTTTTTAAAGATTTTATTTATTTATTTTTCCCCCAAAGCCCCAGTACATAGTTGTCTGTCATAGCTGCACATCCTTCTAGTTGCTGTATGTGGGATGCGGCCTCAGCATGGCTGGAGGAGTGGTGCCTCGGTGCGCACCCGGGATCCGAACCCGGGCCGCCGGCAGCGGAGAGCACGCACTCAACCGCTAAGCCACGGGGCCGGCCCAGCAATTTCTTAATTTTAGCATCATGTGTCATTTGGAGAGGCCAGGAATTTTCAAACCCAATGATTTCTAACTCCTCTTCCCTAACTTTTTAAAACAGTTCTACTTTAGCTTATGTCTCCTCTCTCACATTTTACTATAAGAAAAAAGAAGAAACAAGGCATTCCCAACATTTTGCCTGAAAATTCTCCATAGGTATATCACATAGCTCATCTGGTATGTTTTCTAATTTCCATGTTACTGTAGGCAGTTGTTTTGATAAACTTTGTTTCTATACAACTAGGATCCATTTTCCTTTAACATTCAGGAGACTTTCCCTCACTTTCATTTAAATCCTCACCTGCAGTCTCCTCAAAGGCTATCAGGCTTCTACTAACAAATACATAAAGACTCTTTAGGCTTTCCCTAACCCAGGTACCACTGACTGCGTAATTCCAAAGCCACTCCATATTTTAGGTTTTTGTTACAGCAGCACTCCCCTTCCAGGCCTCAAAAATCTATGTTTGTTGTTTGTCACTGCACAGAAAATTACCCCAAACTTAGTGGCAGAAGATAATCAACATTTATTATCTCATACAGTTCACGTGGGTAAGAAATCTGGAAGTAACCTAGCCTGGTGGTTCTGACTTGGGGTCTCTCCTGAGGATGAAAACAAGATTTTATCCAGGATGTAGTTACCTGAAAGTTTAACTAGGCCTGGAAGATCTGCTTCCAAGGTAGTTTACTCATGCCTGCCAAGTAACTACTGCTTGTTGGCAGTGGATCCCAGTTTCTTGCCAACTGGGTTTCTCCATAGGGCTGCTTGAGTGTCTTCATGACATGGCAGTTAGCTTCCCCAAGAAAGCGATCTGAGAGAGCAAAAGAGAAGGTACAATGTCTTTTATGGCCTTGTCTTGGAAGTTACACTCCATCATTTCCATAATCTTCTATTGTTTACACAGATCAACCCTATACAAACAAAGGGCTTTTTTTATTGGGGGGGGGCATCTTTGACTGTGATGATCCTAGGTGTGATATTTTTTGTAATTATTCTACCTAGGATTCTTAGAGCTTCTCAAATCTGTGATTTCATATCTTATGTCAGTTTTGAAATAATCTCAACCAGTATGTTCTCAAATACTGCTACTATTCTATTCTCTCCTCCCCTTCTAAGATTCATACACATTAGAATATTTCGCCATGTTCCATATATACGGACCCTTGTTATGTATTTTTCATCCTTTTATCTCTGTGCTTTAATCTTGATACTCTCTACTTACATGTCTTCTAGTTAACTTATCCTCTGTTTTGATGTGTTCAATCTCTTATTAAACCTATCA
This sequence comes from Ceratotherium simum simum, assembly GCF_057802395.1. Classification (NCBI taxonomy): domain Eukaryota; kingdom Metazoa; phylum Chordata; class Mammalia; order Perissodactyla; family Rhinocerotidae; genus Ceratotherium; species Ceratotherium simum. Next base: position 57,172,094 of record NC_141905.1, on the reverse strand, counting down.
ACTTATTTCTTAATTTTAGTTATAAATTTTTTCAGTTCTACTTCACCATTTGATTTTTTTATTAGGCTCCAAGTGTCAGCTGAAATTCTCCATATTTTCCTCCATTTTCTTGACTATATTAGTCATCTTTATTTTAAATTCTCTGTCTGATAACTCCACTGTATGAATCACCTGTGGGGATATTTCTACCATCTGGTTTTTGGTTATTTAGACCCTTTTATAGCATGCCTAATAATCTTTCGTGGATGCCAGACATTGTATATTAAAAACGTAAAGTTTTTGAATGACACTACCTCTTTCCTGAGCCACTTAATTTTTCTTCCAGCAGACAGGAATGGTACAAGTAGATCATCTTAATCCTGTCTAGGCTTGGTCTTAGGCTTTGTTAAAGATGATTTACATTTTTGTCTCTATTCCTAGGATATGGTTTTTCTATGGTCTCTTCTAAAAGTCCACAGTATTTAGATAGTTCCTCCACCTTTGCTAATCTTTAAATCCATCCCCTGTCTCCCAAGCACCCTGCAGCTGCTGAATCTCTGTTCAGCTCTTTAGTCTCAAAGATACTGCTTTATAGTGAGTTTATTGGAATTTCATCCAGTGCACATAAAGATTTGCAATTGGCAAATGTCTTGAGGGAATACAGCATGCAGGATTTTGGATGCACTTTCCTTTGATTCTCTCTGCGTGGAATTTTATCCTTCAAATTCCAGTTGTTTGTCTCCTCAGTCCAGTGAGACTGAGTCTTTCTGTTATAAATATGTTCATCTATGCTAAAACTTGGCAAATTCCCTTGGGGAGAAAAGCCAAGAGTCTATCAAAACTGACCAGAGAAATTTACAAAGTAGCAAGCAGAATTTCCAGAAAAAAATATAGTAATTTAACATTAAAACTCAAATATTGTATTAAACTACATATTGGAAACTTATAAAGAAGTGAGTGGTGAAATGAAAGACAGGTTTGAAGATATTTCCTGAATGAAGCATTGTTCTTATCAGAGAGATAAGAACAATGAAAAGAACTAAGATACAAGGAAGAGTGGGAATTCCAGCACGTGTCTAATCAGAGTTCCAGAGGAAAAGAATGAGGAAAATGCTGGAGAAGCAATATTTGAAGAAATAACCTGTAAAAATGGCTATAACTGATGAAAAGACACCAATCTTCAAAATCAGGAAGTCCAGCAAATCCAAAAATAAGATATATAGAAAGAAATCTATACCTGGAGATGGTATGGCAAAACTGAAGAACACACATACGTGAAAAAGAGGAAGAAGGAGGAGGAGGAGGAGGAGAAATAGAAAACCTAAATATAGCCAGAAAAAAAGATGCATTATATTAAAAAGAGCAATAATTAGGCTGAGTGTTGACTTCTCAAGGGCACATTACCCATAAAGGACTGAAAGTCTATACTGATAATCTATAATTGTATATCCTGCAAAAATATCTTTCAACATCAAGAGCAAAGTAAAGACATTTTAAGACAAAATCTGAAAAAGTTCACAACCAATCAACTTGATTTCAAGAAACTTTTAAAACATAGTTTAGAAAGAAAGACAAGGATTCCAAGACTAATGACATCCGAGAGTGGTCAGGAATGGCAAGTAAAAAAAAAAACGTAAACATGTAGGTAAATCTAAGGAAACATTGGCTGTATAAAACAATAACAACAATGTCTAACATTTAAGAGTCAAAATTAATATATTCCCAGACCCTGGATGACAATAGCATATATATCAGAGAGGACTGATTTGAATTAAAGGGTCCTATGGGCTTTTCATTCCTTACAAATAGCGTAAAGATACTGATAACATATAGATTCTGTTGACTTAAATATGCTTGATAAAATTTAAAGGGTAATTATTAAAAATAAAAGAAGAAAAGAAAGAATGTAAAATTTCCAAACTAGTAGGAGAAGGGGGGAAGCCCAAACACAACAGGAGAAACTAAAAATAAGCATGCCAGAGGAAAGTGAAGGCTCAGACATATGCAGCTACAGTAAACAGTAAACACAGCATAATTTCTGGCCAGATAAACATAACCATCATACTAAAGGCCTATTTACCAGACTTCCTATTACACAATACTCCTGTGCAACTTTCAACAAAAAATTATGAGGCATGCTAAAAGGCAAGAAAAAAAGACAATCTGAAGAGAAAAAGCAATCAAAAAACTAGACTCAAATGTAGATATAGCAGAGATTTGGGAATTTAAAATAATATTTAAAATAATCATGATTAATATGCTAAGGGATTTAATTGAAAAGGTTAATAACATTCAAGAACAGATGAGTAATATAAGGAGAGAGATTGAAACTCTAAGAAAGAATCAAGTGAAAATGTCAAAAATAAAAATCACTGTAATAGAATTGATGAAGGCTTTTGATAGGCTTACCAGTAGAAAGATTACGACTGAGGAAAGAGTCAGTGAGCTTGAAGATATGTCAATAGAAACTTCCCAAAGTAAAATGCAAAGAGAAAAAAATATGAAGTAGAATATCTAAGAACTGTGGGATAATGACAAATGGTGTAGCATATATATAATGGGAATACCAGAACAAGAAGAAACATAGAAAAGAGTAAAAGAAAGATTTAAAGTAATAACTGCTGAGAATTTTCCAAACTTCATGATAAACACCAAATTACAGATACAGGAAGCTCAAAGAACACCAAGCAGGATAAATACCAAAAAATTTACACCTATGCATATCATACTCAGACTGCAGAAAACAAAGACAAAGAGAAAATCTTAAAAGAAGCTAGAGGACAAAACACCTTACCTACAGAAGAATAAGAATTACATGGGACTGCTCTGCATAAATCATAAAGCAAGAAAAAGTGAAACAAAATACTTAGTATTGAAAGAAAAACAACCCACTAAACTAGAATTCTGTATCTTGGGAAATTATTCTCCAAAAGTGAAGGAAAAATAAAGGCTTTCTCAGGCAAACAAAAACTAAGAGAATTTATTGCCAGTAGATTTGCCTTACAAGAAGTGTTAAAAGCAATTCTTCAGAGATAAGGAAAATTATATAGGTCAGAGACTCAGATCTACATAAAGAAAGGAAGAATGTTAAAGAACTAATAAATGAAGTAAAATAAAACCTTCTATTTTTCTTATTTTTAATTGATCTAATAGAATAACAACAATGTATTGGGTAATTTATAGCTTATGGATAAGCGAAATGAACATCAGTAACATCATCAGGGATTGGAGGGAGGTATTAGGAATACTCTGTAATAAGGTACTTGCACTAATCATGAAGTGGTATAGACTTATTTGAAAGTGGATTTGGATTAGTTGTAAATGAGTACTGAAAACTCTGGGGCAATCACTAAACATGTTTTGGAAAGGTGTATAATTGATATGCTAAGAGTGGAAAAAAATGGAATCATAAGATGCTCAATTAAAATCATAGAAGGCAGAAAAAGAGGAAAGAGGGGAAGATTTAAAAAAGAAACAAACAAGTTCAAAAAATAGAAAAAAATGACAAATATGGTAGATATTAATCCATCTATATCAATAATCACTTTAAGTGTGAATGTTCCAAATACATCAATTAAAAGAGAGAGACTGACAGGGCCTGCCCCGTGGCTTAGTGGTTAAGTGTGCTTGCTCCGCTGCTGGCGGCCCGGGATTCGGAACCCCGGGCACGCACCGATGCACCGCTTCTCCGGCCATGCTGAGGCCATGTCCCGCATACAGCAACTAGAATGATGTGCAGCTACGACATACAACTATCTACTGGGGCTTTGGGGGTAAAGTAAATAAATAAATAAAATCTTTAAAAAAAAAAGAGAGAGAGAGACTGACAGAGTGGATAAAACAAAAAACAAGACCCAACTATATATTGTCTACAAGAAATCCACTTCAGGTATAAGGGCACAGATAGATCAGAAGTAAAAGGAAAGAAAAAGATACACCGTGCTAACACAAATCAAAAGAAAGCTGGAGTAGCTATATTAATATCAGACAAATCAGACTTCAAAACAAAGAAAATTATCACTGATAAAGTGGGGCATGGCACAAAGATAAAGGCATCAATTCTCCAAAAAGACATAACATTCTTTAATCTGTATGCACCTAACAATGGAACATCAAAATATATGAAGAAGAAATAGACAATCCATTATTAGACTTGGAGACTTCAACACACCTATATAAGTAATTGACAGATCCAGCAGGCAGAAAATCAGTAAAAATAGAGTTGAATTGAACAGCACCAACAATCAGCTGGATTTAATTGACATTTATAGAAAATGTAATCCAACAATCACAGAATATACACTCTTCTTTTCAAATTCACAGGAAACATTCACCAAGATAAACAATATTCTGGGCCATAAAACACATCTGAATCAATTTAAAATAATAGAAATCATACAAAGTGTGCTCTCAAACCACAACAGAATTAAACTAGAAATCAATAACAGAAAGATAGCTAGAAAATCTCAACATATTTGGAGATTAAACAATACACTTCTAAATAACACATGGATCAAAGAAAAAGTTAGAAGTGAAATTTAAAAACATTTTTGATTAAACTAAAATGAAAATATAACATTTAAATTTGTGGCATGTAGCAAAAGCAGTGCTTAGGAGGAAATTTTTAGCATTGCATGCACAGATTAGAAAAGAAGAAAGATCTAGAATCAATAATTCACCTTAAGAAACTAGAGAAAGAAGAACAATATAAACCTAAGTGGAAGAAAAGAAATGAGAAATATTAGAGCAGAAATCAGTGAAATTGAAAACAAGAAAACAATAGAGAAAATCAACAAAACCAGAAGTTAGTTCTTTGAAAAGATCAATAAAATTGATAAACCTCTAGCCAGGCTAACCAAGAAATAAAGAGAAAAGAAACAACCTGTTGATATCAGAAATCAAAAAGAAGCCATCACTACTGGTCCCATAGACATTAAAAAGATAATAAAGGAATATTATGAAGAACTCTATGCCCACAAATTTGATAACTTAGATGAATGGACCAATCCTTGAAACATACAATCTACAAAACCCACACTAGTAGAAATGGATAATCTAAATAGGTTCATATATATTAAAAAAATTAAATCAATAATGAATAAACAAAAGTCAAGATGGTTTCAATGTTGAACTCTACAAAACATTTAAGAAAGAAATGATACTAACTCTCTACAATTTCCTTCAGAAAATAGAAGCAGAAGGAACATTTCCCAACTCATCCTATAAGGCCAGAATTATCCTGGTACCAAAACCAGATAAAGACATTACAAGGCTGGAACACCACAGAACAATATCTCTCATGAACACGTATGTGAAAATCCTCAACAAAATATTAGCAAATTGAATCCAACAATGTATAAAAAGAATTATACACTATGACCAAGTGGGATTAATGCCATGTAGGCAAGGCTGGTTCAATATTCAAAAATTAATTAATGTTATCCATCACATCAACAAGCTAAAAAAGAAAAATCATATGATCATATCAATGGATGCATAAAAAGCATTTGACAAAATACAACATCCATTCATGATAAAGACTCTCAGCAAACTAGGAATAGAGGGGAACTTCCTAAACCTGATAAAGAACATCTACAAAATACCTGTAGCTAACATCATACTTAATGTTGAGAAACTAGATGCTTTCTGCTAAGATCGAGAATAAGGCAAGGATGTCCCTTCATCCCTGGAAGTCCTAGCTAATGCAATAAGACAAGAAAAGGAAATAAAAAGTATACAGATTGGGAAGAAAGTAATAAAATTTTCTTTGTTTGCAGATGACGTGATTATCTATGTAGAAAATCCCAAAGAATTAACCAAAAAACTCCTGGAACTAATAAGTGATTATAGCAAAGTTACATTGATATACAAAAGTAAATTGCTTTCCTATATTCTAGCAATGAACAATTGAAATTTGAAATTAAAAACACAATACTATTTACATTAGCACTAAAAAATGAAGTACTTAGGAATAAATCTAACAAAATATATACAATACCTACATGAGGAAAACTACAAAATCTGATGAAAGAAACCAAAGAAGATCTAAATAAATGGATAGATAGCCCACTCCATAGATAAGAAGAATCAATATTGTTAAGATGTTTGGTCTTCCCAACCAAATATCTTAACATCTTCACAGCCAAGCATTCCCAACCCGATCTATAGATTCAATGCAATTCCAGTCAAAATCCCAGTACGTTATTTTATGGACATCAACAAACTCCAGTTTACATGGAAAGTCAAAAGACTCAAAATATTCAACAAAATACTGAAGAGGAAAAATACAGTAGGAGAATTGACACAACCTGACTTCAAGACTTACTATAAAGGCACAGTAATTGAGACAGAGTAGTATTGGTAAAAGAACAGACGAATTGATCAATGGAACAGAATAGAGAGCCAGGAATAGATACACACAGATACATTCGACTGATTGCTAAAAAAGGAGCAAAGGCACTTCAATGGAGAAAGGCCAGTCTTTCAACAAATGATGCTGGAACAGCTGGACATCCACATGCAAAAAAAAGAGAAGAAGAAAGAATCTAGACATAGACCTTATACCTTTCACAACTTATAACTCAAAATATATCATAGATCAAAATGTAAAGTGCAAAACTATAAAAATTCTAGAAGATAATACAGGAGAAAATCTAGGTGACATTGGGTTTGGAAATGACTTTTTAGATAGGACACCAAAAGCATGATCCATGAAATAAAAAATTGGTACGTTGGACTTCATTAAAATTTAAAACAACTGCTCTGTGAAATACACTGTTAAGAGAATGAAAAAACAAGTCACTGTCTGGGAGAAAATATTTGCAAAAACATATACCTAATAAACGACTTTTATTCAAACATACAAATAAATCTTAAAACTCAACTGTAAGAAAACCAACTCGGGCCAGCCCCGTGGCTTAGCGGTTAAGTGCGCACGCTCCGCTGCTGGCGGCCCGGGTTCAGATCCCGGACGCGCACTGACGCACCGCTTCTCCGGCCATGCTGAGGCCACGTTCCACATACAGCAACTAGAAGGATGTGCAACTATGACATACAACTGTCTACTGGGGCTTTGGGGGGGAAAACAATAAATAAATAAAATCTTTAAAAAAAAAAAAAAAGAAAACCAACTCATTTAAAAAATGAGGTGGGCTGGCCCCGTGGCATAGCAGTTAAGTGCGCGCGCTCCACTGCGGGTTCAGATCTGCTTGTCAGGCCATGCTGTGGTGGCGTCCCATATAAAGTGGAGGAAGATTGGCACAGATGTTAGCCCAGGAACAGCAAAAAGAGGAGGATTGGCGTGGATGTTAGCTCAGGGCTGATCTTCCTCACAAAAAAAAACTAAAAAATGCTAAAAATCTGAACAGATATCTCACAGGAGAAGATATACAGATGGCAAACAGCATATGAGAAGATTCTCAACATCGTGTTTCATTAGGGAAATGCAAATTAAAATAACGAGATACCAATTAGAATGACTATTAGTATGGCTCAAATCCAAAAACTGACAATACCAAATACAGGGGAGGATGTGGAGCAACAGGAACTCGCATTTATTGCTGGTGGGAATGCAAATGTTACTGCCACTTTGGAAGACCATTTGGCAGTTTTTTACAACGCTAAATATAGTCTTACCATATGGTCCAAGAATTGCCCTCCTAAGTATTTACCTAAATGAACTGAAAAGTTATGTCCACACAAAATCTACACATGAAATGTTTATAGCAGCTTTATTCATAATTGTCAAAAACTAGAAGCAATCAAGATGTCCTTCAAAAGGTGAATAAACTGATGAACAAACTGTAGTACATTTACGCATAGAATATTATTCACCTATGAAAGGAAAAGAGCTACCAAGCCAGAAAGACCTGGAAGAATCTTAAATGCATGTGAAGCCAATCTGAACATGGCTAAGGTCTCCAGTAAAATCTTGAGTAGTAGTGGTGATAGAAAATATCCATACATCCATATCATGTCCTAACATTGATGAAAATGCTTCTAAATTTAACCATTAATATGTCTTTATGATTTTGCATTGATATCAGTTCTGACATTAAGGAGTTTCTTTCTTATCCTAGTTTACTAAAGGGTTGTTTTTTTTTTTTTTATCAGGAATAGATTTTGAATATCATCAAACAGTTTTTCCTTATTCGTTGACCATTGAAATGGTCATATTTGTAATTTGATTTGTTAATATGGTGATTTACATTGATAGAATTTTAGTCATTGAACTACTCTTGAATTTCTGATATAAACCTGGTCGTGATGTATTTCTTAATATGTTGCTTGATTCAATTTGTTGATATAGTGTGTTTACACCTATATTCAAAAGTGAAATTTGACTATAATTTTTTTCATTGATCTTGTATGACCTCATAAGAGTATTGGGTCATGTTTCCTCTTCTTTTTTCAATCTATTCAACAGTTTATATAAGATAGGGATTAGTTGTTCTTTGAAAATCTGTTAGAACTAACTATAAACCTATCTAGGGAGGGCATCTTTATTGAAAAGGTAGAAATTTTAATACTGATTATGATTTTTGAATGGTTATTTGTTTGCTCAGATTTTCTAAGCTTGTTTGATTTATATTTTCCTAGAAAATATTCTATTTCATCTAGGTTTTACAAATTTATTGAATATAGCCGTTCAAATTATTCTCCTAGGACTTTTAGCTCTATTATAACTATTTTTTCCTGTTTGACACTTTATGTTTGCCTTCTTTCTCTTTCTCTATCTTTTTATTGATCTATTTATTGTTCTTTTAAAATGAAATAAAAAATTTCTGGTGGTATTATTTTTTTCTTGTTGTTTTGTTCATTAAATAATTAAATTCCACATTCATGTTTATTATTTTCTTCCATATTCTCTGGGTTTACTCTATATTATTTTTAGCTTTGTGAATTAAGTGCTCAGCTTATTTGTTTTTCATATTTCTTATGTTCTAACATGTAAAGACTAAAAATTTCTAAGCCCCACTTTAGCTGCATCTCTTTAATTATTTATAAGTAGTAATTGCATTGTCTTTCATTTCTAAAAATTTCATAATTTCCATGTAGTTTCTTATTTGGACCTTGGGTTGTTTAGAAGTTAGGATTTTGTTTTCCAAACTAATTTTTAAACTACCTTGTTGCATTGATTTCTAATTTTATTTCATGTTGGTCAGAGAACATTGTTTCTACATGATGTTTTTAAAGTGTTGAAGATTCTTTTGTGTCTCAATATATAATCAATCTTTAAAAATATTTTGTGTATGCTTGAAAAGAATATATTTTCTATGTTGGATGCAAAGTATTATATATATTTAAATTTATAGATTTAGATATACAATTTTACACCTTTTCTTCTGCTTGAGCAATCAGTTTCTGAAAGAGAATATGTTAAATCTTCATCTGTGGTTTGAAATTGCCTATTTCTCCCCTTAATTACATGTTTTTCTACATGCATGTTGAGTCATGAAGTTAGACCGAGCAAAGTTCATGATTTTGACGATGGGTTTTTATTTTTATCATTATGAAATGGTCTCTTTTGTTGTTCTTCATAATTTCACATTAAACTCGATTTTGTCTGATATTATCTTTGCTAGACTAAATCTCCTGGTATATTTATTTCTCTTTGAACTTTTCATTCTGGTATTATTTATGTCTCTTATAAACAGAATAAAGTTTATTTTTAAAATTTAATCTGCACCATTTCACTTAATAATTATCCTTAAGTAATTATCATATGCTTTTTAAAACTTACTCTTTTTCTATCATGTCTAGAGTTAATCAATATTTATTTCATTCCTCAAACATGACAAAAATCTTGTGCTTTTATTTCCCTTCAATCTTCTCCTGTATATACTACCTACTGTACTGAAAACTGTTTTAGTTGCTATGACTGTGAAAAAAATTACCCCAGAACTTGATGTTACAAAACAACCAATTTTTATGCTTATGGATTCTGTGGGTCAGAAAATCAGACAGGTCACAGAGTGGATGGCTTATCTCTGCTCTACAATGTCTGGCACTTCAGTTGGAAGACTCTAAGGCTGGCACTGGAATCATCTGACAACTCACTCAGTCAGAAGTGTAGTGGTGGATGCTGGCTGGGAGGTGCATTTCCTCTCCACATGGGTCTCTCCATATGGCCTCTCTTTGTAAACTAGTTTGGGCTTCCTCACAGCGTGGTGGCTGACTTCCCCAGAGCAAACTTCCCAACAAGAGAGAGCCAGGCTGAAGCTGTATCCTTATGACTTATCCTCCGATGTCACATAGCATCACTTCTGTGCACTCTGTTGGTCAGAGCTGTCATAACCCAGACCAGCTTCAAAGGGAAGAGAAATAGATTACACCTTTTGATGCGGAGTGACAAGTTTCTGGAAAAGCATGTTCATTTTTGGAAAACACAATCTGACATCAGTATCATTTAGAATATATATTCCAGACTTAAGAAGTACTTTATAAACAACATTTACTGGGCTGGCCAGGTGGCTTAGCGGTTAAGTGCGCGAGCTCCACTGTTGGCGGCCTGGGTTCGGTCCCAGGCACGCACCGACGCACTGCTTCTCTGGCCATGCTGAGGCCGCATCCCACATACAGCAACTAGAAGGATGTGCAGCTATGACATACAACTATCTACTGGGGCTTTGGGGGAAAAAAAAGGAGGAGGATTGGCAATAGATGTTAGCTCAGAGCCGGTCTTCCTCAGCAAAAAAGAGGAGGATTAGCACGGATGTTAGCTCAGGGCTGATCTTCCTCACAAAAAATAAATAAATAAATAAAAAATAAATAAACAATATTTACTTAATAATAAATTTTACTGATTACATGTCCACTGTTTTTTCTTGTATTTCACTGCTTATTGTTTCCAGTACTCCTTTGACAGTTTGCTCAGAAATAAGCTGTGGATGATAAATTTTTGAGTCTTTGAGATGTCTTAAAATATTCTTTTTCACCATTTAATTTGAAAGATGCTTTGGCTAACTATAGAAGTCTGGATTCAAAATTTTTTTCTTAACATTTTGAAGACATTGCTGCATTTTTTTTTCTTGCATCCAGTATTGCTCATGAGAATCTGACTTCAATGATTCTTATTCCTCTTGTAGGTTGTCTCTGATAACTTTTTGGATTGCGTCTTTTTTTTCCAGCTTTATTGAAGTATAATTAACAAATAAAAATTGTATATATTTAAGGTGTACAATGTAATGTTTTGATATACGTACACATTGTGAAATGTTTACCACAATCAAGCTCATGAACAAATCCATCACCTCACATAGTTCCTTTTTTTTTCCCTCTGGCGAGATCAATTAAAATCTACTCTCTTAGGACTGTCTCTTCAGCTTCAGTTTTCTAAAACTGCACTACAATATGCCCAAACTTCACTATAATATGTTCAATATGTCTTATTTATCCTACTAGGAAGGGTACTTTCAATGTAAGAATTCATGTCTTTCATGTGTTCTGGGAAATTATCAGTTGTTCTCCCCCTCTCCCCCCCGCCACCCATTCTCTGTAGTCTCTCCTCCTGGAATTCACCATGGATCCTAATGCTTTTGGATCGATCCTTTATGTTTCTCAATATTTCATTTAAACATTGTATCATTTCAGTATAGCCTGGTGTTCAAAAATGGACTCTAGAACCAGATGCTGGATTCAAATCCTGGCTCTCCTATTTACTAGATGTCTGACCTTGGGTGAGTTATTAATCCTTTCTGTGCTTTATGTTTCTTATCAGTACAATAGGAGTAATAATAGCACATTCCTGACGAGCTATAACAAGCTTGATTCATATCATTCTCTGTGATGAGAATCAAATGAGTTCTAAATCTGTAAAGAGCTTAGAACAATGCCTTGAATATAGTAAGCACTATATAAGGTTAGCTATTCTTCTTATCTTTCTCATTGTTCCCTTTCTGCTGCTCAACGTAGCAATTTACCACACCAATCTTCAGTTATGTCTACTCTGTTGTTCAGCCCATGTACTGAGGTTTTATTTTCAATTACATTTTTCAGTTCTAAAATCTTTAATTATTTTTGAAAAATCATGTGTTCTTGCTTTATATATCAAATATTCTTATCAAGGTTATTAATTTTACTTATTAGTTATTAGTTGTCTCATTGAATGTGAGTTTTCCTATTTCAGAGTATACAATCCTTAAATGGCCAGTGCTAATTGACTGTGAACTCATCTTTGCAGTTGTAATTTCCTGCTAGTCCTCAGTGCAGCCTTCTTGGTAGGAGAGAAAAGCATATTACCCACGTTAAGGTCTGTGTTATAAAGAGGGTGGTGGGGTAGAGATAGGCTGCCAACCTGGGCGCCTGAGTTTCTTATCTTCTGAGCTGCTCATCACCCCTACCCAGTAACATCAGACATATTCCTCCATCTCAAGACCAGCTCCTGGAGAGTAATCACCTGCACTGTAGCACCTGGATTTTCATTGTGAGAATTTTATTACTGTATATTATTGTATCTGTTCCCCATTCTGTACCTGTGGTCAAGCACAGCAGTTGGCACATAGTAGATGCTCAAGGAGTGTTTATTGAATTCACAAAGAAAGGGGAAAAATTGAATTAAATTTTAAAATCTGCCGCGGCTTATTTTGAGACTTTAAGGCAAGTTACTTCAGCACACATTTATTACATACCTCTGCTAGGTACTTTACATACATTATCTCATTTAATATTCACCACAATTCAATGAAGCGGGTTATATTCATTAAGGTATAAGTTCAGTTACTGTTACAGAGACCCAAAAATACAGTGGCCTATAATTAATAGAAATTCACTTCTTTCTCATGTAACAATCTAGGTTTAAGCAATCTAGGATTAGTACAGTGACTTACAGTGTCAGGGAACCAAATTTCTTCCGTCTCATTGCTCAATCATTTCTAGTTTGCTTCCCTTCGTTTATGACCCAAGGTGACTCACCACTACATCTTGATTCCAATCAGCAAGGAAAGGAGAGGGATAAGGAAAGGGCATAACTTTTCCTCTCAGGACATGACTTGGGATTTGCACACATCTCTTCTACTCATATTTCATTGGCCAGAGCTGTCACATGACATAATTACAAGGGAGGCTGAATCTTTATTTTTGGCAGCCCTATGCCCCACTAAATTTCAGAGTTCTATTACTATAGAAGAAGGCAAGAATGAATATTTGAGACCATTACTGTTTATTTTTTAATTGAATCTAAGAATATTTAAAAAACACTTCCAATTAAATTGGGACAATGCTTTCCTATCACTTAGAATTTTAGTGTGTACTTATTGAAATAGAACTTTTTAATTGACTTAGGCATGGACACAATTATATATCACTTTCGTGCATATATGAAAAGGAATATGTAAGCAAAATAAAACATTTAGGGTATTTTAAAAATTTCTTCATCTTCAGGATCAGAATGTGAAGTGTTTTCAATCACTTTAACTCAGAGGCATAAATATCTGAATTTTCCTATTCAGTGTCATCCTCTGTACCATAAATAATGTTTGTGATGCAGCATTTCTTTAAAAAGTGCTTTACTGTTGCCTCCAGGATTTTCTTACAAATGACTGACACCCATTCTGCAGGTTTTCATGCTGGCTATGACCAAGAGAAACTGGTAAATTAGAATTGATTCTGGACAGCTATGCATCTAACTAAAAATTGGTGTTCTATGAGTATAGAAGAAGGGGAGAATGGTTATTAGGGGACAACTAGCAGTCTCAGAAACATGGTTATCATTTCTATATCGTAACTACAACGTAAATGAAACCCAGAGAATGGACTAATTTGCTCAATAACACACAATTACTAAATCACAGAGCCAAAATCAAGTCCAGATGTGTCCAGCTTTACAAAACTACTCTAAAACACAAATCTAGAATTAACAAGGCTTTGAAGAAATTGGCATACTCATATACTGTTTGTAGGGAGTGTAAATCACTACAACATTTTAGGAGATGACAATTCAGTAATACTTGTCAAAAATTTAGATGAGCTTCTCTTTAAACCTAAAAGTTCTTCTAGGAATTCAGTCTATAGAAATATTAGTACAAACGTGCTAAGATACAGATGTAGCATGTACAGGAGTAAATCACTTCTACAGCCTTTAAATTAGAAACTGGTGTTGCAAATAAGGGTGGGGGGATGGTGGTAGGTACACTGAAATTTCAGAGCCAGCAGTGGCAATATTGTCATTGGTGCAAGCCACAGTGTCTTTAACCAGCAGTCATAGCAGTGATGGCCCCGCTAGACCAGTTCTGTAGTGGGATTTTGGGAGCTTGCCTTGGCCAGCCAGTCTCCAAGATGGGTTCTCTGGCCATCCCAAAGATTCTGTGAGCTGCCAAGTATTTTTCAGTAAAGTCCTTTTCTCCTTGAACTGTTACATTGGTTTCTACTGATTGTAACTGAGAACTGTAACTGATACATTGGCCTCACTTTTTTCCCTCTAAACTGCCTAGTTGTTACTGCCTTAAGACCTTTGCTCTTAGTGTTCCCTCTGCCATGATCTCACAGGGATGCTTCCTTTGTATCATTTAGGATTTAGTCAAATGTCACCTTGTGGAAACGGCCCAGATACTCCAATCTAAAAAAGTTCTAAACCCATACTTTTCACTCTTTATCAAATCTCCATGATTTATTGTCTTCATAAAACTTATCACTAGGTGAAATTATTTAGTTCACAATTATTTGTTTTCTTGTTTACTTCTTCCCCTCCCCACAAATAGAAACTCCAGAAATTATCTTGCCTAGAAAAGTGCCTGGCACATAGCATGGGCACAATAATTTTTGCTGAATTAATAAATGAATGAAAGAATTTTATATATTTGTTTTGTAATACCATGAAATTAGAAACATCCTTTGAATACCCATCAATAGGAAATTAATTAAATAAATTGGGCATGACTATGTAATAGAATATGATGCACCTATTAAAAGATGAGGTACATTTTATATATCTCTCAATACAGAAAGTATTCCACAACATATTGCTGAGTAAAACAGTGAAAATAAGTTATAAAGTGGTATGATTTCATATGTGTAATATGCCTAGAAATAATATAGAAAGACATTAAGCAAATTGTTAAAAGTAGTTAACTCACTAGAATGGGAATACTAAGGTGGAAAGAGAAACCCCCTACTTCTGGCTTAATATTTTTTGTTTCTTTTTTGTAACAGTCACATATGCATTGAGTCTTTCTTTTGGTTTCAAATAAACAAACAAACAAACTACACTGAAAAGATAAATTTATTGGAAAAATACTAAGGTATGATATTCTTTCTAATGAAAAGAAGGGTTGAACACACAACTACTGAAAGGGCAGGAATGATACTGGGTCTCAGAAACTCCCAGAAACCGAGATAAAAAATGTTCAGATCTCTTTCCATCAGTCTCTCATCTTGGCTTCTCTTTGCATGTCTGCTTCACTGTTTCACTGCTATGCTTCTGCTACCCAAGTCTAGAGCTGGATATGGAGGCTAAACAGTAGTGAAAGCTGCCCCCTTCAGCTTCATCGAAGACTTCTTAGAACCATCCATAGAGCCTGTGCACCTACCTGGAGCTTGTCGTAGGTGAAGGAGGAAGTAGTAAGGCAGATGGTTTGTAAAGAACCACACACGTGGCATTCAGATTGGTACTCTGAGTTCTCTTGCCTCAACAGAATACATTTAGAATAATGTAAATGATGCAAGATTCCAGTGGTGGATATACATGGTGAAAACTTCTACATTGCTATCAGGGTAAATGACTCTTGTCTTCTAGATCATCCATGTCTTTACGTTCATACAATCTGTAGGTAACAGATCATCTTTAAGCATTGCTGAGAAGCCTCCCACAAACTGGATTTGGGAACTGGTACGTAACTCTGAATGGGGACTGCCAACAGCTGTAGTACGCTATTACTTCTCATAAGCCTTGGTTAACTCTTAATCACAGTTATTTAGATGGTTGATATTTTTACACAATCTTTTTGCCCAAATAAATCAGTCTCATCAAAATTCATGAGAGTGTTTTAAAGCTGTTGATGTATTAGTCAGAGTAGACTACCTGCTGGTTGGTATATTTTATTTCAGTGTCTTAAGAGAATAAAGGATTATTGCTTTTTCATGTCTAATATGAGTTAACAGACAGGGTGAGGGTGTTTTGTTCCATGCAGTCATTCAGGGATCTAGATTTCTTACATCTAGTGGCTCCACCTACCCCAAGGGGCTCAGAGTTCTCTGAATTCGCCACATCCGGCCTTCAGAAAAAGAAAAGTAGAAAGAATCAAGAAGCCAGCAGCTACTCTTAATCATCTCAACCTGTCAAATGACACACATCACTTCTTATATTCCACTGGTGACGTCTAGTCATATGACCCCATCTAGAAACGAGGGGAGCTGGGAAATGTAGTCTAGCTGCATGCCCAGGAAAAAGAGGAGAAAATGGATATTGGCAGTCACTATTCATTTCTATAACAGTTGATAATAAATAGCTTATTGTATTTTTCAGATGCTTATTTCTAACAGCTACCTTCTTTTAGCATGAATAATACCATGACGGCACATCTGTTTTAGCAGGTTCACATTCTGTATTAGGTGAAGCTCCTCTGGTTGCAAATATCAAAAATCCAGTGCAATATAGCTCAAATAAAAACGATTTCTTTGCTCACATAAGTAAACCTCAGATAGTGGAGCCAACCTTGGGGACAACTGGAATAACAACAGGGTTTTCTCTCTTTGTTGCTGATCTGGTTTTTGTATGGTTTTCTTCTTTAAAACTATATTTCCTTGTGTTAGGAGATGTACTCAGATCCAAACAGCTCTCTTATCAGCTCTAGTTCTAGAAAGGACAGGAATGGACTAAAATAAACCCGGGAGCCATTCCCAATATTCAATGTAATCCTCTTAACCTTGAGCTTGGACTTACCAAGTGTTGTCTTGTGTCCATATGAATAGAGGTAAGCAGAAATGATAATGTGCTACCCTGGTAGTAATTAACTTGTCAGTTCATCACCTTAAAGAGGGTCCCAGTTCTCTCCCTGCTGTTATCATGGTAAAGACAATGATTCTATCAATACTCAAGAAGATTAAAAGTTCTGGCAGAATAGTGAAGCTATATAAGATCTCCAGTTTCTGTAGTGTTTGGCACTCTTTTAACAGCTATGAGGCAAAAACAGGACTTTTTATTAGAAGGTGAAAAGACATACCTGAAACACATTTAGCACATTACTGTACCAGAATGCTTTAGAAGTCTTTACACAGTCAAAATATATTCCTGCTAGCAGTCTCCCAATATACCCATTCCCCTCTACTTCTGGAACAGGGGTTGGCAAATTTTTTCTTAAAGGACCAGATAGTAAATATTTTACGCTTGCCATATGGTCATATAACTCTACAAGTCTCTGTCATAACTACTCAACGCTGCTATTGTAGCACAAAAGCAGTCACAGACAATATCAAAAGCATAAGCAACAAAAGAAATAATAGACAAACTGGTCATCATCAAAATTTAAAAATTCTGTGATTCAAAAGGTACCAAAAAGAAAGTAAAAAAACAACCTATGGAATGGAAGAAAATATTCACAAATTATATTTGTGATAAGGGACTTATATCTATGATATATAAAGAACTATAACAATTCAATAATAAAAAGACAAATAACCCAATTTTAAAATGAGGAAAGGATCTGTATAGACATTTCTCCAAAGAAGATATACAAATGGCCAATAAGCTCATAAAAAGATGCTTAATATCTTTCGTTGTTAGGGAAATGCAAAAAAGCCACAGTGAGATATCACTTCACAACCACTAGAATGGCTACAGTAACAAAGATAGATAATGACAAGTATTGACAAGGATGTGCATAAATCAGAACATTCATATACTGCTGGTGGGAATGTAAAGTGGTAGAACCACTTTGGAATATAGTCTAGTAGGTCCTCAAATGGTTATACATAGTGTTTAACCATAAGACCCAGCAATTTTACTCCTAGGTATACAACCTAAGAGAAATAAAAACATACATCAACACAAAAACTTGTAGATAAATGTTTATAGAAGGATTATTCACAATAGTCAAAAGGTGGAACCAACCCAAATGTCGATCAACTGATGAATGGATAAACAATATGTGGTATATCCACACGATGGAATATTACTTGGATATAAAAAGAAATGAAGTACTAATACATGCCACAACTAGGAAGAATCTTGAAAACATGCTAAGTGAAAGAAGCCAGTCACAAGGGACTACATACTGTATGATTCCACTTATATGAAAAGTCTAGAATAGGCAAATTTATAGAGACAGAAAGTAGAATAGTGGTTGCCTAGGTTTTGGGGAGGCGGGAGATGAGGGACTTGGGGACAACAACTAAGGGGTGCGGGATTTCATTTCATGGCAATGAAAATGCCCTAAAGTGATTGTGGTGCTACATGTGTGATTCTGTGAATACACTAAAAGCCACTAAATTGTACACTTTAAATGAGTGATTTGTATGGCACGTGAATTATATGCCAATAAAGCTGTTTAAAAAAACATGTAGCCAAAGACAATAAGTAAAATGGACAGAGCTGTATTCCAATAAAATTTTATTTATAAAAACAGGTGGCTGGCCCACGGGCCATAGTTTGCTGACCTCAGTTCTAGAGTAATAGAATCTCAAATTTTACAGCTGGTCACTGGCTTACTATAAAAAAATATACTACCTTTTCCAGCCTTTCTTGCAGAAGCTTGTGTACAACTTTTGGGAATAGTCTTTAAACGGAAGAGGTGTGCTTTTCGTTGAATCCCTTCATCCTTCCTGTTCCCTGGAATGGTCAGATCTCCAGCAGCCATTGTGGACCATGAAGTGACTTTGGAAAATGGAAGCCACACATAGTAGGGCAACAACATAGCAGGAGCCTAGAATCCTCACTCCATGAATCACCATACTAACCCCAAACTGATTTCATCCAGATTTCCTGAAAAAAAAAATTAATTTATGTCACGGTTAAGTAACTTTTATTTTGGAGCTGTTACTCTCTGCTCAAAGCTGAACCTAGTTGAACCTAGGTCCAACTACTAAAGCCCTCAAGGAATTGAAAAACAGCTCTGCCTCCTGGAGGGGCTCAAGTGGATGTTAGAGACATCCAACATCCAATTCTATGGACACAGACATCCAGTTCTGTGTCTTTTTTATTTTTTTTAAAGCATTTCACTCTTACACTTGATCTTAGCCAAAAGGATGATAAGCGATTACAGTATTCCATTTTTAACATACTGGCCTTTTGATCTAGTGTCTTACAACTACTTGAGTTCATATATATAAGAAAGATATAGGAAGATATATAATGCCAAATTTCATAAATATAAGCAGCACCAGATAGAACAGTTCCATTGTGTACTAAATCCCTATTTAGTCCAAGTCCTGATCACTGGGTACACAGTTTGCTGTGGGTTTCTCTACGGGTACAACAGTAGGAGCATTAGCTTGTGAATTTCTCTGCTCTGCAGGATAGAAGAAAACAGTCCTCTGGGCGGGTCCAACTTTACCTTGATAAGATTAAAATAATGTCTGAAGAGCTCTAAAAGTGTCACAAATGATCTCTATATATAATTTTTACTTTTGTTCATAAAAAGATATGGGGCTGCAAAGTCGCTATAGCACATCTTCTCCATAAGGGTGAAAAGCATGAAACAGACCTAATATTCTCACGATCCTGCCTAAAAAAGATATTTCTGTGTTCCACAGTCACACTCTGTTATTAACTGAATGTTCGTGTCCCTCTAAAATGCATATGTTGAAGCCCTAATCCCCAGTGTGGCTGTATTTGGAGATGAGGCCTCTGAGAAGAAATTAAGGTTAAATAAGGTCAGAAGGATGGGACCCTGATCCAACAGGATTAGTGTTCTTATAAGAAGAGACACCAGAGACCTCTCTGCGTCCCCCCCAACCCCTGCCTTTTCCCCCTTTCCTCACACATGGATAGAGGAAAGGCCATGTGAGGACAAAGCAAGAAGGTGGCCATCTGCAAGCCAGGAACAGAGTTCTTACCGGAAACTGAATTGGCCAAAACCTTGATCTTGAACTTCTAGGCTCCAGAACTATGAGAAAACAAGTTTTTGAGGTTTAAGCCACCCAGTCTGTGGTATTTTGTTATGTCAGTCCAAGCCAACCAATATATACTCCAAAAGGAAAGTGTGGAGAAGATCCTGCTTCACTGTCATTTTCCAATTATCCTCTGATAAAATCCACTTTAACACTGACATCATCATAAGCTGGCTTCACATATTCTGGACCTGCTTGATACTCCAACTTGATTCTCACTCTCAAGTATGATTTTTTGGGTTCTTGAAGGCTCCCTGCTTGGGCGCCTTCTGACTGCAACTCCTGTGACACATAGAATGATCAACCATCCTGAACCGCCTGGGACTGAGGGGTTCCTGGGACTCAGGCCTTTTGATAGTAAAACAGGGAGAGTTCCAGGCAAACTTGGACAAGTTGGTCACCCTAGATGGGCAATGTATTCTATTCCCCCAGTTACCGCTCCAACTATAGCTCTAGATTTTCTAATAATCCACACCACACAGATTCTTTTTGTTGGAGTCTCACCTCCCTTCCAGGCAGTCCTCTTGGGCAAGAGTCAAAAAGACTTCATGCCAGCTTTCTCTTTCTCTCATGTGGCCCACATCTGGTGCCCGACAAACACTCAAACATCATTTGCCCTGACAAACTATGGAAGTGACAGCTGATCCCGATACAGCCACTCTCCTTTTCTCCTCTGCCAAAACTTCTCACTGGCTGTTTCTCCTACCCTTGGGAGTTCCAAGATGTGAGTCAAATGCTACTGTACTTCTCAAAACCCAGGGGACACATATCAAGCTCGCTGAGTAGTGCCACTGAAGCTCCACTCATTAGACTCAAACAGGAGAGGGGAAGCATAACAATGGCTCTCTCCAAAACTCCTCCTCATGAAATCATCTCTTTCAAAATCTTCTTAAGCCTTGAAACTGGTAAAAAGTTCCAATAATTGAAAAACACTTCTTGGATTGTGGTTACCAAACACCGGGAGCAAAACTGACCAAGGGCCCCAGAAGCTGCACTCTGAAATCCTTTGCCACATTTGCACCAAGGCTCAAGTATCCCATGGGCTCCTCCAGTCAATGACTGAGTGCAGCACAGATAATAAAACAGGCTCTTTCCTAGGAACACTCCTCTGAATTTTTGCTTGAGGGTTCCCAACAGCCTTGTTGAATCTTCCTTAGACTGTACAGTAGTTTAGGACAATCCCTCCCACCCCAGTCCCGATTTCCTTCACTCTGTTTCAGACTTGCATCACAGTCTGATAGCGCTTCCAGCATCCCCTGGCTCCCTCTCCATTCTCTCTCACAGGTGTTTCCTCTAATAAAATTCTTGCACATTTAATCTCATCTTAACAACTGCTTCTCAGAGGACCCAGACTAACATATAGATATTTCCTTTGAAAATATGCATCTTGTCAGGACCTCACTTGGTTGTTTCATAGTTGTTGCGCTGTAATGCTGATGGCAAACTTCCAGTTCAATATCCAGTTATGGGATTAATGAATGACATGGTAAGAGGGAAAACTATGGGATTTGACTTTATATTTCTTATTATTCAATCACTCCAAGTTTTGTTAAAATGTATGTCTGATTTGTAGGAGTATAAACGTGAATTTCGGTAAGAGTTGTAGTGGGTGCTGAGTATATGAGTGGAAATATTGTATATGTAAATCTACCTTTGAGTGGGCAACTGGTCTTGTGCCATGACTTGGATGAGAAGGTTGCTACATGCTAGCTTGGAATTCCAAAGTAACCTCAACCCCAATATCAGCATCTTCCTTTATTCCTCTACATTTTCTTCTTCCCCTGATCTCTTCTCATTTTTCTCTTCTACCTTTTCAGTGTATTTCTTGCTGTGCCACTGCTTGAGAGGTCACTGAAAAGCAATAATGTGAAATGGAATATAGGGGTAGAATAGAGAATGAAGCCTTTATTTTACAGAGTCTGAAATAAATTGCTTAAAGCTGTACCCCAAAGAAAGAATAAAAATAGCTTTCTATATTTGTTCTCCATAATTTCAAGTGCCCCAAATTTCCCTCCCATCTTTTTTAAGACGAAAAACCTTTGATTGTAGTATATTTTTAAACAAAAGTGTGTGAAAAACATCAATTTTTTACTCATATGCTTCATTTTTCCCATGACAATTGTTGACCCCAAATTGTAACACCCTTACAAAAACCCAACACTTTTCCAAGCAAACAGGATTCCTCTAAGTGATTCGTATCAAGGACTGTCATTTGTCAAAATGTGACAACATGCCATGTTGTACCATGGTCAATTTATTTTTCTGTAGCAGATATGGAAAATAGAAAGTAGAAGGAAAAGAAAATAAAAGAAATGAAAGCATTAAATGGCCACTCTTCAAATATTATCAGTTAATTTTGATGTATTTGTTAGTGTTTTTTCCTATGCATAATTTGTTTTTACAAAAATATGACCTTAGTGGTTATTCACACTTTGTTATGTGAGGGCTGGTTACCGTAGACATAAAATCAAAGGCTTGGTTCTCAGTTGTAATCTAAAGAAATGGAAACCAGAGGAAACATAATTGGTTTGGTAGAAAGTCCAAGATAATAATTGTCAGTCCTTTGTTAAGGCCAGAGACTGTATTGCTGACGGTGTCAGGCCTCGAGTTTTCTCAACAGTCCTGAATTTACAGGCGCCTGACAGTTTTAAACGTTTCCCAGAGCCCAACAAAGTAAGCGCCAATTTCAGTTTCCTCAGTTAACCTGCGCTGTGACAGAAAAAAGAACTCTGCCTGTGCAGAGTCAAGGAGTAGGAAACCAAGTGAAATTCCGGGTCATCGGGTTAGCGAAGGTGACCCGTGCACACAGTTCGGCCTTGTGTCCACCATAATAAGCACAGTGGCTGTGACTTGGCCTCACTCCCTGGGCAACAGGATGCTGAGCTGAAAGCAAACATAAGCACCAGGGGTTTGGACTTTTCTAAACGGAAGCACCACGGAGGAGGTTTAAAGCACAGGTTTTGCATCCAAACTAACGGGATCAGACGAGCTCCACTAAATACTGGCTCTATTATCTTTGATCAATCACTGGCCCTCTCTTAGCCTTAGTTCCCCCGTATATAAAATGGAACTGATATTTCTTTCTCCTGCGGCTGTTGTGAAGAAAGGATTAAATGGCATGGCAATGCTGGCGTTAAGCACAATTTCTGACCGGTTAAAAGTGTTACAAGGACTTGGTTCTTGTAAGGTCCCCAACCTCGCCCCGCCACCGCCATCGTGCCTACCGGACCCGCTTCCGGGAGCCCCTTCACCTCAGTCTCCCTCAGCCGAACGCGGATCCCTCCGCCCTCGCGTCACTTCCGGGAGATTCTGGCCGACGCTCCTCGAAATACCCGGATGTAAATATCATGGCTGCCACCAGTCAGGGACCGTAATGGAGATCGAGTCAAGAGTTGCCCGGAAAGCGCTCAGAGCTTGGGGCTTCGAGGAGGCCTGTCAAAGGACAAAGGTTGAGACTGCTGGGCGGCAGGGTACTGCAAACGATCCTAGGAACTGCGCCGCCTCTGCCCTTCCTGTTAACTTGCCTCCAAGTTTTTCTGGAGGAAGCGCTCCTCTTGGCAGGGTGGGGCTGGCTTCCTCCCCGGGCCTTTTTTGTATGCCGGGTTTTTGTTCCCGTCACTCCTCTCAGTCCTGGAGCTGGGCGGGCAGTGCGGTGGCTGGCCTGGGAGAAAGGGGCGGGCCAGAGGCTAGGACAGAGAAAGGTGGGGCGAGCTGGTGGCAACCGGGCGGCCGAGGATCGGGGGCGCCTCGTTAAGTGCAGCGTCGAGCTGCCGCCCCACTGGAACCTGGTCCCTGGTCATTTCCGCCGAGATGCTCCTCACACTGGGGCGCTCAGAGTTGGCCATAGAGCTCTTCCCTGCCGACCCAACCATACTCACTGGTAGACTTTGATCTTCGAAAATATCTAGGATGTGTATAGTGCAATATGTGATGGTTTATTTAAAATCCCAAACGAGCAAACTAATAGTGTTAGTTTTAAGTTTCAGAATTAATAGGGAAAGTTTGCATGTTGAGTCGTGTGGTGGTTTTCTTTTAAGGTTTAAATTTGGATAACATGTTGTGCTTGTGAGATTTTAACAAAACATTCTTTTAAAATAATTGGTATGAGAAAATAGGCTAATACTTAAAATATTCAGAAAATTGTACTTTGCTACTGCGCACTTGTCATGATGAAACATGAAGACATCAGAATTGTACCTCCTGATAAGGCTTTAATTGCCGGAAGCTAATAAAAATACAGTAATTCTAGGTATAGAATTATTAATTTGAATTAGTTCTCTTTTCTGCAGGGTGTCCTGTAGGTTTTGACATCGAGTGAAACCGGAACAAATGTGAGTTGATTCATTAACATTTCCTAGTAGTTAAAATTATAAGTGCTTGACTGTATATCTGTTGGATTCAGTATCACAGTTGAAACCATTTTTATTTGCCTGAAATATGTTACTATTTTTATAAAACAATATGGAAACTAATATTTAAAATAGGTTGACTCTACATAATATAGGCTTGTTATAATTTGAATTTTCACTTAAACTCTCAAAATTAGAAGAGCTGACTTAGAAAGGCTTAAAAAAGAAAAAAAGAAATGTAGATATTTGTCCATTCTCTGAACATTCTATTGTTTGAACAGAAAATAAAATGACATTAGAAAGCACCTGGGATTTGTTTATATAATTACGTATTATGTGTAAAGCACTGAATTGGTAATGGATGAGAAAGTGCTTTGCGATATATAAAGTAATATATAAATCATAAACAGTTATCACTCTTACTCTTCTGGCCAAATCATGTCTCCCTGTGGTACGTTTTAACCTCCAAAACTTGTGGTTCTTGTACTAGTATTAATATATACAGTTGTGATAGTATTTGAAAGAAAACAAAAATAAATGATCTGTCTATACATTTTAAATACTTTTCCTTGTTTATGTGTTATTTGAGATTGTGTTTATAAAGGCATTTGTACACATTAGGGTACTTAGTAACTTGATGGTTATAGATGGCCTCAATTCTTACTTTTTGTGTGGTTTCTTGCAGGTAGGTCTGTTGGGTTCTTGGCACAGTACCATTTGGTCCTGGACAAAGTATTGTTAAGGTGGAAATTTTTATTGTATTAATCATTTCAAACCTTTGGCCAGTCTATTTAGTTTTCTACTGTTTTAGTCAAATAACTAGATGTGGGCTTCATATAATGAGCAATATTTGTGGGATAATTGATGATCACTTTGAATAATTTCCTACCAAGTGTAAAGTTTGATATCAAATAGTTCACTTTTACAGAGCACTTACAATATGCCAATCTCTATGTTAAGTCCTATACATTCATTATCTCACATAATACTTAGAGTAACATCATGAGTTAGGTCTATAAAACTTGCTGTTTTACAGATGGAGAAACTGAGGCAAAGAGAGATTAAGTTCCTTGCCCATGGTCCCCAAACTAGAGCCACGTTCTAGAGCCTTTCCTTCCATATAACTGAAGACTTTGGTAGAAGAAGAATGAGAATGGAACTCAAATGTGGCCTGTAGTCCTACCTACCCTGCTTTGTGAATTAGGGCAAGTCATTTAACCTCTCTGAATTTCATTTTCCTCTCCTGTAAGAACACTTTGAACGATTATATTTTATTGAATCTTGAATTATCAAGAATCCTTAAAAGGGCACCTTTCACCATTGTCTCCCAGATTTTCTTCCAAGCCCCTGACACTCGTTCTGTAAGTTTTAATGCACAAGTGCAGCGGTAACAACTCCATCTCGATTGCTGCCTGGTATGACCACATTGTAAGATGTGGCTGACTTCGGAGATGTCAAAATGTAAAATAATGTGCAACTTGGAATTGATGACATACAGCAGATAATCTCTGAACTCCTTTTCAACCCCTATTCTATGACACCTATGATTTTATAACATTTTATTGCTGGGGTCTGTATTTTTTAATGTAAATGATTCAAGATGAAACATAAGTCTCTTGGTAGTGGAAAAATAGGAACCATGTCTGTCTTTTTCACCTCTGAATCTCAATACCCAAAACAATGCCTGGCATGCAGTAAATACTCAGTACATATTTGCTGAATGAATTAAGCAAATCTTTCATATTATATTACAAATACAACTTTTTAAAAAAATTGTTTGACTTGAATTTGACAGTGCAAAAATATCATGCTAACATTTTTTGCATTCAGAAGAGAACCGTTATAAAACTGGTCTTTCTTTCCAAACATCTTTTCTGCTCACTGTTGTTGATTGTCATCAAGTGTGGGGTACATTTTGTTCTTTGAAGAGGGCTGGTAAAATTGGAAATGCTGCGGATGCCAGCCCCATGGCCGAGTGATTAAAGTTCCGCGCGTTCTGCTTCAGTGACCTGGGTTCGCGGGTTCGGATGCTGGGCAGGGACCTGCATCACTCACCAATCATGCTGTGGCGGTGTCACACATACAAAGTAGAGGAAGATTGGCACAGATGTTAGCTCAGGGCTAATTTTCCTTAAGCAAAAAAAAAAAAAAAAAAAGTAGAAGATTGGCAATGGATGTTAACGCAGAGTGAATCTTCCTCAGGAAAAAAAGAATTGGAAATGCTGGCATATAGACTTTTTAACAAGGAATCGAACTGGTTGTAGTTTTTAAACCGGCTAAAGCGTAGGAACACAGTTTCATATGTAAAGATTTTCATTTTAACAAAAGTTGGGAAAATGTTATTTGCTGTCTTCATTGAATTTTTATTAGTATCTTAGAGGTGATTAAGCATACCATCCTTCCAAATGTACAAATAGTATTAAATGTGTCTGAGTTATGAATGATGAAAATAAACTATAATTGAAAGATATTTTAAAACTGTGTGAATGGGCAGAAAAGTGTTGAAGTTTTGGGGTGGGCAAGTGTAAGATAATGTAACTAAAGAAATTATCTCAACTATATTTATAGTATGTCTGATGAGGTCTATACTTTCAGTTAGCACAGGAAGGGGGCACAGGAATTGTTTTAGGGCTGAAGACTGTTCTGTGGCCATAATCAGCTAAGTGTTCTGCTGTGGCCAGAAAAGCCAACAATGTGTGAGGTTATCATCAGAAAAGGATTTTAGAAAATCAACAAAAGATATCTTAACGTCAAACAACACGATGGTCTATCTAAACTTGAGATACAGGCAATTATTTTATATTCATGATGGATAGATCCAGAATGTTCAAAATCCTTTTGATTTTTTTTAAATATGACTATAGCTAGAATTTTCCCTGCAGAATTCTGGAAAGCCTATGTGCCTGTATACCCAACTTTTAAAGACTAAGTACAGGAGTAAAGTAATTTGCATAGCTACTAAAATTTCTGCCACTAAAATAAAACTCTGTACCACATTACAGCACGTTTTTACTGAATGAACATAAACCACTAGCTTCTCTGAATTTCCACTATCAGTTTACTTTTCTCAGGGCCCTTTTTCACAGAAAACATAGTTTTTATTCCCATATAAGTTACTGCCTATGCAATAATGAGAAGGGAATAGTGTTCACTTCTCTGAGTACTTATTTTCCTGCACAGACTGTATAAATGTATACTTTCCTGAATCCTCAAACCCAAAGGAGAATAAGGGCCTACAGGAAATTATTTTATGAGTCCAAATAAAATAATTCATCTTATGAGGTTTTCACAGAAGTTTATGCTTATTGATTAAAGGCTTATTCCTTTAAAGGTGTGCAGAACTGAAGGAGAAGTGATATTTATTATTAAGTTTGGAGCAAAAAGGTTCTTTGAGTTCAATAACTAAAGAATTTTTTTGTTTCTAATGGTGGTGCTTTGCATTACCTCAAAATTGTTTTTCTTTAAAGTTTCTACTATTTCTATACCTTTTTCCTCCATCTTTCTCTTTCCCTATAAATAAACCACAGTAAACCTCTCCCCTGCACCCTGCCGACTGTGAATTCATCTAGGCTGAAATGCTAAGATATATTCACTTTTTTTTGTGTACTTTTTCCACGTATTTAAGAATTTATATCAGATACAGGTGTTGGAAAATTTGACATTTGGAGAGAATCTCAAAATAATAAAAGCAGAAAGGCATGGGACACTTGAAAGGAAGACCAGAAACAAAATTTTAAAACCCTTTCATATTATTATTTACCTACAGCAAAAGTGAATTTATAAGCATCTCATTTAAACTCTAGGGCAAGTAAATCTTTGAAAAGTTTTTGGAGAACAGGGAATACAAACGGAATGTTGCTAATCCATTGTTATTTTTAGTTCAGTATATAGAAGGTAAAGGATATTCCAAGTTCACTAACAACTTTATTCTTCAAATCTTGATTTTTTTCTTTTGAGATCTCAGCCTTGTCTTCCTTTAATATGAGGTATTCAGAAATGTTATCCTACAAGTTGGTGAAGAAATATTGCATTTTCTTTCTAATATTTATTAGAAAATCATTCTTTTTTTATAGTCAAAAGCTTAAAGGCTTGATGGCTCATTTTCATAGGTGGAATATTCTTTTTATGCTCTGCCTCCTAATTTGGTGGCTGTGAGAAGTCTCTTGTTTAACAAATAACGTTTCTTAAGTGCCTACATAGGGTTACATAGACATGAAAAGATGACTACACCTTGCCACAGCCCTGGAAGTACCTATGTGAGAGTGACATTTAAACGTATAAATGTGATGAAGAATGGACTGTACTGTGATGAAAGTATGTGCAGGGTGGAGAGAGACATAAGTGATCCTTCCCAAGGTCTGGAGAGCATGTTAAAATGGGAAGAGGGGCTTCATAGAACTGTTATACCTTGGATAGCCAGGCTCCTTTGAAGAAGCACTCTAAATAATTTGGTGGCTGCGTTTCTCAACAGGGACAGAATTAACATAGGATAGGACAGTTCATCACTGTACTAGACTTTCCTAAGCATTGCAAGGTATTTAGCAGCCTTGGCTCTGTGGTCTTTTCCCACCAAGTAGCTTCAGTTGGGATCAGGAGGAGCGGTCGGCTTCCACATTCCCCAGTTCTGATCTGTATACATGCTCATACAATCTGATTGTATCACTTTCTGGTCCTTCCTGTCCATATATGTCCTTCTCAATCATTTCCTTTCATTCACCGAAGACTTTGGTACCTGACTTAGATTTTCTCTCCCTTCCCTAAGTCCCACCTTTAAGCCTGGTGAGTTAAAATTCCATGTGGATAATCCAGCCAATATCCTGGCCTCTCAGCTGCTTGATCTTAATTCAGTGGCTTTTACCTTTCTGCAAAGCCACCCACTCGCTGGACCTTGTCATCGTTTATGTCAGCTTCACCTTTAAAAGCTGAAAATAGGGCCGGCCACGTGGCTTAGCGGTTAAGTGCGCGCGCTCCGCTGCTGGCGGCCTGGGCCCGGATCCCGGGCGCGCACCGACGCACCGCTTCTCCGGCCATGCTGAGGCCGCGTCCCACATACAGCAGCTAGAAGGATGTGCAGCTATGACATACAACTATCTACTGGGGCTTTGGGGGGGGGGGGGAATAAATAAATAAAATCTTTAAAAGCTGAAAATAAACTCTTCTACGTTCTGCCCATTTTTCCAGCTTCCTAACTGAATGACTTCCAGTGCATCTATGCTTCAGCTTTAAGCCAAGCCTTTGACTGTGCTACTCTTTCCCTATCAGTTTCTTCTACTTTTCACTTCCCATCACTTCATAACCACTACACTCCTGTACTCTTGTCCTTCTGTTGTACCTACCCAATAAAACCCAACCCTAGGTCAGAAATGATAATAATAGCTAACATATACTGTATGCTTACTGTATTCCAAACACTTTTCTAAGTTTACCTGGATTGTTTCCTTTAATCTTCGTAAAAGCCCTATGAGATAGGCATTATTATTATTTCCGTTTTGCTGATGAGGAAACTAAAGCCAGGTTTCTACTACTAAGTGGTGTCCCTAGAATATGAACCCAAGTAGTTTGCCCCTAGAAACCATGCTCTTAACTACTACTTTAGACTACCTTCCAAACCAGCTGTCTTCTCTGCTTCCATACTTGGACTGCTGAGCTCTTTTAGGGACAGAGTAGGTTTGGAGGTCTAGATGGAGAATGTTTAAAGTACTCTTCTTAGCCCTTGGTTCAGTAACTAACCCTCCTGATAGGTTTCCAGGCAAGCCAGGAAACATAGAGGGAAGTAACAATGATTAGGTATTTAATGCCACCAGCTGCTTCTGGGTGTCTCTAGCCAGAGGGAGAAGAAAAACTCAAGAGAGAATATGCATCAATTTGGGGGTTGAACATGACGTATCACCTCTGCCTGATGACCAGGTAACTACTGAAAAGAGACTGAATTTGGCTTTATCAGCAAGGGAGTAGACAAGAGAGAGTCTTTCATCTCTTGAGAACAGTCACTCTAATCAGTTTTTCCTCTGGATTTCTTTCTAAATGTCCCTCTTTTTGCCATGGATTTGTTGACCCTGACGTCATCACTTGAAGTGATAAAGCTTTTGAGAGCTCTTGAGAGCTGATTGCTCCAGTTCATGGGCCTACCTGTGGGGCTCTTCAAGTGGTTATTTTAGGGCATTGTTTTGATGATGTTTTTTGTTTCCCTGTACAAAAATCTTTCCCATTGCCATTCTTAGGTACTTAAAAAGGCAAACTTTTATTTTTTAGTATTTAAAATAACACTAATAACTTCTTACCTTTAATATCAGATCCACCATAGTTTCTGTATATAATACTCACCTAAATGATATTTCCACCGCAATTCTGAACCTGAATTTAAGTTACTCAATTTCAAGAGAGAAGGTAACCTCTGGTGAGTAGGGATTTTTCTTAGAAACCCCTTTCTGCTTAAAAGACTTCCTGGAGAAAAATCACACTTTGGAGAAAACTAGTAACACAACAGATTTATGTTTGTGACTTTGCCTGGCAATTCTTCCCTGTTTCTCATTCTCCACAGGAGCTATTTTAAACTCCTGCTTACATAAGACCTTTCCCGTTATGTCCACCAACCCCTACACTCCTTCATTCTCAGCAGATCATTTTACCTCCCATTTTCTCAGAGAAAATAGAAACCATAAGATAGAATCTTTCTTAAATTAGTGCCACCAAATCTTCAAACGTACTTCATTGGTATCCGTCCTTCCTTCCCTCCTTTCACAATGGAAAAGGTGACCCTCTTCTGGTCCAAGGCTCTGGATCCCTTCCCAATCCTGCTCCTTAGGACCTTGGCTTCTTTACTTATCTCTGGCTCCTTCGTGTTGGCATTTAGGTATTCTCAGGTCTTTTCTATATTAGAAGAAAAAAATAAAACCTTCCTGCAGCAACTTGTTCTTTTCCATTCTGTTTCTTGCTTCCCTTTCACAGACGTAGTTCATGAAAATTTGT
Source organism: Ceratotherium simum simum (assembly GCF_057802395.1). NCBI lineage: Eukaryota > Metazoa > Chordata > Mammalia > Perissodactyla > Rhinocerotidae > Ceratotherium > Ceratotherium simum. The sequence goes on along the minus strand of NC_141905.1, from coordinate 57,140,757 downwards.
CTCTACACACTGTTCCTTACTTTGTACTCCTATTTGTTCTTCAACAAACTGCAATATTTTTTACCCTAACTGAAACCACCAGTTTTAAAAGTCTCCAGCTATCACTTTATTTCTAAATCCACTGAGCACTTTTCAGGCCTTATCTGACTTGACCTTTCTTTAACACATGATAGTTTAACCATTCTCTTTTCTTGAAGTCTTTTCTTTCTTGGCTTCTCTGACACCATTGTTTCCTGGTGTCAGATAACTTACTACTCTGGGCATTCTCAGTGTTTCTAAGGGCGTCTCATTCATTCATTCTCTCATTCTCTTATTCATATATTTATTAAGCATCTATTACATGCCAGGCACTGTGCAGGTACTAGAGACTGAGGATCTGACATAATATCTGAAGTCTTTCTCCAGAAACATGCACTCCCAAACATACAGTCAAAATTTAGCATACATTTTCAAGGGTTTCACAACTGCTAATGCTTTTTTATCACTCTAGATTAAGAGGCCTTGCGTCAGAGCCTCCAATCTACCTCAGTAGAAGCTTTTACAAAAGCATTAAAAAAAACCCAAAAAACAAAAACCTGCCTCAAGAGGCTTAAAGGCCCACAGAAAGGAAAATGAAGACAGTTTTTTCTAGAAGGAAGATTTTTGCAACCATTGGCAACTTTCTCTAAGATGTTAAGATTAAACCAGTTCTTCCAACCTAACATTTGTGGACAAAATGCTGTTTCCCTCCCTCCCAACCTGCAATCCCATATGCCTTGGTTGGTGTCACAAGAATAAAATTCAGGAAAGAAACTTTACCCATCCTTAAAAAGGAAAAAATGAAGTGATAGAGCTGATACCATGACTTTGAGATTAGATTGAATAGGATTCTAGCTTTTACTAGTGTTCAAATGATGGACAGGATATCAAATTCAGAGAAGAGGAACAGACAGGAGGCTGAGTAATTCCTCACTTGATGAAGTTGCTTCTAGTGACAAGAGAAGGAAATGGTCCCGATGTTGATATCTTGTGGTCACAAGTAATAGAATATTTGGGCCGGCCCTGTGGCTTGGCGGTTAAGTGCGCGCGCTGCGATGCTGGCGGCCCGGATTCGGATCCCGGGTGCGCATCGAGGCACCACTTCTCCGTTCATCCTGAGGCCGAGTCCCACATACAGCAACTAGAAGGATGTGCAGCTACGACACACAACTATCCACTGGGGCTTTGGGGGGAAAAAATAAAACAAATAAAATCTTTAAAAAAAAAAAAAAAAAAAGTAATAGAATATTTGCATTCTGGATACTGTCTCTTTATGCTATCCATATTCTGCCACCAGCCTCCAAAATGGATGAGTGCTAAGAAGGTCCAGCTCTATCTTGTCATTACATATTTTTAAAGGAATAGTCTTTTAGCCAAAGATTCCATGTTTAGTTTCCTTTGATAACTGGAAACAACCAGGGAAAAGAAAATGGTAAGATTCACATTTCTTTTGGGGTTGTTGTGTATAAGATAAAATGTTTGCCAATTTTTTTTTCATCCAACAAATGTATATTGAGCATCCACTGTTGTGCTCAACTGTGGGCATGTAATGGTGAGTAAAACCAGATAAAACCTCTGCTCCTAAAGCTTATAGTTTAATGTAATAATCACCATTAGCCAGATAATCACAAACAAATATAAAAATGCAAATTTAATTGATAATAGGAAAAAGTACAAGGTTCTATGAGAATCTATAACAAGAGAATTTGACTATGTTAGGGAAGTCTTCTTAAAATGATGCTCAAGCAGTAATCTGAAGACTGACTAAATGTTATCTAGGTGAAGAGGGAAGGAAAGTGTTCCCCAGATAAAAGGACTAGAATGTGCAAAGGATCTGAGATAGGAGAGAACATTCAAGTAAGAGGTACTAGAAGAAAGGTTGGGTGGCTGCAGGTGAGAGACTGAGGAGGAGATGAGGCTTGAGGTGGGAGGGGGGTTTTGAGGTCTCCTTGGCTGGCATTGAAGAAAGGATTAGAGTGGGGCAGAGTGGAGATGAGAAGACCAGCCATCCAAGTGTGAGATAATGGTAGCTCAGTTCAAGGTAGTAGTGATGGGAATTTAAGAGAATTTGATTGTACTTGGTAATTGGTTTTGAATATGAAGATATAGAATTAGGATATAATTTTTGCTAATAGTTTATGAATTTTGATTGTTCCTTTTGTAGTGAAATAAGAATTACTGGTTAAAAAAATAAATATATGCTGTAAAAAAGTTATGGAAGACTATGCACTGGGGCACAGTCTTGAAGCCTATGAATATGAATATGAACAATTAAAGCCTCAAGTTTGAGATAATTGAGTCTTGAACTTTCAAGAATCAGCCTCCAAATTGAAAAATATCTCTATAGTTTTAAGAGTAAAACTAATTTTTATAACCAAACTTGAGATTATTTAGCTTGTTTGGGTGGGCTAATGGAACATTCTTTTGTTGTTATTCTAAGTCATTCCTTTACCCTCACCCCTTCTCTAACTGTACTCAGGTCTAATCCAAATGCAAATTTAGACATGATTCCTAAAAGACAAATAACTCTGGTACAACTGCAGGGAGAGGGTGTTTATCTTCCCCAGCACATTTCCGGTGATAGTGAAGGCTGTTGAGTTTCTCGCTTGAGTGCCACCACCAAGCTTTGAATAACAGGGGCACTTACTATACCTATATGTCTGACTGAGTTTGCGGGATGTACAGTTGCTTCATATTAATTGGTTTAGGACATTCGTAAATTACTGTACCACTTAGGTTGGTATAATTAGCTGAAATTTTATTTTTGTTTCAAAAATTATGGTTCAGTAACATTCATAAACTTAACAGCACTAGCAGCTATAGGAGTAGGAATTGTGTCTCTTCCAAAAGATATGGGAAGTATAAACCTCTTAACCTTTAGAAAAATGAATAGGGAGTGTGTGTGTATGTGTGTGCGTATTTATTAAGTGTGTAAAAAATATTTTACTGAGATTGTTCAGCAGTTTAAAAGATAGTTTATTGAGGAGGATGCAATGAAATGTATAAATATCTGGCCATATGAAAGAGGATACAGGAAATGGTATCAAGAAATCTGTATCGGTTACAATGTTTCTGACTGCAAGTGACAGAAATCCAGACTCAAAGGAGATTAAACAATAAAATTAACTCATATAACAGGAACTCCAACTCTAGGGCAGGCTTCAGGGTTAGTTGCCTCTGTTCATTGGTACAGTGATGTCATCAAGGACACAGGTTCTTTCCAACTCTTCTCTGCCATCTTTTGTGTTGTAATTTTGGGAGAAAAGTGTGTATTTATGACTTCAACATCAAACTGTAGCAAGATGGCTGCTGCAGTTCCAGGCATCACATCCAGAGCTGGCAACATTTGCTCCACCTTGTTAAAAAACTTCTCCTGGAAGTCTCCCAGCAGAGTTCCCTCTTATGTCTTATTGGCCAGATTCTAATCATATGCCCATTTCTGAACCAAGCACTGGCAAAGAGAATGCATTACTCTTAGACCTCTAGGTCCCATCTCTGGCCAGCTTCCAATGGTTTGTGGAGGGGTGGGGCACATGACAAATCAAGTTTCTGTTAGGAAGAAAGGGGAAATGCATGGTAGGATAGGCAAAAACAGAATTCACTACAGAGTCTCTAGCAATCCTTTGATCAGAGCAGTGGACACCAAAAGTAGGGGGAGATTATGGAGAAAACTTCTACATTTTCTACAAATGGACTACACATTTAAAAAGCTCCTGATGTAATATGTTCATTAAAAATTCATGCTTTTGTCAGCACTTTTGGAAATATTTGAGTGCCTTCAATTCAAACGAAGGTTAAAGGAACATAGATAAATTGGCTACTAATAGAATAAATTTCAGCTGTTGGGGAGTTGAAATAAATTAATCTTCTACTGGGTAACTGGAAAATGGGAGTAAGAATGGAAAGAATGAGTAGTGAAGTTCTAGAGAAATCAGATGTTTAAAAAAATATAGGGAGGAGGGGCCGGCCCGGTGGCGCAAGCGGTTAAGTGCGCGTGCTCCGCTGCGGCGGCCCGGGGTTCGCTGGTTCGGATCCCGGGCGCGCACCGACGCACTGCTTGTCAGGCCATGCTGTGACGGCATCCCATATCAAGTGAAGGAAGATGGGCACGGATGTTAGCCCAGGGCCAGTCTTCCTCAGCAAAAAGAGGAGGATTGGCATGAATGTTAGCTCAGGGCTGATCTTCCTCACACACACACAAAAAAAAAAAATGTAGGGAGAGACTATCACTGTAATTGAAATTATAGAATACCTCCAGCCTCAAAAGAGATTAGCAGAGTATTTAAAAACTAGTTGTCCATAGGAAGAAATTGAGATTTTTTCAGTAGTAAATAAAGTGTTTAGTCTCTATAGCAATGGTTCACAAGGTATGGACCTTCTACAACCTGAATCAAGTGTGCAGCTTACATTTAACCAGTGGCTGACACATTGCCTGATACATAAAAGGCACAAAAAAGATTTGTTGAATAAAGGAAAAATGGATGATCAAAAAGATGGGTAAGTGAATACAGGCACTAATGAACCCAAATACCATTTATCATTAATTCCTAATATGATGTTTCATGATTCTTCAAACAAGGAAATAGCATCCGTTATGGCAAGAATATTTCTTCGTGATAGTGGAATAGTATTGCCCCCTACCCAGCCTATGAGATGCTAGTTGTTACCAATACTAATAGATACTGTTTATTAAGCATTTAACATGTACCAGGCACAATGCTAAATGCTTTATCTGCGTCAATACATTTAGTCCTTATAACAACCTTGTAATGTAGGTATTATCTCCCCTTTATAGAAAAGGAAATCAAAGCTCAAGGGGTTAATTAACTTGCCCAAAGTTAGACAGCTGATAAATAATGGAGTTTGGGTTAGAACCCAGTTTTAAATCACTTTAAAACCTGTGCTCTCAATTGTTACAGCACTGCTACTTCCCTAATTTGCAGCATTCTGCAAATTTATTTGACTTCTTACGAGCATTGCACTTTGTCCTTTGAAAAGACCTCCAGGGCCGGCCCCGTGGCTTGGTGGTTAAGTGCGCGCGCTCCGCTGCTGGTGGCCCGGGTTCGGATCCCAGGCGCGCACCGACGCACCGCTTCTCCAGCCATGCTGAGGCCGCGTCCCACATACAGCAACTGGAAGGATGTGCAGCTGTGACATGCAACTATCTACTGGGGCTTTGGGGGGAAAATAAATAAATAAATAAAATCTTTAAAAGAAAAAAAAAAAGAAAGAAAAGACCTCCAACACAACTTTTGAGCTTCCTGGCAGTTGCTTATTGCCAGGGGTCTTCATAACCTCTTTTGTTTATGAACTCATTCTTCATTCTTTGTTGGCTTCTTTTGAGGACTTGTCCCAGGACCTGAAACCCTCACTCAGTTGAATTCTAGATTGAATATATTTAATTTATAGCTTTATAAATTCCATTCTCTTCTGCAGTTGCATGAGTCTCCTGAGGGGCCTTAACATTAAGCCCCTTTTCCTCTTTCCTACCGCCTGCCACGGATCACTGATCAGGGTCCCAACCTTGATCCTGGAATTGCACAATTGGCGCAAAGAACCCAGAGCTTACATAAATTTCTCTGTTGTTCCCATTATCCCAGTTACCTTTCTTTGAAGGTGTTTTCCTTGCCTGTCTTATTGTTTTAGGATTAGAGTCACCATATTCTGTTATAATTTCTTTCAGAGATTTATCTCGGTAGTATTTGGAACTGGTATTTTAAAAAAAACAATTTTTTTAATTCTGACCTAATCGAGAGGCAAAATAAAGTGGCCATCCCTCTCTCTGCTCCAGAAAGGCTTGCAAATACTTTGTTATCTAAATCCCTCCTTGGCTTGCTTGACAATCCTCATCTCCTTGGTGTTGCTCCAGGCTTCTGCTGGGAGGAGCCTCAGGGAAGCTTTTCTGTTATTTCTCAGGCACTATCTGCTCCATCTGGCCATCCCCAGGTAAGACCTTTCTTCCTCCATCTCTCCATACCTTCAGTGGCTGGGGCACAACCTTCCCCATCAGTCCAAATTTTACCCAAAAGGGGAGTTCAGATACAACTTGCTGATTGGTGCCTGCAGTGGAACTGAATTAGAGAATATTAGTAATTTTTATTCAGTTTAAAGAAAATCAAGGGTCCAAGTATTAAAGGCCTCACTTCCAGGAGCTTTGTAACCCTTGATATAGGACAAAAGTTGGGCCTTCCCTGGCTCAAATATATAGGCCCCATGGCAAGGAGCCTATAAAGACAACTTTGTCTGAGGCCACTTCCTTGTGGACTCAGAAAAATCTCTGTCTAGCAGGGAACAATTTCATCTCTGTTCTCCTGTCCTATGTGGATTTCTTATGCTGCATGGATTCACAGCCATACTCAGCATTTGTGCTCCTCCCCATTATTGGGTCCTGAAGAAGTAGGCCCCTTTTTTAATATCAAATTTATTAAAGTATAATTTACGTACAATAAAATGCACACATTCAATAAATTTAGACCAATATATACACCTGTGTAACCACTGCCATAATCCAGATATAGAACATTAATATTACCCTAGGTTTCCTTGTGCTCCTTCCCATTCAATCCTCCCCACATCCAAGTCCCTGGCCCAAGCAACCATTGGGAGTAACATCTGTGACGAGGATCTATCAATGTGGAATAAACTTGTCTTTCCTAGAGTTTCAAACAAATAGAATCATACAGTATGTTCTCTTTTGGGTCTGGCTTCTTTCATTTGGCATCATATTTTTGAGGTTCATCCATATTGTTTATGTATCTGTAGTTTGTTCATTTTTATTGCCAAGTATTATTCCATTATATGGATATACCACAATTTGTCTATCCGTTCACCTATTGATGGACCTTTGGGTTGTTTCCAGTTTTTGGCTAGCCTTTGTTTGGATATGTGTTTTCATTTCTCTTGGGTAGATACCTAGAAGTGGAATGGCTGAGTCATGTGGTAAGTGAATGCTTAATAAGAAACTGCCAAAATGTTTTCACAGCATGTTGTACCATTTTACATTTTCATCAGCAACGTCTGAGAGTTCTTATTGCTGCACCTTCTCATCAACAGCTAGTCATTTTAATTATGTCCATTCTAGTGGGTGTGTAGTAGTATCTCATTGTGGTTTTAATTTGCATTTGATGACTGCTGATGCTGAGGATCTTTTATGTGCTTATTCGCCTTACTTACATCTTCTTTTGTGAAGTGAGCAAATATTTTTGAGCACTGATATTTGCTAAGGAGTGTACACTTCATCCGCTGGCCCTCTTGGACTTCTGGAATGGCCACCAGAGTCGCACTATCCCTACCCGAAGCCGCACACCCTGCTTGCGTCATACCTCTTCTCTTTCTCTAGGTGAGGGATCTTTTTTTGTAAAGGTAACTTTTTTAATAAAGGGTCAGGTAATAAATATTTTAGGCTTTGCCAGCCATAGAAACTTTGTCACAGCTATCCAACTCTGTCATTGTCAAAGCAGCCATAGACAACCTGTGAACGAATGAGTGTGGCTGTGTTCCAATGAAACTGTGCTTAGGGACACTGAAATTGCTACAAAATAGTCTTCTTTAGATTTTTTTCCCAATCATTTAAAAAGGTGAAAGTTGTTTTTAGCTTTGTAGGCCTACGCTTGCCCGATTCTGCTCTAGATGGCTGACAAGATTTCACTAGACCCTTAGGGTGCAGTGGAGTCACGCAGTTAGGAGTTTGAATCCCAGCTCCACCACTTACTGGTTGTGTGGCCTTGGGCATATTTCTCCCCATCCCTTTTAAAGGATACTTTCTAGAAGTCTCCAACCATGCTTCCACTTATATTTCATTGGCTGAAACTTAGTCACATGGCTATACCTAACTGAAAGAGAGGCTGGGAAAGTCATTTTACCTAGGTGACCATGTGCACCCAGCCGAAAATTTGGGTTCTGTTGCTGAGACTGAATGAGAGCACAGGTAGGTAACACAGTCTGTGCCATACACTTCTTGTCCACAGCCCTGTCCAGATATTCTCTGAGCCCTAGAATAGGCTCTTGAATTAAACTAGACACTAAGCTTAGTCACCTGCCTGGGAGGTGCCTTAGGGAGCAATGATGTTTGTTAAGTTATGATGAGAGAAACTACTTTTTAAAGTCTAAGGACTATCAGTACAATCAGCGAAAACTCCTGTTAGTATTGACAGAAAGTGGCATCCCAAAAATCTTTAGAATGTTGCCATGTCAGATCTCTTTTGTGATGTTCTGTTTTCTGTACTCTTCCAAAGTTCTGGATCAAATTCTGAGGTTAATTCTATTTCTGATGATGACAATGCTTTAATGAAGAAAATGTCAGCATGGATTTCTTCTATCCTGCTACTCAGTAAAAACTCAAAATAAATGAGTATGATTATTTTAAATATTTTGCTTTAGGTTTTTTTTTTTTTTTCGTTTTTATTTTTTTTGTGAGGAAGATCAGCCCTGTGCTAACATCTGCCAATCCTCCTCTTTTTTTTTTTTTTTTTTTTTGCTGAGGAAGACTGGCCCTGGGCTAACATCCGTGCCCATCTTCCTCCACTTTATATGGGACGCCGCCACAGCATGGCCTGCCAAGCAGTGCATCAGTGCACACCCGGGATCTGAACCGGCGAACCCCGGGCCACCGCAGAGGAGCACAGGCACTTAACCACTTGCACCATGGGGCTGGCCCCAGGTTTTTTCTCCCCTAAATGTTTGTCTCCACAGCACCTGGGTTTTTAAAAAATTGATAGTGGTGACATTTGAGTAGATGGAGCCTTGGTTGACCATCTTCAAAGAATTTCATGATAGACCTAACTTTATCCCAAATCTTTGACTTAGTGTCTATTATCAGAGTACTTCTCCAGATACATGGGAAACTCTTCAAAAGTCATGGAAATAGTCATGCAGGAATGACTTCCACAGAGCACATTGTTCTTCAAATGCCCACAGAAAAGGGCATCCCAAAAGCTTAGGCATGCCACATAGAAAATATTAGGGTGGGAATGGAGGCCTTAAATTATTTGGGTTTAGAGAAGTAAGCCTTTCTATTTGGATGAAAATAACATGATTTTATACTGTTATGGAACAAATAGAACATGTTTTGTTTACACAACTTATATACTATGATTTTATCATGTTTCTGACAGCAAAAACTATTTTGCTTTTGTGGAAATAGTGAGAACACGTGTCTGACGGTTGGCCTCCCCTCCTCCAAGCTGTTTTATGCTGAAAATGTGTCCTCTCCAAAATGGAAAAACATCACCATCTTCTTGAGGGCTTTATTTGAAGATGTTATTGTGATGTTAGCCAGAGACCTCTGGGTTTTAATGTAGGTGTTTTGGGTCACCTAGAGTGTCTATAGCTATAGAATGAATTGATTTATTGTGAAGTTGATATATTACAGTTTTTGAAGCAATAATGACCTTTCTTGAAAGCCTACTGGTCATTTATTTGTTTGCTGCTAAGTAATACAACATCTTTGAGCATTGAGAATGAGATCCTATTAAAAAGAAACCTGCAGAAATACTTACTAAGGCTTTCATCTAGAACCTCCTGGAGGCGTAATGAAGAAGTCAGTCTACTTGATCTGAGAAGCTTTTTATTCTCTCTAAAAAGATAAATAAACAAAATGTATTTTTCCCAATTGGAAAAGTAATCCATATTTACTGTAGAAAAAGTTAGAACACAGACCAAGTTACAAAGGAAAAAATGAAAATCATCTACAGGCCTACTACCCAGCAATAACTATGTTAAACCCTTTAACAAACATCTTTTGAGATGATCAAATTAAATTAGTTGTCTTTGAACACTGGTATGTTTAACTACGTACCGGTGGGCTAACCTAAAGTGATTTGTGAATAAGGGAGGGCTTTGAGCCTCTCTATAGTTCAGAATGCTTTCACTTAGCACCTCACTGGGAGGAATATCTGTGAAACGTGACTCTTCCTAAATGTACGAATTGCTAATACTGCAGCACGTACCCAAACAGTCCTTTCAGTATGTATTTCTTAATACTTGTTAGAGACCACAGTTTCTAGGATGACATAAAATTTTGTGATGCCTTGGTATTGGACCAGTAGAGGCCATATTGCCTTAAAGACGTGAACAATATTTCCCTTGGGTGTATGGAAGAAGGAAGACAGGTATGAATTTGGAAGATATGATCCCATCATCTCAGATTATAACAAGCCACCTCCCTGGTATCTGAAGTCCATGAGGCACCTCTACCAAAAGCAAAGACACAAAATATTTGCTGAGCCACTTTATTGCCTTCAGTGTGTTGGGATGGAGAGTAGTGATGGTGTCTATGAAGACTTCTGGGGCAGTCATCTTTATATTCCCTCTAATGCCAAACACAGTGCCTAAAGGCTAGTAGTTTAGTAGTATTTAATAAAAAGGTGTTAACAATTGTGTTAAGAATAATCAAGATCAAAGAGCACTTGAGGATGTATATTGACACCAGCTCATTTCTGATGCCACTTGACTATGTAAAAGATCCAGACCTTAGCCATTGTTGTCACCCTTCTAGGACATGTTGCTAGCCCGGTAACCTAGTATCTAGGAGTGGAGGTAGATACAGGAATAATCTGCAGACTGGCACAAAGAGAAGGCTGCAGTCTGCAGGCACATGCCACCTAGCCCTGCACTTCTGTACTGAGATGGCTTTCTATGGCAAAAGGATGTCACCTGCTGTCTCGGGAACCTTCTGGAGAAGACATGCATGTAGAGTAAAAGTGCTTTGTTTCTGCATTATATAAGGCATAGTTTTTCAGAGTACAGCCTCAAGACTGTCTGCGTCAGAATCACCTGCATTTTAAAAATGTGGATTCTTGATTCCTGTTTGAGATTTACTGAATCAGAATCTTTTGGTCCTGAAGTCCAGATGATTCTTATGCACCCTCTTGTTTGAGAGCCTAGGATTAAATAGTGTTTTCAAGCTTTTTTTGACCATGACCTAGAGTTAGAAACAAGTTAATAAAACAATACTTATACCTCCTAGGGCAATGCACTCATATATTCTATTCTTTTCTATTCAGTTTGCTGGCTGTGACCCACTACGTTGGTTTCATGATCTACTAATGCTGAATTAGAAGATTGGATTAGATGACTTTTAATGTTTCAACATTAAGATTCTACAACTAGGAAAAATTGAACAACATAAAGAAAAGAATTTTATCCTTTTTTCTCTCCTTTCAGATTGTTGCCAGTATGAAGGTTGTGAAGTACAATGGATGACATATCTGGGTTTACTCTCATCTCTGCCGCTAACTAGCTAATGTGACTTTGAACAACCAAAATCTTTGACCTTTAGTTTTCATCATCTATAACCTGAAGCTAAGACTTCCCCTTTGTATTTCATAAAATTTCTCAAATGAGATTGAAACTATGAGAAAGCTCTGTGAACTCTAAATGCATACATTATTGTAAGATTATGTCCTTTTACACTAATTGTATTTGAAAATGTTTGGACATTAAGGCACCTCTCTTGCAACACTTGTTGCTTTCTGGTCATAACTTCCACTCTCCTTGATCCCTGGTGGATGGGCTTTAGAGAAAAAAGTACTACAGAAATCGTGTTAATGTTTATGCAAATATTTGGTTCTTACTCTTACATTATATCTTAGTTGCTTTCATTCAGGAGACAATGTCCTGAAAACACACTCTTGGAAGGACAATACAGATCTTTGGTTTTGAGATATGTTTTTGGGCCTTATAACCAAACCCCCCTTGCTCTGATAAAGAGATGCATAGGCGCTCCAGATGGGAACAAGTCTTCTGATACACCGCCCAAACACGGTCATTGCAGGCACCTACCAGATGACAGGGAGGCAAGCTCTATTTGGATCCTGAAAAGCAGGAGCTCTTGCCCAGCCTCACCATTGAACATTCCCTACCAAAACTCATGCGCAGATCCACCCCATCCACTTAGTGTTCTCTGAAGAGACCAAGTCATCAACAGGAAAAATGCTGGGTGCTGCCCAGTCCTGCAGGCTTCAGCAGGTTCATCTCTAGTCCTTCCCTTGTCCTCATGCTCAATGAGCAAATCTCTACTCTCCACTTGGATTTTCATTTTGCACGTAGCCTGCAAAGAGAAAATTCCCATTGTGAATTACTAAATATACCTCCTGATACTAATTATTTTTTTTTTTTTTTTTTTTTTAAAGATTTTATTTATTTTTTGCCCCCAAAGCCCCAGTAGATAGTTGTATGTCACAGCTGCACACCCTTCTAGTTGCTGTATGTGGGACTCGGCCTCAGGATGGACAGAGAAGTGGTGCCTCGATGCGCACCCGGGATCCGAACCCGGGCCGCCAGCATCGCAGCGCGCGCACTTAACCACCAAGCCACAGGGCCGGCCCTCCTCCTGATACTAATTAGATTCATCTTCCTAAAATGTGGTATCGCGTTATCTTTTCTTAGTCTCCAGTCAAAAAATCTTCAACACTGTTTGCCTACAAAATAAATCCAAAGTTAAGTACTAAAGGCATATGTCTGCATATGCATGCATCTATGTACTTATATTCAATGTATTACTTTTATAACTTTTAGTATGCCTGATATATATCATAATATATATTTTAAATACCTTCTGTAACATAACAAAACATAACATTTAAATACCTTCTGCTACTCCTGCACGAGATTAGTATGTCAACCAGGACACCATTTATGTTACTTAATTTTGGATGGAAGAGCCAATAAAATGAAATGATAAAATGAAATAAGAGCTATGCATTTTGGAAAGAAGGAGGCAAAATTATCATTATTTTGCTATTGATCTGATTGTATACCTGAAAAACCCAGAGAAATCAACTGAATTTTATTAAAAGTAAAAAGAATTCAATAAATTCTGGATGGTTATAAAATTAAAGTTTTTAAAAAAATAGCCCATTTTTTATTCTAAGTAATTTTTATTCATCTAAATTTGAGAAAACACAAGCATGTATTCATGTATTGTTAGTGTTATTAAAGACATCTTGAAAACAATATTGTTCTAAACCTAAATCACTCATATATACAAATACTAACCAGATTAAAAATATAGTGGAAAAACAAATTCCATTCACAATTGTGATATTAAAAAAGAAAGACGTAAACATAAAAAGAAATGTGTAGGATCTGTATGAAGGAAACTTTAAAATCGTGCTGAGGTCATCAAAGAAGATTTCAACATATGGAAGAGTGTATCTTACTCTTGGATAGGAAGATGTACCCCCAACTGTATAGCAAGGTTAAAAGAAAAATTTAACTTGTAAAAATATTTGTAACAGGTAAAATAGCTAGTGGGCTAATTTCTGACTGTATGAATTGCTTTTTAAAACAAGATTAGAAGAACAGAAGAGAAATTGGCAAAGGAATCAACAGCCATTTCACAGAAGAATTGTAAGTGGCCGCTAAACATCCAAAGATGCTCCACTATACTGAGAGTTTAAGAAATGCTAATAAAAACAAAAATGAGACATTTTCACCTTTATATTTACAAAAATGAAAACGTTTGATAGTAATACCCATTGTTGGGCAAGTTGGTAAAATACATGTTTATTAGAGCATTTTTTTAATCACTTCAAAACATTGAAAAATGGTTAAAATGTATGATTTCATACCATCTACTCTTCTAAAATATATTTGGGTGGGGTTTAATTTGGATATATTTTAATTTCATGAAAAAAATTGTTGCTGATGTACTGTGGAATATAAAATTACATATTCAATATGTAAACCATGTAAATACGTATGTGTGCCCAGGAAAGATACCATAAGGAAATTATTATGCCATTTTGCTTTATATTTTTCATTTTCCAAATTTTCTATGTTGACCAATCAGAAAAAAAGCAGTGAACATTAATAAACAAAAGACACCTCATGTAATCCTGTAAGCACTGGTATAATGGTAGCATTACTCCACACTCTGATATATCTTGGAGATTGCCCATATCAGTTTATATAGAGAAATACTCTGTTCTTTTAAATGCCATTGTAATAGTAAAGTGAACTATTGATGAACATTTAAGTTGTTTATAATCTTTTGCTCTTATCAACATGGCAAAATAAATAATTTGTACCTATCTCATTTCAATGTATATAACTCTACCTGTAGGAGAAATCCGTAGAAGTGGAATTTCTGGGTCAAAGTATTTTTGCATTCGTAATTTTTATACACACTGCCAAAATGCCCTTCATAGAATTTGATTCATCAAACACTCCCATAATTAAGGTAGGATAGTACCTCCCCCCTCACCAACACTATTATCAAACTTAAAAATGAAGTTTTCTTTAGAAACATTTGTATTTCTTTTTCTAGGAATTGCCTGTTCATATCTTTCTGTCTTTATAGATAGTTAAGAAAATTAACTATTGCCTGAACATGAGTTGCAAACACTTGACCCGTGTTGTTGTTGTCTTTTAACTTTGATCATGGTGATTTTTGCCATGCAGGAAAACATTTAAATTAATGTAGTTAGATTTTATTGCTTCTAGATTCCTTACATGTGTACTTAGGAAGGCCATCCCCTCCTTGAGGTTGTAAAATAGTTCTTCCGTGGCTTCTATTGGATCAAAATTTAAATGTTTGAGATGTGGATCCAATTTAATTTTTTTCGGTGGCCACCCAGTTAACCAAACTGAATTTATTGAATAATCCGTACTTTCCTCCGTTGACTTGAGATGCCACCTTTATCACATATTAAATTCCATATATGTTAAGGCTGATTTTTGGGATTTCTGTTCTGTATCACTGAATTGTCTGTCAACTCATTTGCCAGTACCATAGTGTTTTACTTATTGCAGGCTTTTTTTTTTTTTGCTGAGGGTGATTTGCCCTGAACTAACATCTGCTGCCAATCTCTTTTGAGCAGAAAGAGGAGAAAAATCTTCCTCTTTTTGTATGCGAGCTCCCACCACAGCATGGCCACTGACAGACGAGTGGTGTAGGTCCGTGCCTGGGAACTGAACCTAGGCCACCAAAGCAGAGCATGCCTAACTTAACCACTAGGCCACTGGGGCTGGCCCTATTGCAGGTTTATAATGTATTTTAATGTGTCAGAGGGCTTGTCCCCCTTCATTATCCTTTTTCAGAATTTTCCGGGTTATTCTTGCTTGTTTAGTTTATTTTTGAAAATCAACTTGTGAGATTGTTAAATTTATAGATTAACTTAAGGAGAATTAACATCTTTATGATGTTGGCGCTTCCTCTCCAAGAATATGGTATGCCTTGTTCAAGTATCCTTTTGTGTCACTCACAAGTATTTCAAAGTTTTCTTCATATTGATCTTTCACATTTTTTGTATTTATGCTAGGCATTTTATCTTATGTTGGTGGCCATTATAATTGAGTATATCTTTAATTAAATCTAACTGGTAGTTGTTTGTATATATGAAAGCTATTTTAATTATGTACCCAGCCAATTTACTCACTTCACTTATTGTCTGTAATAGCTTTTCAGTTGATTATCTTGGAGTTTCTAGGTGTACAATAATATCTGCAAATAGTGGTAATTTTACCTCCTCCTTTCCAATTTTTAAACTCGATTTTCTTTTGTCTAGCTGCATTGCATGCATGTATGTATTGTTTTGTTTTTCTCTTTTATAATTCATTAATTTCTGCTTTTATCTTGTTTCTTTCCTACTCTTTTTGTTTGGTTTACCTGTTCTTTCTTGAACTTTTCCAGTTGGATGTTAATTTTCTTCTGAGCACTGTTTTGGCTTTATCCCAGAGTTCCTGATGTGTAGAATTTTCATTATAGTGATTTTCTGATTAATCTGAAATTTTGGTTTGGATTTCTTATTTGATCCAAGGATTGTTTGGGATTTTGTTTTGGTCCTATTACGTATATTTTGTTCACTGCATTTTCATGAGAGTGTGTTTTCTATATTAATTCTACATTTTGGAATTGATTGCTGTTTTCTTTATGGATTAATACTATTCAAGTTTTGTGAAAGTTCACATTAGAGTTTAATATTATCAAAGAAAACTTAGATTTAGTTAATTATTAGTACACTATTTGTGCACAAGAGAAACCAGTAATGGATTAATTTTATCTAATGAAGGCAAAAATGGGAATTTTTTACAGTTGGAAACCATGGATTTTGTTTTCTTTGGGTGAGCTGCAGATTAGCTGGCAGTTGCAAAGAGGTCAGTCGAGGTATTTTGATCTTAGGCACCTAGATGGGTCAACAAAGAAAGAAATTCAGTTTTCTAATTTTCTAAGAAGACTGAGAGTTTTGCTGTTGGTGTGGGTGACAGGCTCTGTCTGTAAGTGTCCTTTGTTATCTTGTCCATCTTGCCAAGTCTGTATCATTTCCCTTCTCAGAACTTCTCAATATATGTCAATTAGATCTACCATAATATGTTATTAAGATTTTCTATATCTTTACTTATTTTTAAATTACTGATCTGTTATGGACCAAGAGAGATGAATTACAGTTTCCTACTACCTGTGTTTTTCTTTTATTTCTCTTTATACCTCTATAGTTTTTATTAAATATTGTTGTGAGATTATTTGATCCACAGATATTCATAACTGTTCATCTTTATTGTGAATTGTAACCTTTAGCATTGAAAAGTACTCTTTTTTTTTCTTTTCTGGTCTGTTTTAATACATTTTGGCCTGAATTCAGCCTTATCTGTTATTAAGATGTTGCTTTTTGTTTGAAGTTTTCTAGTGTCTCTTTACTCATCCTTCTATCTTCAACCCTTCTGAATCATTTTATTTTTGTTGTAGGTCTTTTATACAGCATAGATTTGAGTTTTGCTATGTGATTCAGTTTGAAATTTTTTCCCTTTATAGTTGAGTTTAGTTCCTTTACATTTATTGACTTGATATTCTTAATTCTGTCATATTATTTTGTTATACTTTCTATATTTATACCTTTTTAAAATATTTATTATATAGACTGCTTGCTTTGTTTTCTGAGCGTTTCATTTGATAATTAGGAAAGTTTGTATTTTTGTTCCCGTAATTACCTTTGTAGTACCCTCATTATATAATACCCTCAATTCCCTATTTATTTAGCTAGACTTTCAGTATCTGTAATTCCCTCCTATAAGTAATGATAGATTGATAAGCTGGACTTCACTAAAATTGAAAACTTGTGTTCTGCAAAAGACACGTCAAGAGTCTGAGAGGATAAGCCACAGACTGGGAGAAAATATTTGCAAAAGACACATCTAATAAAGGACTGTTATTGAAAATATACAAAGAACTCTTATAAATCAACAATAAGAAAACAAATAATCTGATTAAAAAATGGGCTAAAGACCATAACAGACACCTCACCAAAGAAGATATACAGATGGCAAATAAGCACATGAAAAGTTGCTCCACATCATTTGTCATCAGGGAAATGCAAATTAAAATGAGATACCACCACACACTTATTAGAATGGCCAAAATCCAGAACACTTAACACCAAATGCTGACAAGGATGTGGAGCATCCAGAACACTTAACACCAAATGCTGACAAGGATGTGGAGCAATAAGAACTCTCATTTGTTGCTGGTGGGAATGCAAAATGATACTGCCACTTTGGACGGTAGTTGGGCAGTTTCTTATAAAACTAAACATACTCTTACCCTATGATCTAGCAATCTCGGTTCCTTGGTATTTACCCAAAAGAACTGAAAACTTATGTCCACAGTACAACCTGCACACAATGTTTATAACAGCTTTATTCATAATTGTTGAAACTTGGAACCCACCAAGATGTCCTTCAGTAGGTGAGTTGATGAATGACCTGTGTCCCACCCAGACAATGGAATATTATTCAGCTCTAAAAAGAGCTATCAAGCCATGAAAAGTCATGAAGGGACCTTAAATACATATTACTAAGTGAAAGAAGCCAATCTGAAAAGGCTACATATTGTATACCCCAACTGTATGGCATTCTGGAAAAGGCAAAACTATGGAGATGATATAAAGATCAGTGGTTGCTAGGGGTTGGGTAGGGAGAAATGGCATGGGGAGGGATAAATAGGATTTTTAGCAATAAAAATACTTGGTATGATACCATAATGATGGATTCATGCCATTATAAATTTGTCTAAACGCATAGAATGTACAACACCAAGAGTGAACCATAATGTAGACTATGGTCTTTGGGCAATTATGATGTGTCAATGTAGGTTCATCAATTGTAACAAGTGTACCACTCTGGTGGGGGATTTTAGTGGGGGAGGCTCTGTATGTGCGGGGGCAGAGTACATGGGAAATCTCTGTACCTTCCTCTCAGTTTTGCTGTAAACCTAAAACTGCTCTAAAAAAAAAAATAAAGCTTAAAAAAACAGAGTGGCGGCTGGGTAGAGCTAGGGTAGCAGCAGGTATCCTTCCCACAGGAAGCCAGAGCCTGGTCGTGATGCTTTCAACTGACTGTACTTGTTTGTTTGTTTTAATCTAAGGGATTTTAAAATGGGTGTTGAGTGGTCCCTAAGCCAAGATAATAGTAAACTGAGTTCCAGACTATACCATTATAATAGCTTCAAGGTGTGCTAGCCATATGAAGCTAAATGTAAGCTGCTTGAGGCTAGGAGGTTGGTCTTTCACCATGTGCTTGAGCACAATTGTTGATGAATATATACTTGTCACATGGGGTTCAGAATCACCTCAATGTAAAGCGACCTGCCTTGGTTTGGAATGCTAGTTGCTCTTTTGCTTATATTCAGCCTTAAAGAACACTGTATACTACCTGACTCTCTTGAGGGCTGTTGCTAAACCCTGGCGCTGTGCCAGAGCATGTGACAACATATAGAATTAAGCTTAAAAATTTTTTTTTTTTTTTTTTAGCAAGGAAGATTTGCTCTGAGCTAACATCTGTGCCAGTCTTTCTCCATTTAGTATGTGGGTCACCGCCATAGCAGGCTGATGAGTGCTGTAGGCCCACGCCTGGGATCCGAACACATGAACCCAGGCCGCTGAAGTGGAGCATGCCGGACCCAACCACTACACCATGAGGCCGGCCCCTTAAAAATGCTTTTTAAGGATGTAAATTCCTAACCTACATGTACAAACCTGTTAAAATTTTACTCTTCAAAACAAATCCTGAGTTTTAAGTTGAATTAAGTAGCAAATGATCTTTATACTTAGGTGAACAGGCCATTGTCACTCACCATTGACCCTGTTCCCTCACACCCTTGACCATTTTGTGTCCCCACTTTTGAGAGCAGACTTCCGATTTTCTGAAGATTGCATGGTTGTTTAATAAATTAGAAGCTGCAGTTGCTAACGTACTAGCAACTGATTTTAAGCTCAAAAGGCCAAAAGCTGTCCAATATACTTTTGTGGGCTTTGATGCTTAAGTATGGAATACATAATGAATGGACAAACGTTTTCCACTACTACAGTTATATTCTACACCTGGATGGCTCTTAGTATAATTATGATTCCAAGTCTGATTTATATAATGACATGGTTCAATGCAGCTGCAAATATACATCAAATTTACATTTAAAACAAAACATCAAAACCATTTTACTGAAAACTAGTTTTATTTTAAAATTAAGTGCATAGCACTCATCTAATTCCATTGGTGTAGACTTGAGCACCATACTTGCTATTTGCAATTAATGTCATAACAGATACATTTTGGTTTGCAGTCTATACTTGAGTAGTGTTTATTTAGTGGACTTTGGTAAAGCCCTTTATACATATTAATTTCTTCACAGTACACATTTAATGATGGTCCGGTAATCTCAAAAAAAAAACAAAACAAAACCTACTTTAAAGGCTACTCAATAAATTAAACAAAACAAAACCCACACAACTCCTCCCACCCCCATCCCCCAAAGCTAGCAGTTGTGAGTTGTATTTATATTGAAAACTAATGTTTTAAAAATAGTTCTGGTTCTCCAACCACCCCATCCCACCCCACCCTGGGTATGCAGCAATAGTAACCAATTAATTATTTTATTTTACCCCCCCCAAAATTAATCCAGTGTTCTTTAGTTTTTAAATATAAACTGGGAAAGTGTTATAAGCTTTTTCTAAAAGGCATATTCTTCTATAACAAGAATGACATTTAAACCAATCAATAAAAGCAACTGACAAGACATTAAATTACCATAGGCACCGGTTGTTGTTTCAAGTTGGGATCTCTATCCCAGTATCTTACATTCATAGTATTCTTGAGGTAGTTAAAATACTGAAAATCGGACTCCAGGTTGCTGGGTTCTGAATGTGAATGTGAAAGATAAATTATCTTTTGAACCCACTCTCCCCCATATAATTCAAGTTTGCTCGAGGTAAGAACTACCAAAATCCAATTAGCAGCCTTCTTGAAAGAGGAAAAGTGATGATACTTTCGGAAAACAATTTTCATGCTTGAAAACTGCCATGAGTGAGTGTTCTCGCCTGAGTGGTTTTATCTACCAGACTAAATAAATCTACATCACGCCCTATGTACTCTAATTATAAAAGTTATCTTTCTTTTAAGGAAAGGACATTCTCTAAGAATTCTTGCTGGCAGAAGCACCCACCCACATTCATCCACTGGAGCCATCTGGATCGGTCCATTACCATGTTGAGCCCCTTCCCTTCCTAACAAAAGCCATTGGCTTGATTACTGAGACTCCTGCTGCATACCCACAACATCTTTATAATAATAAATTTGTCTTCAATGCATATTGTGGCAGTCACATACCTGCCATGCAATTTCCCTTCTATTCAAGTGCTATCTTTAAAAAAACACAAACAAAAAGACACACCTTACTAACTGTTAAATCAGAAAGCTTCCCTCCACCAAATCTCTCTTCTCCCACAGATAAGAGCACACTGTATACAGTTGCAGTTATTACAGTGATTTTCCCTCCAAACTCTTTATCTCCCAAATTGCCCTTGCTGTAACAACTTGGTATTGCTGTTTTCACTCATTACCAGTACAGTGAAATGTCCCAGGGCAGTTCTGGGGCCAATCGAATGAAAGTGGCTATTGAAATTTAGTAATCGGTACTTCTGCCTGCTTACACTGACTAGCTGGATTCCAAGGTTGCTTATAAAACCTTTCTTCCACATAACAAAGTGCTGCTCTAGCACAACCTGAGAACTACCCTGGCCACATTACACTTCAAAATAAACCTATGGGACTTTATTCTGGTACTAACATTTTACAGTTATGCCTTCCCTTGAAAAAATTTTTTAGACTAATATCAAATCTGAGTATAAATCATTGATTGCACTGAGAAATGCAAAACCTATATATGTATTATGAATGATAGGAACCACCGCTTCATTCATTCTAAACTACGATTATGTTCTGATTTGAAAACACATCCTAGCAGGAATATTTTAACCTATGTTATAAAGGTAGTTCATACTATAACATTCCCAAAGCATGTTGCATTACAGTTAAGTGTTTCCAAGTAGTACAAATTCCCTGAGTTAATTGTGTTTTAATTCTAAAGATTTGAGGTTGATCACTTAGGGGAAAAAAACAACAAAAATTTATGACCATGATTTTAAATAAGAGATCTACTCCACCCTTAATTTTAGTACATAAATCCAGATGCCTATACTATCTGTGATAGAAAGTTATATAGAATCATCTAAAAAAATTTTTTTTTACTGCAGATTGGTATAGCATAGCAATTCATGAGATTAAATTTAGTCAAAAATTCATTTGTAGATCAAAAATATAACTCAAAACTGCAGAATAAAAAAAAAAGACCTCTTCAAAAATTAATACTGTAATTTTCCTTCATAAAAAGACTGTTTGGCAAGTCCACAGATAAACATTAGTCTCTGACATATAAGCCAACATTAGGCAGAGCCCACCGCAGGTCAAATCTCAAAATAGCGAATTGGAGTCTGTCCAAATTTTCTGTAGTATTGAATAGTTTTGAAATATTTGGACCATCAGCTGGGGCTTGAATATTTTTGTCATAATAGAGATTTGTTTTAACAGGATTTGACATACACACTGTTAGAAAGTGTTTGCTTAGCCCTCCCAGGTATTCATGGTGCACTGAAAGGGACATTCCATCTTCCCGGTGCTGGTATCTGACGAGTGCTGATGTAACTTGAATCCCTTTCCTTTTGAAGAGAAGTTTACAAAAAGTTTCTCCCAGAGCTTCAAGTCACAAATAGTCTGGGTCAGGTATTAACTTCGCATAAAATCACCTTTCAAAGCATGGAGTAACACATGGGTAATGTTCATTTATCTGATAACTCCGGTTATAAGAAACATTCAGACAGGGCTTAACTTCTACTGGTATTGCCAGTGACATCCCAACACCAGTCTGCACGTGCCCAAGGCCCTGAACACTAGTTTGGAAGCCAGCAGGACATGTCTGTAGTGTGTAAGATGAGGTGTGTGTGGTAGATACAATCTGCTGACAGCTTGGTTGTTCCGATACAGGATGGCGATACTGCAGTGAGGTCTGATGCGTCTGATGGAGATACTGAGGTTGCTGAAAGTGAACTGGCCGTGAGGGCTGGGAGGCTGTCTGGAACACACTTAGTTGTGCTGGCTGAGGTCCTGCTTGTCCTCTCTGTTTGTTTGCTTCTTTCACATCATTATCATGAGCGCTGCAACATGGAGAGAAAGGAAACTGTTAATAACATTACTTAAGAAGAATTTGCAAGAAAGTCATGCACTACCCCCAACTCTTTAACAGCTGACTCCATGGACTGCCCCACTGCCTAGGTAGCAGTCACTGCAACCATAATTTCAACAACAGTGAGATTTCACTCTCATCCTTCTAAAAGCTCCTTCCCTTGGTACAAACCTTGGGAACTAGCTGCTGGTAGCTTGAGGGCCATTTCCAGCATGGGAGAAATGTCCACAATAAGGACTTAAAAACAGCTGCCACTTTGGTGACATCTTGGAGGCCCCACAGTTCAAAGTGGGAATGGGGCTAGACTTGCCCAGACTGATCTCAGAGGCATGGGCTGATGTAAGAGCAGCTCCTGTCCTTATCATGTACCCAAAATCATACCAGCAATGACAACCTCTAACTGGATGACAGCCAAATGGGGCTTCCCTTCTGCTGAGTACTGCTCATATAGCACCTTGCTCATGGCAGCTAGCAGCTGTCAGAACAAACAGCCTAAAAGCTCTATGCTTTTGAGAAGTTGTTTTTAGGAATGTTATACATGAAGAAAAATATTAATGAGAAATTACAAACGCAAGAACAAAGAGGCTTACATCAAGAGCCGTTCAATGCACTGCACTAAGAAATCCCAGGAGTAAGCAGTAAGACGATGCAGTCTTGTAGGCCACGTTGGAGAAAGACGAAGTATAATCCTTGAAGAAGCCACACATGCAGCAGCTACTAAAGAAGGTGCATAATTTAGAAAGGCATAATCTGTGGAGACATCAAAAATGAACTTAAGCAATAGAATACACAACTCATAAGCTCACAAATCACTTACTGGCATCCACAACAACTCACCTTGCAAAGATACTTCCAGGAAGTAATCTGCATACTTAGCCATGTAGAGTTTAGTTTTTTCCAAGCAAATCATCGGCCAGCCATCATGAAGATCTGTTTCGTGTACTGCTTCGGAGAGATAATACTCGATGAAATGGGCGGCTGTTGGAAGGCAGAGGTTCCACTGAAAGGTTTCTAATAATAATAGTTCCATATGTAGCAAATTTTGTTTTGTTAATACTAGATTCATATTAGTCATACAACCCAGGCTGTTGAGCTGCTCCAGCTTAGGCACACTATCTTCTTTTTCTTCAAATTTACCTTTAAGGGGGGAAAAAAACAGTGAGAAAGAAAATGTTAGGCAAGTGATCATTATAGGTTTAGTCACTTAAATGGGATTTGCTGTCTTAGTGCAAAGATTTAGATCCAAAGACATTCTTTCCCCTACCTTGGGCAGACACAATTGTGCCAGAAATCTTATGGTTCTCAGGCCTCCGCCCCTAACCCTTCAACCCTCCCCCTAAAAGAAAAAAAATGGAACACATAAACTATTTGATCTATGTCTTATTGTGTAATGAAAATTACGTGCCAATGAAAAAATAACTCAAATCTCACCAGCTGAATCTTTTCAGGATATTTCTTTCTGGGGGTGGGTGATCGTTGGTGGAAGAAATTATTTTATTTTAGAATAGAAGAAAGTTTAAAGAATTTACTGTCATCGAGTTATCTGAAATCAAAAATAGCTAAGTTTCAAGTGTTTCACCTTGGCATATTTTCAGCACAATCGCAATTCAGAGAGAGAGAGATTAGGAGGAAAAAACTGGGTAAGTATCTAACACAAGCATTCTCATTCCCCAAAGAACCTATCCCTCCTCTTCTGAATTCAAAACAAAAATCTAGCTAAGTCTGTTACAGAAAAGGAGAGAGGGGATACTTTATCTCCACTTTTATATCTGCTTACTCAAAGCAGGAGTAAGGACGATCTGATGGCTGAACTTCATTATTTGAAGATGCTCCATGTACTGGAGCCAGTGGAGTTTGTTCAAGTCAGCCTGCCTTAGGGCAGGGGAAAAAGCACTGCTGACTACCTTGGTCTTTGCTTAGGAAGGGGGAACTAGGGTAGAAGGTTTTGTCTCCTATGCCAGGAGGTTCTAAGCTCATGACCTTAAGAAGAGTTTAAGCCCAAAGGAGCTCAGAATTTCTCTCTTGCTCTAGAAATTTTGAACTTCTTCAGATCTAAACCAGTCTTAACTAAATACTGCTGCAGGTAGGAGTTGAGCCAAAAAAACTTACATAAGTTAGACTTTTCAAGAATCTAGATAGCCCTTCCCAATTCAAATCACATAAAGATGAATTTCACAAGTTTTGCCAGTAGCATATACAGCTGAAAGCACTCAAGTGTTCTTTATGACAGTCATCCAGCATCATCACTGCACAGATATAGGAGAGGAGCCCACTGTTCTCAGTATAACAGTGGAATTCTTCAGAAGGAGAATGACCTTGGAATTTAGTTTAATCCCTCTGAATGAATCATTAAGGCTTTCAAAGTGCCCTGCCATTTGTGTAGCAACAGCAATACTGGCAGTATACTTCAAAGGAATATTATAAAAATTAATGAGTTTATTTATATCATGCTTGAAGTTTCTTTGAGGAAATTAATAAACCACAATTCACTGTTTAATTCAAGGATCAAGAACATTTCATATTATCTCCTTGAAACTTTCAACATCGAAAACAAAATTATATGACCAATTTCACAGCTCAAGAAACCAAGGCAGCAAGGTTGGCCAACTAATTTAAGGTCAAATAAGTTGAGCCAAACCAAAAATGGAAGCCAAAAGGAAGGCTTATGTTTGAACTTCCAAATCTGTACTTCTAGACCAAAGAACTGCACCAGGTTATATGGGGACAACAACTACCAGAATAGACAGGACTTCTATATTATTAAGCATCTATGGGGTTTCTATGTTTATAAAGTATTTGGCTATTACGAGTGTGAAAGCCTTTGCATCTTGATTTGCAAAGTTACAAATAATCTGCATACTGCATAAATAACCATACTTGAGATTTCAATTCAGGTTTAAGGTTTTTGGAACTCTTTCATTATTTAGTGATATAAATACTCAGATACATGGATCATAAAGGATTTCAAAATGTGTGACAGTGTCAATGAGTACCTGCATTCATATCCATAGTTTTTGTTGTGCTGAATGCTATGTGCTTGGGTATTTTAAATCTACTTATCCACAATACCACATACAGATCACAAAAATCAGTTTCTTCAATTGAAAGGAAATACCAGAAGCCATGTGATTATATTGATAAAGGCCCCAAACAGGAAATAAGGGCACAGGAAATTCACATCTGCTTCCCAGAAAATAAAGAATTAGAAGCCATAGAAACGAAACATCAGGTTGTCTTTCCTTTATAGGAAATGTTCAGATCAGCCATGGAAACCAGCACATTTTCAAAGTCAGCAGTGAATGGCAGGTATGTGTAGTAGGGCAAGGATCAGATGTCACTTTGAGCTCTGCCAACCCACATTCTATTCTTTTATTACTAAGTAGGAAAAAAGTCATCCTTAAAATTCTCACAAATCTGTAAGACTATCACTGTAATAGAAAAATGGGTAAGGTACAGGAAGAGGCAATTCATAGGGAAAAAAAGGTTCTATGCTCATTAAAAATTGAGAAGTAAATCAAGTCAACTGTGACATACAATTTTTCACCTACGATAGAGTAAAGTAAAAAGCTCTGTCAACCCAGTATTGGTGAGTAAGGAGAAACAAGTACTTGTCACAAATTTTTATTGCTAAAAGCCTATAATCTCCCTTTTGGCTTCATCTTAACTCTAAAATCACCTCCTAGTTACATAAGACCTGAAGCAAATTACCAAAAGCTCTATTTCCAAGATTGCTTCCACACTCTAAGTTCAATGCTGATCACAGAAGCCAAGGGAGCCAGGGTATATTGTCAAAGACGTGGAACTAGAGAATTTCCCAGGATAAATCAGTCTTTTCTGGAACCAGCAGAACCTTTAGGACTAGGAAGCGAGAGTAAAGGTTACAGAATAGTGTATGTTTCAATTTCCCATGTGCTTTTAAACATACTACCCCACATCCTCAAAACAACCTTGTAAGATAAGCATCTATTTTCATTTTATAGAGAAGTAACCTAAGACTCAAGGGTTGTTGAAATTCATATTGCTGACAAGAGATTCAAACCTAGGAAATCCATCACTACAATCCCTGCTCTACAATACTACACACCACTCTCCAATTAGAGAGAATCTGTAGGTCCTTTCTTCCTACCTCTAATAGGCAGACACTCAGGCAGCTGGATATGCATTAGTACCTGGAACTTAAAGCTGTGCTCCATCTTTGGCCAAACTACCAACAAACCTCCCAACCTATTTAATAACTAATCCAATTGTTACCCAGTCCTATCAGCTGTAAGCTATTCTTCACTTTTATACAGCAGGCTGCCCATTCCAAAGCAGGGAGCAGCTGGGGGAGGGAACATACAGAGTTCAATCATTCTGTGAGGAGAGAAGCATTATTTGAATAAAGTTTATAACAACTAATTGGAGAGCTGCCGCTGGTGTCCGAACATAAGATAGAGTTTAAGAATGTAAGAAACACTATAATGAACTCCACAAATTTAAAACAGACATCAGATGCTGAAAACAGACTACCAGTTTAAGCACTTCTGTTGTAGTCAAGTTAAAGACCAGAGGGAGGAGAGATTGCAGCCGGCTACTAAGGGCCAGCCTCTTTGATTCCTGATCCAAGTGTAGAGCTGACAGCTTGAACTCTTGACCACTGCCTATTGGGTGGGGCTGAGACCCTGGGAGATACCTATCTCACACTTTCCCACTCTCCAGTGGTAAAAGCAATTCTTTTCTCACAGGGAAAGAAGGGTCAGGGGATGTAAACAGAACAGAGAGGAGGTATCTGACTCTTTCAGTAACAGAAGATAAATAATTCATATCTGTACCATAGCAAATACAAATGCTAAAGCCTAGTTCCTGGAAAATGAGCCAAAAGTAATTACATATTACCCCATAGATGAAATCAAATAATCTTAAATAAATTGATCAAGACCTTAAAAGTAATAGACAATTTAAAAACAAGAACAATTGAAAACTCCATTCCAACCAACCTAAGATGGTACACAAATAAAGTAACTTTTCCCAAAATTGTGGAAATTGCAGGAACTTGGCACCAATGCCAAGCACTGCATAGTGGCCAGAATTCTTATCAGATTATTCAACTAGAGTCCTCAGTGAACTTTGGTAGTAACATGTAGTTTATGAGTATCTAGTTTAGTAACCCCTAATTCATTTAGTAAGTTACTAGTAAGTAAAATTTAGTCACCAATGTAAGTCAGTCTATGAACTGACTATGCATCATTCATAACTTCAGTCTACCAGGAGTCGTCTCCCACTTGCCCCACATCACACTTTAAGAATTGCAGGCATAGAACAGCTAGGGTTTGGTAGTATAGAAAGACAGTGATAGCCACAGAAGGCAAAAAATTATTTTTAATCAATGATCCCAAGTTTTTAAAATAACCTAACTTGCATATCTGATTTCCAGTGTCTCTCTACTATAAACTGATCCTATAATAAACTAACATTCTGTAGGATAACAAGAAGCCATTCCATGTAGATTCATTTTTTTTTTTTTTTTAAAGATTTTATTTATTCAGTTTTTCCCCCCAAAGCCCAAGTAGATAGTTGTACGTCATAGGTTCACATCCTTCTAGTTGCTGTACGTGGGACTTGGCCTCGCGTTGGACGGAGAAGTGGTGCCTCGGGGCGCTCCCGGGATCCGAACCCGGGCCGCCAGCATCAGAGCGCGCGCACTTAACCGCTAAGCCACGGGGCCGGCCCTCCATGTAGATTCTTATACATCTGATGCGTCAAGTATGGGTTTTTCCAATCCTATGCAAACTATTAAACCACAAAGGGCTTCATAGCCAGTGATGAAACATACAGAATTGTACACGTGATTGCTTATGAGGATGAAACCTTAATTAAAGGTTAAATTAAAGGTTAATTATAAATGTACAAATATTACCTCTCTGGGGGAGAGGAGCAGGTGATGTGTCTGGATCTTAGAGGACAATAGATTAAAGGAGAAATGTAGATTTTCAGGAAAGAGATAGTATTCCGATAAGAATTTGGCTCAATATGGCATGGAGATAGGGTTGGAAGATGAAACTGGAAAGGTGGCTGGGTCCAGATGAAACGTTCTACATGTTACATGAATGAGTTTCTACCTTAACCCACAGGCAGTGAGAAATCATCACTGGGGCTGTGTTTATTTATATTCAGCCTGGTCCACAAAGGATTTGAAATAACTTACAAAAAGACCTCAAAGAGACAAAATACGTAGTTGAAGTCATCAGATCAAAGGAAGGATATGGGTAGGAAAAGAAAATCTGAGAAGAGATTAGTACCAGAAATGGTATCACACAAGCCTGCATTTGGTTTTAGGTTTACCTGCAGTCAAAGCACAAGGGGGTTTTAGAAAGAACCCTGGTGGCAGGATGTAGGAGGAATGTTCCTTAGACAGCAGCCACACTGGATCCCATATCCTCAAGTGGGGGTTAGAGGTAAAGGCAGTAGATATTTCTACATACTACTTTGAAGTGGGGCTTAAATTTCTATTGTAATGACACGAATAATATAAAAACTACATAATGGATTCAACTTCAATATCAAATACCATCTTTTCACATTATTAAAAGAAGAAAAACTCAATTTCAATTCCTTTACTCACCCTCTTTCTCTTCAGTCAGGGTACTAACAAATAATGCAATGAGTTACAGGAAGATGTTAAGAGAAAGAGGCCCCAAAAGGCCCAACAGTACATTCTGCATTGGGTAACAAATACAGTTATATCAGATTCTACCTTGCAGCCTACTTTGTAGTTGTGCCTACTGCATAAGCAAAGGTTTTCACATTTGCAGCAGTTGTACATGAACCTTCAGTTCATTAAGCCAACTCATTATGTAGTCAGTAGAAGGTATTCTAACAATACAAGAGTATGATACCTTTTAGACCGAGTTTCTCAACCTCAGCTCCATTGACATTTTGGGCCAGAAAATTCTTTGTTGTGAGGGGGGCCGTCCTATGCACTGTAGATATTTAGCAGCATCCCAGGCCTCTACTTACTAGATGCTAGTAGCATCCTCCCAGGTTGTGAGAACCAAAACTGTCTCCACACATTGACAAGTATCCCCTGTGTGGCACAACTGCTCCTGTTGAGAACTACTGCTTTCAGGCAATGCTTTTCAATTGGAAAGGTACACAATAAACATCTTTGGAACTTTTAAAACATTAAAAAATACCCAGGCTCCATGATGTAGATTCTGAGTCAGTAGATCTGCAGATCTGCAGTGGCCTAGACGGTTGTATCAGAATCTTCAGGATATACTGCTTAGGCACGCATGTTTTTAAAGGACTCCAGAGCCACTTTTTAATGTCTGGTTAAGAATTATTGTGCCAAGAAGGACTTTCAACATAAACTTTCTGATACTAGTAAATTGGAATGAATGGAATTTGGTGATATTTCACTGAGTTCTACATAAATTTATTTTATTATAAACAATGGAAATTCCCAGTCACGTAGATCATTCTTACTTACTTGCTAGAAGCAGACAGGAAAGTGCAACTAAATGCAGCTGCTGGATAGAGATGTCATACCGATCCATAAACAGGTCCAGCAAATAGACAGCAAGATGTCGGGCAGAAGGGCAAAGGGTGAAGCGATTGCTCACAATGGCAATCAAGTCAGCAAAATACCTTCTGAGACTTAGTTGAGGGGACTGGCCTTTGTAGGAGGGCAACTTCAGCTCCTAAAGCAAGAGGAACAACATTTAGTCTAAATAGCCTGTAAGAGAAGTAGTCTCACAACCCAAGGATGACCTTTTTTTCTAATATATTAGTGTTAAAAATGCCTAAAACATACTTTTCTTGAGTGAAACGCAAAAATGAAAAAGTTGAGTGGAAGGATAATAAATGGTATCTAAAATTTAAAAAACCAAACTTTTCTCCGTATTCTTAACCATCTCTGATGTGACCAATTATAGGTGTTTCTTGCATTATGGAATGGATATATTCTAGTAAGGTTTTTTTTTTTGTGAGATCAGCCCTGTGCTAACATCTGCCAATCCTCCTCTCTTTTTTTTTTTTTTTTTGCTGAGGAAGACTGGCCCTGGACTAACATCCATGCCCATCTTCCTCCACGTTATATGGGATGCCACCACAGCATGGCTTGCCAAGCAGTGCGTTGGTGCGCGCCTGGGATCCGAACCGGTGAACCCTGGGGCCGCCGCAGTGGAGCACGTGCACTTAACCACTTGCACCACCAGGCTGGCCCCCTAGTAAGATTTTTAATAAGGGAATCCTGTTTCCCCTACCTGGTATTTTCAGAAAAACATCCTAACCAAAGGTTTTGGTTAGAAGGTAACAGATAAGTAGATATGCTCCTCGTTATGTCACATACTATATCATACTTGCAGGGATGTGGAAGATAGAGACTAGTCTGCATCCACTAGTATCTTCTAATCATATTTCCCTTTCAGCAGTTTTATGATCTCTCCTTTGCCACCATCCTTTCATACACCTAAAATTTTCCCATCATCACTGTTCAGTCTCAGAATTACATGAACTAATTTTTTTAAAAAATTGAAAATTTCTATACTATTAAATATTCCCAGAGCATAGAGAAAGACGGAAAGGTTCTAAATTCATTTTATGAGATCTGCATAATACTAACATTAAACCTAATAGGTATCACAATAGAGGGAAGTAATATGGATATGACCCCAAAAGCATAGACCAAAAAAAAAAAAAAAGAAATAAAAATAGATAAATTAGGCCTCATCAAAATCAAAAACTTTTGTGCATCAAAGGATAATATCAACAGAATGAAAAGGCAACCCACAGAGAATGGGACAAAATATTTGTTAAGTCATGTATCTGGTAAGGAGTTAATATCCAGATTATATAAATAACTCTTTTATATATACAACTCAACAACAAAAAAACAAACTCGATTAAAAAAATGGGCAAAGGACTTATATAGACATTTCTCCAAAGAAGATATGCAAATGCCAATAAGCACATATAAAGATGCTCAACATCACTAATCATTAGGGAAATGCAAATCAAAACCATTATGAGATACCACTTCACACCCATTAGGATTGCTGTTATCAAAACAGAAAACAGAAAATAACAAGTGTTGACAAGGATGTAGAGAAATTGGAACCCTTGTGTATTGGCGGGAATATAAAATTATGGAGCCACTATGAATAACAGTACTGCAATTCCTAAAAGAAAAAATTAAACATAGAATTACCATATGATCCAGCAATTCCACTTTTTGGTATCTACCCAAAAGAACTGAAAGTAGGGACTCAAAAAGATACTTGTACATCCATGTTCATAGCAGCATTATTCACAATAGCCAAAAGGTAGGAACAAACAACACAAATGTCCATCAACAAATGAATGGATAAACAAAATGTGGTATACACATACAATGGAATATTATTTAACTTTAAAAAAGAATGAACTGATATATGCTACAACATGGATGAACCTTAAAAACTATGTGAAATGCTATGTGAAATGAGCCAGACACAAAAAAACAAATATTGTATGATTCCACTTATATGTGGTACCTAGAATGGTCAGTCATAGAGACAGATAGAACTGTGGTTACTAGGGCTGGAGGACAGGGAGAATGAGGAGTTACTATTTAATGGGTATGGAGTTTCAGTTTGGGAAGATGAAAAAGTTCTGAAGATAGACAGTGGTGATGGTAGCACAATGTGACTGTATCTAATGTCACTGAACTGTGCACTTAAAATGGTTTAAGTGGTAAATTTTATGTTGTGCACATTTTACAACAACAAAAAAAGTGAATTTACATATCAATCTAACTTAATAAGATATGACATTTTTGATCAAATATATACCAAAATAATTTAGTGGTATATCCAAAGAATATATCATCATCAATTGTGTACAACCCAGGAATGCAAGGATGGTTTAAGACCAGGAAATCTATTAATATAAGTCACAATAAAAAATCACACGTAAATATGCACAATCATCTTGATAGATGTCAAAACAACATCTGGACAAAGCTGACCCTGGGAAAAATAATAATAGGCGTATATTTCTTTGATGAAAGAAGGGAGGGAAGGTGAGAGGGAAGTAAAAGGAATCTCAAATATAAGAGCCAGCATCTAACTTGGAGGTGAAACAACAGAAGGATTAGCATTCTAGTGCCTACTATTTCAATATTATTTAACACTGTTCTGTGAATACTAACCAATCCAAATAGAAAAAGGAAGGAAAGGGTTTAATTATTGTAAAGTAAGAATCAAAAGTCATTTTCAGGAACAAAATTATTATTTTTCAGATGATAGAATTTATATCCAGAAAAACCAAAAAAAAATCAACAGAAAAAATAAAAAGAAACAGTAAGAATTCAGTAAGATGGCTGTTTACAAAATTAATAAAAAAAAAAAATCAATAGCTTTCCTGTATACTAGTGACTGGTTAAAAAACAGAAGATTCCATATACAGTAACTATAAAAATTAAAACACCTAGAAATAAATTTATATATGCCAGCACTATATGAAGATAACATTAAAATTCTGAAGGAGTATGGAAGGATTGCATATATGGAAAGACAGTCCTTTTTCTTAGATAGGAGAACCTATTTGATAACAATGGCATTTCAAATCAGGAAAGAATAGGTGAATTTAATAAATATTTGTGATACATAGGACAAAGCGCTATTTCTCAATTATTTAGAGAACTCTTACAAATCAATAAGAAAAAGGCAACAAATACGAACAGACAGTTCACAGGGAAAATAAAATAGGGCCAAAAACATAAAAAGCTGCCTCATCTCATTCAAAATTCAAGAATTATACAGTTTTTAACTTAGTTTACATTTTATTAATTTTTGTTTATGCTATCAAGAGTGGAAATAGAACTCCCATATAATATTGGTCAGGTCTACAACTGATATAACCTTTGGGAGGCAATTGGGTAACATAAATAGTTTAAAATGCAGATTGCGGATACCCTTTAACATAGATAGCAACACTAGGCCTAGGAATTGACCCTACATATAAGGAGGTCCTTTGCAGCACTGTTTTTAATAGCAAAATAGTGGAATAAAAAAGCTTGATGTCCAACAACCTGGGTGGATCTCCAGAGTTATGCTGAGTGAATAGAGCCAATCCCAAAAGGTCATATATGTATAATTCCACTTATATAACATTCTTGAAACAACAAAATTATAGAAATGAAGAACAGATTAGTGGTTGCCAGGGGTTAAGGGGGAGGATGGAGGAGAGGGAAGTAGGTATGGCTATAAAAAGATAACTTCTATAATAAAGTTTTTAATAAAAGTGTGGCTATCAAAGAGAGATCCTTGTGGTGATAGAAAATGTTCTGTGTCTTGACTATATCAATGTCAACATCCTGGTTGTAATAATTGTACTATAGTTTTGCAAGATGTCACCACTCAGGGAAACTGGGTAAAGGGTATATAGGGGATCTCTCTGTATCATTTCTTACAACTGCAGGTGAATCTACAGTTATTTCAAAATAAAAAGTATAATAAAAAAAGCTTGACGTCCATCAACAGGGAACTGATTAAATAAACTATGGGACATCAATTCAATGTGGACCTTAAACTAAAGAGCACTAGACCTTTATGTGCTGATATGGAAAAATTCAATAAAGTGAATGAAGTTGGAGTGGGAAGACGGTACAGAACAGTGACTATAGATTATGACCTCTTGTATCAACAACAAAAAATTATATTTGCAGATATACCAATTTATTGAGTATACTTTCAGGAAAAAAAATGGTGATGGTAACCTTAGGGGATCAGGGAATACTACTGAGGAAAGCTCATTTTAACCTTCTTATACTATCTGAAAAAATTTTTTAACCATATGCACGTATCACTTAAAATTTTTAAAAAATATTAATAGAAGGTACTTGGAGATAGGCTAATGGGCCATTTATGTTTTAAATTTTTGTATAAGTGAGAAAAGCATAAACAAATGCTACTGCGGAAAAAAACATGGGCTTAGGCTTGCTTGGCTCTTTGAAGATAAGGGGAAAAAAATATTAATTTCTCCAAATAAAAGGAACATGCCAATTTATCATGCAGCCCCCTGGATTTTTCTTTTCTTCTTTACCATTTCTGGAGATCTTTACACTGGTGTAAATGAGCTACAATTTCGAACTTCACCTTTCTTGCTGTCATCACATGACATTTACTGAGCATCTCCCATGCAGCAGACACTGTGCTAACGCCAGGGATAAAAGCTGGAAAATACTCTCAAGCTTCTCTCTAGCAGATGAACCAAAATACAGAGATTATTAGAATATAATATAATAACCACAGGGTATGATAGGAACACTGAGGAGGGAGATCTAACCCAGCTCAGGGGGTGGGGTGTTGGGAAAAAAACAAAGCCAGGGTTGACTTTCTGTAAAAGAGGCTTGAACAAGGTCTTAAAGACTCACTGAGAAACACAGCTGGAAAACATTGGTGGACTTTATTTTTAACTGTTAACTTTACTAAATGAAGACAAAACAAAGGCAAGATCCCCAAAGGCCATCACTAGGAGATTTTTAACAAAGTGTCCAATACAGTCTCTTTATATCATTTTAAATGATAAAGTACCTGTGCTTACCACATGGCTGTCAGATTTATTCTCTTTGTACAGGTACTGCAGTTACACAAGCATGAGAAAATGATCTATGCTTCTCTCAGCTTACAAGTTTTTCTAATGTTTATTCTTGTCCCCTAGAATTGAACATTCTTGTCCGATCTGCTTCTCAGGGTCCCATAGGACCAAAGCACAGAGAGGCGGAACATGTCATCTCCATCTCCAGTCTCAAGTCCTCGTCAGATCACCACCCTAAATGTCATCCCCTTCCCAGAATGAGTTAACTGTTCAGCCAGATGGAAATAAAGGCAGAGAGGGAATACTCACAAGTGTTAAGTACCACTAGGTGGGATATTTTCTTAATGTTTCTCACAAAGCTAGCATTGTTCCCATCTGTCATCAAGACTCCTGAAAATACTTCCCCAAGCATCCTAAGACGGAGTATACATAGCAAAACAATGAGAAAAAAAGACGACGACACAAGGGTATAAGTGGACAGCTGCTGCCTTGTAGGGGTTTTTGTTTTGGAGGGGGTGGTTATTATATTTTATGAAAACAGTATAGTTGGCATTTGGGGTTGAAGAGGATTTCCATTTGTTGTAATTTTTACTCTTCCCTAGTAGATAAAATGCTAGTCATACCAATTATTCCTCCATAAACCTTAAGTCTAAACATGGAACATCTTCCATAGTGTCCAAATGGCAACTGCCCAAAGGAAGACCTAAATTCAGATGCTCTGAATCATATGAAATTAGACTGCATAAAGGCAAAGATCATGTCTGTCTCATTCACTGTTACCACTCTAACAGCTGGCATAGCACCTTGTACACTGTAGGCACTCAAATATGTTAAATAGATAAATAAGCATATCATTATCCAACTAAATCACAACTAAATTAATAGCCTGGAATTAACATATTTTCTATGAGAAAAGCCCATTTTAATTTTCCCTGACTTCAGTGTACTACAAACAGAAGTCTCTCCAGTTCCACATGTTCAAGTTTGCTAATTAACATAAATTCTTTATAAAGTGTGGCCATTGTGCCAAATCACAAGAAATGTGGCTTACAAATGCTTAAAGATAAAATAAAGATAACCTCAGGGTAGCATACCACAGGTGGCCCAAGATAACCTTCAGTGGCATTCCTTTAGACCTTGTGCTATCTCTTCCTCTGATAGTTCGTAAGCAACTTTTTTAGTACAGAGTTGTGTCTTATTCCTTGGATCCTCCTCAGAGCCTAATACACAAAAGCATTCAACAAATCTGCTGGGGGGAAAATCCACTTCCAACCTCAACTGACAAAATTAATTCAGGTAATTACTCAGGATTAAAATTACACATAAAATATCAGAATCAAAAACCACAGGAATCACCAAGAAAGATCTTTTAAGTTGCATGTCATTAAAAAAAAATGTATCATTAACATCAAATAATTTCACCATGTACTAGAGGGATAAAGAGCTGACACTCAGAAAAGGAGAACATTTAAAACTGAAAGATGACATCCGGAAAGAAGAAAAAAAAAAATCAAAAGTATCTGGATGATTTTCAAAGGGGAAAACATGCAACTCTCTTCTTAACATTCCAGCGAACCATTCCATAGTTGTGACTTTTCTGTGGTACAAACAGCCTCTTAGGGGGCTGATGTGTATTTAGCGTTTCTAAGAGACTGAATGTCAGAATTATAAGTAGCATTTAGAAATCTCAAACCTTAGAAAAGGATACAATTGTAACAATTAAAGTAAGAATTAGGTTTTCTAATCAACTTAACCTGGTTAAAAAAAATCAAGATACAAGTTCATTATCATCCCAGGATCTCTCATTTCCAACAGTCAGTATCCTTTTTATTAAAGAGTCAGCTGTTTGCTTCTTTTTCATTGTCTATACATAACCAACGGCTCTCATTATCCATGGTGAAACTGAGTCAAGTTAGAGACAATTTTGGATCTGGTCTCTCTTCTGGTTATCAAAGAGGCAGAGCTGACCCATTAAGCTGAGAGTGACATACAGAGTAAAACTGTTACTTAAAAGCAGCAATACAGACTTTGCCTTGTGCCAGAAAAGTGTATTTTTCCCCCAATATCTTTTATACTGGGTCTACTTTCTGCCTTT
The DNA here is from genome assembly GCF_057802395.1 of Ceratotherium simum simum. Classification (NCBI taxonomy): domain Eukaryota; kingdom Metazoa; phylum Chordata; class Mammalia; order Perissodactyla; family Rhinocerotidae; genus Ceratotherium; species Ceratotherium simum. The sequence continues at coordinate 57,103,576 of NC_141905.1, read as the reverse complement.
GATAGTAGCTAACTCCTTCTACATCAAGGCTCTGTGAATGGCCCTAAATTTTGGGGTCTCGGGGGTAGAGAATAACAACAGTTATCACTTTCTTAGTGCTTACTATCTGCCAAGCACTGTTCTAAGCACACGTACAGTATTAAGTAACTTGTCCAAAGTCTCATAGCAACACAGTGGAAAGGCTGGGGAATTTATGTACGTACAAACCTGACATAACAGACAGCTGCATGCAACAACTATAGAACAAGGAGGGCTGCTCTGCCCAATAAAAAACCAGCGCACGTATCTTTTAAAATACAATACCAAATCCATGTTCCACCTGGAAACAGGAACATCAATCAGAATGTCCCTTCATACCTTCCCTCTCCCAACTACCACGCCCCACCCGCACTCCTCTGAAGTTGCAGGTTCTTCTGATACACCCTAGGGAAGAAGCCAAGAAGTTAATTAACCTCTAGCAAATAAGCAAATTCGCCTTTTCTGGTTTGGAAAATAGTGGCTAAAGAATCTGACAGCACTTTCCAGGGGGCCGAAATTCATACTAACTGGCACAAGACACGGGATGAAAAGGTGAGGACATCAGCGTTACCTTGTACCGAAGCGCCTGATGAATATCTGCAGCCAGCTGTCCCCGCCACCACTGCCCCTCCAGCTCCATGGGACCGGGCGGCGCGCCTCGCCAGACGCGGCAACTTCAGTCTGCAAGACACACCCCAGACGCGGTCACTGCCACCTCCCTCCACGCGGCCCTCCGCGCCCCCTCCCCGAGGGGTGTGACCTCAGGCCACCCCGGGTGGCTGTGCATCTTCACCTGACTCTCCTAAAACCAGCACCGGTCCAAACCAATTCCCTGACGCCGCACGGAAGGCCCGAGCTACCCAGTCAGGAGGAGCTGGCTTATTTTAGGAACTGCCGGACTGGGTACCGGGCAAAAGGGGGCCAAGTCGAGCCGGAGTTCCCAAGGCGGCCCCGGGTGCGTGCTCGGGACAGGAGGCCGGGGCGGGCCGGCTTCGGGCTCCCGGCGTCCCGGGTCCGAATTCTCCTGCCGGCCCTGAGAAGCGGAGACCTGACACCAGTCACAGCCCCCCTGAGGTGAAAACCTCCCGCGGAGAAGCTCGGAAAAGAATGCCCGCCCGGCTCCGGGTCCCCGCGGCAAGACGGTCGGGCGCTCCTCCTCCCCGGGAGCCTCTCCGCGGCCCCGCCGGGCCCGACGCGCACCCAGGCCGCCGCCTTCTCTTCCTGAGGAGCGCACGGGATCGCGCGGCCCCAAAAAGGCGAACAAAAGGCCGGGCCGGGCGGGTCCGGTGCCCCGCGCCCAACCCAGGCCTGCCGGTCCCCACGGCGGCCTGTCTTACCCGGAACCGCGGCCCTCACAGCCCCAGCCCCGCTGTTGTGCGGGGGACGCCGGCCCCGCTCATGATGCGGACAGTCGGCCGCGAAGCGCCGGCCTCAGCTCGGGCCCAGCGCTGGGGCGCTCGCGCCGCCCATTGTTAAAGAACCGGCAGGCGGCTCGGCGTACAAAGCCAGCGCGGGGGCACATGCGGCCCCGCCGCTGCCAATCTCGTCTCGCGATACAGCCGGGTAACCCGCCCCCCCACCCCAGCCGTCCAATCGGCGGTGGGGCCGGGCCCAGGTGCAGCGCCCGGCGCCGGCTCGCCAGCCCCAGCCGGCCCGGGCAGCATCCCCGGCGGGCCCGGCGCGACCGCGCTTCGCGGTGCCCGAGAGTCGCAACACCACCTACCGCGAAGCCGGCCTGAGGGGCGGGCAGAGGTCGGAAGAGAGCGCCGGGGAGATTATAACGTTGATCATCACTCCGGTGGCCAATCCGGTCATGCCACTCACCTGCTGAGAACTTTGGATGGCTCCCCGATGCCCGCGGAGGAAAGTGATGCCTCAGCTTGGCGTTTAAAACCCCTCACAGCATGGATTCAATCTGCCTCATCTCACATTACAACAGCCCCATACATTCTACGGGCTGCTCAATGGGTTTATCGGTCCATCCGTATGTGCTTTAGCTGTTTCCGCAGCCCCTAAAGCCCCTTTCTCTGTGAATTCTGCTGTCTCTTAAATTCCACCTCAAAACCTACTCCTTCTTCTAGAAACCTAATCTCTTTTCCCTCCTTATTTCCTTTGCTTTAGACATTCCTAAGAGCTTTGAATGAACCTTTAGTAACCTAGTTTGTCATATCCATAGTGGATGTAATTAACTATGTGGTCGTAAATCAGGAAACTGCAAAACTGGGGAAACACTCCAACATCAATTAAGGTGATGTGGGACCTGAAATGTGATTAGCAGAAATCTAATCAATTGTATTTTAACCTGTTTGGTGGAATATCACAACAGAAGTGGATGCTCAGACCAGGACAGTGATCCTCACTTTTCTGAGAATGTAGATCAACCTCTCTTAATATTAAAAAATAAATCATGGAACTCTATCCCTTTTACTTAGAATCCCTTGTCCCAAAAGACTCATGATAAAGAGCTGCTAGAAAGTGAGGAATGTATGTTACATGAATCTGAGTTTTATTTATCACAATGACATCTTCATAGACTTGAAGAACAGCTGCAGATATGTATGTGAGCCATGCAAGACAATCCTTATGCCCAGGAGAACAGATAAGGAAAACTCAGAAGCACAGGCAGAGCCCTGCCTAGCCCAGCATTGTCCAGGGAGAGGCTGCCCAGGCCTATCTCAGTTAGGGATTCCCTAGAGAGGAGATGGGACACTTCAGGCTAAAAGCCATTTACAATGGCATTTAAATAGTACCTGCCTCCTCAAGTTCCAACTCATGTGCACTAAGCAACTTTATGACAATAATTTGGCTTCCCAATAACTTAAATGTCCAGGGCCTATATAAGAACTCTTTCAGAAAAATGGGTCACAGACTATAATCATCAATATAATAAGTAGGTTGTCTCTCATGGTTTCTACTTCGAAGATGTTATTCACTGGGAGATATTTGTTCAGAAATCATTCTCACTATTTTCTGGATTTGCCTCATATGATGAAAGGACTTTAATTTCATTCATTTTATAGATCAATGTGTGTGCGTGTGTGAATATATATAATTTGCCCAAGTGTCTCTTAGATTATAAATCTCTAAATTGCAAAATTCAGGTTTAGTATAATTTCTTCATTAATTCCTTTAGGACACAATTAGGTATGACCTTAATTCCTAAATAAAATAAAGTCTGCTCTCATAGAGTTTATATTCTAGTGGGGAGAGAGAAATACAATAAATGAACAACAACAAAGTCACATGGTGACAAGTACTGTGAAGAAAGATAAACAGAAAAAGAATAGAAAGTGACAGTGGGTGAGCATTGTTTTATGATAAGATAGGGGTGCAAAGGTCTGAGGGAGGTGAGGAAGCATGCAGATATCTGGTGGCTAAGTGTCCTGGGCAGAGGGAACAGCAAATGCAAAGGCCCTAAGGAGAAGGCATGTTTGGAATGAACATGAGACCAGCGTATGCCTGGAGTGAAGAGGAGATAGGAAGGGCATTCCAAGTCTTGGAAGTAGTGATCAGCAAAGATATGAACAGATGGAAGTAAAAAAGGCAGAACTTCTACATAACGAGCAGAGTAAGGAAACTGCAAAGAGTCCTGTGTGCCTGTAGCATAAGGCACAAGGTTTGGCAAGAGATGAGAGTGGGACCAGATTCTCTGGAGAGCTTCTGTAATTCACTGAACTTTAGGCAGTGAAAGCCACTGATTTAAAATTGTTTAGTTTTTTAAAATGAATGCATGCAAAAGGTAAAACATTCAAACAGTAGAAGAATGTATACAGTGACTAGCAAGTCTCCCTCCCTCCCCTGATTCCACTTCTTCCTAGAGGCAAAATTACTACTATTTTCTTTTGTACCCTTCCAGGCATATCTAGGTATTTATAACCATGCATGTACATAACCCCTTTGCGCCATTTTGTGCACAAATGGTAGTACGTTCCACTCTGTTGTGTACCTAGCTTTTGTCACATAATATATTTTGGTGAACATTCAGTAACAGATGTTCTGGATTCCTTTCAGTGGTTACATTATATTCCACTGGGTGCAAAGGACTGAAAGCCAGAAGCCCTGGGCTCTGGTTCTTGGTTCTTGATTTGTTGCTTCCCAGTGGAGTGGCTTATGCAGGTCATTTCCCTCCTCTGAGACTCAGGTCCATCACCTATAAAGTGAACTGAGTGATGACTAAGATTGCTTCTGACTTTAACATTTTAGGTTCTTGGCTCTTGCCTCACACATGTTGCAGTCTTCTGTATGGAAAGAGGCCCGACACTCCCCGTAAAGCTCTGATTATTATCCAGTTTTAAAGGTTTTAAATTTAAAGTGCATCAAGGTAATTCAAGTAAACCCACTAAGAAGTCAAATATTTCCAAAAGGCATATAATGAAGAGCAATGGTTCCTTGTTTCACCCCTCCCCATTCCCAAGTCCCATTCCAAAGAGGTAACCACTTTGAACTCTTTTAGCTATTTCTCAGTGTTTGCTATCATCTTTCAAAATAACATGTTTATATTATGATTTCGAGTTGTCATTTTTAGATATATTAACATATTGTTCTGGAAAATTAAGATTTAGATGCTTTACATTGCCTTTCACACATACATTTCCCCCTTCCTCTGTCTCCCTAATATTACTTTAACACATTTTTGTGTACATCAATTTTCAGTTGTTTTCACTGTTAGGACGACATAAACATTGTTCACTGTTGAGCCACAGGGTATCCTATAATTACTACTTTCCTTTTTGTTTTCCTGGAATTTTTTCTTTTTTTTTTTTTTTGTTTGGCTTTCTTCAAGTCTATATCTAAATTTTCTGTATCCTCCAATAGCTCTGAAAAATGCCTCAATTCAACTTCAGTCAAGCCTATCAGAAAATCCATTGGTTCTACCTTTCCCCTCTTGATTTATCCTCCTGGGCCCATCTACCCTGACCCTTCGACTCCAAATATTGATGGGTTCTCTCTAGAGGTGAAGACAGCTGCCTATCCTGGGTTAGATCCCTGTTTCCAGGATCCCATGTCTTTCTCTTCCTTGGTTTATATACTCCAGTAGCTTTCTGAGAAAGGGTGCCTGGGAGGCAAATCTTTTGAGAGCTTGTATACCTGAAAATATGTGTAATCTACCCTCACACTTGGTTGTTTGGCGAAGTACGAAATTCTAAACTGGAAACCATTTCCCTTTGTAATTTTGAAGGCTTGCTCTAATGTCTTCTAACTTCCAGTATTGTTATTGGGAAATCTGATGCTGTCCTGATTCTTGTTATTTTGTAAGAAACTTGAAACCTATTCTATCTGGATTTCTCTGTGACCTCAGTGATCCGGTTTTACAATGATATATTTTGGTATGGGTCATTTTTCATGCATTGTTCTGGGCACTCAGTGGGGCCTTTTATTCTAAGACTTAGAAACTTCAGTTCTGGAGATCTTCTGGAATTAATTCGTTAGTAATTTGCTCTCTTCCATTTTCTCATTTCCTGCTTTCTGAAACTCATATTATTCAGACCTTGGATCTCCTAAGCTGATCTAAATTTCTTATTTTGCTTGCCTATCATCTCTTTCTTTGTCCTTTTGTTCTCTTTTGGGGAGATTTCCACAACTTTCACAATACAAACCTTTATTTTGGATTTTTTAATTGGATTTTAAATTTTCTACTATTTTCCAACAGCTTTTTCATGTTCTCAGATTATTTTTTTATATAGCATCCTATTCTTGTGTTACAGATACAAGATTTTCTCTTATTACTCTAAGGATATTAAAGTTTTCTTTTAAATAAATTTTTCTTCTCTCTACATTCATTGTCTCTGTTTCATCATGGTTTCTTTTGTTTTAATATTTGATTCACATATTAGAGGGTTTCCTCAGATGTGTGCTGATCTTTGGCTGTCAGTTCAAATTTACAAGTGAGGCTTTAAAAAAATATTAGAATCTCTGAGTGCATTAGTGGGGCTTACTGAATGGCAGGCTTCGCAGTAACAATCTAGGAATTCTTGATTAAGAATCTATGGGTCCTAGATTAAGAGACCCCCCCACCCCAAATCTTTTCTCCTTGATAGGTCATTTCCTCCAAGCAGTACCCTCTAATTTTCTGCCAAGGGAATAGGGAGGTGATATAAGACTGGCTAATGACGTTTGGAGGCTACATGGAGAAGCAGCCTAGAAGGCTGTCCTCACCATAGAGTAACCAGACTTTCACATAATCTCTCTGTTCTCAGTAGACTACCCCCTTCCCCACAGTTCGACCTCTTTAGAACATAAACTTCCAGTCTTCTAGTGTTGGAAGGTAGAGTTGCCTGGCTACAAAGCGTGAAAAGGCTATCTTATGGTTTAGTCATTCCTTTTACAGACTTTTAACCAATGCTCCTATTTTCAGCTCACCTCACATCTCTACTCCTACCTCCATTTTGAAAGTGTCCTAGGTCCTGAGTCTTTCTGAGGTTCTTGTTGATTTCCAACACTCCCAGCATCCCTGAGTCTACAGGCACTTTATTTTCAGCTTTCTCTGGTCTGGTAAATTGGTTATCATATGTGTATCTACTTTCCCGTTTCCAAGCTTTTATTCACCCTTGTGGTCCACTTGAGAGGGAGCAGAGATAAATTCTGTGCTCAATCTGCTATATTTAACTCAAGTGAAGTTGAATTATTTCCAAGAAAATCTGGCATTTCTTTTTTATTTTATTTTATTTTTTTTTGGTGAGGGAGATTGGCCATGAGCTAACATCCGCTGGCAATCTTCCTTTTTGCTGAGGAAGATTGGCCCTGAGCTAACATCTGTGCCCATCTTCCTCTATTTTGTATAAGGGATGCCGCCTCAGCATGGCTTGATGAGTGGTGCATAGGTCCACACCCGGTATCCAAACCTGCAAACCCCAGGCCACCAAAGCAGAGCACGCGAACTTAACCACTACACCACTGGGCTGGCCCTTTTATTTATTTATTTATTTTAATATTTCAGAAGTATGTTTAATATCTGTAGCTCTGTTGGTTCTACCTCCAAAATATATCTTGAGTTGGTCTATACTGTATTACTTTCCTACAAACTGTGTGGCTCAAAACAACAGAAATTCATTCTCTCACCGTTCTGGAGGCTAGAAGTCCAAAATCAGGTGTCAACAGGCTCCTCTGAAGGCTCTAGAGAAGAATCCCTCCTTGCCTCTTCCTAGCTTGTGGTGGCATCCAGCAATTCTTGGTGTTCCTTGGCTTGTAGCTGCATCATTCCAATCTCTGCCTCCCTCCTCACATGGCTTCCTCTCTGTATCTGTGCCCTCTCCTCTTCTTGTAAGGACACCACTCATTGGATTTAGGGCCCATCCTAATCCAGTATGACCTCATCTTAACTAACTGCATCTGCACAGACTCTATTTCTAAATAAGGTCACATTCTAAGGTTCTAGATAGACACAAATTTTGTAGGGGGCACTATTCAACTCACTACAACTACTACTGGTGTCCACTCTTGACATCCTGGTTCAAGGCACTATCACCTCTCATTTGGACTTGTACAATAGTTTGTTAACTAGTCTTATTACCACTACTCCTGCCCCTCTCCAAAATATTCACCACCTAGCAGTTACAGCAGTCATAAAAAGGTAAATCATACTTGTTACGAGCTTAATATGGAAGAGTTCCTAGATCACATTTCCAAACTGCTTTAGAATAATGCAGAATGTTAAGGATAGTTTTTAAGGCTATTTTTAAAAATGGGGGCCAGAATATGTAGAAATTTATAATCTGAAATCTACAAGGAGGTATTCCAAATTTAAAATACTATATGACAATGTTCCACTTCTGGGTAAGATGGTTGTGATGGTTAATTTTCAATTTTATGTGTCAACTTGACTGGGGCATCAGGCGCCCAGATATTTGGTCAAACATTATTCTGGGTGCGTCTGTGAGAGTGTTTTTGGATGAGATTAACATTTGAATCAGTAGACTGAGTAAAGCATATTGCCCTCCTACTATGATCTGGGTTTTTTTTGTTTTGTTTTTTTTTGGTGAGGAAGATTTGTCCTGAGCTAACATCTCTTGCCAATCTTCCTCTTTTTGCTTGAGGAAGGTTGTCCCTGAGCTAACATCTGTGCCAATCTTCCACTATTTTGTATGTGGGACGGTGCCACAGCATGGCTTGATGAGTGGTGTGTATGTCCACGTCCAGGATCCGAATCAGCCAACCCGGGGCCGCCGAAGTGCAGCATGGGAACTTAACCTCTATGCCACCAGGCCGGCCCCTATGATCTGTTTTTATTCACAACACTTCTGATACTAAAATATCTGGGTTTTTTGCTTGTACTAACCAATTCATCAACTCTCTAGAGACTAACAGTCCCATAATTCAATTCAGTTCTGACACTATCTACCTGGAGTTAGTGTCAGATCCCACAAATTAAGGGTTCAGTCCCATAAGACTGCCCCTACTGTACACATGAATTGCATGTCCTGGGCCTCCCATACTTCTGACTGACTAGCTCTAAATCAAGGGTTCCTATCACCCCCTACTTGGGTTCAGTAATTTGTTAGAACAGCTCACAGGACTCAGGAAAACACTTTACTTACTATTACTGGTTTATTATAAAGGATACAACTCAGGAACAGCCAGATGGAAGAGATGCATAGGGCAAGGTATGGGGAAGGGGTGTGGAGCTTCCATGCCCTCTCTGGGCAGGTCGCCTTCCCAGCACCTCAATGTGTGCACCAACCCAGAAACTCTCTGAACCCTGTTGTTTTGGAGTTTTATGGAAGTTCCATTATGTAGGCATGGTTGATTAAATTACTGACCATTGGTAATTAACAATCGCCAGCTCCTGTCCTCTCCCCAGAGGTCAGGGGATAGGGCTGAGAGTTCCAACCCTCTAAACACATGGTTGGTTCCAGCCCCCATTCTGAAGCTATCTAGGGGCCCATCAAGAGTCACCTTATTAGTATAAACTCAGGTATACTTGAAAGAAGCTTATTATGAATATCAAAAGATACTCCTCTCATCCCTGTCACTCAGGAAATTCCAAGGGCTTTAGAACCTTTGTGTCAGGAACTGGGGACAAAGACCAAATATATATTTATTACATCACAATATTATACCTCCATAATGTAGGTAGCCCTCATTCAATTAGTTGAAGGCCTGAATAAAACAAAAAGGCTGACCCTCCTGTGAGTAAGAAGGAACTCCTCCTGCCTGACCGCTTTGAGCTGGGACATAAGTCCCTTTCTGCCTTCAGACTCAAACTGAAACATTGGTGCTTCATGGGCCTGCTGGCTTTCAGACTGGAAATTACACCATCAGCTCTCCTGGGTCTCAGACCTTCAGACTCAGAGTGGAACCATGCATCAATTCTCCTGGGTCTCTAGCTTGCCAACTGCAGACTTGAGACTTCCCAGCCTCCATAATTGTGTGAGCCAATTCTTTATAATAAATCTCTTTATATATAGATAGATAGCATAAAGGCAGAAGGGTAAAGAAGTCTATATGGTGGTAATACAATATAGAAGTTCTACAATCCACTAAAGTGGTAAAACGTAGGTTCTAAGTAGACTGTGAAAAGTTATGTATAGTATAATCCCTAGAGAAAACTCTAAAAATATATACAAAAAGATACTGTAAAAAATATAATAGATATATTAAAATGAAACACTGAGAAATGTTCAAATAACCTAATAAAGTAGGAAAGAGAAAACAGTGGAACAAAAACAGAGAGAACAAATGGAATACAAATAATAAAATGGTAGACCTAAGTTAAAACATAAATAATTACATGAAGTGTAAACAGTCTATATATACCAGGTAAAAAAGAGATTGTCAGAAGGTATAAAAAGAAAAAATAACCCAACTATATGCTATGTACAAGAAACTCACTTCAAATATAATAAGTACATTAAAAATAAAAAGACATATGTGTATATCTATGTGTGTACACATATACATACACACACACATAGATATACACACACACACATATCAGGTAAACACTAATCCAAAGAAAGCTGGAGTGGCTACATAAACATCAGACACAATAGACTTCAGAGCAAAGAAAATTACTAAGAATCAAGAGGCACACTGCACAATGACAAAAGGAATAATTCATCAAGAATACATAAATCCTAAATATGTGTGCATCTAACAACAGAGCTGCAAAATACATAAAGCAAAAACTGACAGAACTGAAAGAAAAAATAGACAAACTCATAATTACAGTTGGCAACTTCAGTACTCTTCTTTCAGTAACTCATTGAACTAGTAGACAGAAAAGTAGCAAGGATACAGAAAAACTAAACAACACTTTCACCAACTGGATCAAAAGATATCTCATCAGTAGGATAATGGTTGAATAAACTATAATAAATAATATTTATAACCAGGGCTACCACATACTACACAGTTCCAGAGGTCCTTGCACATAAATTAGAGTTGTGTGGTGCATAAACTACTTAAGTGTATGTAGTGGTCCTGCTCACGCTTTAGAATACTATGGATCCTTAAAAGAATTAGTTCACACATAGTATTTGCACTATATTCAAAGCAGAAAAGCAACATCCAGAAAAGCATAATTAATGTGGTCCCATTTTTATAAAACAAACAGAAACATCTGCATATATGTGTATACACGTATGTACATATATATACATATATTTGAGAATGTTGGTAAATGGAAGGATACATACTTGGTTGGCAAGGGGGTGGGTGTGGTAAATAATGTGGGTGAAGAAGGGGAGGACAGTAGGACAGGGACCCAAGTGAAAAAGGAAAAGAAAAATAAAACCTGCACTTAAAAAATATAATCACATTTATGCACTTATATAAAATAATGAGTATCTGTAAAAATAATTTTTAATGTAGTCTCAAATAAAAAAAGGAAAAATATTATTTTATTAAGTGACTTAAAACCTTTCAATGATTTGCACTATTGTACTTTAAATAATCTGAACTTCTTACCGTGACCTATGTGATCTGGCCCTTGTCTATCTCTCCAACCTTATAGGCTACTCCTCTCCCCTCCCCAGGTAAGTTTCTTTCTGGACTCAAGGGCTTTGCAATTGCAGTGTCCTCTGCCTGAAGGAAAGGACTATTGCCACGGGTCTTTGCATGACTGGCTTCCTCTCATCTGTGGAAGCCACAGATGCCTACCCAATAGCCATCCTCTCCTTCTTCCTCACCAATAGAACGCTGATTTCATTGGGAGAGCAATATGTCCATTTAAAATAATTGATCTCCCAGCCTCTCTTGTGACTAGGAGTGATACAATTCTGGCCAATGGAATATAAGTAGAAGTTACCACACACAGCCTCCTGGGAAGCTTTTTAAAAGGGTCAAACCAGTTGTATCCTCCCCTTTCCCTTTCTGCATTTTCTTGCCATGAAAATGGTTGTGAGGCTAGAGCCAAGGATCTCAGTGTGGTTCCCAGATCAGCAGTCTCAGTATCACCTGGGAACCTGTTACAAATGCAAATTATCAGGCCCCACCCCAGATCCACTGAATCAGAAACTCTGAGGGTGGGACCAGCAATCTGTTTCAACAGGCTCTTCAGGTGATTCTTATGCATGCTGAAGGTTGAAAGCCACTGAGCTACAGGGTAGAAGCCTCCTTAGAGCTAGCTAAAAAGATGGATGAAGACTAGTGCATCTCTGCCATCACAGAACAGTTGTACCAGGCTTGGACTGCCTCCTCTGGACTTGGCAGTTGTGTAAAAAAGTAATCCCTATTTGGTTAAGCTACTGTGATTAGGTTTGTTACGTGCAACTGAATGCAATTCTAATTGATAAATCATCTTTTAAATTTCAGTGGAAACATTATCTCTTTAGAGAGGGCTTCCCTGACTACTCTGCTTATACCCTCCATCTCCACCAAAGCCCTTCTCCATCATGCTGTCCTATTTGTTTCCTTTATGGCACTCATCACACCCTGAAATGATCTCACTTACTTGCTGTTTATTTGCTTATGGCCTGTTCCCCCTGTAAGAATGGAAGCTTCACAGGGGTAGGACCTTTGTCTTTTTACTGCAGTACTCCAGCACATATTGAAGTGTCTGGAACATAGTGGATGCTCTGGAATTATTTGTGGAATGATTTAAAGAACTTTAAAATTACATGTTACATTTAAAATCATGTATTTTTAAAACAGTCAAATGAAAACATGGTTCATTACAGACAATACACAATTTTCAAGAAAAAATTTTAGTTGAGAAACACATACACATGCAAAAAAAATGCATATAGTACAGAAAGGTCCTCCATGCTTGCCTATGAACACTTTCTACCTTATTCTTAAGTGACCTATCAATTCTGAAACCATAAACAACTAACAAAATAGCTATGTAAACATTCAAAGTGCCACAGAAATGAACTACATGAATTCAGCATTTCTTTGGCAACCTCTGTCTTTCCATTGATATCATTTTGTGCTACCTCAATCAATGTGGGAGACTTGTTAACAACAAAACTTCATATAGCCTTTAGATACAGACATTCAAATAAAAGCAAAAATTCTAATCTGTTTTCTTATGCACGCCAGAAGACACACACAATTAGGTTTTAACCTTGGAGAAAAAACATTCTCTTCACCTACATCTCTACTTTTTTTACTCTTCTAGTAATCTTAAGTTTGGTCCAAGACTAACATCACTGCAAATAAATGAGGTCTTCTCTGGCACCAGCCTATGCAGGTGTATTGGGGGACAGGATACAGACTGAGGGTTCCCTGAAGGTGAATTTGGGGCCTCTGCCCTCTGCTTGTGAGAGTGACCCAAGAAGCCCCAGTGCTCCTGCACTGGGAGAGGTGAGTTTTCTTTCTCTTACTTCTACCTCATATAAAACTGCTCTCATCAACTTTTGGAAATCTGTATCCTTTGATTAAAAAAAAAGTTGTTATGTAACATTTAAGTAAACTCTATAAATACTTTTCTCAATGAAGCACAAACAATCGAATACAAGAAAGTACAGTGCTTCCTTCTTAGATCCCTGTCCATTCTTTCTTGAGGTGCTCATAGGATCTAGATGGGCCTCCTTGGGGCCACCTTTGGGAAAGGAAAGCAGCAGAAAAGTGCCAGAGGCAGAATGCGGGGCTGCTCACTAAGGAAAAAAGGAGCCCTGAGATTTAGTAAGACCATTTTCTCCTTTTCTCACAGAATCAGGAAAGCATATTAGATAGTTTTCTGAGAGTCTCTTCCAAATACTTGGAGCTGAAAGGACTTCAGGTCAGTAGCATCCCAAGTGAAACCTTTTGAGAAGCCCCCAGAAGCTGACCTCAGCCCTCAACCCAACATGGCAGATTTTCCTCTTATTCTTAACCAGTGAAATAATCTTTTATCTTATGAGAGGCCTTTAAAGACCTTAGGTTTCTACTTGAATAACTTCTACCTGGAATTGCATCAGAACCAGCATCAAAGGCACCAGCCTCACTTGAGTAACGACAACATTCTATAAGGCAGGGTACTCACTCTTAACATATCATTAGAATTACCTGGGGAGCTCACTTAAAAGAATGTAGGTTCTGGAGCTCCACTTCCAGAAGTTCTGATTCAGTAGGTCTTGGGTGGGATGTGGGAATCTGCATTTTCAACAAGGTGATTTTGATGGAGGTGGTGTGAGGCCCACAACTGAGTACCACTGTCTTTAAAGGGAAAGGCCAGAATTGCTTCTTTCCCAGAATAAGATCTACTGTAGACAGTAACCCAAGGCTGCCAGACTGCCCAAAAGGTCCTCCATGTAGAGGTCTCCAGTGAGGAGGTCATCTAGACTCGTCCTCAAAGACTCAGGAAATGAGTCTCCATGCTGCCCAACTCTATAAGTGAACCAAAAACTGAGCTCACACTTGGCTAGACTTGAGGATAAGTGGCAAAATTCCAAAGTTCCAGAAAAGTTTTGTTTGCTTCTGGTCTGAGGGCCCATAGTATTAGCTTTTCCTTTCCCTTCTTCCTTTTCACTGATGTCGAGCTAAGGAAGCCAAATACACCCACACAGATAATATGTTGTTTGGGTATGGGTGAATGTATACAGCTAGAGCAAATTCTGTCTGGGGAAATTCAGAGGAGTGAATTCCAGTTTGATACACGGCATCAATAACTGACTGTACATCAGTGTATGGCATCTGGATAGGAAATCCTGCGACCTGGACCAGAGACAGAATAACACGTAAACCCATGTTACAATTACGTACGTAATCGGGAATTACCGTATGCAAAAAGATTACAGAAGCCTCAATAAATGGCAGTCATAAAATAATAATAATATTTCATTACTATGAAATGGTGCTTACTATGCTCTAGGTACAGTGCTAAATGCTTCATATACATATTTAATCCTCAAACAACCTTATGAGGTAGGTTCTATTATAATCCCCACTTTACAGAAAGAGAGGAGCAAAGCCAGGTCTGTCTGATGCCAGAGCCTGCACAGTTAGCATTCCACATACTTGTATCCCTTCTAGAATTGCAAACTGCCAAGAAATTACTTGATCCTACAAATGAGGGATTTAAGTGAGCATTTTGGAAGAATTTATTTAACATTGATTCAGTTTATATTTATTAAGTGACTATGTGATAGGATTAAGGGTTACGGAACATGGTCCTATGTAAAATTATCTATTTAAGAATACACAGACAAGAATCATAAATCTCTTTCAAGCTTTAGATTGCTTACTTTAAGAGGCTTTTCCTGGTCCTTAGATCTGTTCACATGCTCTTCCCATATGGTTGCATAGTACACTGTCCTTCTCTAGCTTACTTAATAAAATATATTGCAATTACATGTTTTCTGGTCTGTCTCTCTAGCCCATAGTCTCTGTGAATGCACAAGACTGTATCCGTCTTGTTTACTGTCATAACCCTGGTGCCTAGCACAATGCCTGGTACATAGAATACAAATAAATAATTAACATTTACTAAACACTTGCTAAGTGCTAGATGCTATGGCATTAGCTCACTCACTCCTCACCACAACCACAAAACAGATGACTACTTTTATCCCTGTTTATCTTGCCCCATGGGGTAGAAAATATAGAGAAGTTAGGTAACTTGGTTAAAGCTAGTGAGTGGCTGAGCCAGGATTTGAACCCAAGCTGCAGGATTCAGTCCAAGCTTATGATTGTGTTATTAAATAGTCAGATAATTCTACAAAGGAACTCCAAATTTTAAACCTTGGCTTATATTTATGCTTTGTTTATTTGTTTACTCCCTAGTTCTATTAAAAATAAACCAAAACAAAACAACTTCCTCCCTATTTATGAATGGTGTCTGCAGATCCCTCCCTGGCAGCCTAAGTCCTCAACTCGCAACAGATTCCCTCCTTTCTTCTCTCAGAGGGTTTCCCTAGGAGACTTTGTCTAGTTTATTGGATGGTAGGGCGAAGGAATCTCACTCTTGGGAAGCTGAAGCTTTCAAAGACCCACTGGGCCAGTTCACAGGGAAGAGGAGGTGAGAGGATTCCTAGAACTGGGGGCGGGGAGGAGGAGAAGAGGAGGACCCTAACAATACACCAAATGCCCATGATGTTTGGTTAGAGACTTGTTGAGTTTGAGATGCTTTCTTACCATCCAGGAGATGTCGAATGTGTTGGTGAATATGTAAGAGAGGAGGTCAGGAGAGAAGTCCAGGCTGGATGTATAAACTTGAGAATAATTTGCATAGAGAAGACATTAAAGCTTGCCTGGAGTCTTCTTGCCCAGAACTAAGGACTGGGAATCCATTCTATTACTACCATCTAGAGATTATTTTTTAGTTTCTTAATTACAGATGGTTTCCTTTTGGGCATCTCTTTCCCAAGTTTGTGGTTTATATATCATAAAACATATGACTGATTCCAAGAAAACGTCATGCAATGTGGTCAGGGTAATAGTTGTTCACCACATTTGAAATTTCTCCGTCTATAAGTAAATGCATTTCAACACCATAGCATCCATTGTCTAGGATCAAGATAAAAGGCATTTTGGGGATACTTAAGATTTCTATTATCCAGCAATTAACAACATAGATAAAACAAATGTCATTAACACATTAAATCATATACAAACCCAATAAAATTGTAGTAGTCTTTCAAATTCACTCTCTTCTTCGGATAAAACAAAGCTTCCGGTGCCAAGTTCTAACTTAGGAAGGATTTGTTGCAAAATAAAAGTACACTGTCGATTCCAACGTGTTGGCTGTTTAGGTCGCCATTCCATCATTTTACATTTCAGAGTCCTTTCAATCCTGAGGTAAGAATGTAAAGATTATTTTACGACAAATTGCAACTCATTTAATAAATGTGAAAAGAGTTTTGTTACTTTTACTCAAGTATGAGAATGATATTTTTTTGACTTAGGAGGAAACCAGACCACTATGGCTAGGGATATCTGCCATCATTCTCATTAATCAAGTCTGGGAGAAGCAGGCTCTTGCTTGGCTTGGGAAAGCAAGAAGCTTCCTGAGGTAGCTAGCAATTAGATCTCAAAGGCATTTCTCTTCTCCAGTTACCTGTGTGTAGGCAGCTGCCCACTGGGTGTGATTTGACAACACCTACCGTCTGATTACTGAGCTGACATTTCTATTCTCCAAGACCCTCCTTTGACATAAAACATTGTGTTTCCAAGAAAGTGCCTTTACCAAAATGCAGATATCTGGTCTAGGATAATGTTATCTGGGATAGGTTTCTTAGATTAGTTAATTCAGCAAGCAGAGTTGGGAGGAAATGAGGCACTGGACTGATAAGTACGATGATCAGTTTCCCCTATTAGAATGTACGCTCCATAAGGGCAGGGATTCTTGCCTGTATATGCAGCCCCTAAAACAGTCCCTGATAATGAACTGTTATGGGGAGGGGAGAGAAGTGGAGCACAGGGTGAGTTGGTTGATGGGGCCCTCCTGGGAAGCCTCTCCTCTGTGCAGAATCAGTGTGTGCTATAGAAGAAGCCTCGGGGAGTCTCCTCTTGGCTGAGTCTATAGTGTAACTGAGTAGTTGGGAGTTTGCAGAGAGTCTCAGTATCAGCTGTGCATCAGAATCTTCTGTAGGACTTTATGGAAATGTTTCACCTCCAGATATTGATTCAACAGGTCTGGTCTGGGACCCTGTCACCTGTATTTTTAAATAGTTCTAGAAGCGATTCTAATGAGAACCAGAGGTAGGAACCATTTCCCTACTGCATTTCTTCCTTTTTTGTTAAGAATTGGGGAAGAAGAAGGAGTCTAAGAGGTGGGGGCTGCATGTTAGTGAGAGAAGGGAGTGGCAAAATGATTTCTGTCTTGCTCTGTTTTGGTTAGTTGGTAGTGGCTTACATGCCA
The DNA here is from genome assembly GCF_057802395.1 of Ceratotherium simum simum. Classification (NCBI taxonomy): domain Eukaryota; kingdom Metazoa; phylum Chordata; class Mammalia; order Perissodactyla; family Rhinocerotidae; genus Ceratotherium; species Ceratotherium simum. The sequence goes on along the minus strand of NC_141905.1, from coordinate 57,086,337 downwards.
GCCTGCTGTGTCAGCATGAGTCACTGGAGGCAGTTGGATCTAGAAGCTTCTGACACATCTGGAGTAGGAGTGAGGCCTGCTGCAAAGGTAAGTCTCTGGGCTTGACTGAACAACTCCTTAGGGCACGTGTGTGTGCACGCGCGCGTGCATTTGGGGAAGGGGGGAGTGCCTATGAGGGACAGTATTGATGCCTCTACCTCCCAACTTGGATGTTTTTACCATATCCCAAGTTGTAGGCCATTTATCTTCATGTCCTTTCAAAAAGTATTAGCTACTGCATTATTATTGCTATAGGCCCAAAAGGTGTCTGTGTTGAGAACTTCCCAACAGTAGCCCACAACGTTTTCCAGAAGCAACCATTTTTAACTTGGCCTGTCTTTTCAAGGAGTGTCCTGGATGGCAGAGGGACTGTTTTTTGATTCATGTACCAAGAGACAGTTGACTCAATGGAAGTAACTATTATAATCTCCATTTCATTGCCGAATCTAATAGGTCTTTCAAGAGACTGGATTAGAGAACTGAAAGATGGCTGAACGAGAGATTAGGGAGAAAACACAGTAATCATAATATATAAGTAAAGATCATACCTGTTCTTCAGATCTTCTACCATGATTTTATTAGTATCAGAATAAATTATTTCTTCAGGCTGAAATACAGACAACTGAAAGTCAGAAAAGATTCTAGGGAGACCATATTTACATCACAGTCACCCCAGGAGTGCTAATTATAATGAGGGGGAACTCAAATCAGTCTCATGTGGCAAAAACACTCAATCGCAGAGGCACAAACATAGATCCCAGTGTTTCCTTTGATTTTAATACTACTTTGCCAGAGCATGGGACGGGGAATGGATTTATAAAAGATATTTTTCATGGGTAAGACAGATCTGCTGCCCCCATTCATTTATTCAAACAAGCATTTGACAGGCTTATTGATTCTACCAGATAATCTCTGGCAGCTGCATTGGCCTCTTCTACTTATTAACTGTCACCTTGGTGAAGTTACTTAACTTCTCTGAGTCTCAGTTACCACATCTTTAAAAGAGGGACAATAATAGCACCTACTTCTCTGGGGTCTTGTGAAGATTTTAAAATAAAGTTATACATGTAAAGCCTGGCACATATTCCTCAATAAACATCAGATATTATTGTTATTATTACTCTTCTAACATAATTTATCGTCTTCCTTCTTTGATTGAGTATTCATTTCTTGCAGCTGGCAGCCGCCAGGTCTTTATGTTTGCATGTGTGCGTGCATGCGCGCGCGCGCACACACACACACACACACACACACACACAGAGTCCATTTCAATCTCCGCTGTCTGCCCCTTTGCTCCAGGCACCCCACCAACAGCAGACAGCAATGCTCTACCATGTTCTCCCCCTGAGCAGGATTTGCTGGGAGGAGGGGAGGACTTTTCAAGTCCACCCCAGTCCCAGCCCAGCCCTCCCTGCAGGGCTCACATAGACAAGAGTGAGGGGCTAGGTTTAGACAGTTTCTACTTTGAGTATTTCTCAGCTGAGAAATAGAGGCAGCTGTAGAGACAGAGACAGATGTTTCTCCCTCATGAGTGGAATGAGGGTTGTGCAAAAAGAGGGCAACACTTGTTAGGCCTCTAGGTCCTGGAAAATTTCAGGAGTGATTTGAAAAGTCTCAGTCTGTCAGGTGATGATCTAAACCAGTGGTTCCCAAATGGTGGCTCCCAGACCAGCAACCTCAGACCTGGAAACTTGTTAGAGGTACCAATTCTCCACCCCCACCTCAGACCCACTGATTCATAAACTCTGGGGGTAAGTCCGAGCAATCTGTGTTTCAACAAGCCCTCCAGGTGGTTTTGACACCTGCCATGGTTGGAGAACCACTAGATTAGAGAACAGGCTCAGGCACAGGGAGTTTCCCCACAAGAGAACATGGCAGGAGATGGGAGATACTGAAGAAAGGGAAGTGTGAACTGTAGTGTCATCTTGCAGGAGCCACCAACTATCCCAGACAGGACAGGTAGACTGAATTCCCTGATTGCTGTCACTATCCACTGTCTGCCCCTCCAAAATATCTCCCTTCCCCTAGGTGCCCCCACCCTCCCCTGGCAACTCTTGTGGATTAGTTAGGCCACCTTCAGGCCTGAAAAAGAGGCCTGGGTTATATTGACTTGATAAGTTTATGGGGTATTATTTCACTTTCCTTTTCTGACAAAGGCCCCTTTCTTTCATGGAATTCATATCCTTTTAAACTTCAAGAAGATTTCCCTGTTAACTCCATCTCTGAATACATGTTCTCACCATTCAAATTTGTGTTCTCAAGTGTGATAAAAAAGTGTTCACTATAGATAGTGGTTTATTCTGGTATGTGTGTGGCAAGGCAGAAGATTGAAGGCCATTAACCCACAGGAAAGAAATCAGTAGAGATACAAGTCAAATGCAACTATGACTTTTATATATAAAGATTCTACTTGACAAAAGGTTTAGTTTCCACCCTTAGCCAGAGTGCTTTTAAAAACACAACTTTGATAAAACAGCATGGTACTGGTACAAAAACAGACACACAGATCAATGGAACAGAATTGAAAGTCCAGAAATAAAACCTCATATCTATGGGCAGCTAATCTTTGACAAAGGAGCTAAGGACATACAGTGGAGAAAGGAAAGTCTCTTCAATAAGTGGTCCTGGGAAAACTGGACAGCCACTTGCAAAAGAATGAAAGTAGACCACCTGCTTTCACCATACACAAAAATTAACTCAAAATGGATCAAAGATCTGAAGGTGAGACCTGAAACTATAAAACTCCTGGAGGAAAATATAGGTAGTACACTATTCGTCATCAGCCATAAAGGGATCTTTTTGAATTTCATGTCTACTCAGACAAGGGAAACAAAAGAAAAAAATTAACAAGTGGGACTTCATCAGATTAAAGAGCTTCTACAAGGCAAATGAAACCAGGATAAAAATGAATAGGGAACCCACCAGCTGGGAAAAAATATTTGCAAACCATATATCTGACAAGGGATTAATCTCCATAATATATACAGAACTCACACAACTGAATAACAAAAAAACAAACAACCCAGTCAAAAAATGGGCAGAGGAAATGAACAGACACTTCTCCAAAGAAGATATACAGATGGCCAATAGGCACATGAAAAGATGCTCAACATCACTAATCATCAGGGAAATGCAAATCAAGACCACACTAAGATATCATCTTACACCCGTTAGAATGGCTATAATCACCAAGACAAAAAGCAACAAATGTTGGAGGGGCTGTGGAGAAAGGAGAACCCTAATCCACTGCTGGTGGGAATGCAAACTGGTGCAGCCTCTATGGAAAACAGTATGGAGATTCCTCAAAAAATTAAAAATAGAAATATCTTATGATCCAGCTATCCCACTACTGGGTATCTACCCAACAAACCTGAAATCAACAATTCAAAGAGGCTTATGCACCCCTATGTTCATCGCATTATTCACTATAGCCAAGACATGGAAGCAACCCAAGTGTCCCTTGACTGATGACTGGATAAAGACGATGTGGTATATATATACCATGGAATACTACTCAGCCATAAAAAAAGACAAAATCGTTCCATTTGCAACAACATGGATGGACCTGGAGGGTATTATGTTAAGTGAAATAAGCCAGAAAGAGAAAGACAAACACTGTATGATCTCACTCCTATGTGGAAGATAAACCAACACACAGACAGATAGAACTGTTTGGTTGTTACTAGGGGCTAGAGGGGTGAGGGGTGGGCACAAGGGGTGGAGGGATGCACATACGTGGTGACTGATAAACAATAATGTACAACAAAAATTTCACAATAAAAAACAAACAAACAAAAACAATACAACTTTGATCGTGCCAGTCCTTGCCGTGGTGGTGTTGGCTTCCAACTGCCCTGAGGATAAGGGTCCAAGTTCTTAACAGGACTCTGCTCACCCTGAGCTCATCTCTGCTCACTCTGGGCAGTGCTGGCCTTTCTGCTCCTTAACAGACAACTCCACGCCACTGCAGGTCTTCACACCTGCTGTTCTCGCTCTCTGCTGGGACCATTCTCTTCCCGATTTTCATCTAGGCCAGCTCCTGCTCACGCTTCCTCATTCTGCTGGCCATCACCTTTTTTCCAGGACTCCCCTGCAACTCCCCTTCCCCTCAGGTCCTCCTGCTGTGTGCTCCCCAAAGCACAATTCATTTCTTCTGCACTGCCAGTGCTCGCTTCCTTCTGTTTCCTCCTCTACAACACAAGCCCCGAGAATACTGAGACACATCTTTTTCCTTGTGGTACCTATACCTAACATAGCACTGGCTCAGAGCAGGCACTCAACAAACATTACCTGAATGAATAACAGAATGATTAATAGTAAACAAAAAACCTCATCTCTAAATATATCATTCTCCCCCTAGGGGGCAGCAATGCTTCAGTCACAACTTTGGGATGGGAAAAGCAAAGCATGGTCTGTGGATGCTGTAAATATGGTTTGCTCAAGAGAGATAAGCACATTTCCCCTTCTTTAAAATGACTTTACAGACAAGAAATATATAAAAATGTATTTATATGTATGAATATATATATATTATATATATATATATGCTTGCATCTGCATGGAGAATGTTTAGAAGCATGCACAAGAACTGACAGTGGTTATTTCTTAGAGAATGGGGAAAAAGATGTTGAAGAAGAGAGAAACTCTTCACATTATACACTCTGCTACTGTTTGATTGTTTTTTCCCCTACAACCAGCATGCATTCTTTTTGATATTGTGAACTACCAAAAAAATCCAGACAAGCATAGAGAATAATGTACTGAATATCCACCCAACATAACTACCACCTAGCTATATCTAATCTTTGCATTCTTTTGTATTTGTTTTAGATTTTTAAAAAAGAAGAAAACATTACAGATAGACTTGAAGTACTCTGTATACTGCTCCCTGATCTCGTTCCTTTTTTTCTCTCCCCAAAGGTAACCTTTAACCTAAATTTGGTGTTTATCATTACTATCAATGCTTTTATACTATCACTATGTATCTATATATACATGAACAAGATATAGTTTTCAAACTCCATATAATTGGTTTTGCATTATATGTGTCTTTTCACATCTTCTTTATTTTGCCTAACATTACATCTGTTATATTCATTCATACTGATATACCTGGCTCCAGGTCAATGGTTCTCAACCTTAGCTGCCAATTGGAATCACCTGGGAAGCTTTAAATAATACCAATGTGTGGGTCCTACCCTCAGAGATTCTGATGTAATGGATGTACAGTCAAGTTGAGAACTACTGTAAATTATCCAGACACTTTTTTTACTGCTATAGAAGATTTCATAGCATGAGTACTTCACAACTCATGTATCCATTTTCCGGTTGATGAATTGTTTCCAATTTGTTTTTGCTATTTCAAACAATTCTGTAATGAACATTGTTGTACTTGCCTCTCTAAGCACGTTCCTCTAGGGCATATAATTAGAAGTTGAATTGGCAGATCAAAAGTTGAGCATCTTCAGCTTTACCAGATATCATCATATTGCTTTCCACAGTGTTTATAGCAATTTATGCTCCCATTATTTCTCTGCCTCTTTGCCAACATTTGGTATGATCACACTTGAAAAAATTTTTTTGCCAATCTACTGCATGTGAGATAGTGTTCTATTGTTTTAAATTGTATTTCCCTGATTATGAGTGAGATTGAGCATTGGAGTTTCTGCTTCTATGAATTGTCTTCTGCCTATTTTTCTATGGTTCTCTTTCTCTTCTTCCCATCCCCTCTCTCTCTCTTCCTCTGGGGTCACAGCTCCTAGTTTTTGGATTTTGCAATTGCCTGCACCCTCCATACCATGGCCTTCAATCCAGAAACAGCTGTTGAAATGGAATTTGGGGTGCCTTCCCACAGTGATACTGAGTACATCATGGATCCACTGGCTGAGCCATCTGGTGATTAGGTTGGTTCCTGATCTCAGGTCTGGGCTTTGGTCTCCTGTTTCCTGAGCCCCAGGCAGGGAGTCTGCAGCTTTTCTTCCCCATCTTCTTTCAAGAGTAGCAAAGTAAGGGAGCCCCATCACAGGCCCTGGCTTCAAAAAGTGAGACAGGCTCTGGTTCCCTGGATTGCATGAAGCATTTTCAGACCTTGCTGCCATCCCTCTTTCTGCCCCACTCACTGTTAGTGTTTCTGTCCTGTTTCTGTTCCTATAACTATCATGGTTTGCATCCCAGATAAGCCTTTTGTTTTTCAATTTTTATACTTTATCATTGCCATGGATGTGGAGCAGAAGGGCTAGGTCAGAGTAAGAACTGACTACACCATCTTGACATTATATTTTATGTTTTATGATGAACATTTTAAACATTTTATTTTAAAACCTAAATTCACATTTAAGATGAAACCTTCTTCTCAGTTCCTCTTTTCTGCAAGTAGAGGACGGGGATCAGAATAGCCCAAACTTGGGCTGGATGGCAGAGAAAACTGGATTTTATTAATATTGCCAAATAATTCAATAACTAATCAGCTATATAAACACAACAAGAGCTGTCACTAGTAAAGATAAGAACCATTGGTAACTTTCATGCAGACACCTGGAAAAATATGATTTACCTGTATGCTTTGTGCTTTTGTCCCTTGAAAATTTTTTGGAAGCAACTGTTTCCAGAAACTTTCCTTTGAGTAGTCAAAATGTACAGCCATTGGTGTATTATTTTGTTGAATATTAAACCAGACCTATTAAAATATTAACATAAAATCAGTATAGGCCCATGGGAGCACAAAGCCCATAGCTGGTTAGGATGGAGCAAAATTTTACAGTCCTGCTACCCACCGAAGTGGCAGAAGCCAAGGGAGGTTCTGAGGTAGGACGTAAAGAGATTCCACAGGTATGTGAACATTAGACTGCTCACTGGTTCTCAACTTTGGAGGCACTATAGAATCACCTGGGGGAACTTTAGGGATAAAAGATTTCCCTGGCCCCACAACCCAGGCATTCTAACTGAACATCTGTATTTTCTTCAGAGTTCCCCACATGATTCTAATATATAGCCATGATTCTAATGTATTGACTCTTGAAGAGATAATTCAAAATAAGATGTTTTTCTCATATACTTACATTTCCATCATCAAACAAACAGTCTACACTTTGTAAGGGACAAAATGAGTCAAACTGCTTATGACATTGCCCAGTCAATGGATTCCAAAGCAAATATTCATCAGTTTCTTCAGTTAATACATAAGCCACATGCCCCTGTATGAGGAAAAAGAGTTAAAGTCATTTTTGGTGGGTGACTGATTTAACTCATTTCTGTCTGTGGAAATTACAATGTAAGCATGTGATACCTTTGATTTCTAAAAGCCTTTTTTAGGACCTTTAAAATTTTTTTGAAAAGGAAAAAAGCCAAAGGTTCAGAAATCCTCAGGCCCAGGCTAGCATGAGGATTCAAGTAAGAGAACATTTTTTTTATTGTAATTCTTTTTTTTTTTTTTTTTGGTGAGGAAGATTGGCCCTGAGCTAACATCTGTGCCAATCCTCCTCTATTTTGTATGCGAGACGCTGCCACAGCATGGGTGATGAGTAGTGTAGGTCCACGCCTGGGATCCAAACCCGCGAACCCCAGGCCACCAAAGCAGAGCATGAAAACTTAACCACTATACCACCAGGCTGGCCCCTAAGAGACTTTTGAGCCAGTGCTGCCATGTATGGTCATGCAGGGTGTACCCTTCATGGCAATAAAATACGTTGTTCTAACAAAATCAGAATATTATAACAATTTCCCAAGAGCTAGTACTAAAGTGTTCTGAGGTAGGGGAACTTTTGTCTAATTCACACAAAGATGCTTACGGACTAGCCCTGAGTAAAATATACTTGGAGACTGAGGGTGAACACCACGCAGAGTTAGGGAATGGAAACTTGCCTAAGGCTCTGAAAGAGCCAAGTGAAGTTAAAAAGCCATTAAATTAGTTTTGAGAACAAGATCTGGAATTAGAGGCTAGAGAGAAAGTATATAGAAAATCATTCGAGGGATGAAAGTCGTCATTATTTTGTTATCATTTTGCTCTACACACACCTTTTGAAGTGTAAATCTTTCTTAGCAAAGGATAAAAATTTCAGGAAACAATAATAATGACTATTTAACATTTATTGAGTATTTATGTACACCAGGTACTGTACGCAGCATTCGCACTAATTTTCTCTTTAATTCACTCCAAATTCTGTGAGCTAGCGATGATTATGTCCCTCTTTCAGATGAAGATCAGAGGTTACGGGGCTTGTCTAGGGTAATAGTAAAGGGTATATTCCTGTTTTTGGAGGCGATAACTGAGGCTCAGAGAAGTAAACAAGGCTGCCATCATACATTTAGTAAATGGCATTGCTGGGTTTTAAAACCCTCTCTGACTCCCAAACCCATATTCTTCACTGCACTATGCAGCCTGGTCTCCCTAACTCCAAAGCTCTTGCTCTCTGTCGCTGTGTTCATCTTTTCTACAGTGAAGAGGAGGCTTCACCTCAACCACATAGCTGAGGTGAAACACACAGCTGAGGGCTGCCAACCACCGTGTGAATTACAGGTACAAATGCAAATGTTGGTTGAAATATTGTTGGTTGTTTACTGCCATCTAGTGGCACTTAAAACTACAGCAGGGGGAATCATACAGGGAAATTAACTATAGGCTTTTAGCTAACAAACATGACACAGAAATCATTAAAGTATGCCAAGGGAATATAGAGAAATAAGTGATCATTACAAAAACCATAAAACAAGGCTGGAAATTTTGATATTTATCAAGATATTTATGATAGAAATAGAAACAGTCCAAAAGACAGCTTTCTGGGGGTATAAATGCAGGAGTATACTGTTAAGTTGTAAAAATTTCAGGTAGCTAAAATTTAATTTCTGGCCCACTTCTTGTACAATTAAAAACTAGATTGGGGTTAGCTCCGTGTCGTAGCAGTTAATTGCGCGCGTTCCGCTTCGGTGGCCCCAGGTTCGCCAATTCGGATCCTGGGCACGGACCTACTCACCACTCCTCAAGCCATACTGAGGTGGCGTCCCACGTAGAAGAGCTACAACTCTACAACTATGATACACAACTCTGTACTGGGGCTTTGGGGATGAAAAACAAAAGAAAAAAGGAGGAAGATTGGCAACAGATTTAGCGCAGGGCCAATCTTCCTCAGAAAAAAAAACCTAGGCAATGGAGAATAGGGAGAAGTATTTCTTAAGGATCTTCAAATATAGTATTAGAAGCATATAAAGATGATGGTGGTGATGATGTTAACAACCACTACAACTACTACTACAACTATTGCTACATCACCATCACCATCACCACCACCACCATTTATTATTTGCCATGAACCAGATGCTGCTCTCAGTGCTATATATTTACTATGTAATTTAATAGTTCTAGTAACCCCCTGAGGAGCACTAGTAGTAGTACTATTTTACAAAGAAGAAAAGCAAAAGGAATTCATTCTTTACGTTGCAGAAATTTTGATGAACCAACATTATGCTCTTAATTAAATAATTTTTTGCCTAATTAGCTTGTGAAAAGATGGAAACATGGGGTTGAAGTCTTTTAATCATGCAGCTGAAAGTTAATTAGTTTTCTTTATGGTATTTAAATATTAACTCCGGCACTTACTTCCAACATTGAGGTTCCCAGAAGGACCAAAGCTTTCTTTCCGAAATACAGAAAGAAATTACAGAGAAGTATGGCATGCTCCTCCTTATTTCCAATAGCCAAGCTGATGCAGCGCTAAGTCGAAACAAAGCAACAAGGACAGGAAAAAAAAGGAAAAGAAAGTTGAGTAATGCAAGCATCGAACAGATTTAGAGCCCCTCTACTCCCTCCAGTTTCAAGCACACATATTTTTGCCAGGTCGCTAACATGACTACAAAGCTGAAAGTTCCGGCACCTTTTGCCCGATAAAACACTAAGGCATTAGAAGGAGAGAACATTAACTTGGAACAGAGGGGGTCACCTTTTTCAAAGGACAATTAATGTGGATACTATGTAAATGACCAAATGATTTATCATCCAAAATGGGACATTTTTGTTTAGGACAAATATTAAACTGCCCTGGGCAAACAGGGACATATGGACTGGTATTTTAAGAAACCTCATCTGATAGGACATTGCAGTATTTTTGGAGAAAGGGATCCTTTGGTCAATGGAGCTATACTCTGTCCTATTCCAATATAGCGCTCTCAACCCAAAGAGAGGAAGAGATCTGAGTTGGAGCACAATTAGGAAGAGTGACTAAAACTTCTTCAACTGAAAGAGCTGAACAGGTGGGCTGGGTGCAATCAAATATAGGGTGCCTAGTAAAGCAGTTGTAACAAGAGGAGAAAAGCACAGCAGAGGTGGCAGGCTGCTGGTCTATGGCCTAGTTCTACTCTATAGGTGTGTCTTGTTTGGCCCCTGGGATGTTTTTAAAAATTGGGAGATCTCATATAAAATTCTGGATTTCTGGCTTCTTTTGAAAAATCAAAAGATTTAACAACATATATGGGCCCAGATATTCATATGGCAATAATCTATTGTTGCTGAGCAGCAGCTGCACCATTTAGGACATGTGCTTTCGAGTTGATTATAGTCTCAGAGAAAGAGCAGTGGTGGCCAGGGAGATTGGGGAGGGGGAGCTCAGTCATGGCAGTGACTATTTGCCAATCAGTATGGAAGCATTTCAATATTTTAACAACTGATATGGCCACATCAGTACACACTGGCTGAACATGATGGTGAGGGATGGAGGTTAGGGAGGCTGGTAACATGGCTCTTCTGAAAGAGAAATGTCAACAGAATAGTGAAGGGAAGAATATGAGTAGTCTTCAGTGTCAGGCCAAGGAGGTTCCCCTGACTGGATTTCATAAGAGGAAGAGGGAATGAATGAGAGTAGGTAACTAACGTACCGAGTTCCAGATACTTTGCATATGTTATCCTTTCAAAACTCCTGTATGACACAGATGAGGAAACTGAGGTCCAAAGAAGCTAAATAACTAACTTATCTTACATCACCCAGGTATTAAGTGGTTGAAGTACGATTTGAACTGAGGTTTGTTTGACTCCAAAGACTATGTTAGGTAGGAGAAAATAACTCTTGTCTTGTGACAATCTAATTAGTCATACACTCATAGGCATCCCATGGCCAAAGAGTTCATGTCCACGGGAAGACATTAGCCAAGAGGAATCCCATGCCTATAGTAACCTCTTGGTTATGGGTATTATTTGGATTGGGGGGTGGGGCTTGAGATTACTAGTATTTGCCTGAATGGTTATTTTTATGGTTATTTTTAGCTATTTTAGAGGCTGTCTTTTAATGTTCTTCAGGATCATAATACCCCTGAACACATTCCGATTAATTCACAGTCTCAGAAGAGTCTAGAGTTAATGACACCTTTTGGAGTTCCACCAGATTTGAATCACTGAATCACTGGAACCACATGCTTGTATCTTCCTTGTTTTCACTTAGCAGAAGGTAGGGTAGCTGACCTATTAAGTTAGTCCTGTGCCCCCTAAATTCATTTCAGCTCAAATCGAGCCTCTAAAACATTCTAGATAAGCATCAGGACTATCAGTTCCAGATGTAAAATGTCCCTCTCTCAAGTTCCCATCATACTAGCATTTTCCAATTAAAAATATTTATTGAATGCTTGCTAAATTTAAAGCAGTGTACAAGTGATGCATATAAAAATAAATAAGAATCAAGTCTGCCCCTTCATTCAAAGTAATTAAAGTTGGAATGTACATGTACAGAGTATGGGTGTGGGGTCAATATACAAGCAACTAAACATAATTTACAGTGGAATGGAAGAAGTACGCTAATTAGGGTTGCCAGATTTGGGGGAAAAAATAGGATGCCCAGTTAAATTTGAATTTCAGATAAACAGTTTTTTAGTATATGTCCCAAATATTGCATGGGGCCTGTATTTTTATTTGGCAACCACTCTAAAGAGAATTTTAATCCAAGTGCTAAGGAAGAACACTGCTATACAAGCTCTTCAGTCAGATGTGGGGAGACTGGGGAAAGCTTCTGGGAAGTGGTGGTATTTGCTCCAGACTTCAGGGCCTGACCAGCTCCTTAGTGACAAGTCATATTTTTCTCTGAAGAATGTCATAATATTGTACTCCTAGAATTCCTGTTGAATCAAAATATTCATGAACTACCACTTATAATGTTGAATAAGATTTTTGGTCTTTAAGAACTATTTCTATGAATTGTTATAGAACTGAAAATGATCTATTGAATTATCAAATGCTTTCAAATTTCACAAGGCAAAGTACTACATGAGTGCATAATATTTTTTAAAAATTTGTTTCTTTAAAAAAAAGCAAGTAAGAAATACTATACATTTTAATTATAAAATATAATTTGTTACCTCTGATGTCATCCATATATAAAAACCATCATTTTCATCCAGTGCATCAGGCATAATAGGAATCAAAGACACAAAGCGAGCAACGAGGTCCTAGAATAATATTAACTAACATTTGTTGAGTGCATACTATATGCCATCACTAAGTACAGTATTCACATGCATTATTATCACATTTAGTGTATCCTACACGCCTATGAAGTACATATTATTATTTTTGTTTTACAGAAGAGGAAACAAGCTTAGAGTGATAAGATAACTTGCCCAGGATCACACAGCTAACACAATATATGGGGTCTCTGGGAATAAGCCCAAGTTACCCTGACTCCAGAGCACGCCTGTTAACCATTACATTTCATTGTAATAAATTATTAAAATTTTAAATATGATATATTACATATATATTTTTAAATATAATGTTAAAAAATTGAAAAAAAGTCATTGAAGAATAGCCAAAGTTTGATTTGCTTTTAGGTTCAAAATATATCAGGATTATTTTTATTAATAGAAGCAGCAAGTAGATACTGGTGTAGCCTGCTTTCTCAAACAACAGAAGTTACACTGTGGATTGTTCCCCCTACAGGTCTGGAGACAAGGACTCAGACTAAAGGAGGAAAGGAGAAAGGGATACACATAAACAAACAATGAGTTAACACAGAAGGTTCATGAACATTTTCATTGATGTGCAATAGCCACCATTTATACACTATTACGACCTCCTACACTGGTCATGTTTCTGACTCATGCAATTAATTAAACACAGCCCGCAATCCTTGATAAGCAAAGGAGCTAGGATTTATATTTTTTAAAAAATACAAAGACTGTCTTGGAAAGAAATCTGAGAGCATTATTATGTCCTTGGACTTTGGATGTTAGGAAGCAAAGGCAGGAAGAAACCCATAACGGAAAAGCAGAGGAAAAGCAAAAGGTGACCTAAATTAGGACTTTTGATTTTAGCTTAAAGAGTTCAGCTAAGGGAGCTTTTATTATAAAGCTAAGGGAGCTTTATAATGGACAAATAATATAAATATTCTGAGGAGAGCCAACTGACTCGAATAAACAAAAGGTATAAGTGATTTTTCATAGATGCCCTTTAATCAAAGCTTACATTTTCTTCAAGGGGAGAATTATATTTCTGATTTCATATTTTCCTTTCTCAAAGTAGAAGGAGCTATGTCCTCTTTTGAGTCTATAATGAATATATTTTCATTTTATATGAAATGAAATTTTCAGTATATGTCTCTTTTGTCAGCTGGTAAGTAGGTATGCATAAAGCCACATACGGATGGGGTGGGAAGTATTACGCTGGCAGTTTACAGAGCAAAATATAATATAGTTTCTTCATTCCCACATACAATGAGAAGCAATCTGTGAGAAGTAATCTTTAGAAGGACACAACTCCTTTAAGAACATAACTTTTTATTTTGCCTGGAAATCAAAGGAATTTTTCTGTGTCATTTTTCAAAGTTTGATAGAAAAGCTGGGAAGTTAGTATGGCCACGTGAACTGGTGTAGCAACAGTGACTCTCTAGCCCAAGTGGGCAGAAATGAAGAGGATCAGGAAGAAACGTTTTCTTTCATCTGTGGCTCAGGAGGACACAGTGCAACATAGATGGTTTCTCTCTCAGGAAAGTGTCTTTGAAGGTCAAATAATTTTAGTAAGAAAGTTATACTCAAAGTTAATATAAAAAAGTAAACAAGTTAAAATAAATATAAATTTGGACTGATGAAAATGTTCTAAAATTTATTGTAGTAATGGTTGCACAACTCTGTGAATATACTAAAAACCACTGAATTGTACACTTTAGATGGGTGAATTATATGGTATATAAATTATATTTCAACAAAGCTACTAAAATAAATATAACTTACAAGGGTTGCATTAGAATCATGAAGAAATATATCCAGGAGTTGTTGAGGTGGATTTAATGCCTTGATATATCTTGTCACTAAGATCTGTATCCCTTCATCATTAAAAACAGTAGTTACGATTCTTCGGTTGGGAAACATTGCCTTACAATTTTTTCTAAAAATCTGTGCTCTCTCCAAAACATCTATTTGATCTGAAAACTAGAATCAAGTTTAAAATATTTCAACATTGTATCATATTGTTCCCACAGGAAAATATCAAGAACCAATGTTCATTTTTGCCAGCTTTGAAATTATTACTAATTTTTAAAATAGTTCTCACTTCTTTGATAGAGTATATAAAAATAATTCAATGTAAAACCTACCTTATCTAGTTCTGGATTACAGGTGATATATGATATTTGAGGTTCAATGGTAGCAAAAATATTTAAGAAAGTACATTCTTTTAAATTCTGCCCATTATAATCTTCTTTAGGAGACACATAAGTCTTACTCCAAGTATACCCAAGCAAAACTGGTGGAATATTTACTTGAAATGTTCCACTAACCTGAAAGAATATATCAATATAATAGATTCTGCATGATGAAAATAAACATCAGTCCAATCTAGTACAGCCCAACTCAGTCTTCTCCATAGGAGGAAACAGGCTTGCAAAGGTACATGCTGGTTCTACTAATATGTACTTGCACAAGGATGATCCGGTTCTCCACGTGATCTGTTCACAGGCACCCTTGACACCCTGGGCCCCTATCTAATACGTACTATGTGGAGAGGACAGGAGTAAGAAAGGGATGAAATGAGGAAGCAAGTTACTGTACGAGAGTAACTTAGTATGATAAAAGCTCTTAGAAAATCCACCTCAAGCTCAGAGAAGAGGCTAAAAGACCATGTTACATTTTGCATTGGGTCTAGTAAGAGAAAAAAATGTAACAACCCAGAGGTCCACAGGACGACCTGTGTGTGTGTGTGTGAGTGTGTGTGTGTGTGAGTGTGTGTGTGAGTGTGTGTGTGTGTGTTTGGAGGGAGGAGATAATTTACAATAATAATTAATAATAAAAGCTAATAGTTACTGAGCACTTATTACGTGCAAGGCACTGCGCCAAGTGCTTGATATAGATCATATCATTCAATGAGGCAGATACTGCTCTCATCTCCATTTCATAGATAAGGAAATTAGGGCTCAGAGAATTCAAGGAATTTGCACAAGATCACACAACTAATGAGTAGTGAAGCCAGGATTACAACCCAGGTTTGCCCACCTTTGAAGCTCACATCTCTAACTACCTCTCTATCCTAGAGTCTGGCCTGAGACTGAGAAACATCCGCAGGGATGTAGACATGTAGGAACATTTAAATCCTCCAACAACTTAAATCTCTATTGGTCTTTATTTGCAGCATGTCTGCAACATGCTCCCTCGTGACTTGCTGCGAATGCATATTATTCAGACATTTCTACTCTCCTCCCTCATATCCATTCTTTCTTCCTTTCTTACCAATGGTTTTAGGTGGCAACATGACAGCCATGTGCTAGCCAAGTCACATAAATAAAATGTAAGAAATCTGCCCGGGTTTTCTGGAGGAAGTCTCTTTTCCTGCCTCCTGTCTGCAACATGAATATGAGGTTGAAAGTGCAGTGTACAATTTGCAATTGTGAGGATGAAAGCCGCATAATAAGGACAGTGGAACAGAAAGACGAAAGTAGCTTGGATCCTCGGTGATATTCTTGAGCTGCTGCACTGGCATCTAGACTTCTTTTTAGGTGAGCTAACTAGACCTCTTACACCAGTCACTGTTAGTCAGGTTTCCCGTTGCATACGCCTGAATGCAGTACTAAGCGATACACACATAATTTCTTCTGAGTCAAATGCCCTCATTTGCTTGACAAACTCATCTTTAGGGACTTGATTCAAAAGTTATTGCCTCTGTAAATAGTTCCCTGACCTTTCATTCTCCTCTTCATTCCCCTCTTACCCACCCCCAACTCCTCTGAAGACTCCCCCTCACATGCCCCTCCAAACCAGGAAGAGTAAGTTACTCCCTACTGTTATGTCCGCATAGTACCTATCTCATGCCCCTATCAAAGCACTACAGCATTATCACGTTGCACTGAAATGTTAATTTTCTTCTATAGACAGTGAACTCCTTGAGGCAAAAAATTCATTTCTGAATCTTCTGTATCTAGCATAGCTCTGTAAGTAACAAAGCCCAAAATGGAGTCTAGGCTGGGGTTTTATATTTTGCTGGTTATGTAGGCATATTCTTGCTATATAACCCAACAGCAGAGCTCTCCGGGGGTATCACAGAGACAGGTGCAATCATCCGTGTCAACATTATCAATGAACAACGCTGAGGAGCTGAAACTCCTGGAACCCATGGTTACAAAGCAACATCATTAATCATGGCATTTGTGAATCTGGTCCTATAAAACTATTACATGCAAATATGAATGATGCTTTAAGACCTAAGGCAAGCTGTCCTATTCTTGATCAATGAACACTCGGAAGACATAAGAAATAAATTTGTAGGTGTCTCCTGTTCTAGAGATAGCTAAAACCTTCAAAACTCCAACACCCCAGGGACATCCAAATACAGGATCATTGTAACTGACCTACCAACCTGCCAATCACAGAATCTCATTCAAAGACAACAGTGTTTCTACTAGCCAGAGGTAAAAACTTAGAATAATTAGCAAAGAATCATTTTCTATTACCTCAGATTGTTGCAGAAGGGCAGAGAAAGGGAAGACAATGGATCCAAGCCAATTCTTTCTTATATATGAATGACCACTGCAGCTCTTGAAACAGTGATTCTATTTAAATAAATAATTTTTCTTTTACTTACTTTATATCATGTGATGAATAATTTCACAAATTTGAATGTAAGTATAAAAAATATTCTCTTTCTTTTTAAAAGAAACCAAAGGGTAAACAGAAAAGATATTTTTTATCCCTTTTTAATTTCTTTAAAAGATAATTGACTATTTAAAGCAAAAATAATGACCTGTTGTGGAGTTTATGACATACGTATAACTAAAATGCATAATAATACTAATACAAAGCACAGAAGGGGGAAATGGAAGAGTTAACATCTTGTTCTTACACTATATGTGAAGTGGTATAATATATAAAGGTAGACTGATAAATTAAAGAATATATTGTAAAATCTAGAGCAACAATTAAGAAATAAAAGAAATACAGTTAATAAGCCACTTGTAAATGGTCGAGGTTAGAAACGTAAAGACCTTGCAAAAGTAAATGCAATATATTTTGGCTCCCATATCTTATCTGATCTTCCTCCTTCTGTTCTCCTTGCTGTTTACCTGCATCTGAGGAAGGGGTAAAGTTTGAATAAAAGCTGCCAACACCCCTGATTCCCACCTTCAGTTCATAACTGCTGCCTTTGGACATCTGGAGTTCCTTAAAACTCTGTATTTGAGAAGTTATCCCTTCCACTTATCAGGGAATACTAGAAGGGTCTTTTAAATCCAGAGGCTGACCAGCAACACCAGAGTTAAGAAAGTGGACTGTGTTGCTCTAATCTAAAAGGTAACAGGTGCACTTGGTTAGCTTTTGTAGCAATTAAGGTCTTGGACTTCTGACTGATGTGATCTCAACTACATTAATCTTTCCATCCCAGGTCCCAAGGATGCTGCAGGCTTCCTAGATCTACCTTGTCTCAGGCTACAGATTACACCTCTATTGGGGTTCACTTTAAAATTAGTTCTCTATGCATTCTCTCTGAGAAGCAGTGAAAGAATTTTAAGACCAACAATATGAATTATATATGAAGCAATCGCTAAGGAATCTATTAATATAGGAATTGTTTATAGCAAATGATAAAAACAAGACTTAATATTCTTGAGCTATGATGTGTGCTAAGTCTGCAACATAGTGGCATGTTGAAGCAGGGCCAGTTACTCGGATGGTTAAATGGTTGAAGTGGGGCTCCTGCTGTGATTGATTTAGCTCCTAAAGATTAGGGCTTTTAAATAAATCTGAGATATTTGTGAGATGTTGTGTATCTCCAACATCTTGCAAATCAAAATAATCCCTTCAACACCCAAAGACAGTGTGGATTGAGACCGCTAAGAATGGTGCTTCCACCAACACTGCAGTAGTGGCCATGGGGCAAGGTAGAGTCTGGGTATGACAGGGAGGGTGGGGTTTGCTCCAAACTCACAATGAAATATGGATGAACCAATCTTCATGAATTCATTACTTTTATGTACTGAAATGTACAAATACATTTCTACGTCATCCCTGTCCAAAGAGCATTTGTGCACTTTTTGCTTTTTAAAGACAGAAATAATAAATATCTGAATTACTGAAAAAAAAATCCTTAATCTTAGTCCTGGAAAGTGATTTCTTTGTGTGCAACCCACCTTGCCCAATAGGCTCCCTTTTTTGTTATTAAGAGTAACACGTTTGTAATGTTAATTGTCAACCATAGAGTTGGGACTAATGGCTTGATGAAATGAACTGTGTACTAGGGGCCCAAACGTATAAAGAAATCCCATCCACGGCTCCAAAAAGGCTGCCTTGTCAAGGAAGGCTTCTTTTTAGGTAAATTAAGATCTCTTCCTATATGTCAGTAAACAATGTAAAACATTTTTAAAGTATACACTTTTATTATAGCAGATTTACTCAGTGCAGCAAACTTTGAAAATACACGAAAGGATATAGAGAAAAGAATGAAAATTACCTTAACCCCCAAAGACATCACCACCATTAACAACATTTTAAGATGTTAAATGGTAGTGAAAATACGTTGAAATGATGATGATACATTCAAAGAGGAGATTATCATCATGGATGCTGGGTCAATTAGAAAAGGAGATGAAGTTTTATGGTTGATATAACATAGTCAAAAAGAAGCAGGTTTGCTGACATGGCTAAGTAATTTAATTGCATGGCATGTCTATTGGAAAAAGGTGACCCACAGGCTACCTCAACTTAAGCCCTTAAAGCTATGTAATTCAGGTTTATCTGATTTACCAAGCAGTCTTCTGAGCCCAGATTGGTTTCTAAGAAAGGTTTCTCTATGGAGAAACGATTGCACTGATAGACCAATTCTGATTGCTTGGTAGTTATCTTTCTTATGCGAGTTTACAGATTGTTTATTTTTCCCAAGGTCCTGGTCACCTTTATCACGGGAATTTCAGATTTGCAAGATTTCTGTTCTTTCCCATCCCTGCTTTAGCCTTGGCTGAAACACGCCTTGTAATTCTATGACCTTGTAATTAAAGAAGTAAACAAGAGGCCATCCACCTATGTGGAAAGAGAAATTTACTATTTTGGTCTGTTTAGAATATTATGATTGATTATAGGCTATGCTTAAGCCCCACCATGGTGCAAACTGGGAAAAGATTGTGTTGGTTAATTTTATGTGTCGACTTGACTGAGCTAAGGGATGCCCAGATAGCTAGCAAAACATTATTTCTGGGTGTGTCTGTGAGGGTGTTACCAAAGAAATTAGCACTTGAATCAGTAGACTGAGTAAAGAAGATCAGCCCTCACCAAGGTGGGCAGAAATCATCCAAATCCTCTGAGGGCTTAAATGAAACAAAAAGGTGGAGGAAAGACAAATTCTCTCTCTTTCTTCTTGAGCTAGGACATCCATCTTCTCCTACCCTTGGACATTGGAGCTCCTGGTTCTTGAGGGCTTCAGACTCTGGGACTTACACTAGCAATCTCCTCGTTCTCAGGCCTTCGAACTTGGACTGAATTATATCACCTGATTTCCTGGCTCTCCAGTTTGCAGATGGCATATTGTGATATATCTCAGCCTCCAAAATCCCATAAGCCAATTCCCATAATAAACCTCCTTTTATATATCTCTATATATCCTATTGGTTCTGCTTCTCTGGAGAACCCTGACTACTACAGAGATAATTAAAGGGGGAGAGGGGACATATACCACGTATGTGGATTGGAAAGATCAATATTGTATAAAAATGTCAATTCTAATCAAATTGATCTATATAGTCAATCCATCCTAATAAAAATCCTGGCAGGTTTTGTCTTGTTTTCAAAATCAACAAGCTGATTCTAATATTTATACGGAAATGCAAAGGGCTAAGAATAGCCAAAGCAATCCTGAGGAAGAAAAACAAAGCTGAAAGATTTTGATTTCTAGATATCAAGATTTATAACAAAGCTTTAGTAATTAAGACAGTGTGGTATCAATGCAATGCAAGGATAGATCAACAGACCAAGAGAACACAATAGAGAGTCCAGAAATAAACCTACATTTATACAGTCACCAGATTTATAACAAAGGGTAACTTTGTAGGGAATTGAGGGAAGGGGTGATCCTTTCCATAAATGGTGCTGGATCAACTGAATATCCTTACGAGAGAAAAATAAATCTTGACCCTCTACCTCACAGACAGACAGAAATCAATTCCAGTTGGATTTTAGATCTAAATGTGAAAGGTAAAATGATACACCTTTTAGAAGCAACCATAGGATATTATCTTCATGATTTTAAGTGGGCAAATATTTCTCCTAGAGGACCAAAAAAGCACCACCATGGCATTGTATTGTACTATATTAAATCAAGATTTTCTTTTCATCAAAAGACACATTAAGAAAGTAAAAAAAGACAAGCCAGAGGGGGAAAAATAATATATATATCTGACAAAATACTCATATCCAGAATATACAAAGAACTGTTACAAATCAATGAAAAAAATGGGCAAAATACTTCAATAGATCTTTCACAAAAGAAGATATCCAAATGGCTAATAAACATAGAAAAAGGTGCTCAATTTCATTAGTTATCATGAAAATGCAAATTAAAACCACAAGGTGATATGACTACACTTTCATCAATATGGCTGAAATGAAAAAAATCAGACAATGCCAGGTAACAGCAAGGATGTGGAGCAACTAGAACTCTCAAAAACCGCTGGTGGAAGTATAAATTGACACAACCGTTTTGGAAACTGTTTGGCGTTAAACTGTTAAAGCTGAACATATGCACAACCCAAGAGCTAGCAATTTCACTCCTAAGTATATATCCAATGGAATTGCATAGATATATTTCCTGAAGACGTGTACAGTATATTTATATCAGTATTATTTGTAAGAGCCAATAACTAGAAAGAAGCAAATTATCTATCAACAATAGAATGCATTAAAAAGCTGTTGTATATTTCTATAATATATTATGCAGCAATGAGAATCAACGAGCTATTGCTAAATGCAACATTATGGATGACTCCCAGTAACACAATGTAGAGAGAAACAAGCCATTCACAAATGGATGCATACTGGGCCGGCCCGGTGGCATAGTGGTTAAGTTCGCATGCTCTGCTTCAGCGGCCCGGGGTGCACAGGTTCCGATCCCAGGTGGAGACCTATGCACTGCTTATCAAGCCATGCTGTGGCAGGCGCCCCACATATAAAATAGAGGAAGATGGGCACAGATGTTAGCTCAGGGCCAACCTCCCTCACCAAAAAGAGAAGGATTGGCAATGGATGTTTGCTCAGGGCTAATCTTCCTCATCAAAAAAACAAAAACAAAAACAAAAAAACAAATGGATGCATACTGCATGAGATTTCAATCATATAAAGTTCAAAAATAAGCAATACCTAATCTATGCTGTTAGAAAATAAGATAGCAGTTACTCCTGGGGAGGAAGTGACTTCGAGAGAGCACAAAAGAGGTTTCTGGGGTGATGCTAAAAATATTTAGTTTCTTGATCTGAAGCACTGGCATTTTTTCCTTTTTAGCCTGTTGTCTTTACCATTTATTTTCCCTTGGATAGAAAGCAAAATGTTTACCAGAATAAGTTTCTCAATACAAATTTAATTAAGCAATCTCGTGTTGAGTTTCTTGCATCTGAATAACCTAAACTTATCTGAAGGGGTTTATAAACTCTAGAAAAAGCATATAATTAAAATTAAACCTCAGAAATAAAACATTTTAAAGGGTTATTTTTTTCAAAAATCATAGTACCAATTATTAAAAACTACAAAAGCCACTTTGGCTACAATGTAATAAAACTAGAATTTAAAATTAAAGTTTACACTCAAGTCACTCAAACATTTGAAAAAGTAAAAGAATAATATTAATTAACCATTAGATCAAGGAAGATATAAACATAATAAAATATATGGAAAATAACAAAAAATAATAAGTAATCTAATATTATAAAAGACACAGTCTAAGATGTTTTTAGAGATAAATTTATAGTCTTAAAATGTTTTCATTATTTATAAGAGAGAGAGACTGAACAAACTAGACATTCAACACATTTGGCCAAAATAAGTATAAAAATCACAGTCCTAAGGAAATCAGGAGGGAAAAAACCAATAAAAATACAAGCAGAAATAAATGAATTAGAAAACACAGGAAGCGTAAAATTTAAGAACAACTTCTATAGTTGGTTCTTTAAAAAATAGGAAAATCTCTTCCAAATTAAATCAGGAAAAAATAGAAAAAAAACACTTGGATAAAGTTAGAAATGAGAAGAGGGTAGATAACAGCAGGTCAAAAATTATAAGAAACTGCTAAACAATTATATGCTAATGAATTTTAAAATCTTGAAAATAACTAATTTTTCCTTTTTTAAAAAAACCATTTAAACCAACAACCAAGTACTGGATTAGTTTAAATTCTTTTTGTGACCATCAGGATTTCCGTTACAGTTTCAGTAAACAGAGGCTCCAAATCTGGAGCTTTGCCCTGGGCTTGCTGTGTGAGCTCCAGATGCAGCTCAGTCCAGCTCTTCCCTCCCCAGCGCTAAAAACAGTCCACACGTCCGTGAGGCGTCCAAGTCCTCAGCTTCCCGCTAGCAAGTAACTAACGAAAGGGAGACCCACAGCAAGTAAGAAATAGTTGACAGCAGGAAAAAAAAACACAGAGAAAAGAGAGGAAAATTGAGGCACGGGAAGAAAATCTTTTCTAAAGAATATCATAGATCAGTGATAGACCAAAACCTTCTTTCTGCTGGGTGGTCACCTCGGGGCTCAGCCTAGCTCTGGTCCTTTACGAGAAAACGGAACGTTTTGGGCCACAGTCACCTTGCAACCCAGTCCATGAGAGGAGGGCAAGCCAGGCCCTCTCCCTTTCTAAATAGAAAGCCCAAGTTTTTACATAGACAAGTCTGATACCTAACGCATATGGATTTCATTCAACACCACCACCAAGCACTTGTAAGAATTTAACTGTTAATCAACTGCTATTCAATTCTGGTCAAACGGATCACCCAAATAATTCACTTCTGAGAAAGAAAGTCTATTAGGCATGCTTTTGGGTTTTCTAAGCTCTACTCATTATCAGTTTAGATAATCACAAAACAACTCAGTTTAACTCCTTGGAGAATAGCCATCACCAAATTACTGTTTAATATTTTACCCTCAGCCTTTATTAAGAGTTGACGGAAATGTTTTAATAAGAATATGTGTCTGTATCTCCTGGAAAACTGGGTTGGAAGACATTGCCATTATGTTTCTCAGTAGTTCTTTTTTTTTTTTTTCTGCTGAGGAAGCTTGGCCATGAGCTAACATCCATTGCCAATCTTCTTTTTGCTGAGGAAGACTGGCCCTGAGCTAACATCTGTGCCCATCTTCCTCTATTTTGTATTTGGGATGCCTCCACAGCATGGCTTGATGAGTGGTGTGTCGGTCCGTGCCCGGGATCCGAACCTGTGAACCCCGGGCCACCAAAGCAGAACGTGTGAACATAACCACTACACTACCGGGCCAGCCCCCTCTCAGTAGTTCTTACAGAAGGCTCTTTCCTGAACCATACTTCAAGGTCTAGCTCAGCTTCTCTGATTCTGATCCCCAATCCCTACAGGTAGAATTAATTGCTCCTTCAATAGTATTGCCATAGAATTTGATAGACCTTTATATTAAAGCATTCAATCAGAGCCCCAAGAGAGGAGATATAATGGATATGCACCTTTATACTTTTTTGTGTGTGTGAGGAAGATCAGCCCTGAGCTAACATCTGCCAATCCTTCTCTTTTTTGTGGAGGAAGACTGGCCTTGGGCTAACATCCATGCCCATCTTCCTTCACTTTATATGGGACGCCGCCACAGCATGGCTTGACAAGCGGTGCGTTGGTGCAATCCGAGGATCTGAACCAGCAAACCCTGGGCCACTGCAGCGAAGCGCACGCACTTAACTGCTTGCGCCACCGGGCCGGCCACTGCACCCTTATACTTTTAGTGCCAAGTTCAGTAGGAAGGAAACTAACATTTATTTTAGGGCTTGCTATGGCACTAGGCATTGTGTTAGGAACTTTCATGTATCTACGAGGAAGAGATCCAGTAATTTTTAAAATTTCATCGAATAGAACTGGGTTTTAGTCCTAGGAATAATTTGGTCTCTTTTGTAGAAGTGGTATAGTTTTTTTGATCAGACAATGAGAAATATATAATCCATTTTTGTTTATCTTTCTATCTTGGCTACCAGGAAGCTCACATTTAAATGTAATGTTCAATTGGCAGAAACCTACTTCTCCCAAATTCTTGGTATATTTACCCCTCCTCTTCCTATATGTGGTTTATGATCTCTGTTATTTTTGAACTGACTTGTCATATGTCTGATTTAATTTCAAGTTGCCCCAAATCCATTTTAGAAAATGTTGGACATATTGCATCTAAAAGCAAATTTACGAATATGTTACTAGACTTCAGTCTGACCTCAGAATTATTTCAACATTGATAATTACCATTATTCTACTTTACCTCATGTTTTTCAACAATCATTTCATCAAAAATGTTGATATATATATTATCTTTTATTTTAGATAAGCTTGACAAGCTATAATCATGTCCTGGCGAGCTGTAAATAAGAAAAACATATTTAAATGCTTAATTTATTTTATAAGAGCATTACTCATCAAGGACTGTAAAATTACTTGTGTTCTTTTCTTTTATAAAGTGTAAGCTAAGACAAAGCTATGTACTTTGAAGATGACTGCTATCTTTCATTAAAGCCAGTATGTGCTTTCTAATTTATTTTATATCTCTCTTAAAGTAATTTGCATGAAAAATAAAAATGTATAAATGTGAAGCAGAAAGGCTTTCACTACAGCCATCCACTGCGAACAAACTTTCTGTAGTGCGGTGCTTCAGGATTTTCCAATTGTCTTAAATTCTGCTAGTTTCTGCTGGTTCACACATACAGTTAAACTGCTCTTTTGCTCTCAGCTAAAAGATATGACTGTTTAACCATGGAGCTTATTCTCTATCCCACATTTATTTTCACCAACCAGAAATTGGGATAGTGGAATGCATTTAATTTTGCAAGCTGTCTGCTGATGGCTTAGTTGATTGGATACATTTTTGGAGGTAGCTGAAAGGATAGTGTGGTTTATTACAAGCAATGAACTTCCACTCTCAGCTCCAGCTTGGGCATCGAATCTTGATCAAACTTCTAACAGCTCAGAGAAGTTAAATAACTTGCTCAAAGTAATGCTACCAGCAAGTAACAGAGCCCTAATCTGAACCCAATTCTGACTGACTCTAAAGGCCAGGCTCTTTTCACTATACCAACTGCCACTGACATTATTTGTTGAAGCTTAATGCTTAAGGAAGCAACTATACTATTTCAAAGGATCACCAACAGTTTGTATAACTTTCTGAGACCTACAGACAATGACAACTGAAAAACGTTAGTTGAGTTTAGAGACCAATTTTAAACTGAGGGTTCCTTATATTTCTAAGTGATATGCTGACTTCCCTACCCTGCTCCTTCAAGAGTTCCCTTTCCTGTTGCAATGGCCTAAGACCAGACAGAGGAGGCAATGTATATTTACAACACTAAGCTAGCAGGAGAAATGATAACCGTCATCCTCAAGACATTTTGAATGTCAACTTAGTACATCCCTTAAATCACTCAAGTCCTTCATTATCTTGCATTTTGTATTCTACTCAAATTTCACCATAATTTCTCCTCCAAAGTACAGCTCACAAGGCTAATTACTATTTACTGTTACTATCTATCCCATTTACATGTGGCTTTTATTCACTAAAATGTCATGTGAACAGGGGAATAGAGCTCTTGTATCTGAGGCAACAAAACGTGGTGGCTGAGCGGTTGTGTCTTAGCTGAACCCTCTGATCTACTCGGTTGTACTCTAAATGTGTTCCTGGCTTATCTCACTGCTATAATCACAAGAATGCAAATACTCTATAGTCTCCTTCTCTTTAGTTCAGTTACAAGTTTATCTTATTGACTATTTTATGTTCTCCTAAATCCACTTATTTAATACAGTTTATTTCTTCTAACTCTAATGTCTAAATTAATATACCAGATACTTCCACACACATAACCACATTTTATATCTTTATAAACCTTTTAACTAAATACATTTTATATACTAATTACTTAATATTATACAATATAATATAATATATTTTCCTTTCGATCAATACTCCCCTTCAGACACAAAGAGTAAAAAGTTCAGGTAAGCAAAAATCAGAGAACAAGGCAAAGCAAGAAGTACAAGGTCCAGACAGACAGCCAAATAAGAATATCTGTTTAAGAACTCTGAAAATACAATTGAGCCTGTGTTGAATCTGGAAGAATAGAATTGATTTCTGCTAATAGCAGAAGTATCCATAGCATTAAGTTAACAAAATTCCAAGGTATACTGGTCTATTTGGGTTTTTCCTCCCAAGTTAAAATAATGGCATAAACAGGGTCTCTCCTTGCAAATCCTGGTTAGGGACTGGAGGCTTTCATTTTGAAGAGTGGTGGCTGGGATGTAAATGTTCATGTAGCACAGATAATCTCCTTCAGCAGGATAGGTATGAGAGTGGCAGCATTCTGTCAAAGCTCTTTAGCAAGGAAGGACTGGGGACAGTGCTGGGGGTTGGTGGTTCTGTGCTCCCACAGCTTGCATCTGGGCCCTCAAGGCTGGTAGCTTGTTTGGAAAGTGACTGAATAACGATGGGAGCTTCCTGGTTAGAGCCCATAGCCAGGACTTCTTTCATACACTCTTGTAGGAAAGAAGTAGCTGGAGGTTGAAGGGAATAGACAGATTGTTTAATCCTGGGAATCAGGACCCACTCACAAAGAGCCAAGGTCAAGATCACAGATGCCAGAAGGAAAAGCCACACAAGAAGCCCAAGGTCCAGGAGACCAAGAGTTTGGCATTCGAGAACTAGGAGAAATTCAGGAGTTAAAAAGTCAGGGTGATGTATCAAAGAACCATGCAGGAACCACATGATCTGCAGAAATGGAAGGAGCTGAACAAAATTGATGGGAGAAGGGGGAAAGGGTATCAGGAAATAGAAAAGATTTTGATAATGATGTGATTGACAATTCCTTATATTCCTTTCACCCCAGTGAGAGCTAAAGATGTATAGGAAGTGACAAGTGAAAATTGCTAATTGAACTTAGAGAACAATTTTAAGTTCTATATTTCAAATTTGTCTTGATTAGTACACTTTATTTCCAATAACAAAAACCTATTTATATTGCTTTAGTATCAAATATGAATCTTGAGAAAGAACAAAGCTAGAAGTATCACACTTCCCGATTTCAAAATATATTACAAAGCTACAGTAACCAAAACAGCATGGTACTGGCATAAAGGCAGACACATAAACCAGTGGAACAGAATAGACGCCCAGACATAAATCCCTGCATCTACATCAGGTCAACTGATCTTTGACAGGGTACCAAGAATATACAATGTGAAAAGGATAGTCTTCAACAAATGGTGTCAGTAAAATATCTACACACAAAAGAATCAAATTGAACCCTTATCTTACACTACAGACAAAAATCAACTCAAAATAGATTAAAGAGTAATGAGGTGTACAATACATCATCGTTGTGGACTATATATATTATTGTTGACTATAGTCACAATGTTGCACAGCAGGTCTCTAGGGCTTACATTATATTATGTGAGAGAGATTTATTTTAAGGAATCAGTGCCATATATATAGCAGGAGAAACGATAACTGTCATCCTCAAGACATTTTTGAGTACGTCAACTTAGCATATCCTTTAAATCACTCAAGTCCTGCTTTGTCTTGCATTTTGTATTCTACTCAAACTTTACTGAAATTTCATCACAATTTCTCCTCCAAAGTAGAACTCACAAGGCTAATTACTATTTACTATTTATTTATTATTTATCATTACTGTATATATGATAGAGAAAGGGGGAGAGGGAGAGAGAGACAGACAGACAGATACACATCCTAATTGGTTCTCTTTCTCTGGAGAACCCTGACTAATGCCATGACATTCTGAAAAGGCAAAACTATGGAGGCAGTAAAAAGATCAGTGGTTGTTGCCAGAGGTTCCAGCGGAAGGATGAAGGGACAAATAGGTGAAGCAGAGGGCATTTTTAGGAGAGTGAAACTGCTGTGTGATACTATAGTGCTGTATACGTGTCCTTATACATTTGTCAAAACCCATAGAATGTACAACAGAAAGAGTGAACTCTAATATAAATTGTGGACTTTGGTTGATCGTTTGTTGATCAACTTTGGTTGATAATTTGTCAGTGTTAGTCCATCAACTGTAACACTGTATGCCAAGGGAGGCTGTGTGTGTATGTCGTGAGGAAGGGGTATATGAGAACTCTCTGTCCTTTCCATTCAATTTTACTGAGGACCTAAAAGTGCTCTAAAAATAAAGTCTATCACTTTTTAAAAAATAGAAAAAAAAGAAACTCAATTTCATTAGAAATCAGAGAATGTAAATTAAACCATAAGGAGAGCATCATTTTAGATCCACTATATTAGAAAAAATAATTTTAAAACTACAAAATATTATTGAAGATACAGCACAATAGGAACTTTTATATACTGCTATTGGGAATGTATATTGGTACAATCACTTTAGAAAACAGTTTGGTGTTTACTAGTAAAGTTGAAGCTGAATTCAATTACAACCTAGCAATTCCACTCCTGCACATATGTCTTAGAGCAGAGGTTCTCAAAGTGTCCCCTGACTAGTAACATCAGTAACACCTAGGAACTTGTTAGAAATGGAATTATCAGGCCCTACCCCAGACCTACTCAATTAGAAACTATGGAGGTGGGCCCAGAAATCTGTGCTAAGAAGACTTACAGGTGATTCTAATGCACAAAAAAGTTTAGAAGGTACAGTCTTAAAAAGAAACTCTTGCATGTGTGCTCCAGAAGATAAGTACAAGAATGTTCAGAACAACATTATCTGCAATAGCAAAACATTAAAACAACCCAAATGTGCATCAACAGGAGAAAGTATAAATAAATTATGGCATTTTAATACGATGGAATACTATATAGAAGTGAAAATAAAGCAAGGGACGGAGGGAGGAAGTAAGGAAGGGAGGGAGGGAGGATGGGATGGAGGAAGAATAGCTACGAGTATAGACATGGATGAATTTCTCAAAATAATTACGAGTAAAGAAACAAGGTTGCAAAAGAGAATTCAATTCATATAAGGTTGGAAAACATCCACAAGTAAATAATACATAGTTAAAGATAAATACCTATTATATAAAATCATAAAGGAAGAGAGGGAGTGGTAAACACAAATTCATGGTTGTTACTTCTAGGGGGAAGGAAAGGGAATACAATTAGGTTTTGGCCAGAAGGGCCCCCAAAGGTATTGGGAATATTCTACTTTTTAAGCTGGATGATAGATACACAGGTATTCATTTTATTATTTTTCCTCAGAACTTATATGTACGTATACATTATATATATTAATATCTATGTTAGAAATATCTCATAATTAAAAAACTCAGGAAAAAATAAAAGCTATCTCAATAATTATTTTCAATAAATGGCTCAAGAAAATAATTTTGTTATTGCTCTTTTTTAGGAGCTGAGGAAAAATGGACTCCAACTTACATAAAATCTACTTTAATTTCTTCGTTCCAGCATGGATGAGATCCACTTGCAGTACTGGTTTGGTATACAGTGTGTTGAAAGGAAACTTCCACAAAAGGGTTTACAGTATCCTGAAACACATAATAAACACTGACGAAATTTTTGTAATATTTTATATAGTTGATAACAGGTATAAGACTAGGAAATTACTTGTTACTGGCTGACAACTGGATGGCTTACTTTTTCTAGTTTTTCAAACAGCCATTATTCATTCGTTCATTTAATAAACACTTATTGGTCCTATCCAATATCAGGTACTTTTCTAGGATCCAAAGATAAATGGAACTTTCCTTTAAGGATTTTATAGCCTATCAGGGGCAAATAAACAGGTAAATAATTGCAATGAAATGTGAGAAATAAAATAAATATATTCAGCGTATAATAGTTACTCAGGAGAGGAAATGATGAACCTTCCGGGGTGAGGACAAGGACAGCGCTACAGACAAACCATTGCTTGAGCTTTGAATCATTAAGCAGTGGTTCACACGGCCAATAACATAGAGCTGTGTAGAGGCCATTCCACGCAAATGAAAGGGCATGGACAGAGGCCTTCTAGAACAAGTAGTAGTATGATATGAGTCTGCTGTGGGGTGGAGAGAGATGTGACTGATTGGCAGGTAAGGGTCAGATCATTATGGACTTTTGTAGGCATTCCAAGGACTTGTACCTTATTCTACAGACCCTGAGAGCAGGGGAGCAGGGAATGAGATGGTTATAATTACACTTTATAAAGAGCACCTTCAACTGTATTATGGAAAGTAAACTGAAAGCCCAAGAGATTAGAGATGGAGAGACCAATCAGAAGCCATTTGCAATTCAGGGCCAAAATAATCAAAATCCAACTTTATAGAAATGTTAAATACCTCATTTAAGATCTCATCTGAGGCTACTGATTTGATTGTTTCTTTATGTCTGAGGCGAGACATGGATGACATCAAATAAGTAGGCATATCCAAGGCTCTTCAGGAAAAACAATATTGAGACACACACTTTAATTAATTTTAATATTGGTGGAAGTGGGCAGGTTTTTGTGCTTATGGAGATATGCAACTCAGTTACCCTGGATCTTACAGAGTTTGCTTTGGATCTTCATATCGTAGGTGGTTGGAGCTAAACATTTGATAACTACTGCTCTGGAAGAGTGGCTCCTAAATGCTGAACTATAAACTGGATCCAGTTTATGACAAAGTTTTCACTGGTCCTCAGCAAAAGGAGAAAAACAAGGCAAGCGATACTTGGAGATTATATCCTTCCTATTTTTGGTGTTAACACTATTCTTTCTTTTACAAATTGATGATTATGGAAACTGATAGTGATTTTATGATGTTCTTATTTCACAAAACAGCCTTTGAAATGTGCATCTGTTTTGAGGAAATCAATTCTATTAGATGAACAAAGTTGTAGTTTGTAAAACATAAGCAAAACCTTTAAGAGGTTTTAACTAGAGATAAGTAGTTAGTAAGCAAAACATTTGTTTTTCATATGTGGAATTCATGGGATGTAGTAAGCATAAGATGAGCAAGTAGAGCACATATGTGTTAAGCATAGACAGAGAGGGATACTTAATATTCCTGATGCACCTGGGTACTAAATATGCTTAATATATGAATCATATACAAGACTAAATATATATGAGACACTACATATACATGAACATTTAATATTCATGATGCCTTAATCTGGCCACTCAGCAGTGAGATCCATTCTGGCCCCACATATTCTTTGCCCTAGAAACACAAATAAAACCCACCGAGTGCCTGCAGTAGAGATAAGTAAGATCTGATTTTTGCAGAAATCACCTAAAATGACAAGTCCAAAACAGAGCCTACTCTCTCCAGTTTTCTACTTCCAGTACTGAGATGGGCCAGTGGCAGAGAACAGTGCAGTTGGCGGCAGCAGCTTCACAAGTTTTCATAATAGGGAATAGGGAGAAAAGACATTTATTTGATATAGCATCCAAAAATATATGTGTTCAAGTTACTTTGGGCATCTCAAACTTCCGAAAAGCTTAATACATGGCAATGAGGATTTTACGAATAGGACGGTATGG
The DNA here is from genome assembly GCF_057802395.1 of Ceratotherium simum simum. Taxonomy (NCBI): domain Eukaryota; kingdom Metazoa; phylum Chordata; class Mammalia; order Perissodactyla; family Rhinocerotidae; genus Ceratotherium; species Ceratotherium simum. The sequence goes on along the minus strand of NC_141905.1, from coordinate 57,054,188 downwards.
AAATTTACATTTAAGATAGATCTTTTGCAACTCTAAAAATTGGTGCATGTTGCCTTACCTACTAACTATTGTTTTCCTGGTAGGAATATTATAAGCCCTCAGTATTCTGACAAGAATCTTAATATCTCCATCACAGACAGTCTGTGCTGCCACTTTTTTCCTCTCTTTCCTCCAAGGCTTTAACTTTCTTCGTCGTTCAACAAGCTTACAAACTACATGTGTTAACTGGCTAAAGAGAAAAAAAGTGATCAGCCGCATATACACAAGATAACTTAGTTCTAAAAGATATCAACCTTTAAATTAATTATTGTAAATAAGGCCATTACTCTGAATCATAATCTCTCCATTGTGGAAAGGAGACAGAGTTGTCTTAAACCCAAGGAAGGAATCTTTTTCTGAGCATAGAAGCGATGCTATGTTCACTCTCACGTTAAGAGAGAATGTGATTGCTCCATGTAATTTGGGTACATGGTCCAAGAACGGACAAGAGCACGGAGAGGTAATTCCATGAAACACGAAGCTGTTTCAGAAGATTACTCATTTTTCAGGAATCACTCTCTTGAAAGCAGTTAGAAACTAAACTTTTCGCATGGCTCTGAAATAGGAGTTATTAGTTACACATGCTGCCACCCTGGCAACACAAATCCACGGAATTATAGCTTTATGGTCACATCCATTTTCCCCCAAAGACTGAAAATAAAACACAATAGATTTCAGCATCCTAAACCAATTAAAAGTTTATTGGTAATACTAGGAATCTACAAGTGGCCCCAGGGAGGTTTCCCAGAAACATGCATCCCTACTCCTGTTCCTATCCCTAAATTCCACAGACAGGACAGTAAGAGAACTGAGTTACTTCAGCCAAAGGCTCCCCCAACCGCTGCCTGTGGACCACAGCGCCCTTTTATGGCTGAGGATTCGGTTTTGAAAGGGGGGATTACAGGCTTAGTGTGTGGAGGTACTAGCAATGACGTTTCCAGTAGCAGTTTCAGGACAAGAAAATCTTAGGGCAAAACTAATTTGGGACAAAGGTATTTCTTTTATTTGGCTTTCTTAACCTAAAAACTATCAATAAGGAGAGAGTTAAAAACTAAAATACTATACAATTGAAAACATATGTCGTATAGATATGTCCAAAATGCAATTTAAAAATGTCCAAATACATTTTAAATCACTATATTTCACTTTATGTTCTGTAACTGCATCTTTTGACATGCAACTTAATTAATACAAAAATAGAGAATGTATTAGGGGACTTTGAAGGTATTAGCTTAAAGCTTTATATTTCATATTTAAATAATAATTTTTAGCATGTACCTTGCAGATACAATTTCTTCATAATCAGCCACAATATCTGATAAGTTAAATTTGCTAACTTTGACAATTCTTTTCATTATCAACCTTCTCATCTACAAAAAAAATTTAGAATTTAAAGAAATGCATAGTTTATATTTTAAGATTAAGTATTTACAATGCTACTGGTGCCACTATTTTCAACTACTAATTTTTGCAAGCAATGAACAGAAAGGGGGATTAGAGAAGTGAAAATATGGTTCTGTTTGCTACCATTATTAAAATCATTCCTAACTCTCACATTAATGTCACACCAAAGCAAGTTTCTTTCTTTCCACTTTTTTGTCCTTCCATCTCCACTTCATGTCATCTTAAACTCTGCTCTCATCTCTTTTTCTACCTAACTCACAGTATACGTGGACAGAACTAGTCTTTACCAAAGGAGATGATTACCCTGTGAATACGTTTCTACAACAGCCACTTATGATGGACTATGAATCTTGACCCACAAACTCAAAGAAATGTGGTCACATTTCTGTATTTCCTTTGAGTCAATTCTATTCTGACTTTAAGTCTTATTCTGTCAGTTTGGTAAGATATTCAGTGCTTGTACAGAGCCATTCCCATAAGTCCTTGCAATTTGCAGAACCACAGACCTTGGTTCCTCAAAGGACTCTGAAATTCTTCCCTTTAGTCTGAGGAACCCCTCCCTTTCTCCTCTAACCCTATCCCCTTCACTACAGGTTTAGGTTTTCAAACACAAAACGGGAAGCAGCATGTCTGGAGGCAATTTCCGCTTTCTGTCCTGCCACAAATCATCCCACAGACAATGTAACCTAGGGCCTAATGATCTGCTTGGAGTAGGAAAATGGGGCGGGTAGGAGAAGAATGGGAAAAATATAGCTCCTAAAAATTACCCTCATATGGGCAATAAACTGTTTCCCTTGAAGGTGAACCACATCTCTCTGACTCCATCACTTCTCTCTTTCTCTGTCTCTCTCTCTCCCTTGCTCCCTTGGCATCACACAGACTAGGCTCCTTGCTGTTCATTCTAAAGGCCAGGCATGCTCTTTCCTCACAGTTTTCACAAGTGGTTCCCTCAGCCTGGAATGTTCTTTTCCCACAAAACTCCATGGCTAGCTCCCTCCTTCAGGTCTTTTGCTGAAGTGTCATCTCATGGGCTTTCCTTGATCACCTTACTTAAAATTGCATCCTATCCCCCTACACACACACATGGAACTCCTGTCCTCTCTCTCTACTTTATTTTTCATAGCACATATCACTCTCTAACATACTAATGTTTTGTTCATTATTTGACTTCCCCCACTAGAATGACCTCCCCCAGGCAGTCAGGGATTTCAGTCTATTTTGTTTACTGCTGTAATTCCAATGTCTAGTATAATGCTGATTCATAGCTGATGCTTAATAAATATTTATTGAATAAGTTAATGAAAGGGACAGAACGAGGAGATGCACTGGTCTCTTAGATGCAAACATTTCAGCAAAACTTTATCTAGTAACCCTTGAGACTGCTGGGACCCCATTCTTTACTGTTGCAATCCCGGCCTTAGCCACCACTGACCCCAGTAACACAGCACGAAGTTTCATGCACATAACTCACAATTCCATGAGTTCCTCCCACAGCGGGATTTAAATATCTATGGCCCTAATAGGCCTCCACTGTCAAACTTTTCCAGTATCTGTAATTAAAGTAATTATCCCTTGAACTTGTAGTTTTAAAACTATCCTCTGACAGCAAAGAAGTCTTCACAAGGAGCTGAAATCTAATCACAAAATTTTCTTAAAGCTTCTTCCCAGCATTCCTATATGCAGTTCAAGCATCCTCAGACATTTGCTCTCTTACCCTCCTCCTGATACTCTGCTGCCCTCCCTCTAGGGCTTCCTCATACATAAAAAACAAGAGAAAGGATAAGAAGGATATGTGTTCTCTTTTCTTATGAGTAAGAACACCTCTTTATTTCCTAAGACAGAAAAACTCATTATAAAAGCACATCCCAATTTTTTTTTTTTTTAATATGGAGCTAGTAAGGAAGGGGTGGGAGGGATAGAGGTGAGTCGGAATAACTCCTGCCAGTGACAAAAGGGAGGAGCTCTTTCAAGCCCAGGATAGTTATAGTGGTCTGCTTTTCCACCACCCTCTCATAGTAAAATGAGTAAAAACTAGTAGAGCACGTGAGGTTTAATCTCATTTGCCTGTTACACGGATGTAAAGCAAGGCAGCCATTATCTGCTGTCTATTTTTATAGACAAAAACTGTCTATTTTTATACAAGAAGAAAGGGGGACTCAGTGAATAGGTTACTTGCCCAAAGACACACAGGGTAGTCAGAACAGGTTTTCATACATCTTCCTGGGGCTCTTCTAGTTATACAAGGTTGCTTCCCATCCGTCTCCATGAGGGATCTGGTATGTATCTCTTAGATCTTTCCATGGCTCTTTTCTTCCTTCCAAATTACCCTAGAATGCTGCTCTGATGCTCTAGAGCAAAGGCTACGTACTTAGGTGAGATTCTACTCTTGCTGAAGTCTTAGAAACCTTCTCAGCCCTTGTAGTTTTATCCTTTACTTCATTAATTTCTCAACATTTATCATCATTTTCTGAGTGAAGGGCACTGTGCTGGGTATTGCAGATCTACAGATAGAATCCCTGCATTCCAGAAGCTTAGAGCGGGGTGATAAGGGGTTAGTGGAAAGAAATCAGGAACAAAATTCAGTGAGGGATTCCACCTCAAACCTGGTTTAGGCTTTGCTAGGGGGTTTTGTAAATATCTGACTTTGTATTGAAGCATATGTCTTTCTCTAATACTTTCTGTCTCCTGGTAGCTCCATCCTCTTAATTGCTATGGTCAACCGCATTATTGAGTTAACTAGTAAAAGTAGAGATTCTGGCAAAATGCTGGCATACTTCTCAAAGTGAACTTTTAGAATCAAAAAGAGATGGGAAGTCTTCAATGTTCATGTTTAAACAGAAAAAGTTGGGATGTGCTTTAATGAGTTTGCTGTCAACAGAAGTAACCTCTGCATCAACAATGTACACCGACAGTGCACATTTACAGACGGTAAGTAATTAACTCTGAAAAGGAAGTCTGAACAGAACAGAAAAACCTCTCAGTGATCAGAAAGAGGTGACGAGTATGTAGACTTGTCCATCTGACTCTCTGGTACCAGGCATCCAACAGACCAATTTTCACAAAAGTAACTGCAAACATATTGATAATACTATTTTGTTATTACCTTTTTCAGAAAATTGGCAGAATTAATCCTTTGTGCGGTAATAGAATTCACATCTGAAATGGACATATCCTTCTCTATCTGACTTTCATATTCCTAAACAGAGAATTAAGTTAGTTTCACTTCTTGAATGCAACAGAGCTCAGATATGACATGCTGCAACAAAATATTAACTGTTCACTTCAGTTCATGTGTAGGAGACATTGGCATTGAGACATTGACTCAGGCATTGAGAGAAGAAAACATTTCTTTCAGATTCTCCCACTGAGAATTAGCTAAGAACAGTTTATGACTGTATTTTGTTTGCTTCTAGGATGAGGTCCATTCACCTTTTAAAATAGGGCAATAATTGAGAAAAAACTTGTGATTGAGAAAATTATGAGAAAATGTGAAGATGACTGAGAAATATTCTTCATGCATGCATTTATCTGGCCATCACTAAAAACAAAACAAATGAAAAGTAGTATAGTGTAATGGTCAAGAAAGTGGGCTTTGGAGGCACGCAGTCCTGGGTTCAAGTTGACCCTGCCATTTATTTATTAACTGTTTGGTTTTGGAGAAGGTTGATTAACTACAGCAGACCTCAGTTTCCTCTTTTGTAATAATAATGATAGTACCTATGTCACAGGATTCTTGTGAGACTTCACTGAAACAATATCTGTAAAGTGCACGGCACATAGTAAGTAGTCAACGTGTGTTAACTATAATCAGTAACTTGAATTTTACATCCAGCAGTTGGTATAAGATTACTTGTCAGGATGTTTCATCTTTATGATTTAGAATAAATCTGCATCTGTTACATCTGCATTTGTGGGATACACCCCTAATGCACATGGAAATTGTTTTACACTATAGATATCATTAAAGACCACACAAAAATAATGAAGTAGATACTTTAGAATTTTCAGCCATGTTACAATGAACACTATGATCTGAAAGTAATTTATTTATTCTTCTAATTATCCACAAGAAATCTTAAAATTAATTCTGTTGGCAAGTAACAACTTTTACTTAAGGATATATCATATTAATATTTTATATTACTTTACTTTTTAAAGTATTAATTTATAAGAGTCACTTAAATGCTCTGGATATTATTTTGTTACGTGTGTTGCAAATATCTTTTCCTAATCTGTGAGGTTTTAATTTTAATATTATCAAATTTATTAATCTTTTTCTTTATAATTTATACTTTTTGTGTATTGTTAAAGAAATATTTTCATACTCCAAGATTAAGATAGTCATTTAAAGTTTTGCTTTTCATATGTAATCTTCATTACACATGGTTTTCTTTCTTTCGTGTGGTCTGAATCTGTTCTGTTTCACTGGTTTGGAATTGCATTACTACAATTACAGATTAATTAGGGGAGAACTGCCATCTTACAATGTTGAGTCTTTCTATCAGTGAACATTTATTCAGATTCTTTGTTACATCATTCAAAAATGTTTTATAGGGCCAGCCCCAGTGGCCTAATGGTTCAGTGCGGCATGCTCTGCTTGGGTGTCCCGGGTTCAGTTCCTGAGCACGGACCTACGCCACCTAGCGGCCATGCTGTGGCGGCAGCTCACGTACAAAAAGAGCAAAAGGATGTTAGCTCAAGGCCAATCTTCCTCAGCAAAAAAATAAAAATAAAAATAAAAAATGATGTTTTTTTAAAAAGATCAAAGCAGTTGTACTTGCTAGCCAGTTGTCCCACATTCCAAATTTGTCTGATTGTTTCCTTGTTGTGTCATTTAACTTGTTTCTCTATTTCTCACAATTCTTGTAAACAAATTAATCTAAAGTTTTAATTTGATTCAGATTACACATTTTTGGCAAGGATACTTCATACATAATGCTATGTATTTCATATTGTATCATATTATAAGGCAATAATGTCTGGCTGTCCTTTGTTAATGTACATGTTAGTTTTCTACCGCTGCCGTAACAAATTATCACAAATTTGGTGGCTTCAAACAACACAAATTTATTATCTCACAGTTCTGTAGGTGAGAAGTCTGGACTGTCTCAGCTGGTTTCTCTGCTCCAGGTTTCACAAGGCTAATATCAAGGTGTCAGCCAGCTGGGTTCTTATCTGGAGGCTCTGGGAAAAATCTGTTTCCTCATTTAGGTTGTTGGCAGAATCTATAAGACTGAGGTCTCGTTTCCTCGTTTTTAAAGGTTCATTTAATTAGATTAGGTCCACCCAGAAAATCCAGGATAATCTTTCTATTTTAAGCAACATAACATAACATATTCACAGGTTCTGGGGATTAGAGAGTGGACATTGTTAGGGGCTATTATTCCACTTACCACAACTAATATTAAGTTGGATCACTGAGTCAAGATGGTGACAACTAGGTTTCTCCATTGTAGGGGTACAATTTTCCTTTTGCAATAAAAAAGGAGCTATTCATTTTTATTTATTTATTATTATTATTATTTTTAATTTTATTTATTTATTTATTTTTCCCCCAAAGCCCCAGTAGATAGTTGTATGTCATAGTTGCACATCCTTCTAGTTGCTGTATGTGGGATGTGTCCTCAGCATGGCTGGAGAAGCGGTGCGTCAGTGCGCGCCCGGGATCCGTACCTGGGCCGCCAGCAGCAGAGTGCGCACACTTAACCGCCAAGCCACGGGGCCAGCCCAGAGCTATTCATTTTTAAATATGGATAGTATATTCAACAAATTTATTAGCTGTGACAGTTTGCTGTAGATTCTCTTATATTTTCTATGTAGACAAATGTATTTTCTGCAAACAAAGACAGTTTGTCTCCTCTTTTCCAATTCTAATGTCCCTTTCTTTCTTCCTTCTTTCTGGCTTACTGCATTGGCTCTTACTGGTAGAGATGATAGTGGGCATCCTTAAGTTGTTGAGATTAATGGGAAAACTGATGTTTCGCCACTAAGTATAATGTTTGTGTAAGAGCCTATGAAGAAAGGGATTTCTGATCATGGTCCTTACTCCAAACTCAGTTTGAGCTACACAGATAATAAGGTATTGAATCACAGTCAAAGGGTAGATTATGAAGAACAGGTTTTCCAGAACGTTGGAAAGTTGGAGACAGAGAATTTGCTCAGGGACACCTGGGCACTGGTTCTATTTCTTCTCTTGAAGGATGATATGGCCTTAGTGACCTTGACTTGGGTTCAAGAACAAGAGTCCAATGTTTGTAAACATTCCCTTAAATGGAAGTGCATTTACAATGTAAAAACTAATTCTTCTGGGGTGGTGATGTAAACCTTGCCTATTTTTGTACAGGTTTTTTTGTTTAGTTTGGTTTTTGTTTTGTTTTGTTTTTTTAGCTCTGGCAAAACCTACTCTGTGTGGACATGTCACAAGAAGCTTACTCCCCATCAGGGTACCAGAGCCGAGGAAAAACCAACATCAAAATTTGTTGCAGCTGTCCTGCCATGTTCTGCCCTGCCTCTGTATGTTTCTGCATCCTTGGCTAACTCAATCTGAAACTTAATCTAATCAACCAGTGGATATGTAGGTGGTCCTTTCTTATCTCTCCTCATACCCCCTCAATTCTACAATTTACCTGAAACACTTCTTTACAATGCAGTTTGCATCAGCAGAAAAACCCAAAATGTTGAAACATTCTTAACCAGTCTAAAGAAGGTTTAAAGAAGTTCTCTTCTGATTCTAGGACGCTATGAGCTTTCCTCATGAATGAGCACTGAATTTATTAAATGCCTCTTTGGTGTTATTAAGAGGAGAATATTTTTTCCTTCCTTAATTCTGTTAATGTGGTAAATTATAGCAATAGATCCCTAATTAAATTGGTTTTGTAATCTGGAAGTAAACCCTACTAGATTATGGTGTGTAATTATATACTTATATACAATACATTGCTTTCAATTTGTTAAAATTTTATTAGTAATTTTATATTTATGGTCATAAGTGAAATTTATCTAAACATGATCATTTCTTGCTCTCTTTGCCCAATTTTGGTATAAAGCTCATATCAGCCTCAGAAAATGAGGTGGGTTACTTTCCCTCCTTTTCTGTTCTCTGAATAGTTTGTATAAGACAAGGAAAGTTAGCAAAGCCCCTAGTTTCAAAAGCAGAAACTGTTCCTTTTTCATGATGTTATAGCCCCCGATTATGCTGAGCATTGTGCTTTGCCTGTCGCACTTTATGGCGCTGTGGAATCGAATTCAATCATTGAGAGAAGCAGCATGAGGAAACTGAAGAACTTTCTAGCTATTCTAAGCCAAGGCCTTCCCACTGCAGTTTACTAACTAAAATTCCTGAAGTCTCAAAACAGGAGATGAACCATAATTAAAAGTTGAGAAATGCTTTCTGAAGCCAAATACCAATTGGTCTGTGACTATATGTATTTCTATGTACTCCTGTTTGTGAAAATAAGGAATTCTCTGCAAATCCTATCTTTATGTGCTAACTGGTGGTGCCATGATATTGTCATTGAAAAATAATTAATTTGCATTTTCCCTTTCACATCTGAGCCACAGCAAAAAGAGTTTCTCAGATAATCCATTTAGTTCAGACCAAGAATGTCCTCCCACTACCACTTGAGTTTTAAATGTAATGAGTCCTGTGTAGTTTTGTTTGTGTCTCCTCTAAATTAGAGTATAAAAGCTAAAGGATGGCTGAGTGGCAACAATAAGAACACACATACACTATTTTTAAAAATAACTTTTACTATTTTTAATATTAAGTGTCTTATTGCAATTTCCCTTCAGTCTAGAATAAAGTGAAAACAAATATCAGAGTTTATCAGTTTTTTTCTTATCAATTGATAATAATTCACCAAAGTTAAATTAATAAACCTATTATAACCTATTTTAGGATAAGGCATTCACTCTTTCTGACTCATAAGATGTGTAAACCTCAATATCCTTCACTAGAATCTGGTATCCTTATCTAAGTTGGCTAACATCACCCCACAGTGATAATTCTACCGCAGAGGCATTTTCTTCAGAGATGGAATGCTAATTCCTTTCTTCTCGAACAATCTCTTAACAAGCTCAAGTGCTAGGATTACTACAATTGGTTATTTCTATAGAAATTAGCTCTTATAATTCCACTATTTTGAGACTAGTGGTACGCTGGTAAGTGTTTAACAACCAGTTATCCAGGAGTTGGAGGGGAAGCCCCAATTTTTAGCATTTGCTGATTTATGGTGTATATATTCCCCTAGCAACAAATTTAAAGCAACCAACATGAAATCACTGAGGCTGGAGTTGGAAAGAGATGCACGCAATAGGCTCTCACCAGCTGGTGCCAGCAGGCTCCCGTACACCACCACTACGCAGTGTAAGACTAATTTTTCTTTCTTTCTTTTTTGTTCACATTTTAAAGTTTCTGCAATTGAGATGTGCTTTATAATCAATGTATAAGTTTAATTTGGTAGTGTTTCTCTCCCTTAACCCCAAAAGTTGCTTTTAAATTGGTGATGCATTTTACAATAACAAAAATATAGTATTTACATAAATTTAGAATATACCTAAAGGACTTTAGCTGTGAAATAGGTTGTTTGGACAACAACTAAGTTACAAAGTCAAGGACTTTCTGGAATTTGGGAGATCTGTACATTTTCAACGCCTAAAGAGGAGAAAACAAAATCTACAGATTATCAGTTTTAAAAAAAAGAAATTAAGATAGATATAAATAAGTAAAATATTAACTTATCATACAATAAGCCATATTCAAATAGAAACCAAATACCTGGAAGACTAAATCTGGAATCTCTCTATCATAGAGGGGCATTTGCTGCAGAAGGAAAACATCTAATTGACCTGCATTTCTAAGTTGCAATAGCTGGAAACGTTTACTTTTTTTCATCTCCTCTTCAGAAACAAAGTTAAATTCATCTTGCAACTGTTCAAGACGAAAATACTTTGGAATATCCTGCCCTTTATGTTTCATGTACTGTAAAACACAAATAATATAAAGTCTTTACTTAAAATATTAATTCTTTAAAATTCAAGAATTATTTCAAAACACTGTTCTTTCTTCTCAACTGTGAGATGTGAGAGTTGCCATATAAGTGGGAAATGGAGCAACTGCATCTGTACAGAGATAGAATCTGAAAACAACAACAACAACAACAACAGAATCCAGCCTACATGGCTTCCCAACCTTTTCTTATAAAGACAATGAAAATATTTGCTGGCACACTAGGTTAAAAGATGAGACTGTTCATATTTCATATCTGGTTTCCCTAGTAGTTGATAGAAGATCAATATTTGTGTACACCTGTAACCAGTTCAGCACATCAGTTTGGAAGCTCTGATCCAGGGAAACTTAATTGCAATAATCTGTTCACACATTGCTTTATTCAATAAACGCAAATATGAGTACAAGGTACATGCAAGGAAGAATGCTAGTTGCCCTAAGAGAGACAAAGATTTATTAGTTGTAGTTCCACAAGGAAAGATAAAATATAGGAATGAATAACTACAGTAAAGGGTAGAATGATATCAGAGCCATAAGAGTTTAAAAAAAGACAAAAAAAGTTAACAGGAGGGCAAGGAAAGAAGAGCCCATATCTAATTGAGGCTACCAGGGAAGCATTTATCAGACTTGCAGCATGGGTGAGACAGTCACTATGGGTGCCCTTCTAGGAAGAGGGAATGGCACAAATGAAGGTATGGAGAAAGCATGTTTGGGGCACACAGAGCAGTTCAGATGGCTTTAAGGAGGAGTAGAAGTGAACAGATAAGGAGTCTTTGAGGGAAGGGGTGTGTCTATAAATCATCTCTATATCCGTAGCATCTAATAATATGATTGGTACTCAGTAGACGTACAATAGACGTTAGCCTGAAGGTTAGGCTGCAGGATGTGCTGCAGGCTGCTAAGTAGTGGCAGAGTACCAACCGTCAGGCCTAAAGTAGTAACTATTTCATTTGCTGAATTTCTAATTGCCTTTACAATACTGTAAACTGGTTGAAAACTGTACCTGTCAGATTTACCTTTACATGCCTCCTAGTGCCTAGAAAAATACACAGCAAACTCTAGAGGAGTATAAGGGGGTAGAGCTTAGGAAATAGAATATACATAGAGTATTGATATTTGCTATAACTTACCATAATAAATTCCATTAAATCAGAATACTCTGGATTATTTGGGTCAATTCTGACTTCATTTGCCCATTCAAAAAGCTTCTGTGTATTAACGAGCCATGGAATTCCAGGAACACCTCTTGCATCTACATTCCTTAACACACTAACATAGAGAAAAACATTTTGTGAATTTGTATACAGTACGTAGGTTATACATCAGTTATACAGGGTAAAACCTACCCATTCCAGGTATTTAAAGATAAAACCTATCCATCCCCTGCATTTAAGGATAAAACAGAAGGTTTAGATGTGATATCTCTCCTGGTTGTGGTTCTTCTCACATTCTTTTTTTTTCTTTTTTTTTGCTGAGGAAGATTGGCCCTGAGCTAACATCTGTTGCCAATCTTTCTCCTTTTGTATGTGAGCTGCCACTACAACATGGCCACTGATAGATGAGTGGTGTAGGTCTGCCCCCTGGGAACTGAACCTGGGCCACCGAGCACGCCGAACTTAACCACTAGGCCACCGGGGCTGGCCCTCTTCTCACATTCTAACTTGTATCATAGATCTTTGATAAATGTCTACTCGCATCCCTTAAGAGACAGTAAGGGTAAAGTTTGTAAATATTCATCTTTGCCATCTTCACTCTGTGCAGCAGCTAAAACATAGTAGATGCTGAAGTGAATAGTACTTATTGGATGTATTCTGTAAACCCTGAGTATAGTAACTTATTAAATATCTTCTTGCCATAGGATGCACAATATTGAAATTTAACCAAGATGTTTGTTTAAGCAAAATTAATAAAGTCCACAATATAAAAAGAATCTTTAGGCTATATCTTTACAGTTGAAACATAATACAGAGTAATACAATTAACTGGAAAGTACGTGCCAGAAGGGTATCTTTGGTCATTTGAGGCCATCTTCAGAAGTTGGAGAGCTATAAAAGATAGGCTAGACTCATAATGCTTCCTTAGTGACCTCAGCTACAGGCTCAGTGGAGAAGGAATTCAATGCTAAACAGTAAGGGTTTCCTTAGAGCCACCAATTATCCCAGTTATTTAATCTTTCTACTCATAGATAATTTGTCTCATCACATCTAATTAGAGGGATTTGGACTAGAAGATTTCTAAGACCCTTTCTATAAAGTACTCAAGAAAAATTCCAGTCCATAAACTGGGATTCCAGAAATAGAGTTCTGACTCAGATTTGATTATGTCTTAGCCCAAACATGGACACATATTTTATACTGTCTGCTTTCCAATAGCATCCATTCATATTTCTATGATGAATCTTTGGAAGCTATTGCTAACAAAGCCAATGCCTAGTATAATAGGATGTAAGCAAAATTACAAATAGGTAAAGTTTGAGTATTCTTCCTTTCTTTAATTTCTATTTCTGCCCTCATATTTGAACTGTCTTGATGCCTTTGTCATAAGAGATCTCTAGGGCCTGACACCCTTGACATCATCATATAACAAATTTTCCTTCTCATGGGAACAGTCTTAGCCCAGGACCCTTAGAAAACAAAGCCTGAGGCAAAGCTTAAATGTTAATGAATAGATTAGGGAGAGAAACTTATCTCATTATAGCCTAAAAAAAAAAAAGTTGTAATTGGATTTCAATTTAATCCCATGATTTCTGCCTCAGGGAAAGCAATAAAAACCTCAGAACACATAGCCCCTTGCTATAATAATTCCTGTAGCTGCCCCATAGGTGTTCAGCTGTGGGCTATAGCAAAATCCATGTGTCATCTGTACCCCCTGCTCCACAACCACATGCCAAGCACGTAACATAACTCAGTGGCATTAAGTATACTCATGGTGTTGTACAACCACCATCACTACCTATTTCCAGAATTTTTTCATCATTCCAAACAGAAATCTTGCACCCATTAAACAATAACTCCCCATTCTTTCCTCCCCCCAGCCCCTGGCTTTCTGTCTCTGTGAACTAAGCAAAAAATTTTAAAGTTACCTAGGAGAAAAGACAGACTGTCTCCAAAACACCAACATTTAGACTGCTAGCAGACTTTTGAATAGCAATGATAAATCCCAGAAGATAATGCAATTATAGCTTCCAAGTGTTAAGGGAAAATAAATATCAGTCTTAAATTTTATACCCACCTAAACTATTATTCAAGAATGAGGACAAAATAAAGATATTTTCAGATATACAAAGACTAAAAACTTTGCTAGCTACAGAAATTGATTGAAAGAATCACTAAAGGAGCAGGCTTTTAGCAAGAAAAGGAAATCCAGAATGAAAGTGTGGGAGATAAGAAATAGGGGCAAACATAAAAGTCAATTAACCACATCACAAAATTAACTAGTAAGAAAAGCTGTTTTATGTTTTAAAAATGTGTTAAATGAAAGCTCTAGAAAACGATAACAATAGTTGAGATTGGAGAGGTGTGCTTAATGTGGTATTAACATTCTAAGATCTTCTTTTGGTTCACGGCTTTATTTGCCTCTCTGTCAGTATTTGGTGAATGAATGAATAAGTAAATCAGTGAATAAACAAATACTTTCTTTTGGATCTCCTTTGGCTCCATGCTTTGACTCTCACAAGTCAGTCTTGCTGTTTGGAGCACCCATCTCAGGTTCCTAGAACCACCGCTCAGGACCAGCCCTTAAGCTCCCACAGCTGTAGAGGAGAGTTCTGTTAACGTCCCTCTCTGATCTCAGAGGCCCCAAACGTAAAGCTTTACTTCAAGTTAACTTTCTCAGAGAGGGCTCTGGACTTTGAAACCTCTCTTGAAATTCACTCCCTGTTGAAATCTGTCATCTGTCCCAATCTTTCACAGGACTGCTCTCAATCTTTGGTAAACTTGAGCTCCCAAGTAACTGGAACTGCTAAGTGCAGCATCACAGAAGCCATGAGAGAAGAGACGTCAAGAAGCAAAATGATGAGGACAGGCCATGAAACGGCCAGAAGGTCACTGGTAGCCTTCAGGAATAAGCAGGTTCGATTAGGGAAGGAATGTGTGAATAAAAAGTGGAGGCAATGGACGCAGACCAGTAGACCACATGATTCAGGACCTGGGCAGGAAAAAGAGCCAAAAAGGGTTTTCAGGATTTAATCAAATGCTTGGATTTTTCTTTGTTTTAAAACAAAGAAGGTTTCTTGGATACAAAAGACTAACAGCATAAGGATGGATATCCATCAAAATTACAATTCTGTCTTCATAGTGATTTCTGTCTCATTGTCTGATTTGAATAAAAGATATTTCCTCTTCTCTAGAACCATAGCTATTCATTTGTATTTTGGTTCAATATCTTCCTGACTTTGAAGGACCTCATACTCTTTCTAATATATTCTGATACTTTTTCCATGGATTCCATCACTTCTTTTAAGAAGATAAAGATTGCCCCAATTTTTAAGAAATCCAAGGGCCGGCCCAGTGGCATGGTGGTTGGGCTCGCACACTCTGCTTCAGTGGCCCGGGGTTCATGGGTTCGAATCCTGGGCATGAACCAGTGCACCACTCATCAAGGCATGCTGTGGCGGCATCCCACATACAAAGTGGAGGAAGATGGGCACAGAAGTTAGCTCAGGGCCAATCTTCCTCACCAAAAAAAAAAAAAAAGAAAGAAAGAAAGAAATCCATACCTTGATTCTGTTGTCTCTCTTATTTTCAGCCTCTTTTTACTGTCAAACTTCTTGATAAGTAATATACATCCACCACCTCAGGTACCTCAACATCAATTGTTGAGTGCTACTGACATTTAGTTTAGCTTTTTTTCTCTAAAACTCTTTCTTATTTACCAAGAAAAGTATTTATGAACTCTTACCATGACTTTGGTCATACGCCACTGGTTTTATATATAGTGTTCTCATTGTTATTTTTAAAATAGTCTCTAATTTCTATTTTGATTTTCTGTTTAATCTAAGTTATTTATAGCAATTTTTAAATTTTTTATTTTTAAAATTGACTTTATTTTTTTAGAGCAGTTTTAGGTTCACAGCAAAACTGATCAGAAAGTTCAGAGTTTCCATATGCTCCCTACCCCCACACATGCACAGCCTTCCCCACTATCAGCATCCTGCACTAGAGTTAAAATTTATTACATTCACTGTGATAAAAGAGTCTCATTTGTTAAGATCCATGAACCTACATTGACACATCATTACCATTGAAAGTTCATAGTTTACATTAGGGTTTATGCTTGGTGTTATACATTCCACGAGTCTTGAAGAATATGTAATGACATATATCCATAATTATAGTATCATACAGGGTAGTTTCACTGCCCTAAAAATCCTGTGTGCTCTGCCTATTCATCCCTCTGTCCTCCTAATCCCTGTCAACCACTGATATTTTTACTCTCTCCGTAGTTCTGCCTTTTCCATAATGTCATATAATTGGATATAGCAATGTTTTTTTAAAAATATTGTTTAGATGGGGAGAGGAAAGGCCATCTTTTTGTTATCACTATTCATTAATTTTTAAATGATGGAATCTA
Source organism: Ceratotherium simum simum (assembly GCF_057802395.1). Classification (NCBI taxonomy): domain Eukaryota; kingdom Metazoa; phylum Chordata; class Mammalia; order Perissodactyla; family Rhinocerotidae; genus Ceratotherium; species Ceratotherium simum. The sequence continues at coordinate 57,038,167 of NC_141905.1, read as the reverse complement.
CTTGGCCCTTTATATTTACCATTGTACTCAAACACAGAACAATATATAAGCCAGCATTATCATCATTTTTATAGAATTTTACCTTACTTATTTCTAGTAATCCTATTTGTGGATGTGACCTAGAAATTAATCCTAATTCCTCTACGAAGTCCTAGAATAAAATAGAACAAAATTTCTAGGATTCCAGCAAATTGATAATGCATAAAACGATTCCTTCATAATCCAGAATGATTGGGAGATGTAAAGGCCCCAGACATAAAATCTTTGGGAGTCTCAGCCTTTGCTTACAAGTTAAGGGCAATGGAACCGCCTCTCTCATCATCTATGTGGCTATAATCCTAAGCACGGAAGAAATACATTCTCTTACATATAAAGACACTTATTTCCTTAGCAAAATGATTATAAATAAAATATGTAAACATTTTATATATTTACAAATATAAATAAAAATCAAATAAACATCCAAATAAACTAAACCGCTCCTAGAGTTTTCCCTTTTATAGTTCAGGTTTTGTGTGATGCTTTGCTGAGGAGTGGCATTATTTTTCAAGCATGAAAGTTTATTACCTGCAGTAAGCAGATCTTAGTGACTGTGACATAGGTGTCAGAGGAATACCATTTTCATCTAATGCCCATGATAGAGAATAGCTTAGTTTTCCAGATGTCAAAAGACAAAGTTCTTCAGTTCCATTTCCCTCAAGAACAAAAGGCACATCTGTTTATAAAGGCATTAAAAATACATGAATTTTTTAAAAAGAAGTCTGAGCACACTGTAGATTTTTTCCTGATTTTTACTTGTGGAAACCCAGGAACACAAAGGAAGTTAGTTCTGGGCTGACCCCAGACTCTAATATTAGAGCTCTCCTCATCTCCCATCTAAGATACCTCAAGGCAGAGTACTTCAAACAGACTAAAAAAGAGAGAGGAAAATATTGATCTGAACATCTCTATTTTCCTCTTCTTATGACTAGAAGTTTTTTAACCATTCTTTCTAGGAGTGGCTTCCAGCAAGAAAGGACCAGTGGCAGCAGAAAAAGAGTAGTTTTGTCCCCTTTCCCTACATTCCTGAGTCCTCTTCCTCTCCCCATTTTCTTTCTCAATATCCAGAGACCTTAACAACACTCCTTGAAACTTTTGCCAAGTTCTTAGTGTTCCCTAAATTTTTCGCCCTGAGTCTTTTCTTCTGTGTCTCTACAACCCCATTTTCCTGCTTCATCTGGACTCTAAGCAGACTACTTTCCTCCCTCATTCTCTGTCCTTTCCAAGCTCTTTTGCCTACTTATTTTCTTCTCTCTCCTCCTTGCTCACTTGTTCACACCTCCTTCCTTTTCACCAGATGGAAACAAACAGTGGCAAAACTCCTAGGAAGGTGAAAGAGATGAAATCTAGGGGAGAAGGAGAGGAATGACACAGTTCTCACAGATGTGCTAACAAATTTAATTGCATTAGGAGTAAAATCAATTGAAAAACAAGGGGGCAGGCACATCCTTTCTTCTTTCCTCTCTCCTTTTCTCTCTCTCTCCTTCTCTTTCTCCCTTCCCTATTCAGTTAAAGGTGAGTCGACACGTCCTGGAGCATCTATAGGCTTCACTAAAGGAGAGGCAGAGGTAGAGCAGTCTATCCACTCAGGAGCAGAACTCATGTTCCAGAGAGCATAGTGCTCCTGTCTCAGATAACCCAGGAAAAGCACAGGTGCTAATTCCAAATTTTAGATTTCCCAAAGATCTGATTCAAAATAAAGTTTTTAAAAATGTAGTTTAACATCTGAAAAAAGAATTTAATTCATTTTTAACCTAATACTGTAAATATAGGATTCTTTTTTTTTGTGAGGAAGATTAGCCCTGAGCTAACATCTGATGCCAATCCTCCTCTTTTTTGCTGAGGAAGATTGGCCCTGGGCTAACATCCGTGCCCATCTTCCTCTACTTTATATGGGACACTGCCCCAGCATGGCTTGACAAGCGGTGCGTCGGTGCACACCTGGGATCCAAACCTGCGAACCCTGGGCCACCGCAGCAGAGCTTGCGCACTTAATTGCTACGCCACTGGGCCAGCCCCAATATAGGATTCTTTACTCATGTAAATGGTCATTTAGGACAGGGTCATTTAGGACATGGAATTCATGAAGAAAGTAGTGGGGAAGAAACATTTTTAATAAACTTACTGCTTCCAACTTCTCCATATGCAGGTATGACCAGCTCATCAGAGCTAAACTCTACGTATTCCAAAACAGTTTTGCTTTTCAGCTCTGTGTTGTTAGGTAAAGGTAAATATAGTTTTGCCAGTAAGCTTGTCCTTTTACTTATTTCATAAACCTAAATACAAAAGAAATGATTGATAACTCACTGCAAGTACAAAATAGAAAGAAAAACGAAAATGAGGGAATAACAGATTTTTATCTTTTTTTAAATATTAGAATATAAAATAGATATTGCTCTATGGCATTTCATCCACATGATTATGAGAAAAGTAGATAATCACATGTCCTTAAAAATATAATGCCTTGTACTGGTCTCAAAGAATTAATGAATAAAAGGATTACAAACACAGTTCTGCAAATATAGGTACATATAATGTAATACCTGAATAACTTAGTTTTGTGTAGCACTTTTAAAGTTCTTTATCTCATTTAAACCTGATAAAAAATTATAGGAAATAGATACTATTCTTCCCACTTTATAAGTAAAGAAATGGAGTTTCTATATGAAACTACCGTATATTAGTTTTTATTAAAAGTGATAGAAACCCAGGTTGAATGTTTAGGAAAAAGGGAGACCCGTTGGCTCATGGAATCAAAGGACAGGTTAAACAAGCTGTGGGGTTGCAAGAAGGGGAGGAAAAGTCCTAGAAGGAGTAAGGGAGGTGCTGAGTAGACAGTTCCATAGATGTCCACTGGATATTAAACCCAGGTCTTCTGATTCTGTATGTTGTGCTTTCTACTACAATTCCATAACTGCTATAACTACAAACCTATATTTTTTTCAATAGAAAAATCTTATTTTGACCTATACTGTGTTATCAGTGTTTGGTGAAATAGTGATATGTACTTTAAGAGAAGGAAATTGGGACAGGGGTGGGGAATGCCACTTGAAAGATAAGAAAGAATGCCAATCAAAAAGATGACTGATTAACCAAGAAAGCAGAGAAAAAGGAAAGTCAGAGAGGCAAATACTTTTTCTGGTCATCTAACTACTATCTCTGTAAGAGTGAATTTAAGCCAACACACTGGTCCGTTTGATAAAGGCATCCCTAATAAGTAGGGGTTATAGCCAATGGCCTTAAAGTATTCAGTCCTGTAAAAGAAATTTCTTATTGTAAATCAGTAAATTGCCTACTAAAAAGAGACAATGAACTGATAAACATATTCAAATATTGAGTTGACATTCTGATTTTACACATCAGCCTTATGAATTTGTTTAGGGTATGTAGATGCATTCTCAGGGGACTGTCAAATCCAGTTTCTGAGATTGCAGGGCTGGAGGCCAGATCCTGGATAGTAGTAAATGTAAAGGTAGAGAATTCCACCTGACAGTCTCTCAAGAGACAGACTTATCCCCTGATGGCAGCTGTCTATACCACTGCATGGCTGAGACGGAGTATCAAGAATGAAAATGGGCATTGTAAGTGGAGGAACTAGAATGTTCAAAAGCTCAGAAGTAGGAAATTGCAAGGCTGTATGGGAAAAAACAAGGTGTTCAGTTTGGCTGAAGTGAAGAATGAGTAAAGAGGAATGGTAAGAAGTAAAGAGAGATAGAGTTTGGAAGATGGTGGCACAGGAGGATCCGGAGCTTACCTCGTCCCATGGACACAACAAACCTACAACTACCTGTGGAATAATTTCCTCTGAGAGAGACCTGGAAACTGGATGAAAAGAAGCTCCACAACAAGGGAAAACACAGAGAGGGATAGAAGAGGCAGAGATACAGTCCTGCCAAGGAAAAAACCACACTTCAGCTGTGGCACTTCATGGCTGGGAGCTATCTCAAAGGTACAGAGCTTTTCCCAGGAGTGGGGGATTTGAGCCCCACATGAGGCAACCTAGCCCTTAGATCCAGCACAAGAGAGATGAGAGCCCAAAACACTGGCTTTGAAAATCAATGGAGAAAACTCCCAGGAAAACTATTGAACTTCAGGGAAAGGAAAATCCACTCTTAAATGGCCCATGCACAGACTCACTAGACCCAGAAACAAGCACCCAAAAATACCAGATGGAAAAGTGCGTACTCCAATAGTAAAAGAGACTCGCTTACTAAGCTCAGAGCACATCTTGGAGGGGGTGGCAAGCGACCTCCTGCCCCCCACCCCACCACTACCAGAGACTGAGATACTGGTGGCAGCCATTTTTGTGACCTAGTTAAGCCTTACTGACACAGATGCTGGCAGGTACCACTTGGAATCCTCCCTCTAGCCTCTTAGCACAGGGGCCAACCCAACCCACTAGAGCACCAGAGGCAATAGAGTGCAGCCAGGCAATGCAGGCAGCCCACCCCAGGGACCTGTCCCACCCACCATCGAGCCCACAGTAGACTTGCACCACCAGGCCTCACAACCAGCCACAGAAGGGATCTGCCCCACCCACAAATACATCTGAAACAGTCCTACACAGCCACACTGGAGGGCTGCCCCACTCACCAGCATGCCTGAAGCAGCTGTGGACCACCTGGCTGCATAGCCAGCCCATGCCTGATGCCTGTCCCACCCAAAAGTGAGCTAGCAACAGCTGCATGCTGCACAGCCAGACTTACTAGAGGCCTGCCCTACTAACCAGCACACTCAGGGCAGCCGACCCCTGCCAGCCACGCAGCCAGCCACACCAGGGGACTGCAGTAGTTGTGTGCCCCCAAGCCTAGCAACAAGCCACACCAGGGGCCTGCCATGCCCACAAGTGAGCTCTTAGCAGTTGTGCACCACTGCACTCTGCAACCAACCACACCAGGGACCTGAGTCACTCACAGCAAACTCACAGTAATTGTGCACTACTAGGCCCCACAGCCAGCCGTGCTGGAGGCTTGCCCCACCCAATAATGTGCCTGTGGCAGCTGCATGTGGCTGGGCCTTGCAACCACTGGCCCAGAGGCCAGCCCAGCACACCCACATGCCCACAGCAATAGCAGCCCTGCCGCAACGTAAAGGCGCACACAGCCTACACAAGGGACAGCCCTGGAGCATTTGGCATGAGTGATGAGAGGGGAGCACACTGATGGGCCCCATAAGACATCTTCTACATAAGAACATGTTTCCAAGATTGGGAGATGTAGCTGATCTCCCTAATACATAGAATAATGGCTTCATTGGCAAAATGAGGAGAGAATTTGGCAAAATGAGGAGATAAAAGCATATGTTCCAAATAAAAGAACAGGACAAATCCTCAGAAAATGAACTAAATGAAATAGAGATAAACAATCTACCTGATAAAGAATACAAACTAATGGTCATAAGGATACTCACTGAACTCAGGAGAAGAATAGATGAACACAGTGAGAACTTCAACAAAGAATTAAAAAATGTAAAAAAGAACCAATCAGAGCTGAAGAATACAATAACTGAAATGAAGAATTCACTAGAGGGAATCAAGAGCAGAGCAGATGACACAGAAGAACAGATCAGTGATCTGGATGACATAGTAGAGGAAATCACCCAAGCTGAAAAGAAAAAAAGAAAAGAGTTAAAAAAACAGTTTAAGGGACCTCTGGGATAATATCAAGTGTACTAACATTCACATTATAGGTGTCCCAGAAGGAGAAGAGAGAGACAAAGGGGCAGAAAACTTATTTGAAGAAATAATAGCTGAAAACTTCCCTAAGCTGGGGAAGGAAGCAGACATCCAGGTACAGGAAACACAGGGAGCACCAAACAAGATGAACCCAAAGAGATCTACACCAAGACACATTATAATTCAAATGTCAAGAATTAAAGATAAAGAGAGAAAAAGCAAGAGAAAAGAAACAAGTTACATACAAGGGAAACCCCAATAAGGCTATTAGCTGACTTTTCAGCAGAAACCTCACAAGATAGAAGGGAGTGGCATGATACATTTAAAGTGCTGAAAGGAAAAAACCTAGAACCAAGAATACTCTACCTGGCAAGGTTATCATTCAGAATGGAAGGAGAGATAAAGAGTTTTCCAGACAAGCAAAAACTAAAGGAGTTCATCCCCACTAAACTGGCCTTACAAGAAATGCTAAAGGGACTTCTTTAAGTGGAAAAGAAAAGGCCACAAATAGAAATAAAAAAATTATCAAATATCAAAAAATATCATTGGTAAAGGCAAATATACAGTAAAGGTAGTGGATCAACCACCTATAAAGCTAGTATGAAGGTCAAAAGACACAAATACTAAAATCACCTATATATCTACAATAAGAGGGTAAGGGATACACAAAATTAAAAGAGGTAAAATATGATGTCAAAAAAATAAAATGGAGGGGGAGTAAAACTGTAGAACTTTTAGTATGAGGTCAAACTTAAGAGACCGTCAACTTAATATAGATTGCTATATACATAGGTTATTGTATATGAACCTCATGGCAACCACAATACAAAAACCTATAATAAATATACAAAAAATAAAGAGAAAGGAACACAAATATAACACTAAAGAAAGTCATCAAATCACAAGGGAAGAGAGTAAGAGAAGAAAGGAACTACAAAACAACTATAAAAAAGTAACAAAATGGCAATAAGTACATATCTATCAATAATTACTTTAAATGTAAATGGACTAAATGCTCTAATCAAAATACAAAGAGTGGCTGAATGGGTAAAAAGACAAGACCCATACATATGCTGCATACAAGAGACACACTTCAGATCTAAAGACACACACAGACTGAAAGTGAAAGAATGGAAAAAGATATTCCATGCAAATGGAAACAAAAAAAAAGCTGGAGTAGCAATACTTATATCAGACAAAATAGACTTTAAAACAAAAACTGTAACAAGAGACAAAGATGGGCATTACGTAATGATAAAGGGAACAATTCAACAAGAGCATATACCACTTGTGAATATCTATAGGGAGCACCTAAATACATAAAGCAAATATTAACAGACATAAAAGGAGAAACTGACAGTAACACAATAATAGTAGGGGACTTGAACACCACACTCACATTAATGGATAGATGATCCAGACAGAATATCAATAAGGAAACATCGGCCTTAAATGACACATTAGACCAGACAGACTTACTAGATATATACAGAACGTTCCATCCAAAAACTGCAGAATACACATTCTTTTCGAATGCACATGGAACATTCTCCAGGATAGATCACATATTAGGTCACAAAACAAGTCTCAATAAATTTAAGAAGACTGAAATAACACGAAGCATCTTTTCTCACCACAAAGGTATAAAAATAGAAATCAACTACAAAAAGAAGACTGGAAAAGTCATAAAACATGTGGAGATTAAACAAAATGCTACTGAACAACTACTGGGTCAGTGAAGATATCAAAGGAACAATAAAAAAATACCTGGAGACAAATGAAAATGAAAATACAACATATGAAAATCTATGGGATACAGCAAGAGTGGTACTAAGAGGGAAGTTTATAGCAATACAGACTTACCTCAAGAAACAAGGGAAAAAATCTCAATCTTACATTACATCTAAAGGAACTAGAAAAAGAAGAACAAACAAAGTCCAAAACCAGTAGAAGGAAGAAAAAAATAAAAATCAGAATGGAAATAAATGAAATAGAGACTAAAAAGACAATAGAAAAGATGAACGAAACTAAGAGCTGATTCTTTGAAAACATAAACAAAATTGACAAATCTTTAGCTTGACTCACTAAGAAAAAGAGAAGGCTCAAATAAGTAAAATTAGAAACAAAAGAAGAGAAATTACAATGGATACCACATAAATACAAAGAATTACAAGAGAATACTATGAAAAGCTCTACACCAACAAATTGGATAACCTAGAAGAAATGGATAAATTCTTAGAATTATACAACCTTCTAAAACTGACTCAATAAGAAATAGAGAATCTGAATAGACTGATCCCTAGTAAGGAGATCAAAACAGTAATCAAAAATCCCCCAAAAAACAAAAGTCTGGGACCAGGCAGCTTCCCAGTAAATTCTACCAGTCAAAGAAGATTTAATACCTATCCTTCTCAAATTCTTTGAAAAAACTGAAGAGGAGGGGATGCTTCCTAACTCATTTTAAGAAGCCAACATTAACCTGATACCAAAACCAGACAAGAACGACACAAAAAAAGAAAATTACAGGCCTCTTATCACTGATGAACATAGATGCAAAAATCCTCAACAAAATACTAGCAAATCAAATACATTAAAAGGATCATACATCACGATAAAGTGGGATTTATCCCAGGGATGCCAGGATGGTTCAACATCTGCAAATCAATCCACATGACACACCACCTTAACAAAATGAAGAATAAAAATCATATGATCATCTCAAGAGATCAGAGAAAGCATGTGACAAGATTCAGCAACCATTTATGATAAAAGCTCTGAATAAAATGGGTATAGAAGGAAAGTACCTTAGCATAATAAAGGCCATTTATGACAAACCCACAGCTAACATCATACTCAATGGTGAAAAACTGAAAGCTATCCCTTTAAGAACAGGAACAAGACAAGGATACTCACATTTACCACTCTTATTCAATATAGTATTGGAAGTCCTAGCCAGAGCAATTAGGCAAGAAAAAGGAATAAAAGGGATACAAATTAGAAAGGATGAAGTAAAACTGTCACTATTTGCAGATGACATGATTTTTTACATAGAATACCCTAAAGAATTCACTAAAAAAACTATTAGAAATAATAAATTAATTCAGTAAAATTGCAGGGTACAAAATCAACATACAAAAATCAGTTGTGTTTCTATACACTAACAATGAAATAGCAGAAAGAGAAATAAAGAATACAATCTCATTTACCATCCCAGCAATCACAACAAAAGGAATAAAATACCTAGGAATAAATTTAACCAAGGAGGTGAAAGACCTATACACTGAAAACTATGAAACATTCTTGAAAGAGGTTGAAGAAGACATAAAGAAATGGAAAGATATTCCAAGCTCATGAATTGGAAGAATTAACATAGTTAAAATGCCCGTACTACATAAAGCCGTCTACCGATTGAATGCAATCCCTATCAAAGGCCCAACAACGTTTTTCATGGAAATAGAACAAAGAATCCTAAAAATTATACAGAACAACAAAAGACCCCAAATAGCCAAGGCAATCCTCAGAAAAAAGAACAAAGCTGGAGGCATCACCCTCCCTGATTTCAAAGCATACTACAAAGCTATAGTAACAAAAATAGCGTGGTACTGGCAGAAAAACAGACAGACAGATCAATGAAACAGAACTGAGAGCCCAGAAATAAACACACACATTTATGGACAGCTAATTTTTAACAAAGGAGCCAAGAACACACAATGGAGAAAGGAAAGTGTCTTCAATAAATGGTGTTGGGAAAACTGGACAGCTACCTGCAAAAGGATGAACGTAGAGCACTATCTTACATCATACACAAAAATTAACTCAAAATGGATTAAAGACTGGAACACAAGACCTGAAAGCATAAAACTCCCAGAAGAACACATAGGCAGTATGCTCTTTGACATTGGTCTTAGCAGTATGTTTTTAAATATGTCTCTTCAGGCAAGGGAAACAAAAGAAAAAATAAACAAATGGGACTACATCAAACTAAAAAGCTTTCGCATGGCAAAAGAAACCATCAACAAAACAAAAAGACAACCCACCAATTGGGAGAAGATATTTGAAAATCATATATCCAATAAGGGGTTAATATCCAAAATATATAAAGAACTCATACAACTCAACAACAAAAAACAAACAACCCAATCAAAAAATGGGCAGAGGATCTGAACAGACATGTTTCCAAAGAAGATATACAGATGGCCAACAGGCACGTGAAAAGATGTTAAACATCACTAATTATTATGGAAATGCAAATCAAAACCACAATGAGATATCACCTTACACCTGTCAGAATGGCTATTATTAAAAAAGGCAAGAAATAACAAGTGTTGGAGAGGATATGGAGAAAAGGAAACCCCTGTATACTGCTGGTAGGAATGTAATCTGGTGCAGCCACTATGGAAAACAGTATGGAGATTCCTCAAAAAATTAAGAAAAAGAACTACTATATGATCCAGCTATTCCACTTCTAGGTATTTATCCAAAAAACACAAAAGCAATAATTCAAAAAGATATATGCACTCCTATATTCATTGCAGAATTACTGCAGCATTATTCACAATACTCAAGACTTGGAAGCAACCTAAGTGCCCATCAATGGATGAATGGATAAAGAAGATATGGCATATAAATATATGTGTGTATATACAATGGAATACTACTCAGTCACAAAAAAAGATGAAATCTTGCCATTTGTGACAACATGGATGGACCTTGAGGGTATTGCGCTAAGTGAAATAAGTCAGACAGAGAAAGCCAAATACCATATGATTTCACTCACGTGTAGAAGATAAAACAACAATAACAACAAACAAACACATAGATACAGAGAATAGATTGGGTGGCAGGAAGGTGAAAGGGGTGAAGGGGCACATGTGTACAGTGATGGATGGCAACTAGACTTTTGGTGGTGAACACCACATAGTCTATACAGACGTCAAGATACAATGATGCACCCCCAAAATTTATATAATGTTATAAACCAATGTTACCTCAATAATTAATAAATAAATAAAAGAAAATTAGAAATGGAGGTTAGAATCTGTTAGGCTAGGGCATATAGATTTATTTTGCAGTTTTTGCAGTTGCTACTGGTGCAATTTATCCCTAGATAGATTCCTTTCTTTCTCTGACTCTTAGTTTGTTAGGATCAAGTGCTAAGTGATGGAATGAAGAAGGATTCAAAAATACACATTTATCTATTTTGAGGGGGGCAGATTTTAAACTTAAAGTGGTTGGATTATTATATCACAATTTATTTTAGGTACAATAGTAGGAAAGTATAGTCAGTATATTTTTTAAATAGGAATTTCAACAGAGGTACATTTTAAGATGACAAGAACTTGATAGCACAGATGAACCAAATGAATATAGCCTCTGGTCAGGGATAGAACAAAATTATTTTGGGCACTGTAAAAAAAACTTTGCTTTAGATTTGTAATTATAATCCTCTCCCTACTCCTCAAACTCCACCCCATGCTCCCATACACAAATATTTATTCCCTCATAACTCTTCTTTCAGGTCTAGACGCAAGTTTAACCCCTATATTAGCCATCAAGACTTCTTGTCTAAACTTCTTTACTGTCTCTAATTTTTCTCAATCATCCTATTTTCTTCTTCCTTTAGTACAGGAGTTCTTATGGTGTGGGTCTTTGGACAGGGATCAGGGGTCTGTTGTGTGTATGTTCTTTCATCACATTCTTCAAGGGATCCAAAATCCAAAAAAAGATGAAGAACAAATACAGCAAGAGACTGAAATCACCAAGTCAAGCCAGGGGTACTTTGGAGAAATCATTCAACACTTATAATAGCTACACTACTCATAAACAACCTTGTTCCACCTCATTACTAAACGAACAGCAATGCTGCACACGCAGGGTTGGCAGGAATTTTAGCAGGAAAGAATAGAAGTATTTAGAACAACCACAAATCAAGTAATTTTGTGCTTATAGCATAAAAAACTATTGATGAATTATAAATATATTATTTATAAATATCTTGTCTAGCCATATAGATTAGTCATCTCAATATAAAAGAAGTTACTTATTACATATAACAGTAGATAACAAGAAATTTAAAATTATATATGGCATAAAATAAGATACAAAAGTAAATGACAATGGCATACCTCCAGGCAAATTGTTTCAGGCCAGTATATTAACTGAATATTGAAAATCTGCTGAAACATGACTTTAAAATCAAACTGTAGGGGAGATACTGAAGTACGAGAAACCTGTTTATCGTTGTACAATATTTTAATAAAATATTTAAGCTTCTGAATTTTGGCTCTCCTCTTTTGTTCATGCCTAAAAATAAATAGACCTTTAAAGGGCACTTGAAAAGCAAAACGGATATAAAATATTGTTCTTTTCAGAATGTACCTTAGCATGTTAAAATATGCTCATTTTAGAAGACAAATGGTATCTTTAAGCCCACTAACACTTGCCTATATGTGGATAAAAGCCTCTCCTACCCAGCCAAATGCTTTTAAAGATATTTACTCAAAAATAGAAAAAGAACTAAAATCAAAGTACTATAAATCATTCAGCTATTTATTTTACTAAACTGTAACTTAAAGAGATTACAGCACTTACCCATCACAAGATGTCTTATAAGAGGAGAAAACTGAAGGACTTAGGAATGGGAGTGGGGGAGCTTGAATTAAGAATTCAAAAACATTTACTAAGTTTTAAAAGAAAGAACACACACACACACACACACCCCCCACGTTTTCAATAACCTCAAGGAGGTGGCTCTAAGTCAACAGGATTACTGTGTCCTCTTAAAGGTTTCTGTAAATCCCTTCAGGCCTTAGGTTGTACACCTTTTTTCTCCAGGACATTCTTTCTCTGAACCCAAAAATCAGAGAGGCAAGCCAGAGGTTACTTCCCTGGGCTTCTATGAAAACACTTGTTGGGGAATAAATTGATCCCTTTGAATGATATGAAACCCCTAAATAGAGTCTTCCATCCATTCATTCATTCATTCACTCAACCAACATTTATTGAATATCTTCTCAGCTGCAAGGCAACTGACTTAATCATGTTTAAGACTTGATCCTCTTTTACAGAAAGGAGAAGACTGCTTGGAAGATAAGCTCTAGCTTGAAACATAAAATCCCCCTCTGGTCTCCACCCTAATCGTCCTATGTGCGCAGTATCTCCCTGCCCCATATCTGCCCATCTTCTCTGTAAACTTCTCAGAGGGTTATGGAACAAAAGATTACTTATTTTTCCTGTCTCCCTGTTGGCCTCTTCTGACCATTCGCTCAATTACCTTTAGAGAAATAGTTTAGTAAAACTTGCCCTTTATGTTGCCTTCTGAAAGTAGTTTTAATAATGAGTTCATAAACTGATTATGAAAATTTGTTAATTCAGGATTATATTTATCTTCAGGAAATCTTGCCTTTTTCTTCACCTGTAAACTCTTTAATCCTTCTTTAATCCCTATATTCCTTTCATTTCTATCCATTCCTATCCTATATTTTTTTTTCAGAGAATCAATTCTTACTCAATTGGACATTTTAAATGGATAATGACAGCAATGCCACACAATAGCAATAGCTTTGAAAAGATATAAAGCATCATATTTCCTTTTGCCTTGACTTCCACCAAGTTTTAGCATAGGCTTTCCAACACAAATACCTTCCCCCTTCTCCTTCCCCTCTTTACTTCCCACTTCCATTTTACAGCTCCTGTTCTCTTATCCTCATTTAGATGGTTCTTTTGTATGTGTGTCTTACATAATAAATTATCTCGGGCCCTTTATGGAACTAAGTGTAGAACAAATAAAGCACAGCCTCATTGCTGCACTTGTCTAGTCAGAAAGAGGGTAGTGATAATTGTGCCTTTGTGTCTGCTACTCTTTTTTTTTTTATTTTGTGAGGAAGATCAGCCCTGAGCTAACATCCATGCCAATCTTCCTCTTTTTGCTGAGGAAGACCGGCCCTGAGCTAACATCTATTGCCCATCCTCCTCCTTTTTTTCCCCTTTTTCTCCCCAAAGCCCCAGTAGATAGTTGTATGTCATAGTTGCACATCCTTCTAGTTGCTATATGTGGGACGCCGCCTCAGCATGGCCGGACAAGCCGTGTGTTGGTGCGCGCCCAGGATCCGAACCCAGGCTGCCAGTAGCGGAGCGCGCGCACCCAACCGCTAAACCACAGCGCTGGCCCCTGTGTCTGCTACTCTTTATGTTCATTTAAAAATCTAACCATCCATTCATTCATTTAATGAATATGAATATTTATTGAGTACCCACTTCTAACATTGTGCTAAATGATGCACTTTCACAATACTCAAAGATGAATTGGTATGAAGTGTCTCATGGGACAGAGATGTTGAAAAGTTGGACTTAGATCAGTGCTCTAAGTTGCCATGTCCTCTTTAAGGGAGATGAGATCCATAGGCTCGGAGATGGGAGAAATGGGGATCTGTATGATATTTGTCTTTGCATGAATGTCCTGGGAGTAGGGAGAAAACATTGTAGCTCAAGGAAGAAGTCACAACCGGGAAGGAAAGAAATTTGTGTCAAAGAAGAAAACTGCCCAGAGTACCCTCTAGATACAGAATACTTTTTACGAAAGCAAGGGGGTCCCTTAACAAGCAAGGGTGAGCATATTATCTTACTTTTTACAGTGGCTTTATATCCCACCTATCTACACCGGAACAAAAATTACTACCACAGCAAAAGAAAAAACAATCATCAAACCAAACTGGTTTATGTCCCACCTTAGTCATGAATTAAAGTGTGACCCTGGGCAACTTAACCTTCCATAAGTATAAAACCCCCATCTCTAAGTCTGAAGATAATACCATAGAGTTATGGTGGCAACTAAATGTGCAAACGCATAAAAAAAACTTCACAAAGTGCCTGGCATATGGTACTCACTCAAGAAATCTAACATTATTATTAAAAACAATACAATTAATAGGCAACATATAACGAAGAAATAATCCTTTAAAAATGCTTACAGTGAACACTTTGATAAGTTTGTTAATTCTACAGTGAAAGAAAGTTGCGGCATCAAGGTAATTGGCTTTATTCTTTCAATATCTGTTTCTTCAACTTCTGAAGCTAAACATGAGAGGCTCTAGAAACCAAAAAAATAAGTATATAATTTACAATTTAAGTTCATTTCTTAAGACAATTATCCTCAAAATTAAACTCTTATGTCTTATATTTGTCATTTTGTTGGGCAACTGTTATGAATACCAAGATTTCCTATTCTACCAAACAATTAAATATAATAACTAGTTAAGGTAAGTTGAATGTTATTTTGCAATATAAAATACCTTCTGTTTTTCCCCATTCTTAAATGCTTTTCTTTCCGTTTTCATTTCAGTCTCAGACATTTCTGACAGTTCTTGTTTTTCTTCATCACATTTATTCATTTTTACCCTAATTAATAATAAACAGAATTATTTGAAGCAGAAATAATGGAAGTATTTGAGAATTAATAGAGGTCTTGCCAACACATACACACACACACAGGCACAAATTTCTTACAACAAATAATTTTACATCTCAAGGAAACTATCAATATGATAAAATTACATATATATAAAAAAAACTTCCTAAGTTTGTTTTCAGTTTTCACAGATTTCTCCCTACCCAGTAAATTTACCATTAGTGTTTACAGCCCTTTTGAAGGGCATCAAGAAACCTTTTCTCTGGTGAGAATAAGTAACCCAGGGGGATGAGAGAGATAAAATTAAGGACACACACCATGTTTCCTCTAATTTTTCTTCCTCTCATGTTTTTTATGCTGTGAGAACATAAGCATGTATAAGGGCAGGTGACCATAGTGATATTAAGTGGTAAATCCCCATTATACTCCTTGGTGTTCATGCATAAACAGTAAGCAGTTCAGGATATTACTACTACTACTACTAGCTACTAGCTGACTCTTATATAGTACTTACTAAGTACATGCCAGGCAATGTTCTAAGTACATATATCAACTCATTTAATACTCGCAACAACCCTATGAAATAGGTATTACTATTACTCCTCTTTTGTTAGTAGTCCAGCAAAATCCAGTTACTTAGAACACTTTCAGAAAATAATTGGCCTAGGAGTTGACTTTCCCTGATAGCTCAGGGCTTTATTCTTTTCAGTACAAGTTTTGTTTTTTAATTTTAATCTTTTAAAAAGGAGATTCTTTGATACAATATTATATGCTTTGCTGGGAATATAAAATGGTGCGGCTGCTTTGGAAAATAGTCTGGCAGTTCCTCTAAAATGTTAAGCATAGAATTACCATTTGACCCAGCAATTCCATTCCTAGGTATATACCCAAGAGAAATAAAAACATATGTCCACACATGTGAGAAGTGACTGCTAAAAGGAAGATAGTTTCTATTGAGGGGTGATGACTAAAATGTTATAAAATGTTAAATTGTGGTGATGGTTGCACAACTCTGTGAATATACTAAAAATCATTGAACTGTACACTTTAAATGGGTGAACTGTATGGTATGTGTTAAAACTGTTTAAAAAATATCATATGTTTTTTGCCTTCTGAAATAAAATACAGGTAACCTAGTGTAGACATTACATACCTTATGCGCTTGAGACCAGACTACCTGTGTTGAAAACTCAGACCCATTACTGGCACTATGGAATTTGGGCAAGTTACATAAGTACTCTATGCCTTACTTTTCTTACCTGAAAATTGAGTTGTTAGGAGGATTAAATGCACTAATTCATGTAAGGTGCTCAGGCCAGTGCCTGGAGTATAACAAACACTCAATAAACATTATTATTGTCTTCCTCTGATTCAGGGTAATCAATATGAACATCAGTTAACTTGTTGTTCTTTAATACAATGGCTCTCAAACTCTGTCACATATTAAAATCATCTGGGGAGATTTTTAAAGCTCTTGTTGCCCATACCTGATACCAATTAAATAAGAATAATGGTTTTAAGGGTGATTCCAGGTCATTCCAGGTCATTCCAGATGATTCCAATGTACAGTAACTTAGAGAATAGGCGCCTCAATACCCAGAACCCCCTTTGGGGGAGATTATTGAGACAGTGATCTTAGGTCCATAGCTTCCTCCTTTCTATACAGTAGCTCTGGGAAATGACGAAGGCCCTGATGTTATTATACTAAATGTTGTGGATTTTCCTGCTTGTATAACTTGCACTTAACTTTATGTTTTTAAAAACCCATTTGATGGTTATCTGGATCCCCTCCAGGTAGGTAGGCACCTAACAAGAGAACATAGGTAAAGAAAATATATAGGAATCTGGGTTCTCTGCTATTTACCAGTGCTGGGGTACGGATTCAGTAGCCAAAAAAGAACAAGGTCTGTACCTATTTGCCCAGCCAGTTTCTCTAAGTTTAATGCAGTGTTGCTAACATTTGACAAGGAGAGTTGATTGCCTGAATAAGAAGACAGGGCTATATTCTCAACTTCCTGCTATCTCATTCTGCCATGATCACTTCATAAAACTTGCTCTAGCTGAGATCAATAACCTCCATGTGAGGAAATCCAATAAATATTTTTAGTCCTGGACGTAACTGGTATTTCAGAAGCATTAAACACTGTTAACCACTCCCTCCTACTTAAAATACTCCCTTTGCTTTGCCTCTGTGGCAAAACACTCTAACTGATGCTTCTCAGTCCCTCCTCTGGTTTCTCCTCCTCTACGCTAAGACATTCAAAGCAGTTTCTCAAGACTTAGTCCTTGGCCCTCTTCTCATCTCATTCTCTACCCTCAGCAGTTTCATACACATGTGTGGCTTTAATTACTATTACTATGTCATAGACGGCCACATTTTTCTTTCCAGCACAAATCATACATCCAGCTGCCCATTCAATTGCTTTATTTAGGGATATCTCAAAGGCTTATCAAATTCAATATGCCCAAAACAAAATATATGAAGAAAAGATAACCTGAGCTCAGTGTTTAGGTCCCAGGCTTTCTTGTCATAAGTACTGTCGTTCGTGTAGTACAGGCCTGTGCTGAAGTCACTAGTGGTTAACTTGGCCAGGAAACCGAGTTCCCAGAAGCATCTTCAACATACAGCTTTTCTAGTTGATCAAAATGATGCTCAAACTAAATGCCCCAGTTTAAGGTAGCTGGGGCTAGCCCTGCTGGGGCCAACCTCATCACTGGCGCTGTGGGATTTAGTTCAGAAGTCTCCTACCAGAAGCAATCTGGAGACACAAACCCAAGCCAAGGTCCACTGGGAAAGCTGAATGTTAAATGTAAGGAAGAACAAATGCAAAGGGCTTCATGTGGGATCAGAGTTTAGAGCAGTGAGAATAAGAGTAGGTGGTGAGCAGGTAATATTGGCCCAGAGCTACTGTTCTGAACAAGCTTACCATCTGTGGCTCTCCTTTTCTGAGGAGGGGTTCTTAATGCATGGGTGTATCGATTGGTTTAAAGGATTAAAGGCAAGATAGCAAGTTTACATGAAGTCAGGAGTCTAAGATAAAGTTCTGCCCTGGGTTAGGTTTAGAAACTATCAGAAGCGCTTTCTAAACCACTGCAGCACGAAAAAAAAAAAATCAACAAAGTTAACTATCTTTCTTAATTGCCTGAAATTGCACTAACCTTTTATAGTTTTGAAAAACAAAGACCCAGGACAATGGGTTGTGGGGAGGGAACCAGTTATTTCACTGTGAGTTCACAAACAGCTTAAGTGATTAACAAGTATAGTTTTTAATTCTAACTATCTCCTCCACTAGACATGTTTTTATGACTTACATGTTTTACCTAGGAGTATCATTGCTGGGTCTATGTTTAACTTAATAAGAAAGTGCCTAACTGTTTCTAAAGTGGCTGTACCATTTTGCATTCCCACCAGTAATCAATGAGATTTCTTGTTGCTCAGAATCCTTGCCAGCATTTGTTATTGTCTTTTTCTTTTCTTGTTTTGGATTTTAGTCATTCTAACAGGTGTGCAGTATATCCCATCGTGGTTTTAATTTACATTTCTCCATTGACATGACATGATGTTGAGCATCTTTTCATGTATTCATCTGCCATTCTTCTTTTTTTTTAATTTTATTTATTTATTTTTCCTCCCCCAAAGCCCCAGTAGATAGCTGTACATCATAGGTGCACATCCTTCTAGTTGCTGCATGTGGGACGCGGCCCCAGCACGGCCAGAGAAGCAGTGTGTCGGTGCGCGCCAGGGATCCGAACCCGGGCTGCCAGCACCGGAGCGTGCGCACTTAACCGCTAAGCCACGGGGCCGGCCCTGCCATTCTTTTTTAGTGAAGTGTCTGTTCAAATCTTTTGCCCATTTTTTAATTGAGTTGTCTTATTAAGTTGTAAGAATTGCTTATATATTCAAGATACAAGTCCTTTCTTGACTACATCAAATAATTGTCTAGCTTCTGGATTTTCTCCCAGTTACTGTGAGTTCTCAGTTATTCATGGGCAGTTCCTTAGGAAACCTATAAGAACAAACAAAGAGCCACTCACCTCTGAAACTGTAACTTTATTGGGGTGCTTGTAAACCCTTGCCGCTGTCGAAGGGATTTTATCTGTTTCCAAGTCCGTAATATACTGTGTAGTAGGGAGAAGTCCTTTTCCCTTTCTAAGTCATAGAGCTGTTTTGTATTACTACAACAATAATGGTAGATCAAAAATATGTTAATGGATTAGAACTACAAGTCATTAAAAATGGCCTGGAAGAATGTATTGCACTAAATCTTCTGGACTCCCCATCTTATGATATTTTTTTCATTTTACCCACATCTTGATATAGAGACTGAAATTCCATTTAGAGATTCATTCCTTTATGACTTAAAGATTTTTCACTATTCAAAAGTGCTCTGCTAAAATCTACGTTTTTCTAGATTTTCTGGACATTCCGTAGTGCACTTATTATACTTTTTTCAGGTTAACAATTAGAACCATTGCTTCAAATTTAGAAATACTTTACCCAATGGGGTAGTGAGCATATTATTTGGATCTTGAAGTAACAGACTGTTTAAAAAGATGCTTATTGTGTTTCATGACTTTGCAAACACATTATTAGTGTGACAAATTACACTGATTGATTTTCTAATGTTAAATCATCCTAGTATTCCCGCAATGATCTCAATTTAGCTATATTATTTGATAAAATTCTGTTTAGCATATTTTTTTTTTAAGAAAACCCATGTCTTTTTGTGTGTGTGTGAAGATTGGCCCTGAGCTAACATCTGTTGCCAATCTTCCTCTTTTTTTTTCTTTTTTCTCCCCAAAGCCCCAGTACATAGTTGTGTATCATAGTTGTAGAGTTGTAGCTCTTCTGTGTGGGATGCTGCCTCAGCACAGCTTGATGAGCGGTGATTGGGTCTGCACCCAGGATCTGAACCTGCGAACCTCAGGCCGCCGAAGCGGAACATGCAAATTTAACTACTACGCCACCGGGCCAGCCCCTGTTCAGCATATTTTTATCTGTGTTCATGAATGAAATTGGGTTGCAATATTTTTTGTATAGTTGTCAGGTCTTAATTTTAAGGATAAGATAACCTTATAAACTGAGTTGAGAATGTGGCCTCTTTTTCTATTCTTTGAAAGAGTTTGTGAAAAACAGAAGTTATCTTTAAGTCAGAGGTTCTCAAACTTGATCACGCATCAGAATCACCTGGAGGGCTTGTTAAACACAGACTGCCAGGCCCCACCCCCAGAGTTTCTGATTCAGTAGGTCTGAGGTGGACCTGATAATCTGCATTTCTAACAGGTTTCCAGGTGAAGCTGACGCCACTGCTCTGGGGACCACGCTTTGAGAATCACTGCTTTAAATGTTAGTATTCTAATTTAGTCATCTGAGCCTGGAGTTTTCTTTGTGGAAAGGTTTCAAATTACTGGTTTGGTTTCTTTAACAATTATTGACTATTTAGGGTTTTTTTTCTTCTTCTTGCCACTTCTTGGATATATTCTGGTTAGTTGTATTTTTGTAGAGAATTTTTTGGCAAGGAAGTTGGCCTCGAGCTAACACCTGTTGCCAATCTTCCTCTTTTTGCTTGAGGAAGATTGGCCCTGAGCTAACATCTGTGCCCATCTTCCTCTATTTTGTATGTGGTTCACTGCCACAGAATGACTTGATGAGTGGTGTAGGTCTGGGCCCTGCATCTGAACCTGCAAACCCAGGCTGCCAAAGTGGAGAGTGCCAAACTTAACCACTACACCACTGGCTGGCCCCGAGAATTGTCCTTTACATGTAAATGTTTACATTGTTTGGCATAAAGTTGTTTAAAGTATACAGCATCTGTAGTAATGTTCCCTTTTCTTTCTTGATATTGTATATGGTATATTTGTGCTCTTTCTTTTTTTTCTGGATCAGCCTTGTCAGAGTTTATCAAATTTTATCAAATGTTTGGGTTTATTGATTCTATCATAGCTTTCTTATTAATTTCTGTTCTCTTTATTTCATTCCTTCTATCCTTTTTCCTAACTTCTTAAAAAAGATGCTTAGCTCATTAATTTTCAACCTCTCTTTTTCTCTACTATATGAATTTAAATGAACAAATTTTCCTCTAAGAACTATGTTAGCTGTATCTCACAAATATTGATACACATTAATTTTTTATCAGTAAATTCAAAATATTTTCTAATTATCAATATGTTTTCTCTGACATATAGATTATTAAACACGTATTTCCTAATTTCCAAACATACGGAGATTTCCTAGCTATATTTTTTGTATTGGGTTTCTGCACTGAATGATTTAAATCCTTTGACTGTATTGAGACTTTGAGATTTACTGAGATAACATAAGGTCAACTCTTGTAAATGTTCCATGTGTTCTTGAAGACAGTGGTATTTTGCAGTTGTTGGGTGCAATGTTCTATAAATATATCTCTAAAGTCAAGTTTATTAATCAGGTTGTTCAAATCTTCTATGTCTTTACTGAGATTTGTTTGGTTTACTTGTTCCATCAATTACTGAGAAAAATGTGTTAAAATCGCCCAATATATTTGTGAATTTGATATTTCTTCTGGTATTTCTGTCAAATTTTGCTTCATATATTTTGAAGCCACATTATATGCATATATGTGTGTGTGTGTGTATAGATGAATATATGTGAATTAAACCACATCATTTTGATGTGGCCCTCTTTATCTCTAGTAAAGCTTTTTACCTTAAAGATTTACTTTATCTTATATTAACATAGCTATGCCAGCTTTGTTATTTTTTGTGTGGTATATTTTTTCCAATATTTTTGTTCTTTAATTTTCGATACCCTTAGGTTCTAGAGAAGTCTCTTGTAAATAACATATAATTGGATTTTGTTTTATTAATTTTAATCCAGTCTATCAATCTAGATAAAAATGGAACACTTAACCCATTTAGATATATTTAGGTTTAACTCCACCATTTTCTTTCATGCTTTCTACTTGTCTCATTTGTTTCTATGTTTCTTTTTCTCTCTTTTCTTGCCTTCTTTTGGATTGGTTGAGTATTTTTTTATTATCCCATTTTCCTCTTCTTTTGATTTGGAAACTATATCATTTTATTCTCTGCCTTTAGAGGTTCTAAGTTAAAATCTAAGTCCTTGATTTATCCAAGTCTAATATTAAGCTTTACCTTTACTCTCCTCTTAGTCAGTGCAGGTATCTTTAACTACATTTACCCTCCTCCATTCTTTACTCCACTCTAGAAGCTTTATATTTTAAGTCTCTCTATATTTTTATACCCCAGAAGACATCATTACATCATTGTTCATTAAGAATTACCCACATATTTACCACTTTCTTTGCTCCTCAATCTTTCCTGACTCATTTTTGTCTGTAAGCTCATGTTCTTTAGAATTTCACATCTGTGGAAAATCTCTGAGCTAGGGTTAAAGTTGCGCTGTTCCAGAAAGAATATTTACCGGCTTTGCCAATTCTCTGGTGTCACTACCAATCTGGGGCTATTTTAAGTAAATTCTAAACCTGAGATTTTAGAATACATAAGTAGCATAAATTCAGGTCATAAATTTGCATGAATGCTGGCTTGTGATTATGACTTTTCAAAGGAGTATTTTTCCCCTCCTGCCTAGTGTCAAGGGCAAAGACAAGCTTCTTTGTCATCCCCTTTACATTCTCCCTTTCACGAGGCTTAACACCCATTATACAGTGATCTCCTATTACACTTTCCAATTAAGTTGAACTTGGCTTTATCTTCTGTCTCTGGCACTCCATGAAGCCATCTGAATGTTAGCTCCATGTTACTAGTGCTTAACAAATATCCTCAATGTAAAAGCTCTAATTTTTAGGATTTCTCCTTTCCCTTTGTTTTGGGCTTTTGCAGATTCCTTACCTTCTTGCCATTTCAGCAATATGTCTCTAAAGATAATATTTCTGTTTTATCAGACATTTTTAGTTGTTTTCACTAGAAGGGTCATTCAGGGAATCTAGTCCACCATACTGCTAGAAATAGAAGCCTATAGCCATTTATTTATTTAGTAAGTATTCAGTGGGTGCTTATTACATGCCAGGCACTGCGCTGGTTAAGAGAGGACAAAAAGTTAAAAAACATATGCTCTCTAGAATCAAGAAGCTTACACACATGTAAATTAATCAATGTAACAAAATGTTATAGGTGTTATGATAGAAGTCCATGTAAGCTAGAGTGTGGGCATAAATAAGAGAACAGTAGACAATAGTAGGGAAAGACTTCATAGAGTATGTGATGCTTGACTCAAATCAATAAATACATAACAGATATCTATTATGTTGGAGGAAGTATTTTAGGTGCTGGTAACTAATAATTACAAATGTGATGAGTATTATCAAAGGGGAAATAGGTAAGTGCTATGTGAGTATACAAAGAAAGAGAATTTAATCTAATGGGCAAGTAAGAGCCTCCCTGAGAAAGTAACATGAAATTAAATAAAATGTATATGTTTACTAAGTGTTAGGCAGAAAACAATAAAATAACCTGTAGAAACAAGAGGCATTAAAACAAAGATATACAGATATTAGAGAGCACAGCCCCTTTAGGCCTCTGGACTATAAAGTTCCAAGGCAGAGAGCCCCTAACATGAGGCTGGAGAGGTAAGCAGAAGTCAGGTTATGCAGGGCCTTATAGATCATACTAAAGCTATTGAATTTTATCTGAAGGTAATAGGAAGCCATTAATGTGGTTTTATTTATTTAGAAAAATCACTCTGGTTTCAATATGGAGCTTGGTTTAAAGAGAGGTATTTTAGGAGACTATTTACACCTGAAATAAAACAGAATCAGTGGGAATGGTTATGGCTGGATGTGAGGGATGAAAGGAGAGGTAAAGAGAGGGGCCATCAATGACTTTCAGATTTCTTTCCTGGGTGCCAGGTGATTGTGGGAACTAGATACGTAGTAGACAGTCATTAAAAGTTAATGACTACGTGCCATTCTTAGTTAATTGTATTTCAGGTGCACATCTTTTCTAATAGAAATATTGTTTTCCAAATGTCCACAAACTACCCTTTGCAGCATTTCAACACCACTCCCCAAATTTTCCGGAATGGAAATCTACTACATTGCTTTTTTCTGCTTTAATAAAAGCAATGACCTCTTCAGTGACCTTCCCACACACACACTCACATAGTAGTAGACCCTATTCACCACCATTGGACCCCATCTAAAGCCTACTTTTCTTTTTCTCGCATTAAAGTTTACTTGCTCCATGTTCATTACGCCAATGACTGTTCTTTGGCTTAAATTTTAGTTAATTTTATAAATAGTACTAATTTACTGTTTTGTAAATACTGATGGCTTCTATTTATTCTTCATTCAACTAATATTTATTGAGTACTCAATTATGTGCCAGGCCTTGTGCAAGGCATATGTCAACTTTCTCAAGTAATATTGTTTGCACTTAACTAGGTTATTCTAGGAGACCAATTATTTAAATCAACTGTTGCCTCTAGTGGTTAAGAGTTTGTGGAACTACGTCACGTCAATGGGTAGGGAGTCAGGGAAATTCTTCAACTATCAAATCACTCTCATATACAGACAATTGTTATATCTTTGTGCATAGTTGAACTTTCTATCCAATAAGCACCTCTCAGTGAGCTTTCCTACTTTTGGAGATTCCTTGACACATAATTATGTTTTATCTTGGAATTATTTTTCCAGTTATTTCATACTTTCCTAACTTCTCTTCCTGACTAGTCTATAAGGCAATGGTTCCCAACTTGTAGACTACGTTTTTTCACAGAGGTCCTTAAATCTATATGCTCTTTGAGTACTGTCTTTAGACTAAATTAATAACAAATCTTGCACATATGTACTTGTAGACTAATTCTCAAATATATACAGTTGAGATTAATAAATCCAAGTCTTGAAAACTATTAGTAAACTCATATTTTTTAATCAACACTTTTTAAAAAAATCAATGGATATTAAAACTACAACTACTTTCATGTGACACTTCTATGAAATATTTTCACACAAAAATGGGTATTAACAAAGGTTGGAACTATTTCTGTAATTGCATAAAGAGTAGGGATCTTGTCATTTTCTTATTTTATATCTTCCATAGCAAGTGCAGAACTCTGTCTATAGAAGTTACTTAATAAACGCTTGATAAATACATGAATGGCCCAAAACGTACCTTATCTGCCAATAATAATCTTGTAAAGACTTTCTGGTCAGCTGGTTTATTTCCAAATTTTCGTTTGCTAATTTGGTAGCATCTGTCAGTGCTTTAAGCTACAACAAAGAAAATAGCTTTTTTGGTACATTTCATCCACCTGTTACCATCACTCCAATGCATCTGCAGGTCTAGGTGTGTGCAGCAGAAGCACAAGTGTACAACTTTTTGTGTATTACTGTCTTGCCTTCCAAAATACATTTCATAAAGCACCTTGGGGCAAAACTGAGAAGAGCCTCAATATCTATCTAAGAAATAAACATTATACCTTGAAACTTCTAGGTAATCAATTCATCAATTAATATAAACAAATGCCAATCAATCAAGATGGCAGATTGAGCACAGAAGTTTACCTTATTTTCCACCTAAAATCTCACGGTTACAGAAAAGATAACTGTCTGTCTTTATCTATGTCCATTGCCACAATGTGTCCATTGTGGGACACATCCATATCTATATATACATATTTATATCTGCATCTATTTCTCTCTATAAAAGAATAAATGCATAACAACACAGGAAAACAAGAAAAAATAAAATAAAGAGAACAGGACGTACCTAGGAAAGTATAAAACAGAGAGAAATATCCACAGAGAATATCCATAGAGAAATAAAACTGGAGGAAACTACACCCTAAAACATGTGCAGGAGAATCTGTCACAGTTAGCGTCAGTTTGTGGAAACTCCAAGACCAGAGTCAACTGATATAAACTTTTACTGGAAGACATAAGAGAAGACCTCAACAAATGGAAATACATACTATATTCCTGGATGAGGAAACACAATTTTTATAAAGATAAAATTTCTTTCAAAATTAGTATAATGTAATCACAACAAAAATGGTAATACAATTTTAAAAATAGAAATTGACAAACTAATTATAAGGTTCTTATAGAAGATTAAATCTATAAGAGTATCCAAAAATAGTCTAGAAAAAAACAATGAGGAGGCACTTGTCCTACTACATCATAATTTAATAATTAAATATAGTAATTAAAACAGGGCAGGACTAGATCAATATGACAGTGGACTAGATAGTCCTTAAACACATCTATGTAAATAGGTGAAGCTGGTTTAGGATAAAGGCAGAATTTTTAATTGGTAGAAAAATTATGATGTTTGGATATTAAACTAACTTTTTGAGGGAAAGAAACTGAGTTGGAGCCTCACCTCACAAGACACAGATATAAACTCTAGACAGAATAAAAGGCTAGAAATTATACATATACACACACACACACATATACTATTAGAAGAATATTTAGAAAGATATCTTTATAATTTTGGTCTGTCAGACACTACTGGTTGCCCTCAAATGATCATTTCTCTTGGTTGGCAGAATCCTAATCGTGTTCAGTTACTCAATCTTCCATGTGTTTCAGAGGTAAACCCTGAGTAGTCTAGCCATTCATAGCAATTTCATTCTTGCTAGTGACTGGTTTAGGCATGATCATGTGATATAATTGTAGTCAATGAGACATGAGGGGAAATCTGCTGAGGTGTGGAGGAAAGGTTGGAGAGGGCTCTCAAAGTGAGACACTATGCTGCATATTGTGTATCTGGCCAGCATGCCCTGAACTGGAGCAGCCACTCTGTTAGTTCCCATGAGAGGAGCTAACCAAGTCAACTTGCTGAAGATGAAGATTAGAAAGAGACAAAATAGCTAGTGTTGTTAATGATATTAACCACCAAGTTAACCAACTCCAGAGTTGGCCTAACTCAGAACTTTTGATATAGGAAGTAATACCTTTTCCTTATTGTTTAAAGCAATTGAGACAGAGTTTTCTGTGAACTGCAACCAAAGGCATGCTGATTGATACGCCTGGGGTAGAGAAGGTCTTAGGAAGCTTAGGAAGCAAACAACAAAATCTAAAATCCACAAGGAAAAAGATTAACAGATTTGACCTCATAAAATCTTAAATGTCTGCCAAGAGATATGAAAAATGAAGTAAAAAAGCAAGTAACAGAGTAGAACAAAAATATATAAGACATATTCAAAAGATATACAGTCATACGCCACATAATAATGTTTCTGTCAATGATGGATCACATATACGACAGTGGTCCCATAGATTAGTACCATATAGCCTAGGTATATAATAGGCTATACCATCTAGGTTTGTGTAAGTATACTCTATGATGTTCACACAACAATGAAATCACATAATGACGCATTTCTCAGAATGTATCCCTGTCATTAAGCGACTCATGACCGTATAACTTTTAGAGACTTACATCCAGAATATATATTTATACATACTTTAAACTCTTATAATTAGTTAAAGATATACAAAGCAACAGAAAAATGGGCAAATAATATCAACTATTGGTAAGGACTCTGGGAAGTGGGCTGTCCTATACTGCCAGTGGAAATTTAAATTGGAAAAACTTTTTTGGAAAGGCAATTCATCACTATCTAATTAAATTTAAACTTCATGCATCCTTACCCTTGACCAAGAAATTTCACTTCTAGGAATCTAGCCTACAAAAATTTTCACATGTATGCTCAAATATATAGATACAAGGATGTTCACTGCTTTATTATTTGTAATCATAAAAAAATGGAAATGACCTAAGTGTCACGAATGGGGAGTGATTAAACATATTAAACATATTAAAATACAGGTGTATTATGGGTCTATGTATAGTGATATGAAAAAAGCTCCAAGATACAGAATTTTAAAAAACCAAGTTGCCAAATAATACATATGGGAAGATCCAATTTATGTTAAAAACTATCATGGCATATGTATATACAGAGATACATAGAAAAGAGAACTTTAAGGTTGTACCCCAAACCATGAGGTGAAGAATGAAGTGGGGCTTTCACACTTTTGAAACTTCTATGCTGAATCTTTTCCAATGAGAATGTATTCTCATGTATTACACATGTAATTAAAAAGAAAAGCTAGTGGGAAAAATAGCAGAAGTCTGCATAGCTGAGAATCCTTTCTACTCTCTCACATTGTCTGCAACATTTCTCCTTGTTCTTTAAGTGGGATTCATACTGATATAAAGGAACATATTCCAGTTTAAGAATTCCTTGGATGGGGCCGGCCCCGTGGCTTGGTGGTTAAGTGAGCGTGCTCCACTGCTGGCGACCCGGGTTCGGATCCCGGGCTCGCACCGACGCGCTGCTTCTCCGGCCATGCTGAGGCCGCGTCCCACATACAGCAACTAGAAGGATGTGCAGCTATGACATACAACTATCTACTGGGGCTTTGGGGGGAAAAAATAAATAAATAAAATCTTTAAAAAAAAAAAAAAAAAAAAAAAAAGAATTCCTTGGATACCAGTGAGTCTTTTACTACTCTGAACTTGGTTTGAACACACTGGGAACAAGCAGAGCCATACATTTCACACCAAGGGACTAAAACTGTACATAAACTATAAATCAGTATTTCGGTAGGAAACCAACGGATACATCCTGCAACTCTTGGCCTTTCCTCCTCCTCCCCACTGCTCTTCTCCTCTTTCAGAAGAGAAGGGCGTGCACATGACCTACCAAATTTCTCTTTTTACAATTTACCAGAGGACTGCAGAAAATGTTTATATGCACATCAGAGAATAAACTGAAGAAAAGTAAAAATCAACTAAGAAATTACTTTTGGCTTCTAAGAATCAATAATAATAATAATAAAAATGTTGCAAATAATGATCCCAAAATGCTATTTTATATAGAGAGTCATGCTACATGAAAAATAAATGTAGAGTCTTTCTGTGCAGTGATAGTACTCTCATGAAACAAAATTGACATTGCTAGATCAGACTTTAAAGATTATACAATACTGATGGAAAATTATAAAGTAGATATCTATAAATGAAATCACCTTTTCAATGACCTACATCTTAATTTCAGAGTTGGTTCCTCCATTCATACAAACAATGGCCATATTATACTAAAAGTTCAAATATTCTATATTTGTTTTAGGAAATATTCTGACATTATTAATGCATGATCTTCATCTATTAAGTTCTCCCACACAGTTGCTACATGAAAATTCAATCAAATGGATTAAGTCCTGTGGTTTTTGCACTTGTATTTTAAAAAGCAGGTATATTAAGGTACAGTTCATTTCCAACTTATTGGAAATAAACACCTCACTAAGTATTTATTTTTCAAATATATTCATTAACTGAACAAGACCTATCAAAATACCTTTTCAGAGAAAACACTAGTTAACAAAATGCTCATGTATCAGAAACTCAGACAGTTTAAATGAGAGGTGCAAATTCATAAAAATAATCAGTGGGTACCTCTTTTATTTCTCTTCGGACTCTAAATACTCTTTATGATGTCATTAGATGACTATTTGGATTAATCATTTTCAGAACAAAACTCTTCAAATTTGATATGAGATTCAAGATCTCTAATATCTTTATCAAAAATACTTTATTACAAAACTTAAAACAGCCATACAGCTCTTTTAAATGTTAATTATCTCAAATCTTCTTCTTGAGTCATAGGACCAAGAATACCACTGATTAGTAAACCATTTATAAGTGCTAAATATTCTGCAGGATGTTTGAGGTTGCCTCCCTGGCCAGTCAACTCCTACAGTTTCTCTTCAGAAAAACTGAAATCAACCATTGTTCTAATTGGTTAAATATTTAAAGTGCTAAGAGAAAATGTTCCATGATAATTTGCCCTGTATTAAGAACTTTGTTTTCTCTTTCAACGCTAAAGGTTCAGCTCCATAAAAATACTGAAAGCCATTCTCACCTTCTCATAAAGCAGCTGAGGTAAATTCTGTTGCTGCCTGTCCTGAAAACACTCATAAAGCTGAAGCAGCCTAGCACATAATACTTGTTCTTGATTGAAGAGAGCATGATGGCTGAATTGCAAACCCACGATGTTGAGATCTAATTGATACATTTCCCTTTGACCTTCCATTTTATTCCCAATAGAGCTTTCTAGATCAGATTTCACTGCCTTTTAAAGAAAAATATGTATACAATGTTAATTTGATTCTATTTATTTTGAAATTACAAGTAACTCCTTATAAAAGTAACATGTTAATTATAAGAAAATTAAGAGATACAAAAAAAACAAAAAACAATAATTTGATCCTTCTTCCTTGAAACTGATTATGGCCCTTGATTTCATAAACTATATTTATATTACAGCATTTTAATCATCTTGCTATAAATTATTGTCATCTATCTTACTATTGTGTGTTGGTAGAGGTTAGACTTTCAAGTTATAAACCCCAAAATAATTTCCTATAAAAATACTATGGTAATTGGTATTTAGAATTGTTGGGTAAATGGATTGACTACACGATGATCTAATAGTCATTTGTGGGCCAGAGTTAAATGGCATACTCTTACGAAAACATTGTTCCTAAGTGAATATGTTGGTAATCCCCTGGAAAATTCCATAGAGGGGTTTGGACCCTCTAAGCAAAGGCTAACTTATAAGGATATCATCTTTCTTTATATATGAGACTGTCTCCATTTGGATGCCAGATTAGTTGACATCTGTAGACCTTAAATTATATACAAAGTGATTCAACTATGTTTTAGTACACTACTTTGAATTTAAGCACATATGTTTGAATATGCAGGTGACTGGTTTTTAGTGATGTAACTTGAGAGGGTTAGTGGATTATTTAGCACGTACAGCCTAATTCATGAATGCCTAGCCACTCTCCTAGAGCTATGACTGCATCCACCTAAAAAGGACAGCGTGAGCCCTCTCTCTGGATCAGCCTAGTGTAACAGAACATGGCCTCCAGTCTGTGCCATTGCTATTACACCTGCTATTACACTGAAAAAGTTGCTATCCCACCCCTGACCTGGTGTGGCAGATCCAGTGCTTCTCAAGGACTGTAGGTCACCAGCATGATGCCTACATCTCTCCCTCTCTACCCTTTCCTGAGCTAGGAATCCTCCTCTTTTCCCTATTGGGTTGAGGGAAAGCCAGAGAACAGCCATAAAGCTTGTTTTTGTTTTATCCCTATCTTGTAAGTCTCTATTCTCTACGTAATAACCAACTCAAGGGGGGGAACCTGCTCTTGATTCTACCTATAAGATTTAGTTAATTGGTAATAAGTTGGTCATTAACCAGAAAAAAACACCAAGGAAATAGACAGTTTCAGTTTTAAACAACCAAATTATAAATGAACTTTTGGAAAATAAAGTTGCTAAGCTAAAGATGCCTGTCTTATTAAGCAGATTTTCAGCACTGGTCAAATAACTGTGTTCTTACTTGCTTTGGGTTTCTGTTGGAGTGACACGAGCCTCTGCCCTTGGTCCTGTCCTATTCAGTACCTACCGATTGTGGTGCTCAGGAGCTAGAGGAGGGTAACTGAGATGGTGGAATATCCAACAACAGTCAAACGAAGTGAGTTTAGACTGGAGAGTAAAAGCTAAAGGTGGAAGTGACAGTAGGCTTCAAATATTTGAAGAGCTGTCACATAAGTGAAGTACTTTATGAGTTCTTTTATGGTCAAATGAATAGTAGTGATCCAGGAGGTAGATTTTAATTCAACACAGAAAACAATAAACAATTAGAACTGGTTAATACTGGAATGAATTCTCTCAGGAGGTGGTAAGCTCCCTGACACAGGTTATAAGCAGCAGTTGACTGGAGGCATTAAGTGAACTTTTAGAACTAGCTAAGTGTGTTAGACCAAAAACACAAAGATCTAGGCAACAATGAATCAAAGTCCAGACAAAAGCACAAAAACATCCAAGCTGATGACATGTGTTAAATCGAGGTAAATATATAAGAGAGGAGTGCCAGAAGAGGGAGTAGAGTAAAGGGCATAGTCAAATGGACAGGCAAAACTAGTCAGCAAATAACACCCGGGTAGTAGAAGTACAATAGGGTATTAAAGTACCTGGCAGAGACAACAGCAAAGAGAGGACCTTGTTACTCAGCAGCTATTGTCTCTGTTCAGTTTCCCCTCTATTTCTTTTATTCTGTGAGAAACCCCAGATGAGCCTTGCCTCCAAGGCTGGGAGGGCAGAGTAAAAAATGTGGAGAAGATCAGAAGGGAAAGGCAGGCAGAGGCATTTGTCTGACACAAATTCTTAAATACCTGCTAAGAATTCTACAGGATGAATTCTAATACTCAGTTTAGATGCTTGGTAAAGTGACATTTACATTTATTCCCAACTCTAAGAGTCCATGAAATACTAAAATTGTGCTTGTATGAAGCTAGAACAGATGCACTGAAGGAAAAAGTTACTTGTTTAGCCCAGTGGTTCCTGATTTGGGATTCTGGATGGTTACAAAGGTTAATCTGGATGGCGGTTAATATTTCTCCAAGACTTGTATATTTGGCATTTACTTGTTATCAACCACTCATTCATTCAACAAACTGCCATTGTTTCAAAGACCTCTCTCCCTAAGAGCAACGGTCTCAGATAATTGTGTTCAAATATCTGTGCTATATCTTAAGAAAAATTTACAATAAGCAAACAAAGAAAAAAAAAAAGAAAACGTCACCGTAAAGTGTAAAAGTTATGCTATGTAACAGCAAAGAACAAGATAAGATAAATACCAAGGATTTCCCTCCTTCCTCTTTTGTTCTTTTATTTTTATTTTTTTATTTTGTCCATTTATTTCCACTTTGTATCTACTTACAGCCATATTTCCTTTATATAGAATGGTTAAGGCAAGTGAATGGGCAATTAAGTTTTCGTACATAGTTCTGATTTAAAGTTTTTCAAGCCAATTTTATAATATAACTATTTCTGTCTAAATATTTCTTCTCATTAGGTTAATGGACTGCTAATTTTCATAATGTCTTTTGGAATACATACAAAATTTGTTTCTTTGATTATAAGTATAATATATATTCATTTTTGAAGTTTAGATAGACAAGAGTATAAAGAAGAAAATAAAATCAATCCTATGTCCTACTATCCAGAGATAATTATTAACTTTGATATATTTTTCAGATAGATATATTTATCTATATACACGTATATGTATGTACTTATCCATTCATTGATAAATTCATTCATTCACTATCTATTTTTATAACTATCTATTTTTATAAAATCAAGATCATATATAATTTTACATTCTGCTTTTTTCACCTCACATTTTATTTTGAGCATTTCCCCATACCATTAAATCTTCCTTAAAAGCATAATTTAATGGCTATTTAACATTTCATCATAGTTTTGCCATTACTAGACACACTAATTTTGTGTGTGTGTGTGTGAGGAAGATTGGCCCTGAGCTAACATTTGTTGCCAATCTTCCTCTTTTTGCTTGAGGAAGGTTGTCACTGAGCTATTATCTGTGCCAATCTTCCTCTATTTTGTATGTGGGATGCTGTGTGGCTTGATGAGTGGTGTGTAGGTCTGTGCTCAGGATCTGAACCCGCAAACCCCGGGCTGCTGAATTGCAGCGTGCGAACATAACCACTACTCCACCAGGCTGGCCCTGTAGACGTACTAATATTTTTAAAGAGCAAATTAACATCACAAAAACATAAGTTATAATTGATATCACAAGAATTCTAAGCATAATTACAAATAAACTGTTGTTGGTTACCTTCCTATAAATGGTCTTTAGTGCTGGATTTAAAGATTCCTCGCTTACGTTGACTCTAAAATTCCATGACTGTCTAATAGGCGAAGGTAATGACATTATTTCTCCACTTTCTTCAAACCAACACTTTCCCTATCAAAAATATTTAAGAAACATATTAAATATTTTACTAAAAACAAATGTCATATACTATCAGTGAGTGGTTTAGCTTGGTGCACTTGCCTCTTCTAGTTTAAGCAGACGATTTTCCATTTTGTTGCAGGTCTTTTTATATATTTCTGGCTTTCTCTGAATATAGAATCCTTCATCTTCTAAAATGCGTGGCATCATATCTTTCGGCAGTTTACGCTGGTTGACCACTTAATAACAAAATTATATATTACTTTAAAGTCCAAAATTTGAAACGCTATTGACCAAACAAGAAGCAAAAGGGAATTATCATAAACCCTACCACTAAAGTCTAGCAGAAAGTCTATATATACATATGCAATGAATGAGTTCTTTTAACCAATTCCCTTAAACTCAGAGGAGGCATGAAGAAAAAATACAGAAATGTTTCTATAATTTTAGGTCAGTACTCTTTATCTATCCTGCTTACAAAGAAGCTATTACTCTATAATATGATTCATTAATGACTTGAATGTTTTATTTAAAAAAAAAACTTTACCTGGAGAACTACTTGGCACAAAAATATTTGCCTGTTGTTTTTTGATTTGTTCTTGATCATCTTCATATTCAGCAGCTTTTACTTCAAGTAAATCTGGAAAAATGACTTCTTCCATAAAATCTTCATCTTGGCCCTCAGAAAAGTTCTGTAAATTATCACCAAGTGAAAAATGTTTCTTTTTTTTTTTTTGTGAGGAAGATCAGCCCTGAGCTAACATCTGCCAATCCTCCTCTTTTTGCTGAGGAAGACTGGCCCTGGGCTAACATCCGTGCCCATCTTCCTCCACTTTATATGGGACGCTGCCACAGCATGGCTTGACAAGTGGTGCATCGGTGCACACCCGGGATCCGAACCCCGGGCCACCGCAGCAGAGCACGTGCACTTTACCGCTACGCCACCTAGCCAGCCCTGAAAAATGTTTCTTGTAACTATCACTTACTGATCTTTGTTGAGTACCAAAAAGAAAAATAAGTATACATGCCTGTCCCCAATGATTAATATACAGATAAATGAAACGTACTGGGATCTTGCTGTGAATTATCTTTCTGATCCATGCCACCCAGTTCAAGTTCAAGCTGAAACCGTGTTATAATGAAATTTCATTGAACCTACAGAGGAACTCATTTAAGGCTTAATATTACATAATACAATTTTTTTATAGCTCTTCTTTGCAATTCTCAATGAAAGACTACTGAAAAAGAACTATAATTCAAGCCCTCCTCTCCTCTGGAAAATATTCTGAGATATTGGACTATGATATTTCAACTACTGAGAATTCACAGTGTAGGACAAAGCCCACAGACATCAAGCCATGCAGTCTTAAGCTCTATTTTTTTTCACCATTCAGAAAACAGTACTACTTAAAGTGATGTGGAGTAGTCATGCTGTTTTCTGGATGGTATTTAAGAAAAAAAAGAAAGAAAAGATTCAACTTAGAAACCTATGGCAGAGTGATTATAGTGAAATTCTGAAATATGGTATATATAAAAGTTACAAACAATATAAATATAGATATTGAAACAGATACATTAATAAACACAAAAATACATATTTTTATATCATATCAGAAATTTTATATGAATCTCTTAACAAAAAAAATTACCAATTTATTTTGGATGACTTTACTTGTCTAACTTAAAATCCACATATATTGAATGAGAGAAGGAGACAGAGTGTGAGTCATGCAGATAAAAATCCCTCCATTTTCAAAAACATACATTTAGGGGTAATTAATTAAATAAAAAGAATTAATCACAGAATTCCTTTGACTAGAGAACATTTCATGGCCTTGATCAACTCTGTCAAAATTAAGTAACATAGTTAAGCATCACCTAGGTTCATATCAAGTCATCATATTATCATACTCCCCCTCCTATCCCTGTCATGAAGTCAAGAAAGTATTTTATATCCAGAAATCTCTGTGGTATCTTTTTCAGAATTCAAACAAGGTATGACACTGACATCTAGGAGCAAGATTTTGGGGATTCTCACATAGGGGATCTGTTTGAAGATTCCAATCACAGACACAAAGAAGCTCTTTGTTCCAGCTGGAGCGCCCATCACCAATCCTTTATAGTGGTGTGGGCCAGGGCTTTCAACCTGCCTTCAGAGCTAAGATCTGCCCTGATGGCTGAGTATGTCAGGCTCTCATCTTGGATCCCAGCTCTTTATTTATGACCATATAGGTTTCTTTTATAAACTCTACCCTACTCAATCTGCCTACATTTTTAGCCTGAGACAAGCTATGATCTCAGCCAATATAAGTCCTATCTGACCAACTATTCCTCCCTTAATCTAGGGCCAGCTGCTATCCCAGATCACATTCTTGGTCTTCACTATGCAGCTCACAGCAGAGCAGTGTCTGTGCTGTTAGCTGTTGTGTGACAGGGAATATGAGGTGAGAAGGCATCCACCTAACCTTCCATGCACAAGTACAGATGGATACATCTGAGAATAGTGTGGTAAAAAAAGAGATATCCCCCACCTCACAGGAACTGCCTTGTTAACTGTGGTGTGCTAAGCAGAACTGTCTGAAAGTAACCTCAGACCTCACTCTGGATTGCCCAGACAACGTATTTGGAACCAGGACCCCCCTTTCCCCCAGCAGGAAGGGGCTGCAGTCAAACTCAGCCTCCCACAAAACAGTAGCTCTCTCCTCCCGGTGATGAGGACAGTAGTTTCCTATGGGCCCCAAAGTCACCAGGTACAGGGCGGATGACTTTTCCAGACAACTCCTCTAAACAACCCGCATCTACTCCCAGACTTCGTCACGCTCAAGTAGCCTACTTGCCCCACTAACCTGATTACCCTCATGCCTTCCCTATGAGAAGGAAAAGCTGCCATAACCACAGCACCTGGCCCTGGTGTACTCTGCTGTGTGGACCTTCTCCTGTTTTCCCAGAAAAGCTCATTGCTTAACCCATATCATGGGACCCTAAGAGGTTGGGTGACTTCACAGAGCATGCGCATGTTTGATACTTATTTATTCAATATTCATTCAAATATTCATTGAGTGCCTAATATGTTCCAGGAAGAAAATAAACAAACACACATAGGGGCCGGCCCCGTGGCTTAGCGGTTAAGCGCGCGCGCTCTGCTACTGGCGGCCCGGGTTCGGATCCTGGGCGCGCACCGACGCACTGCTTCTCCGGCCATGCTGAGGCCGCGTCCCACATACAGCAACTAGAAGGATGTGCAGCTATGACATACAACTATCTGCTGGGGCTTTGGGGGAAAAATAAATAAATTAAAAACAAACAAACAAAAAAAACACACATAGAAATATGTGCTATGGGGCCGGCCCAGTGGCGCAAGCGGTTAAGTGCGCGCGCTCCGCTGCGGCGGCCCGGGGTTCGCTGGTTCGGATCCCGGGCGCGCACCGACGCACTGCTTGGTAAGCCATGCTGTGGCGGCGTCCCATATAAAGTGGAGGAAGATAGGCACAGATGTTAGCCCAGGGCCGTCTTCCTCAGCAAAAAAAAAAAGAGGAGGATTGGCGGATGTTAGCTCAGGGCTGATCTCCTCACAAAAAAAAAAAAAAAAAAAAAGAAATATGTGCTATGTGGTGATAAGTGTTATGAAGTAAAATAAAGTAAGATAAGGGATAGAGAACACTAGGCTGGGTGGGTTAGGGGTACTATTTTAGATAGAGTTATCAGGGACAGTATCTTTAATTATGTGTCATTTGAACAGCAGCCCAAAGACAGTGAGGGAGAGAGCACAGAGAGCTTTCTAGACAGTTAAAAGGTGCAAAGTCCGTGAGGCAGGAGCATGCTGTGAGGAATAGAAAGAGGCCAACCAGGCTGGACTTGGGTGGAAGGAGAAAGTAGTAAGAAATGAAGTCAGAGAGGTAACAAGGGGGCCAGGTCATGCAGGCCTTGGTGGCCCCTGTAAGAACTTTAGCTTTTATTTTGAGTGAGACAGGAAACCATTAGAAGGTGTAAGCAAAAGAATGGTCTGTCTTAGATTTTAACAGAATCATTCTGACTATTATAAGATATAGAAAACAGACTGTTGGGGCAAGAGCGAAAACAGAGGGAGACTGTGGCAATGATCCAGATGAGAGGTTATAGTGGCTTAGACTAGGGCTGTACCAGTGGAGGTGGTGAAAAGTGGGTCAGATTCTGGAATACTTTGAAGATAGAACCAACAGGATTTGTGATGAACTGGATATGAGGCATGTGATTAAAACAGGACCCAAGATGACACCAATGTTTGGCTGAGCAATGAAAAATGGAATTGCCATTTACTACTGTGATTTGATTTATATAAAAGTCTGTGTGTTTGTGTATGGGCATAAGCATAGAGAAAGCCATAAAAATGATAATAGTGGTTTATCTCAGAGCAGTGGGATTTCACGTGATTTTTATTTTCTTCCTCGTGGTTTTCTGCATTAAGTTTTTATAATGTATACACTTTGTTTAAAAATTTTAAAGATAAAGCTCTTTTTATTGTGGAAAAAACAACAATAACAAAAAAAGGAACAAAAGGACTGGAGCAGGATACAAAGAAAGGGGGATGGAAGGGACTGGGAAGTAAGTAGGAGGGCAAATGGGGGTCCAAGAGGGACTCGAAAGCAGGACCTGAGGGATCTGGAAATGTCTGAGGAGTCAGAAGATATTAGGTAGAACTCTGGGGAATAGGAGGTAGTGGGGGGGGCCTCAAGGAAACTGGGGGGAGATGTGAATGTAGAGAGGAACTGGAGAAAGTATGGAGGAACAGGAGCAGATGGGGAGAGCAACGAGGCTGACACATCAGGAGCAGACGGGGAAAGACTAGTGAGACTGACTAGCTCTGGAGAAAAGGACAACCAGGGAACGACGGGGGTCTGAGGAGTTTGAGAGGAACTGGGAAGAACTGATGGAAATTAGAAGGGTCTGGGACCAGACTAGGAGGGATGAAGAATGGGAACAGAGTAATAGAGATTATGGAGAACAATGTGGGGCATTTAGAGAGGACAAGAACAACAAAAGGAAAACAAAACACAGACTTTGGAGCTGAGAGCTTATACTTCCCAGCTCTATCAATGCTTACCCTGTGTGCCTCAGTTTCCTCACGTACAAAACAGAGACGGTAATAATGCTTGTCTCACAGGGTTAGTATAAGGATTGAACAATACAATCCACATTAAAAATTTAGTATGTCATTGGGCATCCAGTAAGCACTCAATAAATGTTAGGAATTATTATGAACAGCTTCTCAATCCAAAGAGAAGGCGGCTCAATAATAAAAATTTCACCTCCCATCCAAGTATTTTATTCTATGCCTTTAATAGAGAGTTATTTATCTTGGGAATGAGGATGTGGGAGGAAGGGGAACAAACCCAACCTGCTCTGAAGACTGGCCCAAAGCTGAGCCTTCTTCACCACTCAGAATGAAAAACGAAACATCTTCATCCAATGAGACTGCAGTCTGCAGGTTAAACAACAGTAAACCAGTATTCAGTGTTGAAATGAGTCCTTTTTCCGCTTATAAGGAAAGAAATAATTTTCTGAAATATGGTAAATAGTAACAGTTATCTTATTCATGAACAGGAGCTGCAGGAGAGACAATGTCAAGTTATATTTAACTTTGGGTCTGTTTGGTTCATGAATTTTTTGTGTGTTTTGTTTTGGTTTGAAGGTTCTAGTAACCCCAATAAAAAACAGAATAAAGGAGTCCAAATTTTTTCCATCTTCCCGAACTAACTCTTCACTCTAATCAGAGTATTAAGAGCATTACCTTACAGTTGGATCTAAATGTGGGCTCAGGGAGAATTCTCTTTTTCTCTCCCTGTTTTTGGGTGCTCTCATGCAGCTGTGCACTCCCACACAAGTACCACCTCACCCCACCCACAATCTTTTGTGGAGTTAGAAGTAGTTAAAAGTATTAAAAGTGGCATATTCTTATCGATAAACTTGCTGATAAATAAGCTCTCATTTTTCAATACTGTAAAGTCTAAATCTTTTAAATGTAAATCACTTATCACTTCTTTCTCACACACATATTAAAATGAACTATTTTTAGGGAGGTTCTGGAGAGGAATTAATTCTATAATAAAAAGTAAAACTCATAGTCACTGGAGCCAAAAAATTTAAAAATATGTAAAATACAAAAGCTTATCTTACATATTGCTTATATCTACAACTTAGCTGACATTAACTTGAAAAGTTATTCACCTTGTAACAATGCTGCATATATAAATTGTCAGTACAGTCACGTGTCACTTAATGATGGGGACACATTCTGAGAAATGCACTGTTGGGCAATTTCATCAGCATGCCAACATCACAGAATGTGCTGAAGGGGAACAAAATTTGCCAGTCCAAAATGTGTCTCTTTAACATGAGAATTATTTTAGACTGATTATTTTTAAGAAACAAGACTCAGAAAGTTTTTCTTGTTACCTTCTCCTTAACTGCCTAAAAGAATTTAGATAAAAAAACAAAGTGAAATAAGTCAGAGGGAGAAGGTCAAATACTGTACGATTTCCCTCATTAAGTAGTAGATAATAACAATAACAAACACATAGAGACAGAGATTGGATTGGTGGTTACCAGAGGGGAAGGGGGGAGGGAAGAGGGCAAAAGGGATAATTCGGCACAAGTGTGTGGTGATGGGTTGTA
This sequence comes from Ceratotherium simum simum, assembly GCF_057802395.1. Taxonomy (NCBI): domain Eukaryota; kingdom Metazoa; phylum Chordata; class Mammalia; order Perissodactyla; family Rhinocerotidae; genus Ceratotherium; species Ceratotherium simum. The sequence goes on along the minus strand of NC_141905.1, from coordinate 56,997,598 downwards.
GTTAGTATTTGGGTGGTGAACATGATGTAATCTATGCAGAAATCGAATGTACACCTGAAACTTATACGATGTTATAAACCAATGTTACTGCAATAAACAAAAAAATAAAAAACAAACAAACAAAACCTATGCTCCCCTCTGTGTTCTGTTTCTGTGTGGCCAAACACTTGTTTTCCAAATATTTGCTCCTTTTCATCTACCTGTGAATTGCCTTCCTTCCCTTTGAAGTCCCTGACTCTCCTCACCCCCAACATCTTCAGTCTTTAGCTGACGATGGTATTTAAGGTGAGAGTTTGGCCATTTTGGCTAGTTACTTGGTATTCCTAGGTTTCTCCCATGTATATATGTTATTAACCTTTGTTTTTCTTTTGTTAATCTGCCTCATGTTAATTTAATTCTTAGAGCAGACAGAAGAACCTAGAAGCGCAGAGGAAAGTTTCTTCCTCCCTTACAGTACTTACACAAACCTAGATGGTACAGCCTATTACACACCTAGGCTATACGGTACTAATCTTATGAGACCACCGTCATGTGTGTGGTCTGTTGTTGACCCAAACATCGTTATTCAGCACATTACTGTTAATACTTTTACTTTCCTTCACCACTGCTCATCACAAAAACCACTTGCTAAAATCCTCAACTTTCCGAGCAGATATCCCTGTCTAGAAGTTGGTATGGAGATTCTTAAAAGCCAATTTTGCTTCCTTTTCACCTCTTTTCTTGACAATCAATGGACTGATCTTGACAAACTTCCAAGTTTTTACCATTCATGGTTAAATTAAATCCAATTTAGGCACACGTTTATTCATTTGTTGAATGAATAACATGTATACAAACATCTTTTATTTTAGTCTGCTTTTACTTCTAAATTTAATTAAAATAATTTTTATTAAGTACCCAAGAGGGGCACTGTGGAGGGGACAAAGATGAGTTAAAAACAAAACAGAAACCAATCCTTGCATTTTAAAATTTGTAGAGTTAAATACTCTCATTGCTTATGGCAGAAATGACTAGTTGTTCATTATTGTCTTTTCTCCCATCTCTAATAATAGAATCGACTTTTAGCTGGATACCTAGACATTTTTCCCATGTTCCTTTAGTGGAAATAATGTGTGCAACTTGCAGGTCTTGTCCTATAAGAGATCAATCTGCAATCCTTTGGTTCTTTCCTTCTCCCTTCCCTTAGGCCAGCAAATGAAGACACTGGAGCTTTGCCATTGGACTCAGAGACGGAAACCATGTGTTGAAGATGGCAGAACTCTCTCAGCAACCTAGACTACTTATCTGTTACACAGGAGAGAAATAAAACTTCTATCTTATTTAAGACATTTTACTTCGAATCTTTTTGTTAAAACTGCTTAGCCTTTATTCTAAATAATACAGTTTCCCCAAAATATGAGTTGTTTTCTCACTTCGAGTTTCAAATATGTGATTACACATTGAATTGTAGAACAAAATCTGTAAGTCAGGGATCACCTATAATATTTTATTATAATATTTTAGGATAAAAAGTAATGTCAAGTAGGAACAGGGAGTGACTGTAAATTGGCATAAAGGATTGTTTAGGAGTGACAAAAATGGTCTAAAATTGGATTATAGTGTTGATTGCATAATTCTGTAAGTTTTCTAAAAATCATTGAATCATATACTTAAAATGGGTGAATTTTTGCTATGTAAAGTATACTTCAATAAAGCTATTTAAAAAAGTAAAAAAAAAAAGTTATTCACCTTAGACAGTTGATATATCTTATCAATGAATAGCTGAGTTGAAGATTTTTCACCTTGATTAATCTGAAACACAACACAAATAAATGGTATGGAAAACATAATCTTCACAGATGTAGACATAATCGTGTTCTTAAGTCTTTTGTCCAAATATCAAGACTTCTCAATGTTTTCCCTTTAAAAAGTATATACATGTTTTCCCCTGAGATGTCATATATAGTTACCATGACCAAATCACTTCTTGGCTTTAGGTTTGAAAAAAAAAAAGCACAGAAAAGACCTTGAAGCTTTTTGGATTTAAGGAGTGATATTAAGACTGAATTTTGGCTCTTTTTTGACAAAGAAAAGTTTATTATGATACATGTTGCATTTAAACAGTAAATTTGAAAACAGGAAAGAATAAATAAGCATTACCTTAGCATTTTTTAGCTTTTCTCTTACTTTGCCTCTCAACGTTTCTATCATGTTTTGATTTTCTTCTGCATCTAAACCTGTCAAGAGGCCAACATAATATAGAGTTCACGAGACTTTCTTATAACACAATTAAACAGCAATAGGAGCAAAAATACTTATGAAATAGCTACACTGCATGCATTTCTAAGAATCATGACAATTATGAAGATTGGGTCATTCCCCACGAAAGCTTAGAACCTAAGACCAATGGATGTCCCTTCCCCCCTTTCCCATCTGGAATAAATACTTTCACACATGGTCAGGACTGAATTGTGTTTCTTTTTGAGACTTTTTCCCCACCCTCTGCATCCTCAGCTATTAGCTAGAGTCCTTCTTCAAAGCCAGGCCAAAAAAAAGCTCAGATAAGCAAACCTTTATCTTTTTCCTTTTAGAAAAAAAAATCCATGAGAACAGTCATATTCTATATAGACTGCTCTACAGAATATACAAATATCAAAGCTAGGTTACTTCAATTTGATTAAACTGGAGAGAAAGGAATCAGAAAGGAAGAGAGGTAAGTCTCTAGGTACCCATTTTAACTACTTATGTAAAATCAGTATAATACTGCTGACCCCTACTTCTGCCAGTTCTTGGAGGAAATCAAACAGTCTTGTAGGATATAGAGGACTCCAGCTGTTTTGTGCTCTCCAAGTCATGTGGAATTTTCTGCTCATCCATCAGATGATCCACCAGATGGACTGAGAAAGATAGGGGTTATGCAGGCCCAGGTATGGTAGAAAATGGAGGACCTATTGGCCATTTTGCCTTGCATTTTTCTTTTTCTTCTCCCTGCCTTTGAGTACTTAATGGTTGCATAGAGGATGGTGGAAATAAAGGGTAAGCATAAAGCTAAATCACTACAGGTCATGAGAATCTTTATTCTTAACTGCAGTATGCCGTGGTATAATTTAAAAATTACTCGTTGGTTGTTTATACTCTATTCCCAGAACTTAGAATGGCAGATGGCACATAGTAGGTGCTCAATAAATATTTGCTGGCTGAATGAACCAGGGTTCAACCATTATTTATGTATTTTTCTCCCCAAGATCTAGAGCTTCCTGAAGCAGGTTCTGTATCTTATGGTCTGACACAGTCTAACATAGTCTCAAGCACTAGTGGATTCTCCATGTTTACACAAAACTTAGTTTTATTACATGCACTGACTTTGCTACCTATTTCCTTAAGCCCACCTTGTATTATCCAGGAAGTTTAGTTTCTATTTGAACTCATCCCTTAAGAAACTTGTGTTCCCAGCTGAAACCCTAGGATAGGATTAGTCATTTACATCTTTTAAAAATAAAAACCAACAGTATCAGAGTTGTAGTATACTTATTGAGAACCTTTTTGGAGAGGCTTGTCTATATTTTCTTCTACTGCAACATTACCTTTCTCTTCTGATATCTGCAAAAAAAGAGGGGGTTACCTTGCATCTTTTTGTTTTAGTATTGAACATCTTTTCATATGTTCCTCAGCCCTTTGAAAGTCATCTCCTTTAAAATGTCAATTCATATCCTTTGCCTGTTTTCTTAAATTTCATCTTCTTATCAACTGGTATGAGCTCTTTATATATGGTTTTATATATATATGATTTATACATATTTATATATATATATATGATTTTTAAATTAAGAAACTGCTCTCTCTAATATCAAAAAGGACATTTAATGATAAAATCCAATGGTTATTCTTAGCTTTCATATATTGCCTACTTTATCTATCTTTTAGGAGGGTCAAATGAGATTAAACATATGAAAATATTTTGCAACTCAACACTACATCAGTGTTAGCTATTACTTGATTACTCCACAGCATCTGATAATGTTGGGCACCTTAATTTCTGAAAACTTTCTATATCCTTGTCCTCCACCCCTCTACCTCTCTGGCCACTTATTTCCTGTATCCTTCAGTGGTCACACTTAAAGTTTAAATGTAGGCATATTTCAAGGCTTTGGAAAGTACGTGTATTCTCATGGCTTCCCAAATCTGTCTCCAACCTTGACTGTTCTCCTGAATACCATATTTCTAGCTGCCCCCTGGTATTTCTAATTGAATGTCCTAACTCAATATGTTAAAATGAGTTATTCATTTATTTCTTTTACATTTTTTTTAAACCTCAATATTCTAAAATTAAACCATACCAACAATGTTAAATCCTTTTTCAGAATGATATGGATCATGAGTTTGTTTTCCATTTTAAGTTTAAGAAATAGAACAACAAAAGACTCCTTACATAACAACTGTATATAATAACCAAACTAATGTGCAGCTGTAGTGGAAAGAGCAAGCAGAAACACATCAGCTTTCCAATACAGCAAAAACACGGATTCATGTTAAAAGCCAAAGCAGAGTATTGACATAATCACAGTGAAGACATTATCACAATAAGAGCCTAAGTCTACAGACTTTCTAAAAGAACTTCAAAATCCACCAGTGGTTCCTGTACCACACTTATGAACTACTGAATAAGGTCAACAAGAACTAAGATGTTCTGTTATTACAAAACCTTCAGTACTTTCCTCAACACATTAAAAATATCTAATTCTTACTCTTTACCAAGGGACAGCAACCCTTGAAAGTGTGATGGAACATCAATCCTGGCAAGGGATTCATGAGTTCTCCCTTTAATTCCCAATAATCTCACCCAGAATCCCCAGGAGTCTGGATACTTTTTCATAATTTCCCATGCTCATCTAGAAGGATAAAATATGAATCTTAATTGGAGTTACTCTAAGATACTGGTCCTATATATATTTCACTCACTGACTAAAAAAAGAAAAAAATTTTTCTGAGTAAAGCAGGGAATGAATTGCTGGCTGGCTGAGAGAACAGATAAATAAATTAACATTTAACTAAAGGAATAAATAAATAAGTAAATACATAAATAACTCACTATAATGCTCTTTATTACATAACTGACAGACCAAAGTACCCTAAGTTCTCTTATTGTTAATTTTTTTTAACATATGAACTGTATGATTTGTATATAGAAGCAAATATATCACATTTTTCAGGATTATCCTACATTTAGAATTAGACTATTTAGTATAATCAAAATCCTTATAAACTCCATTAGTACTTTACTTTTTTTTTAATATCTTCTTTTGTCTTTGAGATCTTTTTCATGATGATTCTTTCATTTCCACTTTCTAAATAAATAAAAAATATTCTTAAGAATGATATATTACTGAAAGAAAACAACTATTGTGATACTTGAGATAAAAGTATGCTATTTAAATTTTTTAATTTAACTAAAAACTAAACAAAGAAATACACTATCACCTTTAGTATTGAGTAGTTGATCACTTTTAGTATTTAACAGAAATTCCGGTTAATGCAATAAGACATGGAAAAGAAGTAAGAAGTATAGCTAAAGGAGAAGACAACATTATCATTGTTTGTAGAGGATAGGTTTTTATATGTAGAAAACTCAAGATAATCAAAAACGTTTAGACATAATTAGAAAGTTGTTAGTGGCAGAACACAAGTGAATATATGTCAAAGTTAATAGCTTCCCTCTATGCTAACATAATAGAAAAAGATCACTTTCACAATAGCAATAAAAAAAAATTTTCAAAATACCTAGGAATAACCTCATTTAAAATGTGTGGGAATCCCCCACCCCAGCAAAATTATAAAACTTTAGTGAGGAAAAGAAAATCTGATTAAACATAGAGATATTCCCCAGAGGCAGGGAGATGGTTAAGAGGCCGTTATAATAGTCGTGATGAAAGATGCTAGAGATCTGAATCAAAAAACGGAAGTGGGAATGGAGGGTGGAGAAAGATTCATTTAAGAGGTAGAATTCACAGGATTTGGTGAGCAATTAGATGTGTAGGACAAAGTGAGGGAAGAACGAAAGACTCCCAGGGCTTTTGGCTTTAGTAACTGAGAAGCAGCATCATTTTGAGTATTGTCAAAGTAGGAAGGTAGTTGAGGTAGGGATTAATGACTTCAGTTTTCAGATGTTGCTTAGGGATGCTTACAGGACATTCAGCTGAGAGGTCCAGAAGGTGATTAAAAATATTCAATAGACTTGGAACAGAAGAGAATCAGGTCTAAGTTAGCTAAATTCTTTGTTTAATCAGTAAACAACGTATTTAAGAGATTGATTTAAGGATTCTTTAAAAGAACAAGCAAGCACCTTTAAGATTCTTCCTACCAACATACCAAGATTAGACACAACAGGAATAGGATGCTGGGAAAAGAGAATTTTGAATTTACTTTCCATTCTGCAAGAACTTCTAAAACAAACTTCAAATTAATACCTGATGCCTACACCTGCACATTTTGTCTGCTAAGCTAGGGACATTAGCAGTGGCACACTCTATAGAGAGTTAAATTATAATAAATTATCAAATAAAAACCTTATTGTAGAAGAAATTATTAATCAGGTGTTTGCAGACCTGGAGATATTTCTAGCCTAGTTCATTTTTCATCCTATAAATGATAGAAGATAAATAAATGATTATAGACAAAATATTAGATAAAATTGAAGATCTGTATGAAAATTGCATTTGCTCTATTGAAAATCTCACATGGAAGTAAAAAAAAATTATGATTCAGACTTTTACCTTCTTACAGCAATTCAACTTTCTGTATTAGAAAACTGGCTCCAACAGTTAAATCCAATCTTTTCTTTGAGGATATTGCTAATTTACAATTCTTGCAGTTAAAGCTTTTTCTAAAAGATAAGGAAATCGAGAATTAGCTGTTTTTGTATCAGATGACCTAGAGGTCCATAGTCAAAGTCTGAGAATTAAAGTCAAGTAGTTCATTCAGCCTTTTCTGATCCATAGCAAACAGAAGGCAATTTTATATGTATAAATATTTGCCTCTTGCTTAGCATTTAGAAATCTCTGAGTTCTGCAAATTTATCCAGCAGTGCTTTTATCACTGTGGTGATTCCTGAAATGAAATTTCCTAAAGCCTATTTTATGTTGTGTGTAAATTTAACATTCACTCACCTTGATTACTTCCATCACATGTCATTTGGTTTCAGTAGTGTAAGCAGAATAAAATTACAGAAAAATCTCTAGTGTATAAAATGGTCATAAAATGCATATTATGGTATCTAGTAATATTTCTTTGGTTAATTACGAGCTAACTAGAAATCTGTTTTTCCTTTAGTTTTCCCCCAGCTTTTGCTGGAAATCTTTCCAAACGTATTAATCCACTTTCCTTCCTTAGCAGAACTGAGTTCAGTCCAAAATCCACTTTTATCTTTATCTTACTTCATCTATTGTCACATAGTATGATGAACACTTTCTGATAGGATTCATCCTATAGGATTCCCTCTAAAGTGTTTCCCAAATTACACTCTCCTAGACTTCTTTGATTTGAATTGGGATGCTATGCCAAAAAAATTAAAGTCTCACTCAAAGTTATGATAAAATTAAGGCAACGAATAGCATTTTGTCAAAATCTAAATTTATTAAATATATGGCACCAGCAACCCTTTACTGGTACTAGGATATGGAAAAGGTGAAATTTAACAAAAAAATTCTACAGTTAGCTAAGTGTCACATAGCATTATTTCAGTGTCTTAAAAAAAGCATCATGACTTCCAGGTGTTCCATTACCTGACAAGTTTGAAAATGAGTATCTTTTAGTTAACTGATCTTATTTTCTAAAATAAAAAACTAGGAACAAGTAGCCCGACAAAGGATTCTTCTGATCTGTGAATTTATATATAAGTCTTTGAAAAGCATCCACTGCTCTCCAGACTAAGCCCCAAATCATCATAACCTGCTCCTGTAGTCCAGAAAGATTTGAGTCCACTTCCCTCGAGACTTCTAGTACATAAAAACTGAATAAATAAATGCCAAAACAGGTTACAAAAACTGTAGTATATTTTGAAAGCTTATATCTAACACACACACAATGCAATATAATTTTGCTACTCACAAGCTAATTACAGGATTTATAAAAAATGCATTAATCCACTGAGCAACAAGGACCATGAGGTCCAGAAACTGGACACAAGTAAGTCCTGTAATGTTGCCTCTTATTTAAATCTGACGATGTATCTCCGTGCTTGTACTTACAGTTTCCATTGCAGAAAAATTCAAAAAGGAGGCCCTTTCCGAAAGTGAGACCAAAAGACCCCCGTGTCCACTTCCCCACCTAAGCCCTGCTCACTACTCTCCAACATAACCCTTCGACTACAGTCAGACCGAATTCTTCTTATACTCCCTGCCACCTGGATCCTTTGATTTTTGCAACTTCCCCCTTATCTAGAGTATTCCACGTTTCAAGGCCTTATTCAACCCCCACATCTTCCATGAATTTTTTTCTGAATCTGGCCCTTCCGTGACCCCCTAAGGCATTGATTAAACATAATTTTTGTTCATTACATTGTACCTTCTAAGTTCATCTTTTCTGCTCACCCTCAAGTCAGGACGAGGGCTGAAGCATGAACTCATCTACCCTCCGCCAATCCTAGCAAGGTGTTCGGCACACAGTAGGCACTCAAAAAATAACATGGACTCAGATTTGATGCAAATCAAGCACCGCTCTCGAATGCTGTAAAATGGAGTGGTTATCAACCCTATTAATTCCCAAAGAGGATGACTGACTGGTCGGCCAAGTCCTGGGGACTACAAGTCCCAGTAGCCCGTGCGGGTGTAGTCCCGGTTACCAGGGCCCCTCCGCTGGTTTTTTCCAAAGGGTAGGGCTCCAACCAGAAAAAACACCGGTGTGTCTAACAGGGAAGGGTAGGGGGACTTTAAGGGGCAGTACTACATTCACCTGGATGGACAGCGCACTTTTGCTATGTCTAGGCAGCAAAGGCAGGACGCCTCATTTACCGCAAACCACAAGAGGTGACCAACGGCCCAGCACCGCTCGTGACCTCCGCACTCACGCCGGCCGCCAGCCGCCAGCGGCGCGCTCGCTCCTCCGGGCCTGACGTCAAGTCGGCCTAGGAGCATGCGCGATGCGGCCCCTCAGCCGGCCCGATCCCCAGCGTGAGCCTCCCAGAGTCTTCCGTGTGCAACGTCTGTTCACCCGTTGCCTGGGCTTGTGGCTCGAATTGAGGTGCCGGAGTCTGTCACTGCCTCGCGCGCCTGGCGGGAGCCGCCGGCTTTGGTCGCCGGCCGCCTCGGTGTGTGCGCCAGTGGCCACGGCTGCCCCGGCGTCTGTTCTGGAAGAGGCCAGAGAGCGGGGTGGCTTGGGTCGTGGGAGCGCCGCACCTCTCTCGTCATGGTGAAGAACAGTATTCCCAACGGGCGAGCGTCGGCCGCCGCGACCACCGGAGCCGTCAGATGAGCGGGCGTTCCCGCGGGAGGATGCTCCCGAGCCCGCCGTGGAGGAGCGGTCGCCCGCGCCGTCGAGGTGGCCCCGTAGCCTCTGACGGGCGTGCGGGTTGGGCCTCGGGTCGCCCACGGGACGTGCCTCCGCTTTCCCGCTGCCTCTGCCTTCTCGGGAGGAGAGAGGTTCTTCGATTTCAAGTGCCTTGGATGCGGCGTCCCGAAGAGCGCCCTAAACAGGCCAGGGGTTCTTTTTCTTTCCAGGGCTTCCTATTAGTGTAACCAATTTAGTACTTTTTAAAGTCTTAAAATAGGGCGTGCTGGACATGCTCACTCGTGTCTTGTCATCTTTGCTTCATAAGCGAAACAGCCTGCATTTGTTTATTTTCTTATCCCCAGTGACTTGCCCCGTGTTAAAATAACGAGTTAAATAAAATGTTCCGTGGTGTTAAATTTGCCCTGGAACTTCTGGCGGGGAGGAAGTTAGGAAACTTGCTAGTATGGAAAGCAGCACAGCGCTGTCAGGTATGCTTTCATTCATTCAAACGTTCGACAGATGTTTAGTAGCTGCTTTCTGTGTCAGGCGTTGAGCTTGGCGCTATAATTCTAGAGAAACTTAGTGTCTAAAACTTCCAACAACCTCGTGCATTTGGGAAAGGGGAGATGTGGAAGTGAAAAAACTGCTGCAAAAAAAAGGTTTCAAGTTATCTTGTTCCGTTATGGCATAAGTAGAAATAGAACTCAGAAGTTCTACTCACCTTATAATCTGAAATAACTACATACACTAAATGTATCCAAACCTTGAAATCATGTGGCCAGATTGTCCTTCTAAATAAAATCCTTGCTGGGTCTCCCATCTTAATTTCCTAGGGCTCTTCTGGTATAGGAATTTAGGAACAATGTAGTGGAGAAAGAAGGAAAAAGCCAAGAAATACTTTCCTAAAATAGCAACTTTATGTGCTAAATAGAATATGTGTGCATGTGCAAATATGTAATCTGTGGTGTTCTTTAAGTACACCTGACTTCTGGAATTATTATCCCAAAGTGGCACGTTTTTAAAAAAAATACATAAAGCATGTATTTACTGAGATGTATTATTATAACTACCCCTAAGTGTTATGAAGTATACAGGCACAAATAATGAACAGGCTAAATTGAGGTCGTGTAGGATTTGAGATCTGACACTAGATAGTTTGTAGGGTAAAAAAAAAAATCAACCCTAAATATTTTCAAGTTTAAAGAGTATTTTGTGTTTTGTGGGGGGAGGTAGTATCAGTCTGGCACATATCTCAAACTAGTGGCCCACATCTCACTTGCCAAAGTGTTTTGATTCAGTTTTGTTTTTTTTTAATTTTATTTATTTATTTTTTCCCCCAAAGGCCCAGTAGATAGTTGCATGTCATAGTTGCACATCCTTCTAGTTGCTGTATGTGGGACGCGGCCCCCGCATGGCAGGACAAGTGGTGCGTCGGTGCACGCCCGGGATCCGAACCCGGGCTGCCAGTAGCCGAGCGCGCGTACTTAACCGCTAAGCCACGGGGCTGGCCCAGTTCTTTTTTTTTTTTTTTTTTTTTTTTTTTTTAAGTTGCTGTCATTTAAAGGTCAGGTTTCATATAAAAATCTAGATTTCTTGAAAAATCAGATTTAGAAACAGCAAATCTGTGCATAGCAGTCATAGAAGGCAATGATCAGTTGTAAGTGATTTGCAGCTGTCTTCTCTCTGAAGAGAAAGTCGCTCTAGTTCTCCAGTCCTCCAGTTTACCATCCTCCTGGAAGCCTCTCCAGCGCTGAGGCTTAGTGTCAGTTGCCTTTTATCATTTATTTGGGGCATGTTTTACTTTGTATGTCAACCTGCCTGGCATTTGAATTTGAAACTCCAGCTGTAAAGGGTAAGTGTGAGGAAGGACCTTAACTTATGATATTACGTGTTTCCAGAATAAAATGTCATATTGAGTCCAACCACACAGTGCTGTGAAGGACTGTTTTGTCAAAACACAAAGTTACCAGTTACCAGGCCAGCCCCAGTGGCCTAGTGGTTAAGTTCGGCACATTCTGCTTTGGCAGCCTGGGTTCAGTTCCCAGGCACAGACCTACATCATTCATCACTCCGTGGCCATGCTGTGGCAGCAGCTCACATACGAAAAAAAAGAGGAAGATTGGCAACAGATGTTAGCTCAGGGCGAATCTTCCTCAGGAAAAAAAAACAAAACACAGTTACCTTCCATGACATCAGCCTCAGAAGATGAATCCACCTCAAATATCCCTGGAGTCCCTTAACTCAGTGAGCTGCAGTTTTGTCATCTGAACAGCCTGGATGATCATAGTATTCCCTGTCCTACCTCTCCCACCTGGGATTATGGTGAAATGTGACAGTGAAATATGAAAGTGCTTTGTAAGCTGTAAAGTCATTAAACAAATTAGTTGCAGTAACTCTAAAGCAGCAATTTTCTTATCTGGAGGTTTGAATTTACTTTTGCCTCTCAATGATCTCTCTTCCCCAAGTTTATAAAAAAGAAAACGTATATATGGCCACAGACAAGAGATACTCTGATTAGGATAGATTTAGAAAAGAATAAAAAAATGTACAACTGCCCTTTTAAATTATAGATTATTTCGACATGAGTTTTTTTGGAGAGAGTGTTGTAGGTGTAGGGATGATGGTGGTAAACGAGAAAAGATACGAGAGAGGGAAGATGAGAAATGACCTTTGCTAAACCCTGCTGCTTAATAAACTTAGTTTGAGTGCTGTCAGGTTTGAATTATTACAGTCATCTGAATTTGGAGTCAGATGGTCTGCATTTATTTTTTGAAATAAAAATTTATTTTCCCATGGATTTCTAAAATTTTTAGAAATGTATTTCAGAGATGTTCTTAGTTTATTTGATCCAATTGGAAGAATCTTTTATTAAGCTCTCTGCCTTACTTTTTTCCTTTGAGAAACTTCCCTCTGTTGTAAGAGCAATTCCTGGTGGTTACACTTTGGATCCAGTCTCTTTTCCAAGTAAAATTCTACATGAGTCCTAGTGAGTATTATATGTTGTGACAAAGTAACCACGCTGCAGATTTTTACCTCTCCTTCTATCATATTTGTATCCAAAACAGTTGGAATCCTCAACCCCACTGCTATGTCCTCCTCCCACTCCACCCATTTGCCCTTTTGTCAGAGCTTTTCTGTCACAAAACCAGAGGGTCTGCCATGAGAAGGGCAGGTGTAGCTGTGTTTGGGTGGGAGGGGGATGAAGTTCCTGAATCCTGAAATTGGGAAGAGCACTATCATACATGATTCTTGCCAAACATTGGGTGAATTTGAGCTGAGGGCTCTCTCTATAATGTAAATATTCAGAACTGATTTATATTTTTAAGCAGTATTCTATAAACATATTATCTATATGTTTATAGATACGTATCTATAAACATACCGAGATTAAAATACTGCCATATGTTCCAAACTATCTCTTTCATGCTTAGGGCAATCTTTAATTCTCCTTTGAAATTTACAGTTACCTTGTGTGAGTCTCTCATGAGTTTTGAAGCTTTGATTCTATTTTCTGAATGTACGTATTAATGACAGAAGAGTATGAACATGATTAATCTTTTTATTCTGAGATTCATTGATTGCCTGAGTTTCTTAGAGTTGTTTTTAATTTTTAATAGTATAGTCACCAAAACTAATACTGATGTTTAACCTTAGTAACCAGATAAAGTCCAGTGTCTCTGGCAGCTTGACACTGAAACAGTATTCTGGAAGTTTCATTTAAGATCTGGAGATCAGTAAATCCCACCCTGCTTCTTGTTTCTTTTTTTTTTTTTTTCCAAGAATAATTTATTTATTTATTTATTTATTTTATTGCAGTAACATTGGTTTATAACATTGCAAAATTTCAGGTGTACATCATTGTACTTCTATTTCTGCATGGACTACATCATGTTCACCACCAAAATACTAATTACAACCCATCACCACACACATGTACCGAATTATCCCTTTCACCCTCCACCCTCCCCCCTTCCCCTCTGGTAACCACCAATCCAATCTCTGTCCCTATGTGTTTGTTTATTGTTGTTATTATCTACTACTTAATGAAGGAAATCATATGGTATTTGGCCTTCTCCCTCTGACTTATTTCACTTTGCATTATACCCTCAATGTCCATCCATGTTGTCACAAATGGCTGGATTTCGTCGTTTCTTATGGCTGAGTAGTATTCCATTGTGTATATATACCACAGCTTCTTTATCCATTCGTCCCTTGATGGGCACTTAGGTTGCTTCCAAGTCTTGGCTATTGTGAATAAGGCTGCAATGAACACAGGGGTGCATGTACCTTTGCAAATTGGTGTTTTCAAGTTCTTTGGATAAATACCCAACAGTGGAATAGCTGGATCATATGGTAGTTCTATCCTTGATTTTTTGAGGAATCTCCATACTGTTTTCCATAGTGGCTGCACCAGTTTGCACTCCCACCAGCAGTGTATGAGAGTTCCCTTCTCTCCACATCCTCTCCAACACATGTTGTTTCCTGTCTTGTTAATTATAGCCATCTGACAGGCGTGAGGTGATATCTCATTGTAGTTTTGATTTGCATTTCCCTGATAGTTAGTGATTTTGAACATCTTTTCATGTGTCTGTTGGCCATCTGTATATCTTCTTTGGAGAAATGTCTGTTCAGGTCTTTTGCCCAGTTTTTAATTGGGTTGGTAGTTTTTTTGTTGTTGAGATGCATGAGTTCTTTATATATTTTGGAGATTAAGCCCTTATCAGATGTATGGTTTGCAAATATCTTCTCCCAATTGTTAGGTTGTCTTTTCGTTTTGTTGATGGTTTCCTTTGCTGTGCAGAAGCTTTTTAGTTTGATGTAGTCCCATTTGTTTATTTTTTCCATTGTTTCTTTTGCCCGGTCAGATGTGGTGTTTGAAAAGATGTTGCTAAGACCGATGTCGAAGAGCGTACTGCCTATGTTTTCTTCTAGAACTTTCACAGTTTCAGGTCTTACATTCAAGTCTTTAATCCATTTGGAGTTAATTTTTGTGTATGGTGTAAGGTAAGGATCTACTTTCATTTTTTTGCATATGGCTATCCAGTTTTCCCAACACCATTTGTTGAAGAGACTTTCTTTTCCCCATTGTATGTTCTTGGCTCCTTTGTCAAAGATTAGCTGTCCATAGATGTGTGGGTTTATTTCTGGGCTTTCGATTCTATTCCATTGATCTGTGTGTCTGTTTTTGTGCCAGTACCATGCTGTTTTGGTTACTATAGCTTTGTAGTATATTTTGATATCAGGGAGTGTGATACCTCCAGCTTTGTTCTTTTTTCTCAGGATTCCTTTAGCTATTCGGGGTCTTTTGTTGTTCCATATGACTTTTAGGATTCTTTGTTCTATTTCTGTGAAAAATGTTGTTGGAACTTTGATAGGGATTACATTGAATCTATAGATGGCTTTAGGAAGTATGGACATCTTAACTATGTTAATTCTTCCAATCCAAGAGCACGGAATATCTTTCCATTTCTTTGTGTCTTCTTCAATTTCTTTCAGAAATGTTTTATAGTTTTCGGTGTACAGATCTTTCACCTCTTTGGTTAAATTTATTCCTAGGTATTTTATTCTTTTTGTTGCAATTGTAAATGGGATGGTATTCTTAATTTCTCTTTCTGCTACTTCGTTGTTAGTGTACAGAAATGCAACTGATTTTTGTATGTTGATTTTGTATCCTGCAACTTTACCATATTCGTTTATTACTTCTAAAAGTTTTCTGGTGGATTCTTTAGGGTTTTCTATATATAAAATCATGTCATCTGCAAATAGTGACAGTTTCACTTCTTCCTTTCCAATTTGGATCCCTTTTATTTCTTTCTCTTGCCTGATTGCTCTGGCTAGGACTTCCAATACTATGTTAAATAGGAGTGGTGACAGTGGGCATCCTTGTCTGGTTCCTGTTCTTAGAGGGATAGCTTTCAGTTTTTCACCATTGAGGATGATATTAGCTGTGGGTTTCTCATATATGGTCTTTATTATGTTGAGGTACTTTCCTTCTATCCCCATTTTATTCAGAGTTTTTATCATAAATGGATGCTGTATCTTGTCAAATGCTTTCTCTGCATCTATTGAGATGATCATGTGATTTTTGTTCTTCATTTTATTAATGTGGTGTATTACGTTGATTGATTTGCGAATGTTAAACCATCCCTGCATCCCTGGAATAAATCCCACTTGATCATGGTGTATAATCTTTTTAACGTATTGTTGTATGCGATTTGCTAGTATTTTGTTGAGGATTTTCACATCGATGTTCATCAGTGATATTGGCCTGTAATTTTCTTTTTTGTGTTGTCCTTGTCTGGTTTTGGTATCAGGGTAATGTCAGCTTCAGAGAATGAGTTAGGAGCTTCCCCCTCCTCAATTTTTGGAAGAGTTTGAGAAGGATAGGTATTAAGTCTTCTTTGAATGTTTGGTAGAATTCACCAGGGAAGCCGCCTGGTCCTGGACTTTTATTTTTGGGGAGGTTTTTGTTTACTGTTTCGATCTCCTTACTGGTGATTGGTCTATTCAAATTCTCCACTTCTTCTTGATCCAGTTTTGGAAGGTTGTATGATTCTAAGAATTTATCCATTTCTTCCAGATTGTCGAATTGGTTGGCATATAGTTTTTCATAGTATTCTCTTATAATCTTTTGTATTTCTGAGGTGTCTGTTGTAACCTCTCCTCTTTCATTTCTGATTTTACTTATTTGTGCCTTCTCTCTTTTTTCTTGGTGAGTCTAGCTAAAGGTTTGTCTATTTTGTTGACCTTTTCAAAGAACCAGCTCTTGGTTTTATTCATTTTTTCTATTGTTTTTTTGGTCTCTATTTCATTTATTTCTGCTCTGATTTTTATTATTTCCCTTCTTCTACTGATTTTGGGCTTTGTTTGTTCTTCTTTTTCCAGTTCCTTTAGGTGCATTTTTAGATTGTTTATTTGAGATTTTTCTTGTTTGTTGAGATAGGCCTGTATCGCTATAAACTTCCCTCTTAGAACCGCTTTTGCTGTATCCCATAAATTCTGGCATGTCGTATTTTCATTTTCATTTGTCTCCAGGTATTTTTTGATTTCTTCTTTGATTTCTTCGTTAACCCAGTCGTTGTTCAGTAGCATTTTGTTTAATCTCCATGTATTTGTGGTTTTTCTGATTTTCTTCCTATAGTTGATTTCTAGTTTCATACCGTTGTGGTCAGAAAAGATGCTTGGTATTATTTCAATCTTCTTAAATTTATGGAGACTTGTTTTGTGGCCTAATATGTGATCAATCTTGGATAATGTTCCATGTGCATTTGAAAAGAACGTGTATTCTTCGGTTTTTGGATGTAATGCTCTGTATATATCTACTAGGTCCATCTGTTCTAGTGTGTCGTTTAAGGCCAATGTTTCCTTATTGATCTTCTGTTTGGATGATCTATCTGTTGGTGTAAGTGGAGTGTTAAAGTCCCCTACTATTATTGTGTTACTGTCTATTTCTGTTTTTATGTCTGTTAATAATTGCTTTATATATTTAGGTGCACCTACATTGGGTGTGTAGATATTTACAAGTGTTATATCCTCTTGTTGGATTGTTCCCTTGATCATTATGTAATGCCCTTCTTTGTCTCTTTTACAGTTTTTGTTTTAAAGTCTATTTTGTCTGATATGAGTACTGCTACCCCAGCTTTCTTTTCATTGCCATTTGCGTGGAGTATCTTTTTCCATCCCTTCACTTTCAGTTTGTGAGTGTCTTTAGGTCTGAAGTGTGTCTCTTGTATGCAGCATATATATGGGTCTTGTTTTTTTATCCAGTCAGCCACCCTATGCCTTTTAATTGGGGCATTTAGTCCATTGACGTTTAAAGTAGCTATTGATAAGTATGTACTTACTGCCATTTTTAACTTTTTTATTTTTTTTTCCTCAGTGTTTAAGTAGTCCTTCTCTGTTCCTTACTTCTTCTATACAGAATTGATGGTCACTTTAGTTTGACCTCTGTCTGAAAGCTGTACTCTTTAACTACCCTCCTCCCTCCTTTTATGTTTTTGATATCATATCTAACCTCTTTTTTGTGCATTTGTATCCATTACGTTCTAATCGTGGAAATAGATAATTTTTCCTATTTGTGGTCTTCTCTTTTCCCCTTAAATCAGTCCCTTTAACATTTCTTGTAACACTGGTTTCTTGGTGACAAACTCCTTTAATTTTTGCTTATCTGGGAAAATTTTGATCTCTCCTTCCATTTAGAACGATAACCTTGCCGGGTAGAGTATTCTTGGCTGTAAGTTTTTTCCTTTTAGCACTTTAAATATATCGTGCCATTCTCTTCTAGCCTGTAAGGTTTCTGCTGAGAAGTCAGCTGATAGCCTTATGGGGTTTCCTTTGTATGTAACTTGACATTCTCTTGCGGCTTTTAGGATTCTCTCTTTATCTTTAATTCTGGACATTTTGATTATGATGTGTCTTGGTGTGGGCCTCTTTGGGTTTATCTTGTTTGGGGCTCTCTGTGCCTCCTGTACCTGGATGTCTGTTTCCTTCCTTAGGTTAGGGAAGTTTTCATCTATTATTTCTTGAAATAGATTCTCTGCCCCCTTGTCTCGCTCTTCTCCTTCCGGGACACCTATAACACGGATGTTAGTGCGCTTGATGTTGTCCCAGAGGTCCCTTAGACTGTCCTCACTCTTTTTAATTCTTTTCTCTTTTACCTGTTCACCTTGGGTAATTTCTTCTAGTCTTTCTTCCAGCTCACTGATCCGTTCTTCTGTATCCTCTACTCTGCTTTTGAGTCCCTCTAATGAGTTTTTCATTTCCAGTATTGTATTCTTCATTTCTGATTGGTTCTTTTTATATCTTCCATTTCTTTGTTGACATTCTCACTGAGTTCATCTATTCTTCTCCCCAGATCAGTGAGCATCCTTAACACTCTTAGTTTGAACTCTCTGTCAGGTAGGTTGCTCATTTCTGTTTCACTTAGTTCCTTTTCTGGGGTTTTGTCCTGTTCCCTTACTTGGAATGTATTCTTTTGCCTCCTCATTTTGCCTCTTTCCCTGTGCTTGTGTCTACGTATTAGGTAGGTCAGCTACGTCTCCTGCTCTTGGATAGGTGACCTTATGTAAGTGATGCCTTAGGAGGCTTCCAGTGTGCTTCCCTCAGTTCTCAATGTTCTAGGGGTGGCCCCTATGTGGGCTACGTGTGTCCTTCTATTGTGGCCTGTTAGCTCTCCCTATAGGCGCCCAGGGAGGCTGAGTTATGCTCCTGGCCAGCTGTTGTAATGCTCAGCTGCTTGTAGTTGTTGTGGGCCCTTCAGTCTCTTTATCAGGTGTGGGGAGCCCCAGCACAGTTGGCTGTAAGTTCTAATACCACATTTGTGTTGCAGTATTTCTTTTAAGTGAGTAGGCCCCCAGTGTGGCAGGTTGTTAGGCTCACGGCCTTAGAATTGCTGTAAACCTCTAGCCTATTAGGTCTCTTGTCAGCTCTCTGAGGATTGCAGCTGGGTGGGGCTGGCCTCAGGCACAGGAGCACCCAATTGTTTCAGGCTTTGGAAGGTGGGGCAAACCTCCTATGTGGGTCTTTGAGAAGCACAAGTCTTCTGCAGCTGACAAGCCCTGCCGCCCAGAGGTCCACACACACAGTCAACACAGTCCTACCCGTGTGAGCCCGACCTCCCCAAGCGGACCCAGTCTCTCCACGGCGGGAGCCCCACACACTCCGCCACCACCCCACACTCTCCACCCGCTCCTTGTGCACACCCTGCCCCGCTCAAGTCAGCTCAGTTGCCAGGCTGCAGAAAATCCAGTCACCAATCTATGCAGGCCCACACATTGCCTGAGGGCTTGTTGTTAGGTGGGGCCAGTCTCTAGGGTGGGCTGCCTGCCTTGGCTGAGCTGGATTAAATCGGTGCTCTAGCGGGTGGAGCAGACCCTGGGCTAGCAGGTCTCAGGGAAAATTCCAATGGCGTCTGTGTCAGCACGCTCACACCAGGCCACAACAATGGCCGCCGCCAATGTCCCAGTCCCTGGAGAGGTCTCACCCCTCACCGAGATGCACTCAGGGCCTATTAGGTGAGTCTCTTGTCACCAAAGCAGTGTGCACCTTTCTTTCTGGTGATTTTAGGATGCTTTCTGGAGCGGCTGAGTTTGTGCGCGGGCCCTTTAAGAGCCAGTTTTAGTTTCTTTGTGAACCGGGTTTTCTGGGGGTGCTCCCCAATGCTTTAGTAGCAGGCAAGGTCAGATATTATGCCACTGGTGTCGATTGTGCTGGGTCCACAAAATGCCCACAGCGGGGGCGCTCCCCGGCTCAGGGCCCCGCGCCTCCAGGGAGGCTGCGTACCTGTGAGCTGCTCCCGGCGGCCGGCCGTGACGCTGGCGGCTTGTGAAGGCGGCGTTTTTCCTCTCCGGAAGGGAGTCTCTGCCTCTTCCACCCCAGTTAGGATTGTCCGTTGTTGCAGGAGTTCCTCTCATCCAGTTTTCAGTTCTGTCTCAGGGGTAATTTTTCCACGAGTAGTTGTAAATTGGCTGTGTCCACGGGAGGAGGTGAGTTCAGAGTCTGCCTACGCCGCCATCTTGACTCCGCCTCCCCTGCTTCTTGTTTCTATCATACTTGGTAACCACCCAGGTAGTTTCATGTGCATCACAGGTTCAGCACCCCAAATTCCCTTAATTTACTGCCATGACTGACTGTCTGCAGGACCATAACATCCAAGACTGTTCAACGTTACAAATCCTAAATTCCAGCCTCCTTCTCTCCTCCTTTTTCTTTCATCTTACTCCCTCTTCCTTATTTTTCTATACTTAATCTCTGACCTCATGGAGACCCTGTCCCTTGACTACCATTTTATCATCATTAGCCTCTACCTAGATTAACTTTCTTCCTTGTCTAGCCACACTACTTGGTTCATTATTTACTAACACCAGTAAAGTAAATTTCTAAAATTCCCTTGCCTTTTGTCTTTCTTCCACTTTTGCCCGGCATACTCTCTACTCTAGTTTAGTTTAGGCATTTACTTTTTCAACTCATATATGTATAAAGGTAACTGAATTCTGTAAGTGAAAATCACATAACCAGGTTATTGCCGTGACATGTTATGGTCCATAATGTAGCTCAGCCTTTCTTTTCCTTTCCCACCCACAGCTACTATTCTAACTTTTATCATTCCTTAAACCTTCTACCCCACTTTTGAGCTTGTACTTTCAGCAACTGGCTTTGGTTTTTCAGAGGAAATAGACTCTCAGACAGGAACAGCAACACTGACTGGCAGCTTCATCAGACGTCCTTCTCTCCTGTCTTGGAGGAAGAGGTATGCTTTTTTCTATCCACAGCTGATCCTATATATGTCCTAGATCCCATCTGTTCTGTCTCCCCTGAGAGACATCGTTTAACCTCTTCTTTGTCTTTAATATACTCCCTTCCCACCTCCCTGCACTGGCTTCACCTCCCCTTTGCAACAAAAAGAAAACCTCTCCACTTGGATTATTTTCTGATTTCTGCTCTCTCTTTTTCCTCTCCTTCACAGCCAAACTTGTAGAAAGAGTAATCTCTGCTCCCCCACCTTACATATTAGCTCCTCCACCCACAGTCTTCTGGCTTCCATCACCTATTGTGCCACCAAGGACTTTCTAATTGTCAAACCTGGTATATCTTAGACCTCTTCAATGCACTTGGCTCTATAGACAGACCACTTCTCAGTCTTGAACTTTCCTTCCTTCGTTTCTCTAACATCAGTTTCCACTGTTCTCCCACCTCTTAGGCCACTTTTTAATTTTCTATACCAATTCCTCTGGGGTCTTGCTGTAATCTCTTTTTCTGGGATTTTTTAGTTGTTTTCTTCTCTTTGACATATAAAATGTTCAAGTTCATCTTAAGAAAAGCAAAAAACAAAACAAAAAACCAAAACTCCTCCTCTGGCCACCCCTTAACTGTTGTTCTCTAGGGCTTTGTCCTTGATCCTTTTCTCCTTTCATTTTGTATTGTTCTCTTGACTAGTCTCATTGCTTCAACTACCATCTACAGGATAATGATTCCCAAATCTATCCTAAGCCCAGACTGCTTACTCAAGCTCCTGTGACAACCTCACCCAAGTGTCCAAAGCACCCAAAACGTGTAGAGTTTAAAACTAACCTTGCCTCACAAAACTTATTCTCTGTATTTCCTATTTTTTGAATGAAGTCAGTATCTGTTGTCATCCAAGTTAGAACTAAGAACAATTCTGAAATTTCATTTTTTTTAAATATCCCACACACAGCAGGTTATTTGAATCTGAATCCTAAACAGCTATTCTTGGGAGCCTATCTTTATCCTCATTGCTTTGCTTGATCAGCCATTGTCTCTTGACAGTAGCCTCCTATTTGATTTCCTTATCTGCAAGTTGTCCCGTTCTGGTTCATTCTTATACTGTCCTGAGAACTGTCTCCTTAAAATGCAAGCCTGATCCCCTGCCGTCAGTTCCTCCTATGATAAAATCTGAGCTCTTTGCATGGCATATATGAACTGTCTCCTTTCTTCCTAAGCTTCATTTTCTACCACTCTCCCACATGCACATTATATTAAAACCATTCCAAACTGCTCACTGTATCCTGGGCACAGCATGTGGCATCATGCCTGCATGCCTTTGCATGTGCTATTGCTTGCTGGAATGCCACTCCTCTCCCCCCGTAGAGTTTCTGCTCAAGTGTTACTTTCTTTGTGATGCCATACCTAATTCCTTCTCTTATGGGACTGTGTCATAATTACTTGTCTGTCTCTGTCTTCACCAGACTAAACACTGTTTGAGGATTGATACTGAATCTCTTCATTCATTAGTACTTAATAAGTTTGTTGAGTGAATAAATGCATAGCAATTAGCACAGTATCTTCAGGTAACAGTGAACCATGATTCGTTGATACTTTGGGTGATGATCACATATTAACTTTGGGAAGGACCTGAGAGACAGTGTGGTCCAGCTCTTCATTTATTAGATGCGGAAAATGAGGACCAGTAAGGCTAAGGGACTTAAGCCCCTGTTCCTCAGGCACACCATACACCATTGATGTCTTCGTATCTTGTTTCTGTTCTTCCATCCGCCTAGAATGGACTATTCTACCTCGTACTGTACTACTTGTCCGTGTAACACATATTTTTTCAGTGTTATCCTTGGACCACCAGCATCAGAATTACCAGGAGTACCTATTTAAAATGCAGATTCCTGACCTCTATCACAGCGTTTCTGAATCCGTCTCTGGAAAGGAATCCAGAAAATCTATTTTGATTGAAGTTTCTCTATATTAACCTAAGAAACCGGTTTCTACTTGCCCCACGCTCTTCCCTTACAAAACAAACACACAAACTGAGAGAGAGAAGAAAAAATATTCATTCTAAAATGAGAAAGGAACTGTTTTAGTATACTGCCCAAATCAATCGCTTTCAATAAATCTTTTGTGATTTTCATCTTTGTTACTTAAAAAATAAAAGCAAACTGACTCCAAGTTATATAACAAGACAAAACCTAACTGAGGTTTAGAATTACTCTTGCTCATTTTTAGCGAGACCTCTCTCTTGAAAAGTACTCTCTAGTTTTTCATTGAGGCTGTTAAATGTGTTTGTGGGAAAGAGGGTGGGTGATTTTCAAAGGGATTCTTTTACACTTAACATCCTTTTTCATTTAGTGGTTGAGGGTGGGTCCACTTTGAGGCCCCAAAAGAGAACTCGGTCCAGCTTATTGCTGACATTTCTCCACAGGATTGGAAGTACCCTAAAGGATAGTTGATCTTCCCTAACTTAGAGAAATAATGGCACTGTGCAGATGAAGGTGTCAACAGAGGCTGCTGAGTACTATACAGAACTGAATGTTAGGTTAGCTAACTCTCCCAGACCAAGTCAGTAGTAAGCACCCTAGTTTTCCTTAAATTTACCTGATTTCTGGCCTGGCAGGAAGAATAAGACTTATAGGAATTTATACTGTTAGCAGTTAATGTTTTGAAATTGAACAAAGTATTTATTCCCCCCTCTCAATTTCAGTAACTATATATTGTTGGTAATACCTATTTTTGATATATATTTTTTAAAGTATGTGGCATATGTAGCTTTCTTATGAATTTTAATTGCTCTACAATTGGAACTTGATAGTCTTTGCATAAATCTGAATTTTTGTGTTGTGAAATAGATGCTATAATAATGTGGGTAATTTTTTATGTTCAATTTTAGAACCTAATTTTTATTAGTTTGCCCAATAAAATTCTATGCCAGCTTCCTTCTCAATTTATTTTTTTTAATGAAAAGCAAGTGAGATTCAAGTATAGCTGTACTGATGATCGTTCCTATATCTATTTAAATTTGTGGAAAGATCTATCAAATTTAATGTTTTATTGTATATGCTTACATTAACCTTTATATCAGTAGGTAGTAACTGGTATGATATAAGAAATGTAAACTTAATATATACCTCATATTATTGATGCTCCTACAAAACCTGCATTTTAATAATACTACAGATATCAAATATCTTGGCAGATCAAATAAGTATTTTGAAAAGTGCAAAATAAGACTGTATTCTGGATTCTTTTTAATATATATCTAACAATTTAAAACTTTTAAAGGAACTGTGTGCATATTCCCTTGCATGATTATCTTTAGTACATTGATAACATACTGTTACTTTTGCAAAACAGGAGTAGCCTCAAAAGGCAATTAAGCTTGGTAGCTATATCAGAAAAATTTTAATATCAACTCGTCTAAAATTAACTGAATAAACATCAGATGTTCTTCAAAATTCATTTGCTTCACAACAGATATTTCCTTGCAGCTAAGTCAGTTTGTTTAATCATTCTGGGGGTACATTTTTTGTGGCAAAATTCACTGAGATTTTTCCATTGCAGAGTCTTTATAACTGTAGAGAATGACTGGTAACAAAATTTTCCGGACCAAAATTACTTATAACTGTGTCCTGTAGCAATGCCCATCAAAATCTTTTCCAGAATACCTTTGTGTAGGCCCCACCTTTGGCAATTCGGATTTAGCATGCATAGATTGGGACCAAGACATCTATAATTTCTGTAAAGAATTTTTGAAATTCTTATGTGTCCCTCTGGTAGAGAGCCACTCTTTTATGGGATAGAATTCAGTCAAGTACTTATTTAAGCATTTACATTGCATAGGTGGGTTTGTCCTCTATCTAGGCATGCATTCTAGCTCCTTATCTTGCTCAGTAAGGTACCAATCCCATTGTCTGTCTGGATTTAAGAAAAAGTAGTGACCACTTACCATGTGCTGGGTGCTGTGGGTTTGGCTCTTTATATTTGTGGTCTGGATATAAAGCCTCTTAACTTGTATGTATCCATTGTCCACAAGCGCTATAAAACATGAACACACCAGATTCCTGTGAGAGAATAGGATCCAGAATTGTCCTTCATTTTTACTCAACAGCTTGACTGAGAGAAGTATTATTACAGAAGATCATTTCAAGGTTGTGCAGTCCATTCATTCCTCCTGATAGATCAAGCTGAACTGCTTAAAATTTATGTCCTTGGACTATATTACATTAATTCCTTGAAGAATTATTTTCACCAAGTCATACTCAATCATGTTAAATGTCATTCCCAGTGATATGAATGATTTCTTTTAGGATTCAGTAATGGAAAATATTTTCTTTTTGATATTGCCTGATTCTTTTTGATATTTTATAAATATTGTATAATGTATAAATGATTTCTCCTTTTTTGCTTTTATTTCTTGGAAGCTAAGAGGTAAATATGAAATTCAGTTAACATCTAAACTGGCCTTTATGATCTGTATTTTTTGATGTTTACATGTTCTTGATTTTCTACTTCTATTTGTATTGTAAGTGGCTTAAAATTCTTTGTGAAATTAGTAAAACGTAAACTAAGTTAAATGTCTGGCACTTCAGTTCAGTGTAAAATCTTAAGTTACTGCAGCATTAACAAAGACCTTTGATAACTGGATTGTAGAGGGGGATGAGAAGTAGAATGAAATCCTATGTTTTAAATGGGTTTGAATAAATAAAAATATATGCAGTTAAGATTTGATGCCTCTGTCTGATTATTCACCTGAATGGTTGCACGAATTACCACATTTGCTGACGAGTTAATTTTCAACCTCCTTAGGAACTTTAAAAATTCACATAGTTGTGAGCCAGCCCTGATGACCTAGCAGTTAAGTGTGGCGTGCTCCACTTCGGCGGCCCAGATTCAGTTCCTGGGTGCAGAACCACACCACTCATCTGTCAGTAGCCATGCTGTGGCAGTGGCTCACATTAAAGAACATACAACTATACACAACTATGTACTGGGGCTTTGGGGGGAAAAAAGGAAGAAAAAAGGAGGAAGATTGGCAACAGATGTTAGCTTAGGGCGAATCTTCCCTTGCAAAAAAGAAAAGAATTCACATAGTTGTATTCTGAGGATATTTGAGCACATTCTACCATTTGGAATTAATTATTACTATATGATATATTTCCAGGCCTAAATGATTTCAGTTGTAAAGACATAATATACATGAAGTCTAGTTTTGATGGAACCTATAGTCAAGAAACATTGGAAACAATTATTCTTGGAAACAAATAAGCATTTCATATAGCTTTAGAAAAGGGAGAGATGGCTATGGGCTACATTGATTGGAGGTTTCTTATAGGACTTGAGTTGAAGGACTTGCTTGAAGCAAGACTTGGATTTAGATCAAGGCACAGTTTTTTCCCCCAGGAGACATTTGACAATGTCTGGAGACATATTTGGTTGTCATGACTTGGGGTAGGGTGTGCTACTGGCTTTTAGTGGGAAGACGCCAGGGATGCTACTAAATATCCTATAGTGCACAAGACAGCCCCCACAACAAAGAATTGTTCTTTCCAAAATGTCATTAGTGCCCAGTTGTGAAACCCTGATTTAGATGGTTACAAAGCCTAGGGAGAGGCACAAAACACAGAAAGAGTAATGAGCTTGATGTATTTGTGGGACCCTACGGAGACCTGCTGGACTGAGAGACAATTTCCAGGTGGGATCTGTGGTGAAAGGTAAGATTCAATATGTGGGATAAAGCTGTATGATATAGGGTCTTGAAAGAATCTCAGCAGATTTGAGTTTCCACTGTAATGACGGTATTTACAGAAAGTTTCTATAGCAGTGAGAATATATATTAGGATAAATGGGAGAGAATCTGAAAGGCAGAGGAGACACATGAGAGACCGTTGAAGTTATCCAGGTGTGAAGTGATAAGGTCAAAGTGGTAAGAACAAAAAGGAAAAGATGGATATAAAGTTGTTTCAACAACTAAGGTTAACAACGAGATTTGAGGGTTTAAGAAAAGGGTCAGGTCCCAAAAGCCCTTTCCTTTTGCTCTCACACCAATTTCCTGTGCTCTCAACACTGAATTTCACTATCCATCCCCCACATTGTGTCAATTGTTTTGTAACTCTGTCATTGCAGCCGCTGTTCCTGTTCTAGGAATTAGCCTTCTCTTTGTCTACTCCTTTATCCAGTGAGTAGAAAATTTATGGAATATTGTAGCCAAGGAGGCTGTACAGACAAAATGTACAGGGTTTCAAGAGGGATTCAAAACTCAGCAGGTCAAGTCTTGACTTTACGGCTGGTTTTAATTTTCCTAATAATCCTCTGCCTTCTTAGAAAACATCCCTTGCTACCAGTGACCCAATATTTGTTTAGATGGAAAATTGATCTATTTATATGCTAAATTATGAGTGACTTGGGTAAAATACTTGAGGAAAAAAAATCCTAGTTGTTCTAATCCTCTTTTGAGAGTGTAGCTGCTCCTACAGTATAGAAGGGTTAAGAAGTTTTTAAATGTTTATATTAAAGATGGTTTAAAAGGTTAGAAACCATTGAAATGGGAGTACTTTGGATTCTACTCTAGTCTTACCTCTCCAACTATGGAGGTGTATAAGTTTGGGTAAATAATTTTATAATAATTTGCTTTAGTTTCTGTAGAATGGGAACAAATATGTGTTTATTTAATCATGGGAATGTAATTAGGATCTAGCAAGGTAGGTAAAAATTTATTTAAAAATATATGTCTTCTACAAATGCAAATTATAACCAAATTTTATTTGCATAGGAGTCTGTGATAAGGTTGTGATGTGTAAGGGGGATTTTTAAAAAATAGAATCAAGCACAGTGTCCTAAGAAAATAGCACAGGAATAAGGAAGAAACTCTAAAAAGCTGAAATTTACACCATGGGGTGGAGGCTTCATCTTTTTTAGTTCCTTGTCATTGCCTGTAGAGTATGTTGTTCTCTTTAAAAAGTTAAAAGTTCAAGGGTGAATCCCACTTTTCCTTCCTAAACAAAGAGTTTCCTATACTTTTCTGCCTTTTTTGCCTCAAATATAGAATGTGCTGTAGAAGAGAAGTGACGAGACCTAGATTCAAGTCTTTACATTTATTTAGCAATACTAGGCAATTCCAATCAACTCTTGGCCACATTTTTTTCATCTCAAGTGGGGATAAATAATACTTCCCTGAAAAATATCTACCCTGGGGGCCGGCCCCATGGCATAGCAGTTAAGTGCACGCACTCTGCTGCTGGTGGCCCGGGTTCGGATCCCGGGCGCACACCAATGCACAACTTGTTCAGGCCATGCTATTGGCGGCGTCCCATATAAAGTGGAGGAAGATGGGCATGGATGTTAGCCCAGGGCCTGTCCTCCTCAGCAAAAAGAGGATTGGCATGGATGTTAGCTCAGGGCTGATCTTCCTCACAAAAAACAAACAAACAAAGAAACAAAAAAACTATCCTATCTCATATAGTGTCGTATGAGGAACAAATGAGGTAATATTCATGAAAGCTTCTGAGAAAAATTAAAGTCTTGGGAACGTAAATTGTTTTAACTACTAACTACTTTTTAATTGTCACCAGAATGTAGTTGAGCTCTGGTTCCAGAGATAGCTAGTCAGTATTATGAAATTACCTCAGCTATCTATACTTTGCATTTATTTTTCTATAACTTTCTGTTTAATTTCTCCTAGAATTACTGTATTTATTTGTTTGATTGCTTCTTTATTTGGTATGTGGTATAGATACTGTTTCAAGCAAGTGAGATATTGCTATTTGTCTTTTTTTAGGGGGTTTTATGGCTCAGGGAAATATTTGTTCCTGTTTTTATGGCCACGTCCTAATGCATCTTTTATTAACTGAAAGTTTATTGAAGGTGCACTATCTGCATACTGCCATGCCAAGTGCTTTTTGGGGATATAAAGGAAGCATAAGCACTTTCTGTCTTAAAGGAGCTTAGAGTATTTGTTGTAGGGATAAGACATCAGAAAAAAAATTTAGAGCTTAAGATATATAACAGTTTGTGGAATTATATGATTCACTGAGTTAGTAGAAATGGCAGTTCAGAGAGGAAGAACTCAAAGGGATTTTTTTTTAGGGCAGAGCATTACTATTATATATTTGTTGCACCATCATTTCTTATTAATTTTATTTTTTAAAACTTCAGACCTTGAGAAAAGTTGGAATAATACAGTAAACATCTATATAACCTTCGCCCTAAATTCTAATTAACATTTTGACACATTTGCTTGATCTTCATACATGTATGCACTTATACATACTTTTTTGAGGGGGAACCATTTGAGTTAATTTCAGAGTCCATGACAGTACACTCCTAAATACTTAAGAATGTGTCTCCTAAAAACAAGATATTTCCCTGTATAACCACACATAATGATCACACTTTGGAAATTAAACACTGATAAAGTATTCTTATAGTCCATATCCAGATTTCCCAAAATAATTATAACTGATTTTGGTTTTGATCCCCAAAAGGTCATGCATATATTTAGTTCTCTTGTTTCTTTAGTCTTCATATAGAACAGTCTTTTTTTTTTTTTGGTCTTTCAAGACACTGTCATTTATTCAGAGTCTAGGCCAGTGGTTGGCAAACTATGGCCCGTGGGCTGACCAATTCTTTTTATAAATAAAGTTTTATTGGAACACAGCCATACTCATTGATGTACACATTGTCTATGGCTGCTTTTGCACTACAATGGCAGACTTGAGTAGTTGTAACAGAGACTGTGTGGCCCACAAGCCTAAAATGTTTACTATCTGACCTTTTAAGAAGTTTACTGAACCCTATTCTAGGCAATTTGTTATGCATGACCCTCAATTTGAGTTTGGTGATTGTTTCCTTAATTAGATTCAGGTTAAACATTTTTTTTTTTTTGGTGAGGAAGACCCGCCCTGAGCTAACATCTATTGCCAATCCTCCTCCTTTTTTTGTCCCTTTTTCTCCCCCAAACCCCAGTAGATAGTTGTATGTCATAGTTGCACATCCTTCTAGTTGCTGTATGTGGGACGCGGCCTCAGCATGGCTGGACAAGTGGTGCGTCGGTGTGCGCCCAGGATCCAAACCCGGGCTGCCAGTAGCGGAGAGGGTGAACTTACAGGTTAAACATTTTTTAGCAGCAGTACTACATTGATGATGTTATATCCTTCTCAGTATACCACATCAGGAGGCACATGAGGCCAATTTGTCCCATTCTTTGTGATGTTAAGTAATGAGGGAGTTTTGTAATAAAGGAACACTTCATGAAAGAAGTGGCGTTGTAAACTAATCCTCAAGGATAGGATAGTATTTGAATAGGTGGAAAGAAGATTTTCCTAGTAGACATTATCTATAACATCCTTCTGTCCTTACTTCTATTAATCCTAAATTAGTATGTTGATCCATTCGCATGGCTGGAATTATTGTGATAGCTTAACAACTTTGTGCTGTTGGTAGCAAACAGTATATTGTAGGTTTTTTCCACACAGTCTGTACTTTTTGTTTGTTTAATTTTACAATGGTAATTGCCTTTTATCTTATGCTGTGTCCAAGAGTTCTTTAAGCAAGTTGTTTTGGATTTTGTATAGTGTACTCTAAAGATTTCCATCTTCCCTAGGCGCTTAATAAAATTTTACCTGTATAAAAGCTAGAACCCTAAAAGCACTGCATTCTAGAAGCAAATGTTGGGAATGTATATAGATAGTTACTTTTTTAAAAACAGGTAGTTGAATAGATAACGTAAATGAGGAACTAGTTTTTATCTAGATACCGCTGTTTATACCATTGTGGAAACAGTTGTGAAAATAAATGGATAGAAAAAAGTGCATGTTATAGTAATGTTGGCAGTATTAGCAGACGGTCTAAAATTACTTCCATATGGTTGCCTTGTATTGTTAATGCTTAAGGAATAGCTCTGTACTGGATGTCAAAACAAAAGATGAACATGTTTATGGAATTATCATAGTCATAATTGGATGTCATTTATGATAGTGGAATTAGATGTACTGTTGAAGAAACAATAAATGTCCTAAGTATTCAAGGACATCTTATTTCACAAGTACCATCCAAGAAATGATCTTATATGTCACAAGTAAAAATGTAAGAGTTAATGAATTCTTTAAAGGCAAAAATGAGGGCTTTTCTTTAAAACGACTTTTGATAGAAATGATTTTCTAATTTCTGAAGAGAAACACACTTATTCCAACATCATTGCTCTGTTATGGGATTTTGGTGGCATTTCAATTGTATTTAAAAACTTGAGAAACTGTGTTTTTCAATTCTGGTAAATTATCAAAATCCAATTTCTGTTCTTGCAAAGCAAAGGACTACTGGAACATAGTAATCACTCTTTTTGAAGGATAGTTTTGCTGAATATAGAATTCCTGGTTGATGGTATTTTTCTTTTCTGCATTTGAATGTCATCCTATTACCTTATGACCTTCATTATTCCTGATGAGAAGTTAGCTGTTAATGTTATTGAGATTCCCTTATATGTGATGTGTCATTTTCTCTTGCTGCTTTCAAGATTTTCCCTTCATCTTTGTTTTTCAACAGTCTGACAATGAGTCTAACTGTATATCTCTTTGAGTTTATCCTATTTGTAGTTTGCTAAGCTTCTCAGGTGTTTAGTTTAAGGTTTTCATCACATTTGATAAGTTTTCTGCCATTGTTTCTTCAAATATTCTTTTCTGACTCTTTATTCTTCTCTTCTCTTTCTGGGAGTCACATTACATATGTGTTAGTGCACTTGATGGTGACCCACAGGTTTCTGAGACTCTGTTCATTTTTCTTCATTCTTTTTGCTGTCTATTCTTCAGACTGGATAATCTCTCTTTAAAGTAGGAATTTCTTAAACTTTAATATATCATAGTCCAAAACTTATATCAATTTATGTTTTTTTAAAAAATTGTCCCACCAAATACTGAATGTGGATTTAGGTATTTGTTTATCTTTCTCATTATGCTAACTTTTGACATAGGTATGTGAGGTATAGGGTATCAGGACTCAGGATAATATTGCAGGCCAATTGCTTGTTTAAAAAATATAAAACAGGGGCCGGCCCGGTGGCATAGTGGTTGGGTTCGCATGCTCTGCTTCAGCGGCCCGGGGTTTGCAGGTTCGGATGCCAGGTGCAGACCAGCACACTGCTTGTCAAGCCATGCTGTGGCGGTGTCCCATATAAAGTAGAGGAAGATGGGCACGGATGTTAGCCCAGGGCCAATCTTCCTCAGCAAAAAGAGGAGGATTGGCAACAGATATTAGCTCAGGGCTAATCTTCCTCACACACGAAAAAAGTAATAATAATAAAAAATAAAACAAAAAAACCCCAAAAGACCACAACCGTACCTTTTTGATTGTTCTAGAAATGTTGATGGTGCAGGAGGGATGATGTGTCTTGCATAGGCCAAAGAAAACTATTGAAAGATTTTAAGCAGAGGAATCATGTGATAAAATTTAACTACAAATCCAATACAGTATTATGATTAATTGCTAAATGAATGATACACAACTAAGTTTCATAAGAATTAGAGGAGGACACAAAACAGTGAATCGGTGATCTTGCTTAATGACAGTATCTAGGTGACATTTGACTCTGAGAGTCTTAAATCTTGGTTTTTATGATTAGGATGAGATTTTTTACCTTTAAATAAAATATATATATATAAAAATAATACATAAATGATTTTTTTCATATTGATTGAAGTAAGTACTTCAGTACATTAAGTAGTGATTTCATAAAGCCAAAATTACTTAACATTTTTTTAATATTTATAGATTATCTACTGTGTGGTAGACATTGTACTGTGAGTGAGGAAAGACAGACATAATCACTCTTATAGAGTTTATGATAGAGAGAGAAACCACCATTTGTCAAAAAAATCCCATAATTATGTGTGTAATTACAGACTCCATTAAGTGCCATGAAGGAAGGTGAAAGGTATGTCTAGGGGGAGTAGGCGGATGGATGTCAAAGGCTTTCCCGAAAACTGATATTTGAACTGAAATCTGAGGGTGACTGAGGAGGTGAAATGGGGTGGATGGTGGGCAGAGGGTATAGAGGAGAGCATTGGAAGGGCTGAATAAAACAAACAGAAAGAAGCCAGAGCCTGGAGAAGGAAAGTATAATGCAAAAATGAAGCTGGAGGCCACCCCACTGGCCTAGTGGTTAAGTTTCATGAACTCCGCTTCGGTGGCCCGGGTTCAGTTCCCAGGCACCGGCCTACACCACTCATCTGTCAGTGGCCGTGCTGTGGTGGCGGCTCACATACAAAAAGAGGAAGATTGGCAGCAGATGTTAGCTCAGGGCGAATCTTCCTCAGCAAAAAGAACAAGAAAAATGAAGCTGGAGAAGTAGGCAGGGAATTAAAAATGCTTATTTTAAGAAATTGTCTTGTGTTATAATTGGAACTTATCAAACATAACTTAGGGAATAATTATTTAAATGACAAAGAATGATTTTTAATACCAGATTTCTCTACTTTTTTATTCATAAAAAGTCATCATAGGTAAACAAAGATGTTTAAAGTTAATGAACTATAGCTCTTACTTCAAGATTAGTCAGAAATTAAAATAAGACATCTCTAAAATAGTCACATTGAGAAAATGATTTTGTTTCCTAACCATTTATTAAAACACTGTAGGTTTTCGTATTTTACTTACTGTTCCCACACTTAATACCTATTACCATTCTTTATTTAATATATTAATAGTGACAATGATCTAAAATTCATAAACTGTTTTCCTTCTCTTACTGTTGCACAAGAAAATATCATTTTGTGTATTGAAAATTTATGTTAGGAATGGGTGCTACCTTATTTACTGTGGAAGTGTTGTATATATGTAAAACCTTAAACTGTTGTGTTTTTTTTTTTTGAGAAAGGAAGTAGTAAATTAAAATTTCATGCATGATAGCACTAAGAAAGAAATTAACAAACTAGGCTGTATTTATTAAAAATTGTTTCTTTGTTTACCTTCTTGAGTCATTAAAATATTTTAGTCATAATTGTAATTTTCATTGCAGGTGGAGGACTGTGACACCAATTGGACATCCTCTACCTGGAACCCAATTTATTGTTTTTAAAGTTCCTTTAAAGGGAGTATACATATTATTTCTTATCTATCTCATAATGAGAAGAATTGGGACTAATGTGACCCACATTTACTTAGTGTTATGATTTTCTTTGTAAAAATATGTGAATGTAAGTTTCAAGCAAATGTGTTTCTTAAAGGGCCTGATAGTAAATATTTTAGGCTTGCAGGCCATATTCTCTCTGTCATGACTACTCACATCTGCCATTGTAGCCTGAAAGCAGCCATAGACAACATAAACAGATGGGCAAGGCTGTGTTCTGATAAAACTTTATTTGCAAAAACAGATCACAGCTTCCCAACCCCTTGTTCTACGCTGTTCCCATCTGCTGTGGGTTAATTTTATTTCCTTCCTCAGTGCTAGCACAAAATACATCTGCACGTTGTCTTGTCATAACTTGAAGAATATGTTGTACTATATCACGTTCTCCAGATCACTATCCTAGTACCTACTTGAACTTTCTAGATGTCTTAAATACTGGGCTCACATTACTTCTTTTTTTTTAAGGTTATATTCATATAACATAAAATTAATCATTTTAAAATGAACAATTGAGTGGCATTTAGTATACTCACAATGTTATGCAACTACCACCTTTATCCAGTGAAAAAACATCTTTATCTCCCCAAAAGAAACTCCATATCTGTTGAGTATCTCCTCCCCATTATCCCCTTCCCCAACCTCTAGCAACTGCCAATCTGTGTTCTGTCTCTGTGGATTCACCTACTCTTGGTAATTCATATAAATGGAATCCTACAATATATGACCTTTTGTGTCTGGCTTCTTTCACTTAGTGTAATGTTTTCAAGGTTCATCCATGTACAGTATGTATCAGTACTTCATTTCTTTTAATGGCTGAGTGATGTTACATTGTATGTATATACAACAATTTGTTTATTCCCCTGTCGATGGATATTTGGGCTGTTTCCACCCTTTTGCAGTTGTGAATAGTGCTACTATGAACACAGATGTATATGTATTTGTTTGAGTACCTGTTTTCAGTTTTTTGGATTAATAGATATGAGAGAACGGTGATTCCCAAGTATGGCTGTCTGGGGATTTTGGGGGCTTGTTAAATGTAGACTTCCTTGGCTTACCCTACACCTGGTGAATCAGAATGTCTGAAGAGGGACCCAGGAATTTTTAAGTTTTTCATGTACTCAAAGTGATTCTGTTGCCACTAGGCCAAGTTTGGGAAACAATATAATAAGCTTAGGTTTCAAAATGGAAAT
Source organism: Ceratotherium simum simum (assembly GCF_057802395.1). Classification (NCBI taxonomy): domain Eukaryota; kingdom Metazoa; phylum Chordata; class Mammalia; order Perissodactyla; family Rhinocerotidae; genus Ceratotherium; species Ceratotherium simum. Next base: position 56,962,591 of record NC_141905.1, on the reverse strand, counting down.
TGGTAGGACAAACGCTGAGCTAAAACCAAGGTAATGAAGTTTACAGAGATAGAATTATAATCCTACTATTGTTGATTTTTTAAAAATTGTACTGACAAGATGTGGAGGCCTGTCTTACTTCGTATGAAAAAAGACAGGGAATTTTACCAGCTGCAGTATGATGCAGCAGATGAAAAAGCTAATGTACCTTTTTTTTTAATTTTTATTTATCTTTTTCCCCCTAAAGCCCCAGTAGATAGTTGTATGTCATAGATACACATCCTTCTAGTTGCTGTACGTGGGATGCGGCCTCAGCATGGCTGGAGAAGCAGTGCATAGGTGCGCTCCCGGGATCCGAAACTGGGCCGCCAGCAGCAGAGCGCGGGCACTTAACCGCTAAGCCACGGGGCCAGCCCAGCCAATTCACTTTTAAAGGTTGACATTTAAAGTTTCAAATTGAGGTCAAAGGAAATTGCTTTACTATACATATAGGTGGTTCTGCCACATTTCATGTGTTGAGTGCAATTCCATATATCACATTTTAAATCACTGAAAAGCCGTGTTGGGTAACAACCGAGTCTCATCTCTCCCATAATATAGCAGTGGGGCAGTTAAATTCTCTCAGCACTTTGGTTTTTGACTTCTGCAAAGAGAACAATTAGAAACAGATTTTTCAGGTGCCCCTTGGCTCCAAAATGCAATGAATAAAATTTTCATTGACCCTGGCTATTGCTTTTATAGAAATGAATTCCCAGTATGCAGAAAGGGAATGTGGAAAGTATTAAACAGGACATAAAACACTTCAGGTGTTTGTGTTTGAAGTACACAAGTATAGATGTAGCTCCAGAGGCTAAAATTAGAGCCAATGGCAAAAGACTTTAAAATTTTTTTAATTTAATATTTATACAATTTTTTCCAACTTTATTAAGGAATAATTGACAAATATAATTGTGAATATTTAAAGTGTACAACATGGTTTGATATACATATACGTTATAGAATGATTACCAAAATTAAGATAATTAATACATCCATCACCTCATAGTTAACTCTTCTTTTGTGTGGTAAGAATGCTTAAGATCTACTGTCAGCAACTTTCAAGTATACAATGCCATGTAATTAACCATAGTCATCATGCTATACATTAAATCCTCAGAATTTAGTCTTCTTATAACTGAAAATTTGTATCCTTTGAACTACATCTCCTTATTTCTCCCTCCCCTGAGCCCTTGGCAACTGCAATTGTATTCCCTGAAATCAGCTTTTTTTTTTTTTTTTTTAGATTCTGCATATAAGTGATACCAGAAAGTATTTGTCTTTCTCTGGCTTATTTCAGTTAGCATATGCCCTCCAGATTCATCCACATTGTCACAAATGGCAGGATTTCCTTCTTTTTTATGGCTGAATAACATTCCATTGTTATGTATGTGTGTGTATGTGTATATACATATGTATATATGTGTGTGTGTGTATATATATATATGCCACTTTTTCTTTATAGTATTCATACATTGAAGGACTTTTAGGTTGTTTTCATATTTCGGCTCTTGGGCATAATGCTGCAGTCAATATAGGAGTGCAGATATTTCTTCAAGATGATGATTTCATTTCCTTTGGCAATCTCAGAAGTGAGATTGCTGGATCATATGGTAGTTCTATTTTTAATTTTTTGAGAAATAGCCATGCTGTTTTCCATAATGACTATACCAATTCACATTCCCACCAATAGTGCACAAAAGTCTACGGCAGTGAGGTTTGCTGGGGTTCTTCTGCTCTCCTTTTCCCCACGGAGTGAAATCTCTCCAACAGAATCCCTCTTGGCACCAAGCTGCTCTGGACTGGGGAAAGGGATGATGCAGGTAAAATGCTGTCTGTGCTTTTCTATGTGGCCGTCTTCGATTTTTGAGCTCCACAGGATTTCTGCTGCTTCTTCATTGTAGTCCAGAGCTTTCTCAGAGCTATTTTTGTCAGTTTGTAGTTATTTATTGCTTTTGTTGTTTTTGTGGGAGAGACAAGCATTGGAACCTCCTAGCCCTCCACCTTCCTGACGTCACACCTCTATATAATATTAATTTTAAGAGATGAAAGACTGTTTTCAGCTTAGATGTTCATAACGCTACAATTTCTATATGTGCTGTATGTGACAAAAGGATTTTTATGTAAAAATGGACATAGTAGTCACCATCCTTAAATCAAGCGGTTACTTTTGCCAGGTATTTCTTACTGAATTATTTATGAGTTTAATTGTGTTTCTAATTATGAGAACAGATAAAAGTAAAACACAAGGATATTAAAAGGAGAGGAATTTTTATTATTAGCCAATTCATAAAGTAGGAGAGTTCTTATACCCGAGATTTCAGAACAGAAAAAGTGATAACACTAGGACTTCTGCTTCCAGCCATGATGGAGTAACAAGAACCAGGTTTACTCTCCCATGTAACTAACAACTCAACACCTAAAAAAGCAGAGAAATATCTATGAAACAACAATTTTCAAGAAATTGGATATCAGGCAATGAAGGGCGGTGATCTCGGAGAAAGGAGAAACAAATGAGACAACCCACAATTGCCCTGTTTACTGCATTAAGAGAGTTTCCAGGTCATGGCACAGGAAAGGGGGAATCATGGCAGAGCTGGACAGATACCCTAAATTAGGGAGACAGAACTGAGTCCAGGGAGACAACGCAGCTAGTGCTGGAGAGGAGAGAGCTGCGCAGAAAGAACTCTGTAGCTCTCAGAGAGGCTCCCTGCATGTGAGGAAACTCCCTGAGGCAGGGGAAAGAACTGGAAGGTTAGAGGGAACAGTACTCACACAGAGCCAGGAATAGTGCTTTTCCCACCAGCCAGATTGGAAAACCTCATCATTTACAGGATACTGGGTAGGCTCAGAAGGGTCTTATCTCGGTGTTGGGAGTAGTTAGGCCCAGATGGAGCACTTCTCTGAGCTTACCTAATAAATCTTAAAAGCAAGACTTGAAAGGATAAAGCTGTTTCCAAGTAACTTAACTGCCTCCTAGAATGAATCTGAAGAATATTTATAGCAGTACCAAAATATACAGCACCATGAATTTGGATTATTTTTCTCAATTTCCGTTCTGAAAACATGGGAGGATGCACAATATAATGAAAATGTATTAGAATAGAAGTCAGGAGAGCTGAGTTCTTGTCTAGTTCTGCGACTAACTTAGTGTGACTTTGGTCAAGTCTTCCTTTTTCCTGTCACAGTTACCTCAGGAGTAAATTGAGGGATTTAAATCAAACAAACTCTGAAGCTCCCTTAAACTCTAAAATTCTGTTGTCTTCAGGCCTTCTATATTTGTTCAAAGGAATCAAGAACACTAAAATGCAGAAAATATTACTTGATTCTACTTAGTTTTACTATTGTCTGTGTTTTCAGGCATGAGGGATTTTCTAATTTTGTTACAAAAATTTAAATCAATTTGTAAATTTCTTTTTAATTCAAGTAATTTAAATTGGTTATTGGACAAACCACGTTACACATAATACATTTTAACAACTTTTTAATTATAAGGTATTTTACTTACCATATAATTCACCCATTTCAAGGGCACAATTCAGTGATTTTTAATAAATATACCAAATTGTGTATCTATCACTGTAAATCAGCTTTAAAACACTTGCATCACCCTAATAAGATCTCTCACGTTCATTAACTGTTAATCCCCATTCCCCCACTCCAGGCAACCACTAATCTCCTTTCTCTCTTTATATATTTGCCTTTTCTGGACATTTCATATAAATGGAATCATACAATGTGTAGTCTCTTGTGTTTGGCTTCTTTCGTTTGGCATAATGTTTTTGAGGCTCATCCATGCCATAGCATATATCAGTATTGGTTCCTTTTTATTGTTCGATAATATTCCATTATATGGATACACCACATTTTTTCAATCTATTCATCATTTATTAGACCTTTAGATTGTTTCCAATTTTTTGGCTATTGTCAATGATGCCGCTAAGAACATTCTTGTGGAAGTCTTTAAGTGGATATATGTTTTCATTTCTCATGGATGGATATCTAGGAGTGGGATTACTGGATCATGTGGTAAACTTATGCTTAACTTTTTTCTAGCTTTATTGAAATATAATTGACATATAACATTGTGTAAGTTTAAAATGTACAACATGATGATTTGATGTAATTACCACAATAAGGTTAGTTAACATCTCTATCACTTCACATAATTACCTTTTTTTTTTTGTGGTGAGAACATTTAAGAACATTTAAGTTGTTACTGTCTTAGCAACTTTCAAGTATATAATATAGTATTGTTAACTACAGTCACCTTGCTGTACATTAGATCCCCAGAGCTTATTTATCTTATGACTGGAAGTTTGTACCCTTAGGCCAACATCACCCCATTTTCCCTACCACCCAACCGCTGGCAACCACCATTCTACTTTGTTTCTATGAGTTCAGCTTTTTTAGATCCTACATATAAATGAGATCAGACAGTATTTTCCTTTCTTTCTCTGACTTATTTCACTTAGCATAATGCCCTCAAGATCCATCCATGTTGTTACAAATGGCAGGAACATGCTTAACTTTTTAAGAAACTGCTCAACTGTTTTCCAAAGTAAGGTTTCCCATTACTTTACCTCCTTGCCAGTACTTGTTATTGTCTGTCTTTTTTATTTATTGTTTTAGTGGGTGTAAAATGATATCTCATTGTAGTTTTAATTTACATTTCCCTAACGACTAATACACATAATAAATTTTGTGTTCCTAAATTAAGAATGGCTGTGTGTTTATTACCCCATTGAGATTGCTTCTTTACAATAGAGTTTATGATTATTGGCAATAGAGTCTAAATGTCATTCTCATATATTACTAACCCTCTTCCCTTTTTAGTAGTCTCTTCCTCATTCTTAGAAAAAAGTTTCCTTTTTTTTTTTATCTTCCATCTCTGTAGAATATGATTCCTTTTTAACTCTAGGATCTCATTGTTGCCATCATTTTCCCCTCTCATATCTTAAATCTCCCTTGCCACTTTTATCTTACTTTCAAACATACCTAGATTCAATGCAATCTCTATCAAAATATCAATGGCATTTTACACAGAAATAGGAAAAAAATTCCTAAAAATTTATATGGAACCACAAATGACCTCAAATAGTTAAAAGCAATCTTGAGAAAGAATAACAAAGCCAGAGGTATCACACTTCCTGATTTCAAATTATATTACAAAGCTATAGTAATCAAAGCAGCTATTACTGGCATAAAGACAGACATAATGACCAATGGAACAGAATAGACAGCCCAGAAATAAACCCACACATATACAGTCAATTAATTTTTCACAAGGGCACCAAGAACACACAATGGGAGAAAGAATAGTCTCTTTAATAAATCGTGCTGGGAGAACTAGATATCCACATGCAAAAGAATGAAAGTGGACCCCCTATCTTACACCACTCACAAAAATGAACTCAAAATGGATTAAAGACTTAAATATAAGTCCCAAAACTATAAAACTCCTAGAAGAAAACATAGGGAAAAAGCTCCTTGACATTGGTCTTGGCAATAATTTCTTTGATAAGATACCAAAAGCACAGGCAACAAAAGCAAAAGTAAACAAGTGGGGCTACATCAAACTAAAAAGCTTCTGCACAGCAAAGGAAACGATCAATAAATTGAAATAGCAACCTACAGAATGGGATAAAATATTTGCAAAGCATATGTCTGATAAAGGGTTAATATCCAAAAGATATAAGGAACTCATACAACTCAATAGCAAAAAAATTAAAAAATAAAAAATGAGCGGAGGACCTGAATAGACAGGTCTCCAAAGAAGACATACAAATGAGCCAACAGGTATGTGAAAAGATGCTAAACATCACTGATCATCAGGGAAATGCAAACCAAAACCACAATAAGATATCACTTCACACCTATTTGGATGGCTATTATGAAAAAAGCAAAAGATAACTGAGGATGAGGAGAAAAGGGAAACCTGGTACACTGGGAATTGTTGGTGGGAATGTAAATTGGTACAGCCACTATGGAAAACAGTATGAAAGTTCCTCAAAAAATTAAAATAGAACTACCATGTGAACCAGCAATCTCACTTCTGAGTATTTATCCAAAGGGATTTAAATAGAATCTCAAAGAGATACCTGCACTTCTGTTTTCACCACAGCATTATTCCCAATAGCCCAGATATGAAAACAACCAAAACGTCCATCAATGGATTAATGGATAAAGAAAATGTGGTATATACATACAATGGAATATTATTCATCCTTAAAAAAAAAGAAATCTGCCATTTGTGACAACATGGATGGACCTGGAGGGCATTATGGTAAGTGTACTATGCCAGATACAGAAAGACAAATGCTGTGTGATCTCAATTATGTGTAATCTAAAATAGTCAAACTCATAGAGGCAGAGAGTAGAATGGCGGTTACCAGGGCTGGGAGGATAGGGGGAAATAGGGAGTTGTCGGTCAAGAGGTACAAAGTTGCAGTTATGCAAAATGAACAAGTTCTGGCGATCTAAAGTATAGCATAGTGACTATAGGTAACAATACTATACTGCATACTTGAAATTTGCTAAGAGGGTAAATCCTAAGTGTTCTCACCACACACGCACATACACACACACACACACACACACAAAAGTTAACTATGTGAGGTGATGGGTATGTTGATTAGCTTAATTATAGTGGTGATTTCACAATGTATGCATATGTCAAATCATCAAGTTGTATACCTTAAGTATACCAAAAAAACCCCAAAAAACCCAGAAGTGTTCTGTTGGATTCTACTATCTTGTACACACTACCATTCCATTCTCTTGATCCATTATCAAATTTTTAAAAATACTTTGTCTATGATCTCTACTTCCCCATTCTCTTCTTAAATGTATCCAATTTGTTTTTACTATTTAATTAAAATTGCCTTCTCAGGGATCACCAACAACCTAGCCAAATTCTGCAGCTTTTCTTGGCAGCATCTGGCATCATTAATTACTCTCTACATATACTTTAAATTCTGTATTTCGGACACAGCATCATCCAAGTTTGCCTCTTAATTTTCTGATAGCTCTGTCACCTTAGTTGTCTCCTCTTCTTCCTTCTTACTGTAGATGTTTTATAAGACCCCGTCTTTAGGTTTCTGCTTTTATTCCTATACTCCATTTTCTTGTCACTTCAGCTGTCACTTCTACCAGATGACCCCCAAATCTTTGTCGTACCTGAACTGCATACAAAATCCCAAACTTACCTAAGGAACATTTTCTTTACAAATCATAAGTACTTGGGAAAGTTTATGTAATAGCTCATAAAAAGAATGACTATTTTATATTTGCTTTTTAGAGACCACATTTGTTTTGTTCTGTAATGCACTAAAGCACTATGGTCTTTCAGTGTTTGATAGGCTAAATAAAATTAAACCAAAACTGAATTGGCCTGAGAGCTAGGGATTTCCTTCCCAGTATTTATTCAAGTACTCTGGGAGGGAAACTTCCTGGTTAACTCATTTCTTATTTCTTATAAGAGCTGCTCAATTAAATCTTCTCTCTCGTGTTTTTCTTCCCTTTGAAACCTTTGCTTGTGCTTGTTTATAGCCCTGACCTAAGGAAATGTTCTTCCCAATAGATAGCATATGTACCAGAAAATTAACAACACTAGCAACCTTTTACTACAGTTTTAAAAAGTTACTTTTTGAACTCATATTGTTATTAATATCCTAATAAGGTAGTGATTGCTATTTATAGACACTAAGATATAATTCTTCCTGCCTTCTTCTCTGGCCATTATCCCTGAGAAGATTGCCTTTATAACATGTCTAGACGTTAGTTTTCTACTTTTTGAAACTAAACAATGTTGGAACAATACAAACATCTTAAATGTCTTTTAGCATAAATGCAGTGGGGCATTCCTTAAAAATCTCTTCCATTTAATTTTATCTTCTCTAATAAAGATACAATATTCATTCAACATCTCATATGCTGCTTCAGCAATTCTGTTAAGCATCTCTGTTATGCCAGGCATAGTGCTAAACACGGGCTACAGAGGTTAGGAAAGCCCTTGCCCTCAAGCAGACAGGTAAGTAAACCAGGAAATATAATCATGTGTTAAGTGCTATGATGCAGGACACTATCCGTTCCTTTCCATTCCACAAGTATTTATGGAGTGCCTACTCTGTCCTGGCCCTCTGCTTGGCTCTGAGGAATCAGCAGTGAAGAAGACAGACCAGGTCCCTTCCTTCATGCAGCTTGTGAGTCTTTGTGTGGACTTGCAGGCCTTATATGAAGGGATTTTGCACTGCTGTTCCCACTACCTGGAATGGCCTATCTTTGCATGGCTGACTTCTCAGTTCAAATGTCACCGCCTCAGAGAGCCAGCCTTCCTTGTCTTATTTAATAGTGTCCCTCTCCCCCCGTCACTGTCTATTGCATTATCTTGGATTTCCTGCAAAGCACTTGTTACTACCAGAAATGATATCTTTTATTCACTTGCTTATGGTCTCTCTCCTTTGAGAGCAAGGACTTTGCCTGGTTTGGTCATTACTGTATCTCTTAAGTGTTTAAACAATGCCTGGCATATTTTGGGCCTAACAAATATTTGCTGAATGGATGAATCAATGAATGAATGGATGGTGCTGAGAAAGGCATTCAACAAATAAGGTAATTTCAAGTAGTGCAAGTGGGTACTCAGAGAAGGTATATGGAAGAGTGGACTTAGGGAAGTCTGATGTCCAGTACTTTAGCACCCCTGGCCTTATTCCCGCTCCCTCTTTATCTCTTCTATTAACCTTTCCTCATAGTGCCTATTCCTTAAGCCCTTAATTTTTACGTCCACAGGAGATAATGTTTACATCCTAACAGTTGAAATTTTTCCCTAAAATTTTGCTTGTCTGATGACTTTTACCTCATAATTCTTAAGTTTTATTCTTTCCACTAAGGCAAAATGGCAAAATATCTGTGGATTTTTCTAAGATGCAAATGGTATGCAGGTTTGCTTTTTTTTTTTTCTTATTTTGTGCTCAACTTACCTGTCTAAAAGCCTATGACCCTGTTTCTAATTGAATTTAGAATTTCTTTTTGATATTTTTCCTCTAGTAATCTTGGAATGGATGTCTGGGATTCTGATAAAGATGCAAATCCCCCATCCAATTCTATGGCAGAATCTAGGGATTGGCCCCCGAATGAAGACTTCCATGGGTAAAATTAATGAGATTTTAGATTAATATTTTATGAAAGTTAGGAAACATATTCTTTGATAATGGTAATAGGGGAAAAAACCCGTGGGACTGGGAATCCGGAAATTTGCCTTCAAATCTTAGCTGTGCCACTTATGAATTGTACATCATCTAAAGCAAGTAACATAACTTTCTCAGGCCACTGTTGTTTAATTTGTAACATAAAGCAGTTGGACCAGATCAGTTAGGTTTTCTTAAGCTGTATTCTAAGGACATACAAAACTAGTATTTCATGAGATATTATTAGTTTTCCAGGACTAAAAAGAGGTTTCTTTTAAGTTACATAAGTTTTGGAAACGCAAACTGCTATCACCATGAACATTAGCTTATTAAAAGCCCTTAGAATTCCTGAAGTAAAGAAATTTATTAAATTATATTTAACCCAGCATTTCTCCAACTTATTTGAGCACAGAACTCTTTTTTACCCCGTAGAACAAGTATTAATATGATATGGGGTACTAATGTTGCCTAAACTATTTGGCAAATATTGAACTAGGTAATCTCATGATCCCTTCAAAATCTAAAAATGCTATGATTCTAAGTAATAATTGGCATTTATTCTACCATCAGAAACTGAATTAAGGCTATCAAATGGTACTAGAACTTCTTCTATGACATTGTATTCATCTTCGTAAACTGATAGAGACAATTTAAAAATTATCTTGAAACCATTTTTCTCTCTCTTTACTAAAAAAAGTTTTTACACTCTTCTCTATTGGCATTTTTCTCTGTAAACTTAAATTTCAGAATATCCAATAGTATTTTAAATCATGAGGAATTTTTGGTATTTGTATTTGGTTTTGTTTTCTGAAAAACTGAAATAGCATGTAACTATTATTTCCAATAAATTGGAATTACCTACTGTGACCGGATTTAATACAAATTAGAATACATATTAATGGACTGTTCTTCCACTTGATTTTTCTTTCAGCCTCACTTCTCACCTCAAAACGTGAAGCATTTTGCCACCTGAACAGTTCTGGCTTTTCTCTTCCCCAGGAGAAGGAATGCAGTGCCAGGCAAGGTGCTAGACATTAGCTAGCATCACAGGATATGCATAAAATATATGAGGGGGTGTACAGAGCTCTTCAGCTTACCGAGGCGTTTCATATCTGCCTTGACACTGTCTCTGTCTCACATAATCTCTGAGCTTCCATTCTAAGGACGCATTTATTTTCAATATTCAAAATAACTATTACGTTCCTGTTCCTTATGAATAAAACCCTTGTGAAAATCTCTCTTAGAAGTTAGTCCAGTACCAACTTCTGGTTGTTGTTGTTTTTTCAGACAATATTGGGGGCTTTTTGTTGTTTATTTTTGGTTACATTGGTTGTTTTTTATTTTTTGTTTTTTTAATGAAACTTTCCTTTTTGTTCTTGTTGCTAGGAAGAAAAGTTCTAACTTTGTGGTCAATTATAGTATCTTATCCTGGATTTTTAATAGTTATCTTTTTTTTCATTCTAAATGGTATCTATTCCACTTTTTAACTCTGTTTCAAGTTAGTGTATTTTTATGTTATAAAACAGTTTTGCAATTCCTTATAAAACTAAAAATGGATTTAGCATATTTATCCCAGAGAAATGAAAACTTTTCTTCACACAAAAACCTGACATGAATGCTCTTTTGTAGCTGCTTTATTTATAATAGTCAAAAACTGGAAACAGGGGGCTGGCGTGGTGGCGTAGTGGTTAAGTCGGCACTCTCTGCTTCAGTGGCCCAAGGTTCGTGGGTTCAGAACCCCAGGTGCAGACCTACACACCACTCATCGGGCCATGCTGTGGCGGCATCCCACATATAAAAATAGAGGAAGATTGGCAACAGATATTAGCTCAGGGCTAATCTTCCTCAGCAAAAAGAGGAAGATTGGCAACGGATGTTAGCTCAGGGCCCACCAAAAACAAAAACAAAACGGCAAACAGCCCACATATATTATTTATATTAAATATATATTAAATATTTTATACTATAAGCTCTATTAATAGTTCTTAGGAGTAATTATATAAAAATCCACATATGTTTTTTATTATTTCTTCTAACATGAAGTCAGTACAGTAATCCAGCATGTCGTCAGCCGTATTTGTAAGATTATTTCCTTAACCCATCAGATACATTGCGGTAAAAGTGATCTGGTTATGACACATTCCTTTAAATGAAAAGATGCTGTGAAATGCATTGTTCACCAGTTTTTAGGAAAAAAATTTATTCTGTTTAACCTCAACACACTTTTGTTTGGAAATTTACAAGTTGATAGTTGCAAGAGAGAATTTTGAGCTCATAAGCAGATACAAAAGAGAAAAATTAAAATGAGGCACAATCCAATTTAGGGTATATCACAGCAAAATTATGTCCTGTAGAATTGAACAAAGGGAGATTTTGCTAGCATTTATCCTTTATTTATTGTTAAAATACTAAGGATTTATACCATATTTTCCCCCCATAGGTCCCGGAAAAGGTCAAGGCTTCTTAATGATCAGCACCCTCAAAATGATGTACAAATAAAGGATAATGATTATGTCAACTGTCAACAGTGGATCTGCCCAGAGGCATGGAGATTTTTATAAACACCAGTGTTGTGACAGCATCCCAGAAGAGAGACATCTGAGAGATTGGGATTTTGGTAACAAAGGACCAGAACCAACATGTTCATTTTTTGCTAATTACCAGTGTTACGATGTCTCACAAGAGGAAATAGATTTCAATAACAAAATACTTGGAACAACAACAAGAGTATTTCATGATCACCAACATCACAGTGACTTCCATGAACCAGATCCTGGAAATGATTTTGATTTTGTTAGCAAGGTTTGTGCACAAAGGAGACATTCTGTTCAGAACCATCAGGCCTATAGTAACTTTTGGGAACAATTTCCTACAAAAGATTTTGGTTTTGTTAACAGAGGCCGGGGACAAAAACGACAACCTTCCCATAACTGCCATGAGTACCCACCACATGGTGATTTTCAGGACCAGTTACCAATACAAAGTTCTAATTACCGCAATACAGGTGGTTTTCAAAGGCAAAAATCTGTCTGCCAGGACTGTTCTCATGATGAAATGAATTTGGAAGATTTAGAATATACTGATGAAGCATCAGAGCACACATTGGGACCTTTATGTGACCATTCCAATGTTGATTTCTCAGAGAAAATGCCATTGGAAAAATGTGTCAATAGAGGTCATGGACCAAGACTATCACCCTTTCAAAAGTTTCAAAAACAAATGCAGTTAAGAAATTTTCATTTCAACAATGGAACTGGACCAAGGCAAATATCTTACTGTGACAACCAGCCTAGTGATCCACCAGAACAGATACTATTGGAAGACTTGGACTTTGAACAGGGAACATCTTTACAAAGACTGAGATCTTTTCAGGACCACCCACCTCCTGATAACATAAATCCTGATTGGTATTTAGATAAGTGGTTAATTTTGTCTTGTACAGTAAGGAATGGTACTTGAATCCAACAAAACACTTAGACTTCTTTCAAATTTGTATAAACATTCAAAAGTGGTATAAATTATCACCCAAAACTAAAATTCAGATTTGTTCTTGTATAGATTCAATTTATAATAAATGCTTATTTCTGATTGCTATGAATTAGAAATTTAGCTTTAAGTTATTTCCCAGGATTGAAGTAAATACAACAAATTAGATTTAAATGGTTTAATTCTTAACTATAAGTTTGAAGTAAAAAATATCAGAAACAGATTTTTCATGGAAATACTATAATTTTTAGACAAGGATTTTAAAAAATATTCTTTTTAGATGTGCTACAAAATTATTTTAACATACACAATCCAGTAGTCGTTTTTTCTGTCATTCAGTAATTTTTTATCTATGCCTTTATGTGGGAGCATCAGGAGAGCAATGACCCTGGTGAAATTGAAGCGCATGCCAAGAAACAGAAAGGTAAAGCATGAAGTCTAAAGGGAAAGAACAAGACAAGGAAGAAAGGATATAAAAAGGGATGGAAATAAAAAGAGAAGCCAGGAAAAGAGAGTAGTGTGCTGGAATAGAAAATAAGGCCATCGATTGGAGCCGACCCCATGGCCTAGTGGTTAAGTTCAGTGTGCTCCACTTCAGCAGCCTGGAGTTCATGGGTTTGGATCCTGGGAGTGGACCTACATCACTCATCAGCCATGCTGTGGTGGTGACCCACATACAAAATAGAGGAAGACTGGCACAGATGTTAGCTCAGGGCAAATCTTCCTCAGCAAAAAAAAAAAAATAAGGCCATTGAAGAGAGAGAAGGTTTGAGAAGGGAAATGAAGAGTTATATATAGGGAAAGTTATTACATGCCTTTCCTTCTGATTTAGAATGTTTTCTCCAGTTATATAACATTATGCTACATATACTTGGATAGATGTGAACTCTTGCCTGAACCTAGTATGGGTTATCTTGGTTTTCTTGAGAAACTATTCTTCTTTCTCTCATAAGTTTTCTACCATCAACTCATCTATCTTCTTCACTTCATTTCACAGGAAATTTGGCACTGATAATTGAAGAAGCAGAAGTAAGAGACAAATATTGATTTAGCTGTGAAACTATCTTTTCCAAGCCTATCCCTGATCACTACCATTGACATGTAAACATGTTAGAAAACATGAATTCACATGTATTCAGGGTTTCTGTGCAACCTCTGCAGGTCCTGGCCATGATCTTTTGAAACAACCCTCACTTATGGTTTGGGGTTGTATAACCAAGTAATCAGTTCATCTGCCCTTGGGTTTCCAGTGGCTAGCAGTTGGTACCAGTTAAACCAGAAACTTAAGTTTCATTTCCTTTATGATAATTTAACTCTATTCCATGATTATAAATCTACATCCTAACCACAGCCCACTGTATTCCATTGGTCAAGATAAAAGACAAGGTTGGCCAATAAACGTCTCTCACTTCCCTCAGAAGAACCTCTCTATTAGACAGTGGTCTGGGTTAGGAGAATTACAGTATTCAGAAGAAGGCATGTAAAACAAAATGCCTTTTTTTGGCTTCCATTTTCTCTCATCTTGTCACTCAATATCAAAAGTAGGGTCAGGGTTCCAGGTATCCTATTTGAAAGAGTGTAAGTTTCAGTATAAAAGGATATTCCATATTGATTTATATTAAACTACACAATAGAAATCAGATTGGATTTTTTGTTTCAAATTACCTAGTTTTTCTTACTTCTATAACTTCTTCAGCTACTGTGGACGGGATTAAATGGCTCAAAGGTATTCCACTCAAGTGGAGAGGACCTAAAGGAAAGATTTAGATAGACCAAAAGAGACCTTGGTTTGAGGGAGAAAAAAGGCAGATGACAGCCAAAACAGGATTCTTCCTGCCCTCTTTCCTTTTCGCTTACCCATTACTGACAGGCCTAAGTAACATAGCATATTAGCAATTTGGATAAAAGGGAATTGCAGCAGGAAAAAAATAGAGTTCTTTATAGACACAAATATTTACATTAAAAATCTGCTAGAATTATCCCACAAATGTATACTTTAGTAGAGGTTTATTAAAAGAGAGGTATTAGATTTAAACATATATGAAAAGCAAACCTTACAATTTAAAATAGGCTATTCATTAGCTTCTTCAGCTTCTCAGCATCAAGGAAATACTCTGGACGAGATTGTCTATATATAAGTAACACAACCCATTGATTTGCTGCTACACCAAAAAAGGACAAAGCAGATTCACACCATATTCTTCAAGGGGACTTCCATCTGTGGTCCTAATTCTCCCTGCAGGATGAGAGGGGCCTATAAAATGTGTCTACCTCCTTTCATGCAAGGTGCATCCTTCCATACAATTAAGGACCTTAACCCTGTTTCCTTTCACTGTGTTTCCTCCTACAGTGATTCTGTCCACCTTCACCATTTGACTGTTGGTAAAAGACTCCATTTACTTTCTTCTTTTAGCACAATGCCCTCCCTGAAGTTTGAATCCTGTTCCATTTGTGATTAACACTTGTTTCTGCAAGATTGGCAAAATGATAACTGATGAAGTTCTGTAATGGGCACGTGGATGTGTATTATATTATGCTACTTTTGTTTATGTTTTAAAATTGAAAAAGTTAAAAACAACTTGTTTCTGTTATATTATTAGACTGATCTTTCCAGAAGATAGTCTGAGAATACACCCTTCAAATGGATTTAACTACAGGAGACAGAGCAGATTCACACCATATCCATGGGGACTTCCACCTTCATGTGTATTCCAAGAAGATGGTTCAGTTGACTATTATAGAGGTAAAAAATCCAAGAGATAAGGAACGGCACAAAAGGTCATATTTTTAAGCTACTGATTACAATTATAGTATGCCTGTAGATTGCAGAGCTGAAGAGAAAGAGAGCATTATGATTTACAAGAAAAAACTTCAATTGGTGCTGAGCAGTTTGCTTTAAAAACTGACCACTATTTATCTATTTTTGCCCCTTTTTCATTGTCACTGGGCCAAAAATCATTTCATAATAAAAAGAATAAGTTGTATACAAAAGGCAACTGTGTTATTATAAAATTAGCCATCTACATCTTTTAATTTTTGTAAGAGTATTTATAAATATAAGGAAACTAACAATGTGGAGTACATATAATTATTGCTTTTTCAAAACTAGAAATCTATTTGATTTGTTGAGGCTCTATTTTTAGTTATATATGCTAATGAATTGAATTTCTTGTTGCAAACGTTGTAAAAAATAATTTCCCTGTGATTCATTTATTCGTTTTACAAATAATTATTGTGTGCATATGGTAAGAGATTGTAGCTTCCTCTCAGCTGGTTAAACTACAAAATCTTAGTGTTTTAAAACCCATCATAACTAAATTCCTGAAAGTGACCAGCTCTTCCATCCCTGGTAGAGTGACAGGAGAAGGAAAAAGCCATCCTAGACAGAAATAAAAGAAACCAGCTGAATTTAAAGAAGTTTTCAAGGTTGCATGTGGGCTTGCATTATGGATCACCTACTAGCTCTTTCCTAGGAGCCTCTCCCAAGAGCACAAGAGTAATATACTGAAAGCTAGGGGCAGGGGAGAAGAGCTGGGAGAAATCCCTCTGAGGCACACCAGGTCTTCACTGAGTGTGAGGCAGTAGCTCCCCAAAGGCAGAGGGCAGGGTAGACAGAAACCTCCTGAGGCACAGAAAACTGACAAAAGAAGAAACATTTGAGGATTGTTGTGTAAGAGAAGGAATAAGCTTTGTAAGTGGCACTTGAGCTGGCCCACTGTGGAACAGGCTGCCAAATTAAGTACAGTAGTCAGATAGTAGATGACTACTTAACTTAGAGCCAGTAGAAGGAACTCCATAGAATGGTAAAGTAGTCTAGATCTTTGATACCCAAAGTGTGGTCCCTGGACAGCAGTACTGGCATCACCTGGCAGCTTGTTAGAAATGTAGAATCTTGGCCTCACCCAGACCTACTGAATTATTTTTTTAATTAAAATTAAATAATTTTTATCTCAACAAGATCCCTGAGTCAGATGCACATTAAGTTTCAATAAGCATGACCTTTAACATGCATTATAATCCTTAAAATTCTACTTTAATAATATGTACAGTCAAGTGTTGTGTGGTGAGCTATACAGAAACTAAATGCATGGTCCAGAAGGAAAAGTTCAATGTGAATAATCAAAGAAGGCTTCATTGAGGAATCAGGAGTTGAGCTGGTCCTTAAAAACTGGAGAAGGAGGATGATCATGTCAAGAGATAACATAAATAAGGATACTGAAGCAGAAATAGTGATATGGATCAACTTTCCTGGCAGTGGAGAGGGAGAGTAACTAGGACTGTTACTTTAGTTCCTGCTAAAGTACCCCTGAGCCCAACTTTTCAGAAAGAAACAGGTCACATATCTTGCCCCCAAGTAGCTTAACCCAAACACTGAATAACATGGTCTGAGCGCTCTCATGGAAGCACAAGCAAACAGTTGTGGTAGCACAGGGAGGAAGCAGTTTATTCTGACTTGGAGATTTGGAGAAGACTTCACTGAAGAAGGGGCATTTATGTTGAGCTTTGAAGGTAGAGTAGGGCAAAGGTATTCCAGGTTAAGCAAATAACCTGAACAGTGTCGGGCGAAGAACCAGTCTACCCTGACTGGAATGTAGGGAATGTCAGAGGGGTGAGTGGGATATAAGCCTGGAGAGAGCTCATAGGCATGGATCAAAGGGCTTGAATGTAGGAGAGTTTGATCTTATTTTGTAGGCAATGGAAAGCCACCAATAGTTTTAGTTGGGGAGGAATGTGATTAAGCCTGCTTTTTATAAAGATTAATCTGGCAGTAATAGATTGGAGACAAGACAACTGTTCCCGGTATCAGGTCTTTACTGGGGTGATAAGAGTAAGATTGGAAAGGGGAATCAAAATGAAAAACGTTGCAAAGGCAGAATGGGCAGGTCTTGTTGATGAAGTTGATTCTGATCGTGGGTATTTGAGGCAGTAGTAGCATTAATCATCATAGAATGCAGGAGGAAGGGCAGGTTTAGGAGCAAAGGTAGAGTTCAGTTTGGGTCATCCTAAAAACACACTATTCCCTGCCTAGTTCCCAAGACTTTCCTCCCCTTTCTTCTTAGAATTTCATTATAACAAGTGATGTTGTTTCTTAGGTGACTGTATCTCACTTGTCATTGACTAGTCCATGTTCTCTGGTGAGCTTTGCTTGTCAACATACACGCAAAACAGATATAAATACAAAAAGTCAACTCAGGTGCTGATGAGGGTGATGCCATCATTGCATCATCAATTTAAATTTAGAAATTAATTTAAAATAGAGAAATGCAAAAGGTATAGCAATGCTTTTATCACATGTACAGTCTTAAATGCCACTTTTCTAAAGAGAAGGCTCATGGAGATACTCCTTTCCTGTTAAAAAATCCATTATACCTGAGATAAAACCAATTGTGTTCAGTTGTATTAGATTCATGTGCAAATAATAACTTAGGTAGTTAACTCTACATTGTCCTAAGCATATAAAATAAGGAAAATAAATAGATGCATGGTCTCTTAGGAAACCTACCATTTTAGAACGTGAGGCTAATTTGGGAGCTGCCAGAGCATCCTGATTAAGGCTGTGGAAAGAAGTTGCAGATTGATGACGTCTTGGAAGTAGTGACATTTTTTTAAAAAAATATTCCTTGGCAAGATAAGTAGACTGTCATTTACAGAAAACACACTTTATGTTTTAGTTAATGAGACACTGTGGTAGACTGAATCATTGTGCCCAATACTTCACTCCTTTTCTGTGTTAGAATTAATCATCCATGTCCTTTGCCATATGACATTGCCATTCCTCCCAGTGTTTCTCCAACTTGCTAAAGTTGGGCTTGATCATATGACTTATTTTGGTCAATAGAATGTGGATGGAAGTGACAGGGGGCCCATCCTGGCCAAGGCCTTAAGAGGCATCCTATGTTTGCTCTCACTCTCTTGTGCCCCTCTTATTCATCAGGAGAACATGGCTCAGGAAGCCACTGGACAAAGAGAATGTGAGATACATGGAGCAGGCCTGAACCAGACCTACTGCCTGAAGTAAAGCTACGCAGCTGACTTGCAGAGCCACAAACATGAAAATCAATGTTTACTGTGAAACTGAAACTTTGAGGTTGTTATAAGAAATTTAAAAACTAAAACTAACACAAACTGAAAGAAACATATGGTTAGTGAGCACAGCTAACTATAAGCAACTGTCATGTTCTAACAAGATACCAACTATCAGAATATGAATCAGAGAGGGACCAGACCAATTTGGGTGAAATTCAGCTCATCTTTCAAACTGACAATAAATGAGAATATGTTTTAATAGTAATTTTACTATTCCATGGTAAACTTTGCTCCGTGAGCTATTAAGAAACTAATCTTTATTTTAATATTCAAATTTACATTTTGACTATAGAACATAGGCATCAAAATTATCTTGTATCCTTTTTGAATACAGACTAAATTTTCCAAATGTCTTTCATCAGGCACCCTGGCCTTGAATAACAGGGATCTCTGCCTTCACAAAAAAGGCCACAAAACCTGAAGAATAAAGTGAAATTCTGAGCTGGGATCTTAAAAGCTTGTTTAAAAATAATGTTAAACTTCATATATAACAAATAATATCAAGAATGTTTTAGTGTCTCTAACTCTTTAAAAAAAATCTTCCCCTCAAGAGAAAGATAAAGGATTATTGCCTGTGTCTTTTTAGCTTTGAATGTATTTTTAGACATGTGCTGTCCAATATGGTGGCCCCTTGTCACATGTGGCTGTTGAGCACCTGAAATGTAGCTAGTCCTGATTAAGATGTGCCGTGTGTAATATACACAATAGATTTCAAAAACTTAATATGAAAAAACAAATATCTCATTAATAATTTTTATGTTAATTATGTGTTGAAATGATAATATATTTTGGATATAGTCACTTTATTAAACTCTCTTAGTTACCCAGTTTGATTGAATCATCTTTTTCTTACAGAGATCTTGATTGATACAACATTAAAATGAAATATACTTTTTTTGTGTGTGAGGAAGATTAGCCTGAGCTAACATCTGTTGCCAATCCTTCTCTTTTTGCTGAGGGAGATTGGCCCTGGGCTAACATCCATGCCCATCTTCCTCTACTTTATATGGGATGCTGCCACAGCTTGGCTTGACAAGCGGTGCATCGGTCTGCGCCCAGGATACAAACTTGCAAACCCCGGGCCGCCGAAGTGGAGTGCACAAACTTAACCACTACACCACCAGGCTGGCCCCCTGAAGTATACTTTATAACTTTTATGTATATTGCATTTTATGTTTCTTACTAATTTAAGAATTGGGTAAGGTGAAACTTTTATGTTTCTCTCTCTCTCTCTCTTTCTCACACACACATACAACAGCCTATTGAAGTAACTTCATTCTTTCATCTACAGAAGCAACCACTTCTAATTTTTCCCCCTATGGGTTCATAGAAAAAAAGTCTCCCACCTTCTAAAGGAATGGGGTCACCAGAACCAAGTCTGGGTGAAAGTCCAGGAAGTAATGGTAATCATTTATAACCAATGGCCAAACCAATATTAAAATTAGTTGATAGTGACACATTTTATTTGGCTTTCCTCATCCAGAATGGCCCAAAGCAGATTCCTAGATCTGCCTCAAAGCTAACTTTCCCTCCAACAGAAATGAGATTAGGTTGTGCCTGCTGATTGGTTCCATGATTTGAGATTTTTAACAAGTGGAGTTTGGCTCCCAAATACCTTAAAGGATTTTTTTTGGACCCAGGCAACAAGACAGAAATGGAATAAGAAAAGATTTCAGTGTTTACTGAAGGAAACTTGTGAATTCTAATTCCAACTTGCTGAGGGGCAGTGTTTAGAAAAGAAAAAGCAGTAAACTTGGGGCAGAAGACATGAGTTTGAGTATCAACTCTGCCATATACTAGCTTGTGTGACCTTCATTTGCAAAATGGAAATAATACACCCTCGTGGGTTTTTTTTAAGGATCAGAATAATGTGTACAACAGTCCTTTGTATATGCAGAGATAAGGAATAAAGGGGCTGATATTGGCTCTATTAATAAATAGACCTTTTATTTTTATCATTATCATCAACTACTGTTTATTGATGCTGAACTGCTAAGCAGTAAGCAAGCAGTATAATTAAGAAGCCAGAAGTATGGGAATCATTGATTAGCATCATATGCCATGTATGTTACCATGCAAAATACATGAACAGAATATTGGTGTTACCATGACAGCCTTTGTGGGCTTAAAGCAATGTTAAATCACAAGTCCATCAGGGAACAGGTCATCTGTCTACTACACTTCCCATCATGCCCATAAGCCCTGTATTTGTGCAGAGTTAAGTGCATGCTTAGAAGTCATAAGGAGACAGTCTAGTACATTCAGGAGAGAAAATAATGGTTAAGTGAATGCCAGGCGTTAGCTCAGACATTTGGGCAAGTGACTTAACCTCTCTGAGCCTCAGTTTCTACTTCTATGAAGTGAGAGTGGTAGTAGCTACCTCCAGATTACTGTGAGGATTAAATGAGAAAATGAATGTAATGACTCGAGCGCGGAGCCTGGTATAAAACAAATGCTCAGTAAATACTAGCTATAACGATATAATCAACTACCACTAGAAAGAGTTTAAAGGTGTCCTAATTTGGCTTCTCATTCCTAATCAAGGTACAGCAAATTCAGTTGTGAGCAGAAAGGAAAAAGTTCCTGTCCACAGCTTTATTAAGCTTATATTCACCTGGATGTTGTCAAAAATGACTTGATTATTCAAGAGATAAGGGACATTTGGCTTCTAGTTTGTGGAAGAGCTTTTCCTCCCCCTCCACCCTGCATCAACTCAACAATCAGTCCCCAAATCCAGAGATGGAGAGCTTGGGACAAGGTCAGAGCAACACATCACCACTCCATCCTGCTCAACAGGTAACTCTTACAATAGTCCTTAAAGGGAGGAGGTACACGGTCTCTTAATGTTTCTGTGACAAGATCCATAGCTGCTGCTTCTCCCACAAAACATTCCACGGAGTAAGTAAATAGAGCCCATACTTGTGTGAGAGGGGTGGCAACAACACTTTCAGATCTGGTTCTTGGCACATTTCAATGTGTAAATACCATGACAGTGAACAGGCATGCCACTCTACACTAATGCAGCTCTCTCACTAAATTAAACCATGGAACAATAAGATATGGCATGGCTTTAAAACTCAATGGGCATCTTTGTGGTGCAGTTGGTTAGCATATTTGGCTATTAACTGAAAGTTTGGTGGTTCAAGCCTACCCAGGGATGGTCTTGCCTGCAGCCAATTTCTTGGTGATGAAAGTGTTCTGAAATTAGATAGTGGTAATGGTTGCACAACATTGTGAATGTACTAAGCGCCACTGAATTGTATGTGTTAAAATGGTGAATTTTATGTTATATGCATTTTACCGCAATAAAAATAAAACACCAATAGATGCATCGGAGGATGCATCTTCCCGACCCTGTGTTGCAACTGTATTTTTCTTCCTGACATGTATACACCTATCATGTAGTATGCCCTGATATCTGAATGCTTATATGTGCATCAGCTTTTCTCTGGTCTGGGTGTTCCACTCTGTAGCATTTTGGCATCACCTGGGAATATGTGATTCATCCACATCCCTATTTTGGATTGGATTAAGTATTGTATTAACTGCACAAGCACATAAATTCCCTTGTAAGACTCTTTGGCCCTAGCACATATTTGCCTAGTCTAGAAAGTTCTCCCAGGCAAAGGGCAGGCTGGGAATTGGATGTGTGTCTGCCCTCTCCAAAGGCATTATATGGCTTTCTTAATAATGGGAAACAGGAGAGAGAAAGCGTCTGTAAGAGTACAACCGAACCAGTTCCTGAGATGCTTCTTTTAGCCAGCGCAACTTCCAGCAGAGGACTCAGGACTCTCAGTTCTTCTGGACAAAGTCAGTATTGTTCTTTTATAAAGCAAAGATCACGAAAGGTGGTAGGTCTTTAAGACCTACACAAGCACAGAGTACAAAAGAGAAAGAGGAGAGTTGGGAAAGACTCACAAAAGAGACAATGTCTGCCAGGAAGTCCTTGAGGCAGAAGGTGGTGAATACCTCCCACAAGAGGCTTCAGCAAAAGCCAAGGAAGCTTCATGTTGGTCAAGACTGGCCTTGGTGAGCAAGGAAGGAAGACCTTATACATCATTTTGGAGGAAAGTGCTCCCTGGGCAAGTTTTTTTCTCACTCCAGCCAGCAGATTTCAGTTGCTCCTCCTATACCCTGTCTTTCCAGAAATCTGAAGGCTTGTGAAAGATAAACATGCCTATGATGGCCACTATGACCAGGATCAGGGAGAAGAGGACCATGAGGAAGACATAGGTGGAGTGGGGAAGAGGTGTGGACAACGGCTGCTCAGCTGGGATCATGTTGGTCAGGTTCAGCATGTAGCCCAAAGTCCACCCGACGTTGCTGCTCCGGATCTGCAAACAGTGGGGAAAGTCCATTGATTCTGGTCCGAGTATTAAATGAGCTTTCATGCAGCCCCATCCATAACACTGAGCAACCAGGAGGTGGAGAGCACCATGTTCAGTTCTCTAAATGGGTTACTTTTATATTCTAAACTGGACATATGGTAGTGGGGAAAACAGAGCAGGAGCAAGTGATTAACAAGGAGAGTTTGGAGCCTCACTACTGTATTCCCAAAGTTCAGGAAGGAATTTGGTGAATGACTGCCCAATTCTCCTCCCTAGAAGAATTTAATTCAAATAGGCCTTGGGAGATTTGCATTCCTCTTTTGTTTTTTGTGAAGGTTGAGGGGCTGGGGGGTGACAGGAAGCAGGGAAAGGAGGAGAGAGCAATGATTGTCTCTGGTCTTTTACATGTATGTCAGGCCCAGGAATCTCATACATACAAAACCAGGACTTTATGATTCAACTAGGGAAAAATTGGGGGATAACCCCAAGTCAGTCTTACTTTATGGAAGTTGAAAGACTTCATGCAGATACATGAGATAAAACACGCTCTGACTCCACCACCTATACTTCCCCACTCAGAAGTTGCTGCTATTATCATTTTGTGAGCTCTCTCTGAATGTTTTTTCTTACAAAAAAATGGAATTAAATTGTATGTAGAATTCTTCACTTAAGAATACCTTATAAACATCATCCTATGTCTCCTAAGGGATTTCTAAAACATCACTGGCATGAACTGCCTTAAATGTTCATTTTTACTCACTTTATCCAATTATTTATAAATCCTAGAAATGGAGTAATTGGATAAAATGATGTACATATTTTAAGGTTCTTAGCACATATTGCCAAAACAGTCTCCTCAAAGGTTGTGCAAGTTTACATTCCAGCCAATAACATGTAGAAATGCTCTTTTCCTTGTAACCCTTACCAGTACTGGGAATTAATAACTTGTAATAGGTCCACCTCCCTTTATGGGGGACAGGAACCTTATCTGACTGCATGTGTCAAGGAAGTCTCCATAGTTAGAGGAGTTGTCACCTAGGGTTTAGAAATATTGGATCATTTGTTGGAGTTCAAAGAACATAAATCACTTGTATATTTGACAGACATATCTTTTAAACAGACAAAATAAACTGTGATGAAATGGAAGGAAGACTGGGATATTAAAACAAGAAAATATTTGCGTTTGAATTAGCAAGGTCAGTATTGACAAGAGAGTAATGAAACTAGTACCCTCAAGGCTGCTACAGCCCTCTGCCACAATGCTTTGTTTTGCTTGAAATCACCGTACATTTAATAAAGAGGGTAAATTGTTTTTGCCATTAGTGGGTATGAGTTTAAAAGGTAGAAAAACACTGCTCTTGATATTTTTCATCAAGCGTGAGTTGCCCATGAGATGCGCAGCTGGGGTAAATGTCTCTCTATGCCTGAATCCCTGCAGGTGGCGCTACAGTAAAGCATGACAGTAAGGTTGCTTCTTTAAGGCTCCCGCCAAGCCTGGCTTCTAAGCAAAGACCCCCATTCACAGCCACTCATCCCCTTCTTCACGAGCTTTCAGACTGGTCAACCTTGAAGCTACAACTAACAAGGCCTTCATCCCTTAGAAGAAACCAGGATCACCCTTTCCAGATTTGTGGAAGGGGTGTTCGGGATGAATGTTGAAGTCAGCACATGGAATCACTGTGGCTACTTCTGAAATACCATTACACTACTTTAATATCTCATTTTTTTGTTTTATAAGGAATTAGTCACTGTTATGTGAGCAGAAAGGCAAGGCTGAGAACACAGGTAGCTCTCCTTAGATAGGATACCCACACCTGGCTGGTAGACGTACCCAGGAGGGCTTGACACAAAATGCCAGCTTGGGATAGAGGTGAAGTGGTAGAACAGGACATCAGGCCAAAATTTAAATCAGGTTGACTCCTACCCCTTTCGAGCCCAAAGCTGCTTCAGTTACTACCACCCAACCTCTCCCCAACCCAACAAGTACCCAAATTACCTTGCCCATGAAATGAATATGCTTCCAGGAATCAGCTGTGAAATGATAGCCGTTCAGAAGGAGAGAGAGGATGTAGGTGCCAGAAAAGCAGTATTCACTCAGGTACTTCTCTTTCACTTCACCAAAATTTATCTTCAGCTGTAAGCGAAGTGAAGGAAATATCATACTTGTACAACAGGCACCTCTCCATAGCCCTCTTTTTCACTATTAGAGCTGATCAAGAGAGGAGGAAGCCCCAGCTCACGTGGGCCTGAGAGCTGGCCTCTCCAGAGGGCTGTGGGAGTGGTGCTGCACTCCTTCAGTGGGCACAGGAGTTTATAGTTTAGGGTCTGTTAAGGAAACTTTTCCTCCACAGGGTTCTATGAGATATCAATAAGTGCTCTAAGGAAAAAGTAGTGTCTGCGGTCTAGTAGATTTAGAAACACTGAAGTTTAGTATACTTTTTTTACCCCTTGTGAACTTGAGCTTCATAATCACATTAGCATATTAAAAGCTGTAAAAAAATCTTGCATGAAAGAAATTTGTTAATCTTTGTTGAATCAGTTTTCTATATGCTCTTGAGCACAGTCTTTGGTTCAGAGCCTCTACAAGCATCTTAAGGAAATAGTGTCATAAAAAGCCTTACCACTCAGTATCAGCAACCCCTAGGAGCTTGATAGTCCTCACCCCAGAACTATCAATGCCAAATTCGCTTTTTAATACGATCCCACACAGCTCTGAAACACAGTTTAGGAAGCACTTTGCTCAGAACTACTAAAAGTGCCAACATCTCACCTTCTGTCCACTGTCCTTACCTGACCTCTCTTTTTTTTGCATCTGAGTCATGCAAAGGGGTCTTCTTGAATCCTTCAAGTGTTTACTCACCCAACCCCCAAATGAAGATATGAAGGGCTGCCTGCCCACCCTCGCCCTTACCTCTCCTGGTTGTTGTAAATATATGCCCAGATGCCCACAGCTTGCTCTGCTCCTCTCCTGCCCTCAATTAGAGGGCAACAGGCCGGGACATCTCTAGCTCAGCCCAGAGTTCTCTCTGCTGCCCTATTCCTCAGCCCTTGAGATAGGCATTCCTCCTGGACACCCCAGGCAGAGAGAGAACTAACATTTGCTAAGCGTATATCATGTACTAGGAATTATGCCAGATGTTTTATATGTAGGATCTCCTGGCTGCCTGCTCACCCCCTTTTGCCCAAATTTCTTTCCCCTCCCAAGGAACATCCCATCTCAAAACCCTAACTGCTGCCTGGGGTTTGTTTCTCACTTGGCTCCTGCTAGCCACCCAGTCTCTAGAAGGCTAAGTCCACACCTAGGCTGCCTTGTCCTGCTCTGATGGAATTCTTCAAATGACCCAGCTTGAAACTATCTTTTTGTTACAGTCCTGGAAATTACTCTTTGATCAACTCCTCTGCATGGGACGTTCTCCTGAGACCTTGCTGTGACATCAATTGAATTTACCTATCCAGGTCCCTACCCCTTTTCTTTTAGTAACTGCACTCTGCCTTTCCTTTGTGGAAAGACCCCTTCTCTCATTTGATGTAGTCTTGGTGGGCCTATCAAACAAAGAACCCCTAGGGGATACAGAATTCCAAGAATCTACTTGAGCCTGACTTGAAAATGCTGCAACCCCATAGGTTCTTGAAGGCTGGCCTATCCCTTGGGAGAATGCCATTTGGGCCTAATTTCCCTGAATTCTTCAATGTTCCCACCTCCCTCCTCTTTCTGGAAAGCTGTAGATTGGCTATGCAGTCTAACCTGCTGAGGATTAATTATGATAGTAGCCAACAATATAGAAGCCAAAGACATCTACCTGGTTCATCAATCTAGAATTGATCATTTTAATGTTTAATGTTAAATACTATGTGCTCTCCAAATGGGAAGATAGTCTGCCTTCCTCACTCTTCTCCTCTCTGTCCTTCTCTCTTTTCTATTCCCAGGGCAATGGGACAGTACCAGTTTCCCTCCTCCCCACCCATTTCCCCTTACCACCCCCCCATATGAAGGGACATGGCAAATCTTGAAGAATGGGATGCATTTCCCTAGAAAGGCTAAAAGTCCATGAGGTTGAATGTCAGGACCCAGAGTATACTGAGAAATACCCAGTTATTATACATAGAGTCTTATAGCATTGTTCTCTTGGGCTGAGTGTATCTTGGATGACCAGATTTTCAGAGTAGAAAAGTGATTATGTTCTGGTTGTCAAAAGATTTTTACCAGCCCTCCAATCAACCTGCCAGAAGACAAGCATGAACTGCCCCTTCCACTCATTTTCCTAGCCTCTCTACCTCAGGGACCCAAGGATTTGGGACACCCTGCTGGACATCAGTGGGTATAGTTTGCATTATTTTCCCCACCAAAGCAGGGACAGGCAGCACAATATAGTATGCGTAAAGCATCTAGTCCATTTTTCAGCACATAATATATGCTTAACAGTTGTTAGTTCTCTCTCTGCCAAAGGTGTCTAGAAGGGACATTCCTAAACTCAAGTCTCACCAGGATAGCAGTGCTTCCTCAGGTTGAAGTAAGCGGGAAAAGAAGAAGAGTTACCCTATAACAGGGCACTTGACAGAACTATGTTTTTTATATGGATGGACAATGCAGTTGGGAAAAATGAAGTCATAACACCTGAGTCATAACACCCATCTCAACATTTTAGGCTCTGGGTCTCACCCTGCAATTCCATCCCCCCAAATATTTCAGAATTTCTCCAAATGCAGTCCTTTCTGTGCTTACTTCCAGGCCCTCTGAGCAATTCCTCATGTGGCTTATCTGAGCAGACCTACAGGTCTGTATATAAGTGTTCCCAACCTAATGTAATCTGATGAAATAAAAAATTAGATGAGGGTAAGGAGAGAAAATTTGACAGAGCTTCCACTCTGAACAAGAAGTAAGTTTTTTCAAAGAGCAGCCTAAATCTACCTCCTCAGCAGCTATACATAAGATTGGTCTCAAGTTGCCTCAACTCCAAGATGCTGATCTTCCTCCACAGATCTCCACTAGTTGAAAAAGCCTCCCCTAAGTGTTTTGTAAACTGTTAAGTACTGAGGCATATTTAAGTGGTTCTTTCCGAAAGCCCTGAATACTCTTCCTTCACGTTCTAACTCTGACAAAATACTTAGGGAACATTCCAAACCTCCAGGCTCTTGCACAACCTTCCTTCCCCATTTGTCAGTGCTGATGACAACAGCATCAATTTTTAATTAATTGCATTTCTTAAGAATTGCAACTGCGTCAATTTAAAACTGCTGCTGTTTTGAGCTAGCCCTAGCTGATCTTTTTAAATCAGAGTAGACCTCATACGTCTCTCCTCCTTGGAAACTTTCATCAGGTAGAGCTGGATCTTGAACGACTCAGTATCTCAGACAAGAAAAAAATGTGTGCTTCAAATTTATGAATAAATAGGAGATATCTTGGACCTGGGCAATGGAGAAAGGGTCTTACCACAATGGTATCTGGGGCAGATTACGTGAATTGCCTATCTTCCTTGCTAATAAAACTCAGATTTGGGGGTTGGGAGGGGGAGTGGACGACAATGTGCCTGGCTCTAGGAAGCAGTTCATGATGGATCTAAGGCTCTAAACCAGTCATAAAATCCTGCATCTTGCTTTCCCAGCCAGTCCTGGCCAATGAGATATAAGAGAAAGACGTACCTCTTCCCAAGTCTGAGAGCAGAAATTTTCCATCGTGGCAGTCACCTTTTCCTGAGAGGGAGTTTCCTCTAATGATGTAAAGTTTAAAAACTCCATCACATAGTAAAAAGCTGAAAATGCCTGCAAAAGAAAAATGCAGGGTTTTGCTCTGTGTCCAACACAGAGGGACACTGACTCACTCTCCAGAAGGCTGAACCCCGAGTGAAGGTCCCTGGAAATCTCTGTTGAGTAAATTAATGGACTAAGTGATATTCCAGACCCAAGAGCTGTTTCCTTCCTGGAAGAGGGGTCACTTTGCTGCTGACATGCATTTCTGAGCCACTTGGTAGCTAATTTTCTCTATAATTTTAGTGAGAGAGTCAGGGAGAAAGAAAGAAGGGGAAAAAAGAAGAAAAGAGAGGAAGAGGTTACAAAAATTGCATCTTTAAAAAACTATTATATATGAAATTTTTAATAAATAAAAACTGGAAAATTCTATACAAAGGTATTACAAGTTATCTCTGAATGGCAAAATTATAAGGTGTTTTTTCCTTTTTATTTGTGCTTTATTTTGTGCCTATTTTCTAAAATGTACATGTACTGCTTTCTTTAAATAGCCCATCTTTATTTAACAAATATTTATTTCAGGTCTATCATGAGCTAGGCACAACTGAAAAGTTTTAAAAAATCATTATTATCATCATACTTGAGAACTATAGAAAAAGTTAAAAGTACAAGTGAGTAAAAAATAAAACATTCTATTAAAATGACCCCAAATTCTACCACTTAGAGACAAACTACTATTAAATATGATACATAGGCTTCTAATCCTTTTTCCTCCACTCTAATATATACATAAAATTTTTATTATACTTTAAACAATCCTATAGCTGCCTTTTTGACCCTTTTAATATAGCATGAATTTAAAGAGAAGAAAATAATTGAGCAGAGCTTGCTAGATGAGGCAACTCAAACCCCAACTCTAGTGCTTTTTCTCTGTCTTGCCCTAAATGGTGCCAGATTTTAGGGGAAATCACTTTGGATGTCATAGGAGCACATCATGTGTTTACTCAACCAACACCCTGAGAGCTCTGTGTGCTAGGCACTGGGTGGAGTCAGAGAGCCTCCTGTGATTTGTCAGAGGGAACAAAGGGCTCTCCCTGTGCTAGAAGTGGTTTGGCTTAGGGATTATATTTTGCCTTCTGTAAAATTACCAAACACGAAGTGAATGTAGAGAGGAAATGTTACTTTCAAACAAGCAAAGCAACTTCCTATGTAATTCTCACGGGCAAAGACACATGAGGGCAAAGAAACAGGCTTCCAGAGGTCAAAGAAACAGGAGTTAGTGGGGATCCCATTGGGGGCTCGATTCTGACTCAGAGAACAGGAAAGATATCCTCTACCAGGAAAGTTCCTGCTGCAAACAGGGTTTATGCTTCAATTCCAGCCAAAATAAGTCCAATGCCAGCTTCTTAAAAAATGCATTATTTAAAAAAATATTCTTATACATATATAAAATATCTAATTTAACAAAAATGAATAAGTGTGAGTGTATCTGTCCTTTTTAATAAGTTTTCCTTGCTTTTTCATTTATTTTTTGGCTTAATTTTCTCCTCTACTTCTATTTCCAATGGGAGCCAATGTTAACAACTTAATATGAAGCCTTCATTTTTTCCCCCATTGCTCATATAATCATACAAACATGTATATATACAGGATTTGTTTTTTAAAATGAAATTTTAAACACATTCTACATCTTGCTTTTCTTATTCAACAATCCTTTGTGGAAATCCCTCCAAGTCAGCTGGGGACACTCTAATGGCTACATAAGAGTCCATGGTGTGAATGTATCATAATTCATTCAACAACTCCCTACTGGTGGGCATTTCTTTGATTCCAGTATTTTTGCCTATGAGCAATGTTGCTATAAATAGCTCTGTACAGTTAGCCTCTGAACTGGTGTGCTCATTCCTTTGGGCAAGTTGATGTCCATAGGAGCTCTGAAAGCCTCCACATCCCTTGAACTCTGGAATTCCAACACTTTAAATATTGTATGCCAGTTGCAGAACAAGATCTTGGTATGGCTTTATTACTACCATCTTAACCCAAGCCACCAGCATCTCTTGTGTGGACACTGCAATGGCCTCTTATTTGGTCTCCACGTTACCTTTCTAGACGTGTTCCAATCCATCCTGCACGTGGCAGTCACAGGAATCTTTTAAAAACAAATTTGATCATATCACTCCTCTGCTTAAAGCCTTCAGTGACTCCTAATTATACCTAGAATAAAGTCCAAACTCTACCAAGTCTCTCAAGGCCAGGCATGTTCTAACGCTTCCCACCTTGCCACTACCATCTCATACCCCTGCCTACCTTGCCCACTACACGCCAGCCACCCTGGCCTTCAATCACTGCCAAGCTTCCTCCCTTCCCCCCGCCCAGGGTTGCACACTTGCTATTCCTTCTGTTGGAATTCTCTTGACTTCTATATCTCCTCCTCAGAGAGGTCTTCCTATCACCCATCTAGACTAGGACGCTCTGTTATTCTCCTTCACAGGACTCTGTTTCTTCCTTCCCAGCAGTTGCCACAGTCCCATTTGCTTTGGTTTGTTTGCATTTCTGGTCTTTTGTCTGCCAGCCTTCTAGAATGCCAGTTCCATGACGGCAGGGGCCTCATCTGCCTTGTTCTTAGCTGAATCTGTAGCACTAACATGGCACTTGGCACATGGAAGAGATCTATAAATGTTTAAGTGACAGAAAACTGCTCTCTCTCTCTCTCTCTCTCTCTCTCTCGTTCCTAGAGCACTGGCTAGAATGTAAGAGACACTTGGTGAATTTCTGTTGATTGAGAGACTGTATATATCCAGAGACTGGATAGCTATGATATGCATAGCTAATGCCTGGAAGGCTCCCTCCATTAATTAAAACTATTAAGCGTGTTTTTCTCTAGTGAAGTGATTGTGAGACAGGAGGGAGGGGTGAACTTTTTAGTTTTACTTTAAAATTTTTATTTTTATTGTAAAAGAACATTTAACATGAGATCTCTCTTAACAAATTGTAAAGTGTACAATACAATATTGTTAACTATAGGGACAATGTTGTATGTCAGATCTCCAGAACTTAATCATCTTACATAACTGAAACTTTATGCCCATTGATTAGCAACTCTCCATTTTCCCCTCTCCCCAGCACCCGGTAACCACCATTCTACTCTCTGAGTCTATTTGGTTTATTATTTTAGATACCTCATATAAACGGAATCATACAGTATTTGTCCTTTTGTGACTGGCTTATTTCACCTAGCATAATGTCTTCAAGGTTCATCTTTGTCATATATCACATTATTTCCTTCTTTTAAGGCTGAATAATACTCTGTTGTATGTATAGACCATATTTTCTTTATCCATTCATCTGTCAATACCCATCAATAGACCTTTAGGTTGTTGCCACATCTTGGCTATTTTTGAATAATGCTGCAATGAACATTAGAGTGCTAATATCTCTTCCAGATCCTGATTTTAATTCTTTTGGATAAAATATCCAAAAGTGAGATTGCTTGACCATATGGTATTTCTATTTTTAATTTTTTGAGGAATCTCCATACTGTTTTCCATAGCAGCTGCACCATTTTGCATTCCCATCAACACTATATAAGAGTTCCATTTTCTCCACATCCTCACCATACTTGTTGTCTTTTGTTATAAGGTGATATCTCATTGTGGTTTTGATTTGCATTAACCTGATGATTAGTGATGTTGGCCTAGTGATGATACCTGTTGGCCATTTGTATGTCATCTTTGGAGAAATGTCAATTCAAGTTTTTAGCCCATTTTTTAATTGGGTTATTAGTTTCTCTCGCTATTAAGTTGTAGGAGTTCCTTATATATTTTGGAAATTAACCTCTTGTCTGATACACGGTTTGCAAATATTTTCTCCCATTCCGTAGGCTTCCTTTTCACTGTTGATTGTTTTCTTTGCTGTGCAGAAGCTTTTTAGTTTTATGTAGTCACACTTGTCTATTTTCGCTTTTGGTGAGTGGGCTTTTGGTGTCATATTCATGAAATCATTGCCACAACCAATGTCATGAAGCTTTTCCCCCATGTTTTCTTCTAGGAATTTTACTGTTTCTGGTCTTGTGTTTAAGCCTTCAATCCATTTAAGTTGATTGTTCTGTATGGTGTAAGATACGGGTCCGATTTCAATCTTTTGCATGTGGTTATCCAGTTTTCCCAACACCATTTATTGAAGAGACTATCCTTTCCCTGTTGTGTATTTTTGGCACTCCTGTCAAAGATCAGTTGATCACTTATGTGTGGATTTACTTCTGGGCTCCCTATTCTATTCCATTGGTCTATATGTCTGTTTTTATGCCAGTACTATACTGTTTTAATTACTATTTCTTTTAAAATATTTTGAAATCAGAAAGTGTGATACTTACAGCTCTGTTCTTTCTCAAGACTATTTTGGCTATTCAGGGTCTTTTGTGGTTGCAAATAAATTATATATATATATTTCTATTTCAGCAAAAAATGCCACTGGGATTTTGACGGGGATTGCATTGAATTTGTAGAATGCTTTCGGTCGTATGGATATTTTAACAATATTAAGTCTTCCATGAACATGGGATGTCTTTCCATTTGTATCTTCTTTAATTTCTTTCATCAGTGTTTTGTAGTTTTCAGTGCACAAGTTTTTCACCTCCTTAGTTAAGTTTATTCCTAAGTGTTTTATTCCTTTTGATGTTATTGTAAATGGGAATGTTTTCTTAAATTTCTTTTCAGATAGTTCATGTTAGTGTATAGAAATGCAACTGATTTTTGTACATTGATTTTGTACCCTGCAACTTTACTGAATTCATTTATTAGTTCTAACAGGGTTATTTTGTGTGTGCAAAGTCTTTAGGGTTATCTTTATATGAGATCACGTCATCTGCAAACAGACACAATTTTACTTCTTCCTTTCTGACCTGGATGCCTTTTATTTCTTCTTCTTGCCTAATTGCTATAGCTAGGACTTCCAGTAATATGTTGAATAGAAGTGGTGATAGTGGGCATCCTGGCCTTGTTCCTGATCTTAGAGGCAAAGCTTTCAGTCTTCATCACTGAGTATGATGTTAGCTGTGTGTTTTTCATATATGGCTTTTATTATGTTGAGGTAATTTCTTTCTATTCCTAGTTTGTTGAGCATTTTTATCATAAAAGAGTGTTAAATTTTGTCATATGCTTTTTCTGCATCTATTAAGATGATCATGTGATTTTTATCCTTTATTCTGTTAATATGGTATATCACATTAATTGGTTTTTATATGCTAAACCATCATTGCATCCCAGGGATAAATCCCACTTAGTCATGGTATATAATCCTTTTATTGCACTGTTGAATTCAGTTTGCTAGTATTTTGTTGAGGATTTTAGTTGTTCAAAAGTGTGTTAATTTCCACATATTTGTGAATTTTCCAGTTTTCTTCTGCTATTGATTTCTAGTTTCATTCCACTGTAGTTAGGAAAGATACCTGGTATGATTTCAGCCTTCTTAAATTTGTTAAGACTTGTTTTGTGACCTAACATGTGATCTATCTTAGAGAATGTTCCATGTATACTTGAGAAGAATGTATATTCTGCTGCTTTGGATGGAATGTTTTGTATTTGTCTGTTGAGTCCATTTGGTCTACAGTGTTGTTCAAGTCTGCTGTTCCTTTGTTGATTTTCTTTCTGGTTGTTCTAGCCATTATTGAAAGTGAGGTATTGAAGTATCCTGCTATTATTGTATTGCTATCTATTTCTCCCATCAGTTCTGTCAATGTTTGCTTTAAATATTCAAGTCCTCTGATTTGGGATGCATATATATTTATAATTGTTGTATTTTCCTTGTGAATTGACCCTTTTATCAATATATACTGTCCTTCTTTGTCTCTTGTGACAATTTTTGACTTAAAGTCTATTTTGTCTAATGTAAGTATAGCCACCCTTGCTTTCCTTTGGTTGCCATTTGCATGGACTATCTTTTTCCATCCCTTCACTTTCAGCCTCCTTGTGTCCTTAAATCTAAAGTGAGTTTCTTATAGATAGCATATGGTTGGATCTTATAGACAACATATAGTTGGATCTTTAAACTTTTTAAAAAGTTTTTTTTATAATAAGCATATATTCATTTTTATAATAAATATTTCCTTAAATTGTTACATTTCAAAAGACTTTCTGAAATTACTCCTACAGCTCATTCTACCAACAAAAGGCTTAATGAGTCAAGCACCTAGAAATTCTCTCTTTTTTTTTTTTTTGAGGAACATCAGCTCTGAGCTAACATCCGTGCTAATCCTCCTCTTTTTGCTGAGGAAGACCAGCCCTGAGCTAACATTTATTGCCAACCCTCCTCCTTTTTTTTGTTTCCCCAAAGCCCCAGTAGATAGTTATATGTCATAGTTGCACATACTTCTAGTTGCTGTGTGTGGGACGCGGCCTCAGCATGGCCGGAGAAGCAGTGCCTCAGTGCGCGCCCGGGATCTGAACTGCTTTTGCTGAGGTGTAACATTGCTTCTTAAAGTAAGTAAAAATTATTAAAAAACATGAAAAACAGAAAATTTCTATGAGGTAGGTTTAGCTAAATATTGAGCCTTCAGTGGGATACATAGCAACCAAGTTAGCAGGGCCTTCTGGTTCCTGTCACCCCCTACACCCAAACCTCTCATGCCATGGACTCTTGAAAATTTCCCCCGACCTTCTGAAGCCTTCCTGTAGCATCTCAGAATCCTGCTCTTATTCATTTCTCAACACATAAAAGTTGTCCTCTTCACTTCTTTTGCTTCAAAATAGAAATATCTTTAAAATTCTGGCTTATTCAAAACTAAATGCATGTTTATTGTATAGGATTTAAATATTATAAGTTAAAAATGAAAGTCTCTCCTTAATCTAACCATTGCCTAGAGAAAAACACTTCTAATAATGCACTGTTTAATATCTACAGCAAATATATATGTAAAATATTAAAATATATGTCTATATTTTTTACCTAAATGTGATCATACTAGACACAATGTTTTATAATCCTGCTTTGTTTTGCTTGATAAGAATACATCACGGACAAGTTTCCATGTAGATTTTACCTCACCCATTTAAATGACTATAAAATGTTACTATTATGGATATATCGTAATTTACTTAACAATCTCCTATTCATGAGTACTTAGGCTTTTTAATATTACACTATCATAAACAATCCTACAATGTACACACATCTTTGTACCTTTGCCTTGGGATAATTTTGTTGGGGTAAATATATTTTATAACTGGAAATATCCACTAAAAGACATGAACAAGAATGTTCATATAGCAGTCCATAATAGCCCAAAAATGGAAACAACTCAAATGTTCATAAACATTTGAGAATATATATGTATCGAATATAGAATGGATAGATAAATTTTAGTGTGTTCATTCAAAGGAATACTACACTGCAATGAAAGAATGAACTACTGTTAAATGCAACAACATAGACAAATCTCAGACAATACTGAATGAAAGGAGCCAGATGCAAAAGAATACACACTATGATTCTGAATTGGTAACACTAATCTATGGTGATAGATGTCAAAGTGGTGGTTATCCTTGGAGGGGGGCTTATCAATTGAGAGAGTGGACAAGGGAACCTTTTAGGGTGCTAGGAATATTCTATATTTTCATCTAGATGATGGGCTCATAGGTGCATCCCTTAAAAACTATCAAGCTGTGGCCTTAAAATGCGCACACTTTACTGCAGATATATTAGACTTCAATTTAAAAAACAGAGGTGAGCATATTTTAAATATCTATGCGTATTTTGTCAGATCCTCTTTCAAAAAGGTTAGATCGCTTTACAACTGCAGGAGATAACTTTTTTTACCTTAGAGCTTAAAATATGTTCTATTTTCTAAGAGTCCCAAAAATGGTCCTTTATATGCCTCCCTAAATAGGGCAATACATTTCCTCCAAAGCCTGGAATTATTGTCTTTCCAAACCCCTGAACCATATCCTCTTCCTAAAATCACCGCCATTTTCCTGTACTATAGAAACTTGAGTTTACGGATCATAAACCTCAAACAAAGGCATCTAAAGACCGAAAGATGATCTTTAAGCTTGGGGAAAAAAAGCCATCAGCTACCTCCAAGAAGTAGAATATACAAATAATTTTAAGAAAGATGACTAAGGTAATTGAAATAACAGTAATGAGCATAGGGAAATGGATTTAGATTCACTAGTTAGAAGGGAAGGTTTAGGTTTATTTTGGGTAGATCCAAAAAGCTGAAATATAACCAAAATTTGTAAGTGGCTAGACTCAGCCCAATAAAAGTAACTTACTAAAAATTAAAACTTTTCTAAGATAAAATTAAAGATTTTGTGATGTAGTGTTCTTCCTGTTATTATAGATACCCCAACCATTTGGGAGACCTCCTACTGGGAATATGGTAGAATAGAAGGTATTTCTGCATGAGATAGGAGGTTAGATAGCGTATGTGCTAAAATTCCTTCCAACACTAAGATTCTGCAGTTTAAGAGTTCAGCTGTGGGGCCGGCCCCGTGGCTTAGCGGTTAAGTGCGTGCGCTCCGATGCAGGCGGCCCGGGTTCGGATCCCGGGCGCGCACAGACGCACTGCTTCTCCGGCCACACTGAGGCCGCGTCCCACATACAGCAACTAGAAGAATGTGCAACTATGACATACAACTATCGCCTGGGGCTTTAGGGGAAAAATAAATAAAAAAAAAAAAAAAAAAAAAAGAGTTCAGCTGTGGCCAAGGACAGATTAATGCAGAAATTATTAATATCAATTAAGATAATAAAACAGAATCACTCTCGAGCTGCTGAGAATATATCTAGAGCAGCTTACAGAAGTATGTGAATCGCTGGATAGCACCCACAGTTCATCTTAAACTTCTGATTCAAAGACAGTGAATTGGTGACTTTTTCTTCAGGTGCTGATACCAAAAGGGAGAAGATCTCAGGATGATTTGAAACATCAGAGCTGCCTGACAAATCTAAGCTGAAATTGAAAGAAGTCCAAAAATATCCCATTTCTAGCTCATCACAAACAAACTTATAACTGCAAAGCTCTTACAAAGAGGTGAAGAAGTGAAGAGGAGACTGGAAACACACCATTATTTTTAGAGAAGAAACATGTCAGAATAGCTGCCAACGCTTTGGGCTTACTAATAAACCACATCCTGAGGACACAGAGTCCATGTCAGAAAAGAGTACTATGCTTTATGCAAAATATGTTCTGGATGGAGGCGTGAACAAAAAAATGCACGAATGCATGTGCTTCTATTAGTAAGTAGCTTGGGAGCCAGGGCCTCAGGCTCTCCTGTTTTGGTTCCACTTTTGCATTCTAGAATACCAGAGGCAAGTCTCTTGCCTGGACCACATGGAAACCCACTGAACTACTTGCAGGCCTCTGAACGTGCTTCATTCTTTCCCACCTCCAGGCTTCTGTGCATGCATCGTTCTCCCTCGAATATTCCAAACACTAAAGTTCTTCTACAGAGAATATACAATATTCCAGGCACTCTGGCAGGCTTAGAAATGAAAAGATGAAAAAGACACCATCCCTGCCTTCCAGGGCCTCAGGACATAGTGGGGGAGACAGACATGTCAACTATAAAGAAAATATCCAATACATGTATTCCTGTTCAATTTAATTGAGTTGGTTTCAGTCCAGTATTCTATCCTCTCTGAAATTTTTTCTTGTTTTTGTAATATCAGTTACCCACCCACCTCCCTGTTCTCCCAACTTTGGAGCATCTCCCACAGAGGCCTTAGTCTGCTCTGACATGGCCTCTGAAACTCACTAAAATCACCAGTAACATCCTAACTGCCAAAACCAATAGCCGTTTTTTTTTTCATTTCACCTCTTCCTTGACTTTTGGCTGCATATCATTCATTCAACAAATATTTACTGAGTATGGACTATGTTCCAAGTAGTGATCACTGAAACAGGGGAAAATCCCTGCCCTCTAGTGGAAGGCAGCAGAACTCAAACAAATAAATAACAGTATGATGGATGATAAGGAACGCTATAAAGATAAAGCCCTTTGTTATACACTTCACATATATAGAGCCTTTATACAGATTAGGGAAGCCACAGAGTATGCATAGTTCATTTATCATTTCTTCCATTCCAGATACAATTTATTTCAGGGGTCATTTTTATCACTAAGAACTTGTAACGTAACTGGTATTCCACCTTTATCAGGTTTCCAGGAAAACAAATCCAGAAAGTTAACCCAAAGCCAAATTTGTCCATAGAGGAAGAAAAAGGTTTATTAAAGCATTTTCCAAAGATCCAATCAAAAACATATTGATAGTACTTTGGAATAAAGATTAAATGAAGCATTTGTAGTCACAGAAGGAATAGGCATTACAGTCTAGTCTCAAGATTCCGGCCCAAACTGACCATTTGACATGTTCCCCAATCCCCCATTTTTTTTTTTTTTTTTTAAGAATTCACAGAGATCTGATTAATCAAGTTCATGGTCTTTTTTTTTTGTGAGAAAGATCAGCCCTGAGCTAACATCCATGCCAATCCTCCTCTTTTTGCTGATGAAGACTAGCCCTGAGCTAACATCTATGCCGATCTTCCTCCATTTTATGTGGGATGCTGCCACAGCATGGCCTGACAAGCGGTGCGTCAGTGCGCACCTGGGATCCGAACCCAGGCCTCCAGCAGCGGAGTGCACGCATTTAACCGCTACGCCACGGGGCCGACCCCTCATGATTCTAATTTAATCTCTCGTTTCTATGTACGTTTTGTTCTAGATTAAGGGCTCTTAACGCAGGGTTAATGGGTCCACTTCAATGGATGATGATGTCTTTTCAATTGTATGCAAAAATTTTGGTATACATTTATATGTCCATTTTTCTGCTTGGAATTCCAATCCTTAGCTTTCGTCGCATTCTCCAAAGAGTCTTATGATCCCTTGAAGAGTTAAGAATAACTGGTTTATTGAAGACATTATGCTAAGTGAAATAAATCAGTCACAAAAAGACAAATATTATATGATTCCACTTACATGAGGTACCTGGAATAGTCATATTCATAGCAATAGAAAGTAGAATAGTGGTTGCCAGGGGCTGAGGGGAAAGAGAAATGGGGAGTTAATGTTTTCTTTAATGGGTACAGTTTCTATCTGGGAAGACAAAAAAGTTCTAGAGATGGATAGTTAGACAGTAACGTAAAGGTACTTAATGCCACAGAACTGTACACTTAAAAGTACTTAAAATGGTAAATTTTCTGTTATGTATATTTTTACCACA
Source organism: Ceratotherium simum simum (assembly GCF_057802395.1). Taxonomy (NCBI): domain Eukaryota; kingdom Metazoa; phylum Chordata; class Mammalia; order Perissodactyla; family Rhinocerotidae; genus Ceratotherium; species Ceratotherium simum. The sequence goes on along the minus strand of NC_141905.1, from coordinate 56,922,585 downwards.
CACACACAAAAAGAATGATTGGTCTAGACAACCTCAATATTTTGCTTCTAGCTATTGCCTTGACTGTACAGTAGAGTCCTCTCTCAAAATAGAATCAAATCAGCAATATGCAACCACAGAATAGTGCCATTACGTAAGGAATAGAAAATAAAATAAATATGGCCTTCTATTACAAACACCTGAGGCAAATCTGAAGTAATGTTTTAAATCCCTTCTCCTTTATACATTTTAAAAAATTTCTAAGATAATCGTTATTTTTATACTCCAAAAAATATATATATGGAAATAGACTATTTCTCTGGAGCCACAGTAGAGATCAAGTCTTAGAATTAGAATGAAGGGCAAATCCTGCTGGCTGAGTTAAGAATGTGTCTATTCAGAGATTGGATTGGTGCTTAACAGAGGCGAAGGAGGGAAGGAGGAGGGAGAAAGGGATAATTCGGCACATGTGTGTGGTGATGGGTTGTAATTAGTATTTGGGTGGTGAACATGATGTAATCTATGCAGAAATAGAAGTACAATGATGTACACCTGAAATTATACAATGTTATAAACCAATGTTACTGCAATAAACAAAAAATTTAAAAAAAAAAGAATGTGTCTATTCACCTTTCTTTCTTAGACAGCTGTGCTCCAGAATAAGGTCATCTATTTCTCTTCCCTTGCTCCAGGACCAGTTCATTCATATTCATATTCATTTATTTTTTCATTCCATCTACCTGTCAATCTTTTCTGAAAGTCTTCCATGTGTCACAGCCTAAGTGGTAGTTTTCCTGTCTGTATATGTTCTTCAGAAATCCACTTGATTGGATTTAATATCTAAGCTGGCCTCATCCCTTGGAAAAGTCTCTTCTAGAGTGGGATATTGCTTATATCAACATGCACTGGAATTAAACCCAGAGAAATAAAATGTTGATGGGATGGGATGATAGGGTTTAGGGTGAATATTTTTTCCTTGATTTACGTATATTATATCATGAAAAAGAAACCTTAACCTTATTCAGAATGCTTCCATTTTTAATCCCAAGAATTACACTGAATGACAAAAACCACCATCTTCTTTTAATATCCCAGGAAGATACACTGCTTAAAATCAGATGGTTTAAGGATGCCTTACCAAGTTTCTTCCTGCGGCTGTGGTAGGCGACTCTTTAAAAAAAGTCTTAAAAAAAAAATCATCCTGATCTTACTCTTGGGGTAGGACTTTGGAGACTCAATCCATCAGATGTTCTTTTGCCAGAATGGTCCCAAAGCCAATTCTTGAGGGAAATGCTGACTCAGCTTTAGGAATTCCTAACTTTGCTTTTAGGTACAGGTGGGATGCTAGGTCTACCAGTGAGGTCAAAATCTGTGATCAGCTCCTTAATTTCTGTATTAGGAATCAACCTCACTTCATAAACCTTTACTTGATTGGTCCCTGTAAACTGCAGGTCCATATTTAAGCAGCAACTCAGAATAGGAACACTCTAGGCCATCTTCAGAGTACGTAGCCTCAAAAGATCAGCCCCTCCTCTTCTTTCAACTGCTAGCTTAGATAATTAATACTTATGGAAGATGATTTGAAGGACATCTGTCTCTCCCCTCTTCCAACTACTCTGAATTCTTTCTTTCTATCAAGTTGAGTACCAAAAACCTATACTGCCTCAGTCTATCACAGAATTGCTATCACTGAGTTGGCTTTTTAATATTATGCCTCTGGGTTAAAGTTGCTATAAGAAATTGCAATTTTAAAAAATGTGGTCAAAGACATTGTCTAATAAAATCTCCTTTGTAAAATATCCTTGGGATTCAATTTTGGAATAGCTCTGCTTTGCCCTAGGACCTGGTATGCTGGGCATAATGAAAATTATGTATCTGATTATGTCTTATTTTTCTCCTTGGCTACTAGGAAGCTCAGAGCTAAATACACACACACATATACACATGTAAATGAATAAATTTTTAATGTTCTTTAATTCCAGTTCCCTACTGAATTTGTTTATGCCCTTTCTTGTTTATATAAATGATACAATGTGATCTTCAAAAAAATTCCTAAATGATCTCATAAGTAATTCCCCACAGATATTCCCTCTTCCTTTTCAATGTTTCTAATTTGCCTAAAAATTGGATTCTGTCTAGCAACCAAGGCCACAGTGTAGCCAAACTGACGAAAGTATTGACAGTTTTTAATACTCTATTTACAAACTAAGAATTAGATCATCAATGCTGTATGCAATTGAGGCAAAAATTCCCTCCCTGCAAATTCTCTGTAGCTTGAGAATACCCAGGCTAACTGGTCTTGGAAATGATGGGAATGCAACTGGATTTTTGTGTTACAAATAGGTATGCTTCAAAATGTAGGACTTGGCAATGGGAACTTCCTGCAGGAATGACAGCCTAGAATGAGAACTCTCAAGAAGAAGTAACCTTTTTAAGGGCCCACCTGGTACTAGGGTATGTTAGCTTTTTGCTATTTGCAATGATGTGCTGGAGCTGGCTCTTACCCACTCACCAGAGCCAATTGTTAAAACTTTAGGATTTTTGTGAGCCAGTTGATGTCATGTTGATAGCTTAAAATAGGCCATAGTGGGAGTACTTGTTCCATGCAAGTTGGCAAATGCCACAAGTCAGCCCCTCCATCCCCAGAGAGCTGGTTGTTAGAAATTTACCAGTCTACCACTGCTTGTCTGGCTTATTGCTCACAACTGCCAATGAGATAGTTATCTGTCCTCATTTGATAGATGAGGAAACAGACAAAAAAAATCTTTAGGCTTTAGGAAGAAATTACAGAGGCGACAAACATCTGGAACAGAAAGAAACTGCCAAAGCAGGAATAAGTACAGGTACAATGCTGACCCTAAGGGCTATATTCAGAGAAGAAAGATTCTATTCAGAGGAAGGTAATGAGGTAATCTAAAGAGATTGCCAAATTGAGATTCAGAAGGCTGCAAGAACAATTTCAATGAGGGACTAAGGGACCAAACAGAAAAGCCTCCAGGGGGAGCTCAAGTCTCCTCCACCATTTTCCTACTCCTCCTCTCCCTATCTTGGTTGGAGGAATCACATTCCAAGGCAAGAAATTCCACCACCACCACCACCATCCCGTCCCCCAAGTAAGAAGGGTTTGCTCAAGCTTGAAGACAAGAATCGAGCCATGTTTCCCAGGAGGCAAAGCTTTCAGAGAAATCTTAAAAAGTCAACACACAAGAGTATATTCTTTTCCCTTCAGCTGTACTTCTTAGCAATGACTGGAATGGAAAGGGCCCTTGGCTGTCCCAGCATCCCTGTCCACCTTCCTCCCTTTTGTGACCTTCCTCCCTTCCTCCTTTCTCTTCCAGAAGCTGGATTCAAGATAAGGGTCTTGGCCCCAAAAAGCCCAAGATGGGCAGCCAGTGCCAGCCCAGCTATATAGCATCCAGGTGAAGTTCTAGTTTGTTCCAAAGCCAACTAATAACCAAATATTACTCTGCTAATCATTGTCCTGTATTTCCCTCAGGAACCTTGAGGGGAAGGGGAACTGTGGGCTGGGCCATGGTTAAGGTAAGCCTTGATCCACAGTACTACCCTTTGTTGTTTTCCCAGGTGCCAAGGGAATGAAGAGCTTATATCGTTCACAAGTGGCAGAGCCAAGATTTAAACCAGGTATGATTACTACAGGGCCTGTGCTCTCTCAAGAGAGCTCTTTCTGTGACATTAGGCTGAGGCAGAAGACCTTGGGAGAAACTCTCCTGCTGGTGTCCTGGAGGGTAGTTGAACCTCCTTCCTCACATGCTGATCTGTTTTCTGAAAATAGGAGAAAGAGTGTGAAGGCAGACAAAAGCCCTCATTTCTTTGAATGATATCTTAAGGGGTTAAGTGAGATAATGTATATATAGTGCTTAATCAATAATTGGCACTTGATTGATGGTAGCTAACTTTGCAACATCCTACTAAACTATGATTACAATAATGCTTGATCTCCAGGACCAAAATATGAAATTTGAATAATGAGTAGATTAAGGGGAACCTCTTCTAACTCTGGTCAGATATTTTATCTTAATCTAGAGTAATTAAGAAAACAAAGGGGGCCGGCCCAGTGGCGTGGCAGTTAAGTTCACGCGCTCCACTTCGGTGGCCTGAGGTTTGCCGGTTCGGATCGTAAGTGCAGACATATGCACCACTCATCAAGCCGTGGTGAGGTGGCATCCCACATAAAGCAACTAGAAGGATATACAACTATGACATACAACTACCTACTGTGGCTTTGGGAAGAAAAAAGGAAAAAAGGAGAAAGACTGGCAACAGATGTTAGCTCAGGGCCAACCTTCCTCAAAAAAAAAAAATTAAAAATAGAGGATATTTAAAAAAAAAGAAAACAGAATTTGGAGTTGGGATTCAAATAGTCAAAATGTAAATATCTTCAATGTTTCCTGGGATTTCCTGAGTTTCTACTTCCTAAATGTCTTTATAGAGGAAAATCCTCAGCAGAGACATCTAATTGCTACTTCTTCTTCTGACATCTGAGAAGCCACCTGTGGCAGATCCTAATGGGTGCCTACCCAACAGTCAGCCCCCTTCTTCTGACTCACAGATTTCTGATTTTACCCAGGTAGAGGAAGGCAATGTGCTCAGGAAAGACTCCCCAGTTCCAGGGGATGAACAATGATTAGTCTAAACCAAGCATGGTAATCCATTCCCCTTTATCACAGATTGGCATAGAGGTGTGCATTTCATCAAATTCTGGCCAAAGGCATCTGAAAAGACGTTTGTTAGCCCTTTTGCAAAATTGGAGAGAGATGTATGCAAGAGAAACCTCCTTCTCTCCTGCTTTGGCTTTACACCTGAAGATAGAAAATTAGAGCAGTAGCTGCCATCTTAGCACCACAAGAAGGCCAAGAAGATAATGAAAAAGCTGATCCCAAGTCTTGACATTGTTAAGCTGAAGAACTAACCCTGAATTATCTACCCGAAGACTTATCATCATGTGAGAGAAAAATAAATCCTATTATTTAAACCCTTTGTAGGCATGTATTCTATAACTTGCAGCCAAAATAATCCTAACCAATATACCTTACCATTTCACAAACTTACCCCAAAATCCCCTTTGAGTGGTGGCAAGAAAATCCCATCGAAGGAACATTGGGAGTAAGGGCAGTAACTGTTGTTGAAGAGTTGAAGGATGCTTTGCTGGCATTGTTGATAGTTTCCAGTGCCCTGGATTTGAAACTGATGTAACTGAAGAGTTGTCTCAAATTTCTTGGTGCAGGGGCTCTTGTAAAGGTCACTTACGTTCATTACCTTCGTATATCCAGGATGAAAGCATGGGTCCCTGAGGGTTCCATTTGTACCCTGAATGGAAAAAATCACTTGAAGACATCACGTACAAACGCTTTGGGCACAAAAGTTCCAGTCTGACTTCACTAATGTGTAGGAACTGTACAACATCCCAGCACTCAGCATTAGCATCGGTATGCCCCTCCTCTGCCTTTTTCACTCTCGGGAATAGTCAGATTTGTGTACTAGGCACCAGAAGTAGTATCAGATGTAAATGAACTTTCGCTATTCATAGAAAGCTAATATAGTTAAAGCTGGGCCTGGAGATGCCATTAGTCTGGATTGTTCCTGAGTACTAATCACATAGTCAGAAGCAGATTCACAAGGAAAACTCTCAAGGCTCTCACAACTTTGAACCTGGGGTAGTTCTCCAGGAGTCTGCCCATGCCCCTGTCCCCAGCTCCAAGCAAAAAATCAGAAGCTCCAGGAGCTGGAAGTACCTTAAATCATTTAAGCCAGGCATATCAAAATGCTTTTTAACCCACAACCCACCATGTTCAAGAGAAGAAAAGGGGCTGCTGTGGATCAGAGGCACGTAGTGGAGCCTTGGGGCTCAGTAGGCATCTCTCAGCTGCACCTACCCCCATGGTGGTCATATTGACAGTGCTTCTGAGAACCAGAGAGCGTGCTTTGGAGGGGAGCAGAGAACTGGTTTCCTTTCAGTGGAGACAGGGAACAGCTGGATGTGACATTCTTGCTCTGTGTGTGTTTGTCAGAAGGTGCCCGGTAATTGCATGATTTTGAGTGCGTTTAACTTTTCTTGCCTTCAAAATGCAGAAAGCCTCTGGGGACAAGATTGGAAGTGTTGATTGATAATCTTTGTGTTTTTCCCGAACTGTTTTTCTCCTCCTCTCCAGATTGTTTCTAACAACCCTGTTTTCTGCAGTTTGTCGGAAATGGAGATTAAAAAGTAGTAAAGAATTTATAAATTGCACACACACACCCCCAACAATACACTAGCATGTAATTTTCATTGTCAACCCCACAAGGGTGAGAATTATTTCCTTAGAAACTATTTGAGTCATGTCCTTGGAGGTAGTGCAGTAAACAAACGTAGGAGGTAATGTCTAGAGGGAACGATTCATAGGGGTCTACAAGACGTAGACCTGCCTGAAAAGGTCTGGAAAGTACAGTAACCAACTTCAGACCAATTACTGAAGCAGAAAGAGAAAACAACAGGATGTGGGGGCTGGCAGCCCAGACGTGGGGAGGGCAGGTCTGGATTCCATTACACTTGCCTGAATGTCCTTGGCCAGTTTCTGCATGAGCGCTTGATCCTTCCCATAGCACAAGAAGCTGTGTGTGTACACACTGTAGTTCTTGCCATAGAGGCGAAAGCGCAGAGCATTGTCTGGAGACTCGATACTGTTGTTTTGGGGCACAAAAGTGATTTGTGTAGAGGCTCCCCCAAGGTCTAAAGCTCCATAGGTTTCCTGAGTATGGTCTCTATTTGGCTTCAGGTTGAGCCATCGCAGTTTCTGAAAGAGAGTACAGTCACCAGTGGAAGAAGTCTCTGGATGTCCCCCTTTTTACACTATTTCTTGGACTCAGGGACTTCCTAAGGCAAAGGAGCAGGGACATAGGGGTGACACAAAGCTCACTGGAAGCTCCTCAGTCTGCATCAGACCAACAGCAAGAAAAGAAGGGCTTCAAAGACATAGCTCAGACTGCAGCAACATAGAAGCAGTATAGCCAGTGTTTATGAACGAGGGGCCTGAGGCCCAAAAGACTAAAGTTCAAGTCCACACTTATTTGCTCATTAGCTGTGTGGCCTTGAGCAGAATAATTACCTTGTCTAGGCCTCAATTTGGGGGTCTAAAATGAGAGAACATCTCATATAGTTGTTCTGAAGATGAAGCACATGAAAAGTGCTTAAAACAGCACAAGATGCATAGCACGAGGCAAATATTAGCTATTAGTTTTAATGATAGATTTTTAATTTCCTCCATGTCTACCTATGGCGAAGATATGGCTTCTTTATTCTCTAAAAGTAAAAGTTCTTGTAAGAGAATTATACTTCTGGTGACCCTTGCAAATATGGGGTAAATTAACTTGTTCATTCATCCATCATTCACTCTGGCTAGCGATCCAAGTACTGTCTGAGATAGCAACGGCATTGGCTCCCAGGGGGCCAACTCCATGGGTTCTGTGAGATAATCACCTGAGTGAATTTGCCCAGCAGATAGTTGATAGTAATCCAGCCATAGGCGCCTTCTTCTTGGCCAGTGATGATTCTGGCCCCCTGGAAGTTAAAGGGGTAGCTGCTAAGGCTCTTCGTCACCTCAGTCAGGACCTTGTCTGCCAATGGTGTATTTTCTCTCCTGCACAAAGGAAGAGCTGAGGTTACTGGTTTTGTTTTAATAACTGCAACTACCCATTTTAGCCACAGCTTCCAGTCAGTTCTCCTAGGAAGTGAACCATATCTCACTAAAACAAACAGAGAGATGAAGATCCCCGCACATGGCTGTCTGAGGGGCCCTCCTTTTGGGTGAGGCAGAACTACTCTTTTGGCTGCCTCTCTCCAAATCCAAATCCTTCCAATCCCTGCATAGATTGGTCTTCCTAAAATACCATTTTTGTTGTTGTTCCCTGGCTCCAAAATTATCAAAGTAATTTAAATTACTGTAGTAGTGGCAACCAGGTATTGTTTGATCACCACACCTAGAGCTGATGTGTGCTACATTAGCCATTGCTGGTGGCTCCTAGCTGTTTACATAGCCAGGCTCTGTTTGAGGTTTTTTGTTTTTTTTGTGTGTGTGTGAGGGAGATCAGCCCTGAGCTAACATCCATGCTAATCCTCCTCTTTTTGCTGAGGAAGACCAGCTCTGAGCTAACATCTATTGCCAATCCTCCTCCTTTTTTTCTTCCCCAAAGCCCCAGTAGATAGTTGTACGTCATAGTTGCACATCTTTCTAGTTGCTGTATATGGGATGCAGCCTCAGCATGGCCAGAGAAGCGGTGCGTCGGTGCGTGCCCGGGATCTGAACCCTGGCCACCAGCAGTGGAGCGCGCGCACTTAACTGCTAAGCCACCGGGCCAGCCCTGTTTGAGGTTTTTAATCAGGGCTCTAGTAGACACCAGGCGGCAAATGTCCTGGGACAGATACTCAACCTCCTTTGGTGCCAGGTCAGGAAAAAATCTTCCTCATATTGTGCTTCAGTTCTTGGGTCTATTTGAGAGACCTAAAGAAGGAGCCTTCCAAAGTTTTCATAATAAAGATGGGATGCAATTGCTTCCAAGATGTAGGCTAGGCAACAGTGAGAGCCTCTGTCAGAGGCTGCTGCCTTCCAACTGACATTAGACCCCTGTAATCTCTCATCAGAATGGCTTCCATACCCTCTCAACTGGCCCCCTTATCCCTAGTTTCCCCCCCTCCAGTCTACCTTCTTTACCAGTGTCACCAGTTGGGTAACACCCTTTAGTGGTTTCCCATTATCTCCCAGATAAACTCCACTCCCTAGCGTGGCCCACAAGGCACTTTGTGACCTGGACCCTCCCTTCTCAGAATCCCACTCAGAATCCTGGCTCTACCACTTACCAGGTATGTGACCTTGGGTGAGTTACTTAACATTTGTAAGCCACAGCTTCCTTATTTGGTTAGTAATAGTTAATAATTCCTCTTATTTCATAGAGCCCTGATGATTAAATTAAAGCACACTTCCAAGAACATAGTAAGGGCTCAACAGATACAAGCTGCTATCATTTATTATTATTATAATTATTATTATTATTTTACCCTTGCCCCCTATGTTCTATCCATGCAGAATTATTTATAGTCCTCTAAACAAGCCCTGGTCTCTCACACGTCCCTGCCTTTGCACATCTATTAGAACACAAGCTCCAGGAAGGCAAGGACTTTGTCCTCTTCACTGCTGGATCCCTAGCACTTAGAACAGTGCCTGACACATAACAGGTGTCAAGTAAACATAGGTTATGGAATGCATGCTGTCTGCTTTGCCTGTAGTGCCCTTCCCCAACCCTGCAACTCATTCTTCATGATTAAGGTCACATGTCCCCTCCTCTGGTAAGTCCTCCTGAACTCCTCCCATTCTGGCAGGGCCAAGTGTGCTCCCATTAACAGCTCTGAGTACTCCTCTATTAAAGAATTGATCACTTGTATCAAAACTCTGATCTCCTTGAGGCTTGAAGTCACCTACATCCATATCCTGGGACAGAGTAGACAGTCATTACATGCTGAATGAATGAATGAAGAACAAACAAACAAATAATGCACACAGGTACTACGTGGTGACCAATAAAGATGTGCTAGTTGTGATTATTTATGTCTTGGGACATCCGTGAGTCACTTCTGGTCTTCCTCCTTCCAGATATTGAATGGCTAAATCTGTAGCCCCAAATCCCAGAGTATATAGGCTCAATCTTTCTCTCTTTGTGCACTCACTCCCTTGAATTCCCTGTGGGGAGATGGGCAAGAGGGCTTTTTCAACATACTTAAATTCCCACTGTTACTCATAATAAGAGTTTGGGAGTTTTACCCACTTACTGAGATTTTCTTTCTTAGGTGTAGACATTTAGGATGTTTAGAATTTGGGGTGTTGACGTGTGGCTCTCTCCCACAATTTCAGAGGCTCTTGCACTGCCAACACTAACTCCCAGCCGTTCTTGGTCCCTACTTGCTGCTATACCTGAGTAACCGCATGCCTGCCGTGGCTCCCAGGTAAACAGGTGTATCTCGGTGCTGGGACTGTGGAATCACATGCCTGGCTCTTTCCATGCATGCAGTCAGATAAATGCCTATTTCAGTTAACTTTTGAGCATATTTTGAGATTCCAGGACCTAGGGAAAGATGTAGAAGCAGATGACAATATTTTTTAAAAGTATAGGACATATCTTGACAATATTAGAGCAAAATATTGGTGTTTTCTGAGAAAATCCAAGAAGACAATTTCTTGGTGTGATATATATTAGGTTGTTGCACTCAGAGGATAACTCACTGAACCCAGCCTTGGCAGGACTTTGCAGACCTTTGGCTGGGTCTGTCTGCTGTTCAATAATTTTGCCACTGGATGGTGCAATTTTCACATTCAATTGCATAACCTTCCTAACTTGTTCTCAGATTTTAATGGGAATCTTGTAGATAGCTACCCTATAAAGCTGCTTTTTGATGTTTCTTCCACAAAGTTGCAATTAACAACACTAATTCCTAGAAGACCTTAAAGGAGAAATACGACATTTAAAACAAAAATTAAAATAAGCACCAGGCACATTGGCTTTTACTTGAAAGATAGAAACTGATGCTAACTAGCTATGTGATCATGGCCAGTCCCCTAAAATTTCTGAAGCAGAGTTTCTTCCTTTGTTAGAAGAAACAGGAATAGACCCAGGTCTCCTCAGCAATTTTTCCACTCTGATACCCTGCCTCCCTAGTAAAATTGTTTTTCCAGTTTTAGAGCAAAACTAAGTGTTGCTATGGAGAGGATTAGAGCCAAGATTCTTTAAGCTTTTTGAAGTTAACACTTAACAATTTCAGCTCACTTTAAGATGTACATCTATACTGTCAGTGCTATTTATAGTGAGGATTTGGTTTAAAGATAATTATCCAAATATGTTATCCATATCATTCACAGGGTTTTAAACAGCCTGTTTACTTAACCATAAAGAGAAAATCAGCTCTAATTTATCAGCTAACTGTTTTGATTCAGAAAGTCTGGCCTTTAAGAACTGGTGGCTTTAAACTGACCTTTTACCTGAATATTTGATTAGGGAACTCTCTCTTTGGAGAGGGGAAAATGACTGCATTGGTTAGGACAAACACACGGGGTGAGTCTCAGAAGATGGATATCTGCTAGATTAAAACAACAACAACACCACTTTTAAAAATAGAAGGCAGTGAATTAAATAGAAGCCAACAGAATGAGGGATTTGGGATTTAAGAAATGCTTGAAGTCTCAGAATTGATGGGGCCAAAGTCTAAGGACATCAGGCTACTGGGCAGAATGATTTGCTCTCTTGGAAACATCTTCTCACAATTGCTTTTTTGACAAACTATGAAAACTACTGGACCCCACAGGTCACCAAACTAAAAGAAAATTATCTTCTGGGTTCTAGGTTACCCGTCTGAGTAAAAGTAAACAGTGGGTCCCTGGCTCAAAAGGCCAAGAGAGATAAAGGTCAGAGAGATGATGGGGCAGTGTGGTAACACTGGGTGCATGCTGGGGTGCTGGATGGGAGGAAGTGGAAAGAGCCGAACTGTCAACAACTCTAACGTGTTTTGTGACCTTAAAAGAAAACTAACCAGGAAAAAAAACCAATATGTAATGCAGCGATTCAGAGTAGCAGGAAGCCTGGAATGCAGTTAGGAGACCTAGATTCTTGTCCTGGTTCTATTGCTACTTACAAGTCACTAGTCTTTCAGGTTTTTGCTTCCTTCCCTGTTAAACAAGATTTAAATGAGCCACAAGGTTCTTTTTCAGCCCTAAGAGTCTATGATTTGGCCTTCCCTGCCTAGGTTCCATAGAATTGCTGCTCTTATGTCCTCTAATCTACAGCTTGGAAGAAATTTTTGAAAGCCTTAGCTAGCTATGGACCAGCAGCATCAACATTACCTGGGAACTTGTTAGAAATGCAAATTCTGAGGCCTCATCCCAGACCTAGTACACGAGAAACTCTGGGGGTGAGGCCTACCATCAGTGCCTTAACAAACCCTTCAGGTGGCTCTGAAGCAGATTCAAATTTGAGAACCGCTGGCTAAGACACGGTTTGAAGTTAGGAAGATCTCCATTTGAACCCCAGTTCCATCACTTACTAGCTTAAGCAACCTTAAACAAGTGGTATAACTTCTCTCAACGTCAGTGCTCTCATTTTTAAAAATGCGAATAATAATACATACCTGAAAGAGAGATTGTGTAGATGAAATAATGCATTTTCAGAACTTAGTTGGTGCATGGCACATGAAAGTGTCCTGTTGATGGGAGTTACTATTACTCAATTATTTTTAAACTTGCTTATTCTTCAAGGGCTTTATCATTAAGAATTGATTTCAATAGTATTTTTATAATGATAATAAAACAACAACAATAGCAGCTCCACTCTGTTCTTCACTTGATTTCCTTTTTCTCGTGTGTTCCACTTGCCATACACTTCTCATGTTCTCATGCCCCACTGTCTCCCTTTCCCTTTTCTTCATCTTACCTTTTACCTTGCACTCTTCTATCTGATGCACCACCCCTGTGTCATTCTCCTTTTCTGCTGGCCACTTATAGATGTACAAACTTGTGTGAGAAGAACCCGCATCCAGCACAATCCCATACTGAGGACAAAACAAACCAAGAAGTTATCAGCATTACATTATTCTTCTCAATATTCAGCTTGCAACAGAAAAAAGGCAAAGACAGGAGTTTTCAAAAACATGAGGAGAAATTACTTTAATTCAAGAGGAACACAGGCGAGGGGGGATGTCTGCCTGCCGTTGTCCTGATCACAAGATCTACCAGGACACTAACCCCTCTAGAACAGAGGCTCTCAATGCTGGTTGCACATTAGATATCCAGGCCTTACCTGGGGTGGGGACCGAGCATTAGTATCATTTAGAAGCTTCTCAGGTGATTCTAATGTGCAGCCAAGATTCAGTACCATGTGTTGAAATAGCTGAGACAATATGGAGGAAATAGAAAGCCATTAATCCAGTAGTTCCCAAACTTATATGCACATCGGAATCATGAGAATCACCTGGAGAGCATCCAAGTCTACTGATGCTGTGTCTCTTCCCTCAGACATGTGATTTAATGTGGCCTGGGCTTTGGAAGAGAGAGATGGAAAATACTAAGTGTGTTTGCTTTTTAATTACAAAAAAACTGTAAATTGTATTCAGTAAAATTTAAAAGATGTATACTTTAACTTCATATTTTGAGCTCTTAAGAGTAGGGGGAGACGAAAGGAAGAATAAAGGAAGAAAGAATGTAGGGGGAGAGGAAAAAAGACAGCATGAGGAAGAACTAAATGGTCAGAGGAGAATACGAGAAGAACAAAGTCACCACCTCACATTTCATGAGTACATGAAATGTACCAGGCAGGTGTTGTATGAAGCATTTTATAGGAATTATCTGACTTAACCCTCAGAACAGTGCTGTAAAGGAGGTACTATTTTTATCCCCTCTTATACAGAGGGGACAAAAAACTATATAAGTACCTTATATAGTTTTCTTCTATATGATGAAAAACTAAAGTACAAAGAGGTTAAGTAATTTACTCAAGATACACAGGTAACAGGTGACAAAGCCTGGATTCGGACCAGAGTCAGACTCAAGACCTCGTGCTCCTTATACAGAGAAATATAGGAGCAAGAGCTGGACAATAGTTTTCAAATTGGTGCTGCCCTTTTAATGAGAGATAACTATAACTAAGTGTGCAAATCTTAGGTGTGCATCACAATGAATTTTTGCATATGTGCACATCTGTATAAACCGCCATCAAGAGCAACAGAACAGTTTCTAGTCCCCAGAGGCTTCCTGGTGCCCTCTCAGTTTCCCCCATGGGTAACCACTGTCTTGACTTCTATCACCATGGATGAGTTTTGCCTGTTTTTGAACTGCAGTAAATGGACTGACATAGTGTGCCTCCTTTATGTCTAACTTTTTTCACTCTACACTAGCTCTAAGATGCATTCAAACTGAATGTATCAGTAGTTCATCCTTTTTCATTGCTGTAGAATGTTTCATTATATGCATATACTATATCTTTATCCATTCTACTGTTGATGGGCATTTGGATTGTTTCCAGTTTGGGACTATTGGGAATATAGCTGCCAGAAACATTCTTGTACCTGTCATTTTGTGGACATGAGCTCTCTCATTTCTTTGGGGTATTTACCCAGGAACAGACATGAATGCCCATTTTGATCAATTGTTATTCATCTTTGGTTACATCCCTGGGTTTAATCAGGGGAAAAAAATGCCACAATTGAATAACAAAGTCTGCCACGGGCTTGTGAGGAGAGCATCATGGCAGATGTACTTTTCATTTATCATCCCTGTACCAGAGAGAAACATGGAGGAAAAAAACAGGGAAGGAAAGGAAGAGAAGCAGAGGAGGTGCTTCTGAGAGTAGTCAACTACTCTCCTCACACTTTGCTGCTCATTTGAGCTGTGGACCACAAAGTGTGGTCTGCCATTGATAATGCTTAATTCAGTAGTTGTTTTATATATATCCCCTCATATTGTCTTATCACATGGTAAGAACCTAAGAACCTCCAGGGAGAAAAGAAGACAGGAATGAGGATTCAAGAGACCTTTCTGGACCACTGGGAATAGCTAAAAGTAGAGCCTCTTGAGGTATCAAGCTTTATTCCATTTCACCACAGACCAGAGAGGATCCCTGTGTGGGTGTGTGAGGATCCTTGACCCTCCACAGTGTTCTCTGCCTTGTTAGACACAGCAGGGTTCCCTGTGGTAATTAGCATTATGCCCTTATAAAGAAAAGGGCCTGTATACTTGCTTTGGGCACGGCAAGGAAGCAAGCTGAACAGACTCCTCTGCAGCTGGGTTTGCAGTGAGAGGAAACCAAGAATTGGCTTAAAGTGGTGACCCTTGTGGGCAAAGAAGGATCTGACTGAGGTTGGGGGCCTTTGGACCCGTGGGAAACCTCCCAGGGTAGAGAAAGAGGCTCAGGGATTACACAGCAGAAAATTCTGTTGTTCCCTAGCAGGGCCCCAGAATTCTTCCTGCCAGAAAATGTTCCAACCACAGCAGCATATGATAAAAGCTAGTGAGGCAGCAGCAACAAGCAGCCTTTATCTGGAATCAGGACGTTCTATTCTGTCTGACACTGTTGACGTGAAAGTCACTCTTCCAATAGAGCAGAGGAACCAGGCTTCCTTCTATCAGCCTATTTCCCAAAGTGTGGTGGTTGAAATGAAAGATTTTACTACATTTGGTTTGGCAAGTGTTTGAGAAGCGGGTAGAGGGTACTTTAACACGGGAATTGAGGACATTTCATCTTGTGTATACAGCAGACTGGAATGCTAACCTGTTGAATTGTGCCAAATGTTTTTTGTCTTTTAAAATGGTTTGCAGAATAAAAAACTGGCATCACTTGCTGCTTGAGGGACAGATAAAGCTTAATTGTCTAAAAATTCTCGGTTTGAGCATTTTGGGAATTTGCCTTTTGTTGTTATAAAACTGTCAGCATATTCACTCATTTTTCATAGCTGGCCCATTGTAGAGCTAGAAGTTCATTCCATCTAATCTTCTCACCTAATAGATGAGAAACTGTGTCCAGAACAGTTCAAGGACTTGCCTAATGGGTACGGATAGTTAATGCCTTAACAGATCCAGAGCCCAAGTAGTCGCCACCTTTTTTGTTCTCTTGCACCACAGCAGCATGTCCCAATGCATGTTCCAGAGAGTGCTAAGTCCCCGAGGATCTGGGTGAATAAACCTTCCCAGAATTTTGGGGAATGCTGTGTGCTCGCTCCCTCTCCTGGGCTCAAGAACCCACTAGGTAGTGAATGCTTCAGAAAAGTCTGACAGTGGAGAAACCCACTTAACTTTGTTGAGCCAGCATCCCCCAGACTCTGCGACAACAAAATTCTGTTATAAATAAAATCTCTACCCTACAGAAATGCTTTGAGAAATGCTGTGCCTTGCCATGCTATCGTGCTTACCCAATGTTTCTCTGTAACTCATATTTAAAACATTTCAAAAAGCATGCCCTTCACATTAAAGAAAAATCAAAGATTTGGGTGGTGAGAAAGAGATCTGACATTCTCTTAATATTATAATTTCAATTACAATTCAATTTCAAATATTTCAATTTCAATTATAATTTCAATATTACTTTCTATTTTAAGAGTACTAAAAATTTATCAAATAGCATCTAGAAAATTAAGGGAAAAGGAAAAAAAATTTAAGATTCTACCAACTAGACATCACTGTTATTTTGATTTATTTCCTTCCAGTATTTTTTAAATGCATAATTTTTATATAGTTGTAATCTTACTGTGCCTTTAGTTTTGTCTGTAGTTTTGATCATACATATGATTTTAGTGATCATAACTGATCTTCTTGTGCTGTGTTGAGTGAACAGAAGCAGTGATCTAGAAAAAGGAACAGCAGAAATGACCTTGCTTGGTTCATGGAGACACCAATGTGGGGGCCTTGGTGTAGACCTGACGATGTGGATGGCAACAGACCCTGAGCTCACAGAGACTCAGGCCATGTGGTGGTGGGATAGATCCCTCCCTAGGATGAAAATAATTCTACCTGCACAAATGTCATAGGTCCAGCCTTCTGGGTAAGTCTTCCTAGATGTGGAAAGAAAGAGAAAACTGGAGTGTCAGATAATGTACTTCTATTCCTGGCTCTACAGAAGTGGGATGTTCAACCCTCACCTCTGAGTCTTCTCATTCAGAAAACCCCCAGCCTCACACTGGCCTGCTCTCACTTCTCCCATGGGCCACATGGCTTCTGTTCCAGAGCCCTTGCCCAGGAAACCATTTACCTGAGATCCCAGCCTTCTCTGACCTTCTGAGACTCAATTCTACCCTCCTAATCTATGTCTCAGAGTGCTTGTATTTTTCCTCTAGAGACAGCACTTACCACAAGGTGTAATTACCTATTTATGTGGCTATTTGATTCATGTCTGTCTTCCCTATTAGATTGTAAGCTACATTAGGGCAGGTCTGTTCTGCTTACTATGGTATATCCAGCATCCACCATGGCATATCCTACTATATGTTAGGCACAAAGCAGGAAGTCGGCAGACAATTGTTGAATCAAATGAATGAATGAGAGGGGTTAGAACTATATGGTTCCTAAACTACTTCCAGTCTAAAAAGAGGTTAATATTCACAGTCTAATACAAAGTTGTGTCATTGGGGTCAAGTTCCACCACCACTACCATTCTCCTAAAAAAACCCCATAAGCCAGGTAACATGGGCAACAGTGTGATAATTAATTTCTCTTGCTCCCTTCAGACATATTGGTTCTGAATCTTTCTTAAAAGCTCCTGTAGCTTTAACTTCAGTAACCTCATCAGTCTGTCTCAGTGAGTCCTTTTGAATAAACAAAGCTTATCCTTTTGAATGTGACTCTAGCATTCTTTAACCAATCAGGTCTCCATTAGCTACAGTGATGCTGACAGGGCCTGTAAACAATTAGAGACCATTTTTTTCCTTTCTTTTTTCTTTAATTGGAGTTACTAGACCTTTAAAATACAAACTACAGTTTTGTTTTTTTCATTTTTTTAAATTGTGGTAAAATACATAGACCATAACATTGACCATTTTAACCATTTTTAAGTATACAGTTCTGTGACGTTAAGTGTATTCAGATTGTGGTGCAACCATCACCACCATCCATCTCCATGTGTTGTTTTCTTAAACGAGACGTTAAAATCCAGTGGAGAAAAATAATATAGATATTTTCCAGGAGTATTTGAGGTTGAAAATTGGGACAAATCCTTCCAAATTCTCCATAAAAAGATAAAATTGCAAATGCTTATCTAAGAACAGCACTTTGGTTCCTTAGGAAAAAAGCAGATGCATGGGGACAGGCCACTACTCTTTAGCAGCCATGGAAATCCTGGGAGCGCCAGCTCAGTAAGCATAACACACTAATAGGTAAGGGCCTTCCCTAGAACTCATCCCCCTCAAAGCAATGTTGACAGTTGGTCTCCACTGAGGGCTTCTGATGTGCTGGGCACTCAGATAAGCTAGTCACTGGTGTTATTCTATTTAATCCTCAAAACCATCTTCCAAGTAGGTACTATCTTCATTTTACAGAATAAGGAAACTGAGGCATAGAGAGAGGAATTTACTTGCCCAAAGTCTCATAGCTAGAAAGTAGAAGAACTAAGATTGAAATAAAAGCCATCTGGTCCCTGAGCTGGCATTCCACAAAAGTGGCAGCTTTTAATGAAGGCATGTGGTTTGGTATTAGGTTAGTCTGGTGCCTTTGAGAGAACCCTGTGGGGCTCTGTGTGTGCCAGAATGTATAATGTTTGTGCTAAAACAAACAAGCTGTCTGACAACTTGCTAACTGCTAGTGTTCAGTGATGAGCAGGCAATCAAGGAAGTGGTGAACCAAGCAGACCTCAAATCTACCTCCCTACCCACATCCACCACGACAAAGGCACTTTCCCAGGGGAAACTTAGGTACAGCTAATGATTCTTCAGCTCATTAAGGCCTGTGTCTTTTTTAAGTGGTCATTGCGTATCTACAGGGCAGCAGTTCCCAGACTTTAATGGCATGAGAATGCCCCAGGATGCCTGTTAAATGTGTAGATTCCCAGGCCCTGCAACCTGGAGGTTTGAACTGAGTAGGCTTTGGGGTGAGAATGGGAACCAAGATCTCTAGGGGATCCCGAGGCAGGTGCCTGCCTCCCACACTGACAAACCCTGCTATCAGGCTGGTCCTTCTCATGGTCTTCACATCCAAGGAGGGAGCAGTTTTACTTGTTCAAGATGTTCACACTATTCATTGAGTCAGCAAACTTCTATGATGCAACCACCCAAGTCAGATGCTATGCTGGTTGTAATTTAACATTTATTTTGTAATTATTTCATTAATGATTATCTCCTTCCACTAGACTATAAGCTCCATGAGGGTAAGGACTTTGCCAATCTTGCTCACTGCTATATCCCCAGGGCCTAAAATAGAGTAGATGGTCACTGACCATTTGTTAAATGAATGGAGTGAATGAATAATAAAACATATGCAAAGACAAATGAAACCCAGTCCCTGTTCTCAATATGCTTACAACCTAGGTAGCTGGGCAAGTAAACACATCAGTACAATAAAGAGTTCTTGTGTTTTGCCAGACGTGGCCCAGGCATGAGGCCATCACCTCCCCAGCAAGGATGAACACAGACCGGGTCATACAGGAAGATGACAACACTGGATCATCAGGACTGGAGGGCTGACCTGAGTGGGCCTAGACAAGGGCGAGTCAGATGAGAAGAACTGGGGATACAGGTAAGTGGCAATTTGTCACCAGGTAGACAGGCGGCAAAGATGATAGTATATGAGCTATCAATCATTGAGTGTCCACAGTGGGCCAGGCCTCCTGCCCCGCACTTCACATTTGCATTTACTTTATCCCACTTAATTCTTACAGTAATCTACACAATATCAATTATCAGCTCCATCCTACAAGTGGAAAAACTGAGGCTCAGAGAGCTTAAGTCCTGTGACTATAAGAGCAGAGCTGGGGTTCAAACCTAGGCAGTATGAGTCCATGGCCCATGTTGTGTGTACTCTGGGCAGGCAGAATAATTATCTCTGCAAGAGGACAGAGATGAAGAATCAGAGGATGTAGGTAGAGAGACAGCTGGAAGTCTTTCCATGTATAAAGTTGTGCCAAGAGAGGCTTATGGTCACCACCCTTTAAACAGAAGCATGCAGAGGTTGTTCTCAACATTATTGTCCCAAGGTATTCCATCTTAACCTTAAAATGTCCTCTAAGGAATCTGATTACTAAGATCTGGCCAACCCAAGTGTCTCTAACATTATCCCCTCAACCCACAGACAATGCCTTAATTCCAGTCTCATCTGCCTTGTCTGAAGTCCATGGTAGGAGAATCCTAACTAGTCTCTCCTCTTCTAATCTGCTCTCTAGACAAGAGGAATCTTGGGAACATAAACCTAGGCATCACTTCCCTGACTAAAACCCTTCAAAGCAGTGGTTTGCAATCATGACTGCTCATTAGAATCAGCTGAGAAGCTTTTAAAACACCCCAACTCCTGGGATTCACCCCCAAAGATTCCGATTTCATTGACTTTGGGGTAAGGCCCAGACATGAGTGTTTTTAAAAAGCTTCCCAGGTGCTTCTAATACGGAATCAGGCTTGAGCACCACTGCAGTTTAACGGATGAGATGCCCACTCCTGAGCGAGGCATACTAAGCTCAGACTTGAGTCCCCTCTCCCATCACTCCTTCCTGCACACATATTCAATATTCCAGCCATACTGGAACTGCTGGTGATTCCCCAGGAATTGCTTGCTATTTTAAGCTGCCACTCTTCAACACATGGTATGGCCTTTGTCTGGAACGTGTCCTACCTCACCTTCTGGCAAAATCCTTAGTGTTCCTTATTACTTGGCCCCAAGGCCGCCTCCTCTGTGAAGTCTTCATGTGACCAGGCACAACTCCTTCTTCTGGGCTTCCATAGCGCTGTGTATCTATCTGTGTATTAACACGTTTCTATTGTATTGAAACTCTTTGTACAAATGACTCTCTCTTCCACAAAAAACAATAGGTGCAATGATGCTTCAGATACCTCTTGTGGCCACTTCACGCCTTCTTGGCCAACTTTTACTCCAGTCCTAGCTGTACCTTCTCATCTCTCTATTTCTGTCCAGGGGCTTCTCTCCTGCTGCCTGGTAGGTCACCCGTGGTACTCACATAGCCTCTCTGACACATGTGCAAACCTGGAAGTGCCAGAGAGTTAATACCCGATGGGGCAACCCTTGACCAACAGGGGATGAGAACCAGGGGATCGAAGACAGATGATTCTGAAATGTTCTCTCCACAGTTCTTCAGAGGGTCCTAGTGGAATGAAGCCTCAGGTGCTCAATGTGGTGATCTACTCATAATGCCCTCCTTCCCTGTTTCCTTGGGATCATTTTCTAAAATAAACTGTTATTTCTAAAATAAACATTCAATTTCTGTTCTTAGGATGTGTCATTTGGAAAAACTCAGACAAATGGAAAGACCATTAGTCTTTGCATCAGAAAACTAGGTTTTAGTCCTAGCCTCACCTATACCTCGTGCAAGAGAACCTCAAAGACCCTCATTTTGTTACCTATAAAATGAGATAATCTTTTATTCTTCACAGTACTCGTAGGAAGAAAAAATGGAGATGATTTATACAGTGCAAAGCACTATGTAAAATAATGTTATCACTATGCTTTAGGAGGAATTCCTTTACTATTCAACCCCTAAATGATAGAATTCCTCAGGACTTGGTCCTTGCCCTCTTCTCTTCTCACTTTTTACCCCCTTCCTATGATCTTATCCATTTCTAAGGCATCAATACACTAATGACATCAGAGACATATCTTTAGTCTAGACCTGTGCTGTCCAGTAAGGTAGCCGCTGGCCATATGTGGCTATTGAGCGCTTGAAATGTGACTAGTCTGAATTGAGATGTGCTTTTTTTTTTTTTTTTTTTTTTGGCTGAGAAAGATTCGCCCTGAGCTAACATCCATTGCCAATCTTCCTCTTTTTGTATCTGAGCCCCTGCCACAGCACGGCTACAGACAGACGAGTGGTGTAGGTCTGTGCGAGTGGTGTAGGTCTGCACACAGGAACCGAACCCTAGCCACCAAAGTGGAGCACACTGAACTTAACCACTAGGCCTCCACGGCTGGCCCAAGATGTGCTTTAAGTTAAAAATCACACTAGAATTTGAAGATAGTATGAAAAAAAGAATGTAAAATATCTCATTAATAATTCTTTATTTTGATGAAATGTTGAAATGATAACATTTGGGATGTATTGGGTTACATAAACTATACTATTAAAATTAATTTCACCTCTTTCCTTCTACTTTTTAAAATGTGACTCCTAGAAAACTTAAATTATATTTCTATTGAGCAGTGCAGGTCTACATCTCTCTTCTCTGCTGTCCAGCTCTGATTATCCAACTGCTTCTTTGACATTTCCTCTTGGATGTCCAATACCTCAAAAACAAGTCTTCAAAAATTGAACTCAAAATCTTCCCCTCCTTCCAAACTACTGTAATAGCTCTTACCTAATCTCCTACATATGATCTTATCCCCCCCTCTAATTCATTGCAGTCAGAGTCATCTTTTCAAAATACAAATCTGATCATGTCACTGGCTTCCCATTGCTCCTAGGATTAAAACCAAAATCCTCACCCTGTCTTGCAAAGCCATGCCTGCACCACCTCCTTCACCATCTTTATCTAACGCATGGCCCAGTCTTGCCGGCGAACCAATTTCTGGGAGGTATCCAACTACCTCCTGCTATGAGATTCTTGCACTTGCTTTCCTTCACCTGGAATACTCTTTCCCTATCTCTTCCCAGCTGACTTCTAATCATCCTTCAGATATTATTGTTAATGTCATTTCTTTCAGGGTAGACTTCCCTGGCCTCCAAAACTTTCATTTGGTGGCACTCATCACAATTGTAATTAATAATTTATGTCATCTATTAGATGTGTTTACGTCTCCAGATGGTAAGCTGAATCATATCTGTATTGGCTTTCCAATTGTATAGCCCAGTGCCTGACACAGACACTTAATAAAATAATTGTTGATGCATAAATTTATGAAAAAATGAATGAAGAGCTGCTGAATGAGGTATGGTCATAAAGAGATGATGTTATGTGTTTTTAAAACAAATGAACCAGGTATAAATATCCAAGTAAATGTTATCTTTTAAATCATCATTTTTGGAAGGAAATACATTTATTCCAACAAACTACTCAAAACAATTTAGTAGCTCGTGATATTTGGGATGATCCTGGTTATTAGTTTATAAACCACACAAGAAAAAAAGTCTCATTTATTGTTCCTTATTTTAGATTTTATAAAATTGTTTGTCATACACCTTATTCATCAAACAGTTTTGAATGATTTCAGAGATACTATCAAAGAGTATGCTCTAAAGCAGCAATATCCAACAGAACTTTCTGCAGCAATAGAAATGTTTTATGTCTGCACTGCCCAATGTGGTAGCCACTAGCCACATGAGGCTCTTGAGCACTTGAAGTGTGGCTATTGCAACTGAGGGACAAAATTTTTTATTTGATTTGATTTTAATTAACTTAAATTGAAAGAGCTGCATGCAGCTAATAACTATCAAATTGGACAGCATACATAGCTTAAAGCTATCACCAAAGACAAGTTCCTAAAATATTTTTGCCCTCAATATATGCCAGGGATCTTATTAAAATTAGTGTTTAACATCAACAAATGGCTAGTGTGCATGTATAAAATGATCTTTTTGGAAAATAAACCAGTCCTATTACTATATTCAGTTCAGATGCCAATGCCTGCTCTTCAAATATTCATACCTTTTATTTAAAGAATGCCAAAGAACTTTTGCATTTTGCCAGGCCAACCCAACAACATGAATCACAACAGACTTGAAGACGACCTCTGTGAATGAGAGAAGGTCATCCACGACCACAAGTATTCACTGGGAACACAGAGCTCAAGTCTCAGGATTTTGCCTCCTAGGCAGTCCTCCTCTCCAATGATGCATAATAATGAACATGTAAAAAGGTCAAATCAAGAAAGCAATCATGTACTTTTGGAACTGGCAAACTGAGATGTCATTAGGCTTCAACTAATGAAGTTTTGAGTGAAGTTTTGCCAAGAGAGCTGACATCACTCAACATTAAAAGGCAAGAAAACATCGACAATGTGATAATATCAGCTTTCCATGCTGACAAAGGGGCTGCTGTGCACAGACCCACTGAGTTGAATTTGTATGGCAAACAGAAGCCAATGTAACATGCAGGCCTCTGCTATACAGCAAGTGATTTGGGTGAGTGGCAAAAGTTTCAGAAGTTTGGCATATACTTCTGTCATTCCCGGCTCACAGTTTAATATCTCCAAATACAAGAAAATATCCTTCTGCACGTGTATTCCAGGGCCTCCATGGTCAAGTTGACTTCTGGATATGTCACTCCCCACAGTACATATGTGCTCATTAGCATATTGATATATTCTGGGCCCTTGTAGATTTATTTACTGTAATTTCAATGGAAGTTTAAAATGGTGTATTTATGATATAAATTTAAATTTACCACACGCCTTTAAATTAATGGATTAAATAAAATAATGACCATATTACAATGTACTTGTGAGATATTCATGTCTTTGAAATTTTATTTTGATAAATTTGAAAGGAAGCAGAAATAAATCACAGCAGAGTTAATCACCCCAATTATTTTTAATGACATTAACTAGCTCTTCAAATGTGGAAATTCCACAGGAAATCTGTCCATCCATGAGTTCATATCAAACTACTATTTTTGATACATGTATGTGTTCTCTGGGGTTTTTTAAATTGATTTTGGTGCTTCTTTAATATTTTGGAGATGAGGAACAAGTCTTCTCCACAATCTTTGACATCCAAAGTGCTTTATATAGAGCTATCTAATAAATTTTATTATTTTGGTGATAGTAATAATAACAGAGAAAGAAGAACAAAGAGTGCAGTGTTGTGACACATCCACAATGAAACGATGAGTAAGAAGTAGAGATAATACTAAATTGTAGAATATCAGCACAGTATAACAGAGATCTGGATGTGGTGAATAATGTGTTTGCTTCTGTTAGAGTATTGATTTAATTAATTTGCTGAACAATCATCAAGACAATTATCTTCCCACCACTAACTGATTCAAGGCACACCCTCTTCCAGAATTAGCAACATTTTCATTTTATTCTACTAATCCAACGGATATTGACTTGCTCCTGGGCTGCCAGAACCTCAGCTCCTCCTATATAGTCTGATTTACCATAACCTCCCTCTGCCCCCCGCCCCGCCCTGACCAGGATCCCTCATACACACACACACACACACACACACACACACAGAGATATTTGAGTTACCTTAACATTTTCTGGCAATGGTTTGTTCTGGGTCAGCCCCACAGCAATCAAAGCAATCACAGCCAGGGTAGAAGAGAAGCCAAGGACAATCAGTATATTTCTGGAACAAAATCTCTTCAGTTCAGAATCTAAAACCAAAAGCAGAAGAGGAAATAATGAGAAATCAACAAACATTGATTTTCCCCCTTTCTGTATGGTCTTGTGCTAGCTATCTGGAGACATCAAAGATAGATAAAAGTTAATCTTTATCCATGAGGCACTTGTGAAGTAACTGGGAAATAATTCAAGAACAAAAGGATTTGTCTGTACTGTGATAAGGGCCAAGACTGAGTTAGTGGCTGTGGTAAGGAGAATGGACAGATTTGGTCAGTGATCAGATATGGACTGAGGATAGGGGAGAATCCCTAGTTGGCGATTTGCTTAATAGGTCATGTATGTCTATCAAGGTACAAGTAACAAATAACAAAAAGCAAGAAAAGCCCTCTTCATTTTTAAAATCAACCACAAAGTGTTTAAGATGTTAAAAAGTATTCAGAATATATCATCAGACATCAGAGTCTCACTACTCCAAGACACTTCCTGGCTAGACACAGCCCTTGCATTTCAACCACACTTATGTATTAAGTAATGGGTAATAGCGTAGAGGCTGTGGAGTTTTGACCATTTCAGGTCATCATTCACATTGTCTTATCTATTCTTTTCTTAGTCTCACCCTGTCATGGGACATAAAAAAGCTCCAAGAGGAGAATTATATAAAAGGAAAAAGTTACTCTGATCACAACAGAGCATATAGCAGAGGTGAACAGGAAATGGAATGGTTGCCCCACTCCTTCCATTCTGACAACTCACTCTCTTCCTCTCTCAACCTCCCAAACTACCCCCACGCTTTTTTCTTAGGCTTTGGGGAGGAGGGATAGGACAAAGTAATAAAGAAGCATGTGGAAATGAGATGGGTTCTCCAGGATAGATTGCACTTCTCTAAGGTTAGGGCCTGGGATTAAAACAGCTGAAAGAGGAGCCTGAGTCTCCCCCGCCCCTTCCCCCCTTGGTCAGTAGCAGCAGCTGCACACTGAAATGCGAGCTCATCCTCAAGCTCTTGAGCAGAAGCTTGGACTTAATCCAGAGGATTGTAACTGTATGGGTCTCCAGTCCACATCAACCTCCAGAATCTTGAACCAGTCTTTAACTGGTTCAGGCCAGTTAAAGTTAAAATCAGGCCAAACAGTACAAAACTTAGGAGAAAAAGTTTTAGCAACACCATTATCTATTGCTTCCAAATAAAGGATCAATAGATGAAATATACAGCTCTTCTCCCCTTTTCCCTTCCCAAAAGAACCTCAATTTTGTTCAGATGCCTGCCACTCCCCCAAGCAGCCCAAACACCTCATAGGAAAGGGCTAAAACCTCCAGCTCAGGGAAGGGTCTAATTATTCTGCATAATCTCATTCCCTTACCAGTGACTGGTTCAACAATGGGTATGTAGCCAAAAATGGTCCATGAGACCCTGGAGGAAGTCTGCTGGGGCAAGTCTAGGAAAAGAAAGGAAGCATTCTCTCTTCTTCCTCAGACATTGTCCTGCCTAGATAGGATGACATCCAATGATGGCAGAGTAGAGAGATGGAGAGAACTTAATCCTTGATAGCATTTTGAGCTGCTAAAATAACCAACCTTGATCCAATCCTCCCATGAAACATATGCTTTGACATAGTTAGAGTAAGGATTTTAATACCTTGAAGCCAAAACATCCTGATATAACTGGTGTGGCAGAAACATCCTGTTTGATGCCAGGGCTCTGCAATCTGGAAAAAAGCCCCCCCTAGGTGCTACCTGTCTCGGTTCCCAAGGTTGTGATATTGACAAACACAGCTCATACAAGCACGTGCTTTAAATGAACAATTACAAATATAATACCCAAGGGCAGCACACTGCAGCAATGTTTCTACTATAATGGAATTCTGAATGTTTTACTCCCTCAAGCTGTTCAAAAATGTCTACCTATTTAGTTCTTTTGTTTTCTTAAATATGACAATTTTGCTCTCTCATTTTCCTTCCATATCTATTTGGGCACTAATCTTAGTATCCAATGACAAAGACCAACAAGGTCCCTGCTCTTTGGAGTTCACAATCTAGTTGGGGAGATAGATAAACTATAAAAGAAGTACGTAAATAAGTGACTTCAGGTCATAATAAGTGCTAAGAAGAAATTAAAACCAAGGAATGATGTACGGTGACTTGCAGCAGATTGCGGTGGAGGGATTCAATTGAGGGTCAGAAAATCCTTTCCGGGAAGGTGACATTTGAGCTAAGACCTGGATGATGAGAAAACACCAGCTATGAGAAGAAGTAAGAACTTCCCAAGAAGAGGGAACAGCAACTGCAAGAGACCTGAGGTAGGAAACAGCTCGATGTGACTCTCATTGTTTATTCCTTTTCCTAATGAATAATAAATAAGGAATATTTACTAACACATTATTATCCCTGAATAGTTGGAAGTGTACTTTTCCACATTTGCCCAGTTTCCACTTTTGCAATGATATCCATATTATTAGAATATATTCAAGCCTTTCATCATATTTGTCTTATTAAAAATATAATGAGAAAAAGAAAGATCAGAGAGAAAGTCTAGGAATTTTTCATACACAATTTTCAAAAGCTTTATTACCAAAAAAATAATAGCTAAGTTTGTTTCTCATGTAACCAACTAGATTACCCAGAGAGGAGTAATTAAAATATCACGTTTTCTATGGACTGTGGCAGGTAGTTTTCTAAAGCTGTTATCACATGCAGGAAGCCAGACTCTTCTTAGCAAGTGGTACTAGATGTGGGAGTCCAGGTGGGCTTAGCCGGAGTGTGCTAATAAACAGGAAACCACTTCGGTAACTGCCCCCTCTTCTCAGGCCCCCAGAGCTCTTTCAGATGCTCTGACTGCTACAGTCAAGTTCTGTTATGGGAAATTCACAATGACTGTCTTCCCCTTGAAAAGCCCCTCACTTGCCTTGTGGATAACAGAAATGTGGTTTCTTTTGTACAACGTGAAATTGCATTTCAGAAAACAATTTCAAGAAACATTTTTACCAAAAATATATAACGGCAAAGTGTTGGTTTGTTTTCCTTTGAATTGTCTCAGTATACTGGAGAATTCAAGACTGCCACTTGGCTCCCATTTTCTTCCTTTCATATGATAAGTGAGAACGTTTTTTCTGTTTAAGGTGAGAGAGCCACGTAGAAACTTTAGCTCTTCACTTGACAGAGAAACAAAATGGAAGGAAACCTAAGCTTTGAGAAAACACTGATTTCAAGCCAATTGTTATATCAGAGACAAAAAAAAAATACCCTGATTCTTTTTGATTCTTACAGAAACAGCCATCGCGACATCCACAATTAGCATCCTATTAAAATAAAGATCAAAAATAATTTTGTCCTTAGTTAAAATTCTGCTGAACAGAGAAATCCCAGCATCTCTACTTCATGATACCAAAGATGTAATATCTTAAAATTTACCCCATTAATAAAAAGATTTGCGGTGTTGGCAGATGTGGTGGGTTTCAGGCAAAAAACAACAAAAGTTGTGCTCTGCAGATCAGTGTGACTCACCAGATTCAAACTGTTTCCAATTTCTGATGGGTCACATCCAGACTAAGCTTGGCTTGTTATATAGAAAACAAAACAGCCAATATAGACAAGCACTGGCAAGTAAACATCAGTGGAGTGCTGTGGTCCTTCCTGTGTTTACACAGCTCAGTCATGGAATAATCACTGAAGCTCAGGGGTCCTAATCTGGCCTCAACATTCCCCTAACTCCCAGAGTCAAAGTCTGCACCATCTCTGCCATCTTCTTTCCTCTCCATCAGGGATTTCTTCTTGGTGACACATATTTAGATTGTTCTCACATCCAGGGGCTTTAAGATCCTTTCTCAGTTGCTTTTATCCTTTCTCTTTTATGATGAAATGCACCCCTGTTCCAATCACCTCCACCTCTTCTATAACAGCTCCTTCTGGTATCTCCCACCCTTTCTAATTCCCTTCCCTATCAGAATTCATCTGTCATGTGGCTGCAGAAATCTTCCATAAGTGACATTCCCAGGGTTCCTTCTGATCAAGAATCTAAGGCAGCTTGCTACTGCTTGCCAGATGAAAGCCACACTGGTCTACCTGGCCTCTCAGCCCTTCAGAAATTTAAGGCCTTCCCATCTCACCATTCCAATAAGCAGATGTTTGTGTCCAAGATCACAATGCCTGACATTATTACCACTAGAATGTAAGTTCCCTGGGGCAGGGACTTTTTTTCTGGCTTGTTCCTTGCTGTATTCCCAGTTGAATGAATAAGTGAATTTTGGAGTCTGATTTTTCCTGAGAAAATTCTGAGATTTCCTTCACTTGGAATTCCATTCTCCTCTTTCTCCACCAATTCTTTACCTTGTCTCCTTCAAAATCAAGCTCAACAAGAGGCTATGTTCCCCTCCATATGCTTCAGATCTCAATTATTCTGGTAGTGCTCTCTTCATGTGCTACCTCTAGATACTTAATGGATTGGCCCATTTCAGTTTGGGAGCTCTACCGTTGTTGTTGGGGAGGAGCTGTGCCTCACTCATTCTTTCCATTAGTCATTCAACAATTATTTGTTGAATACATTGTACTATGCACTAGACCTGCCCTAGGTTCTGAGCTACAGCAGTGAACAAAACAGACAAACATCCCCATCCACATGGTACTTATATTCTAGTTTGGGCAATAAGATAAGTAAAATTAGATAATAAGAAAAGACAATAAACAAGGTAAGTAAAATTTATAGTATGTTACATAATTATAAGTGCTAAGGGGGGGAAAAAAGCAAGAAACGTAAGAGGAAGGATAGGGTGATTAGGGAAGGCTTTTCTGAGATGGCGATATTAAGAATCAAAGGAGTAAGGAGAAAGCATGCATACCTCTTGGGCAAGAGCATTTAAGACAGCCAGAACTGCATGTGCAAAGTCCCTGAGGTGAGACAGTGCCTGGCCAGGATGCCAGTGTGGCTGGAAGAGTAAAGAGGTGGAGAATAGTAAGAGATGGTCAAGGAGTAACCAGGAGCTTCCTTGCAGGGCCTTGCCGGTTCCAGTGAGGGTTTTGCCTTACTCTAAGTGATCCAACTTATTTCTAGTCATTTGTATAATCTATACTCAGCACCATAGGGGTAAAGAAGGAACTATCAGGGGCCTTTGAAGTTCTTGGAGAGGGAGGGCATGGCCTTTTAGCCAGCAGACCCCTGCCTCTTGTGATTAGGTGCTGAGGCTACCCCAATGAGGTCAGGTCGTAGGACAACCACACAGCCAAATGTAGACAGAGCCTGGCTCCACTGGAGCAGAGCTTGTATCAAGAGCAGGACTGAGAAGCCGCATCCAGGAGAAGTAAACATCATCACATGGGAGGTCCTCTCTATACCTTCTGGTCTTCTTGGTGGCTCAGGACTGGAGAAACTTTGCTGAGAGAGCCACATCATTGGGGTCACCGAGCCAATAGTCACCAGGATCCATCAGCAGAGAGCCAAACTCCACAGACTTCTGAGGGGTGGCTCAATCTAGAGCAAAATCCAAAGCTCACCTTTGCTCAGTCTCTCTAAGTCTCCATTTCTTCATGTGCAAAATGGGAGTCATAATAGTACCTACTTCACAGGGTTGCTTGGTAATATTCAATGAGCTAACAATACATAACAACCTACACTTAAAGAGCTCACACTGTATTCCAGATTCTGCTCTTAGCACTTTAAATCTAGCAACTAATGCAACCCTCCCTACAATCCTGTGAGGTAGATCTACTATTATTATCATCTGTATCAGTTTCCTAGGGCTGCCACAACAAATTGACACAAAAATTTCTGACTTAAAACAACAGAAATTTATTTTCAAACAATGCTGGAGGCCAGCAGTCTAGAATCAAGGTGTCAATAGGGCCAAAGGCTCTGGAGGAGATTCCTTTCTTGCCTCTTCCAGCTTCTGGTGGCTTCTGGAGTTCCTTGGCTTGTGGCTGCGTCACTCCACTCTCTGCCTCTGTCTGCGTGTCTGCATGTCCCTGTGTCTGTATGTGTCAAATTTCGCTCTCCTTTCTCTTATCAGAACACCAGTCATTGGATCCAGGATCCATCCTCAATCCAGAATGATCTCATCTCAAGATCCTTAATTACATCTGCAAAGACCCTATTTCTAAATAAGGTCACAATTACAGGTCCTATTATCATCACCATTATTGTCACTAATTTATAGATGAGGAAACTGAGTCACAAAGAGGTTACGTAAGTTTCCCAAAGTTACATTGATGTAAATGTTGGGATCAGGAATTAAACACAGATATTCTGGGTCCAGAGACCAGGCTTTTAACCATCACCCTACCCTACACCACAAGACTTGAGACTTACTACAGTATCTGGCACATGGTACTAGTGCTGTATGTGAGAGGCAATCTCCTTATCCAGAAGTGAAAAGTGACTGACTTTGAGTATCTGGCTGGAGGGATTATCTAGACTGTTGCCATTGATGGCACCAGACAATGTGGTACCTTTTAAAATATGGAGTCTTTGGTCTCTGATAGTCAGAAGTTTGCAGCCAAGTGGCAGAGGCTGAGATTGTGATTCTCAGGGAGGTTAAGGGACTTGCTCAAAGTCCTATAGCTTGCAAATGGCAGAGCAGAGATCTCATTCAAGTCTCTCAACTCCACTCCACTGCCTCAACAACTTCTCTGCATTAGAGATGTGTAGAAACTACTCAACTTCAGTCCTTCTCAGTTGACTCAATGCAAAAGAACTCACCCAAAGTTCTATGCAAATAGAAAAATCTTATTCTATTTCATACCCCCATATTTTCCCAATTAAAAAATCCAGAGTCAAGTTTGAGGATAAAGCAGTTTAATTTGGTGGGCTTTTTTTCTTGCCTGCGTTTTTAAGTCAAGGAAGTCAGTACAATGTCAATAAATACACAATTGTTAAAAATGAACTTCAAGGCCTCAACAATGACCAGTTAGTTAAAAGGCAAAAGGCAAAGGAGAGGGAGGGAAAACAAGATGAACATAGGCTTGGGAGACAAAGAAAGAAGACAGAGGCAGAGAATAAGGGGGCTTAAGGGAGAGGTGGGGATGGGACTGGAAGAGAGGTAGACAGATGGTAATAGAGTAAATAGCCCCTGTCCTGCTCCACTGACCTCTGGAACCACAGACTTCAGAGAAAGCTATTTGCTTTTATTTATGATCTTTTATTTCTACTCTTTGAAATGTTAATTAGCTGGTTATTCTCAGTTCACAGCTCTTCAGTTAAAAATGAGTGCATTTATTTTAACAAAGCAGCAAGGCTGATTCTGAGTGGACCACTTAGAGGCTCAGCTTAGGGTGGGAAGAGCCCATCTAGTGACACCCAGGCAGTGGAAACAGGCATGGGAGTGCAGAACAACCTCTTTCTGCAAATCAGATTCTGCCACCCCCACACTCAACCACCCCACAGTTCTCGCTGTGCGTTGTGCTCTTCTCAGATTAGCAGCAAGTAACTGACTTTGCACTTGATGTGCCTGACTCTAAAAATGTTCACAAATGCCAACAGGGCTCTGTGTATTGGAAATAAGGAAGCAAAAGAGTCCCCTTCCCTATCTCTCCTCCTCACTTCCTCTCACCATACCATCTACCTCCTCACCCACACCCCTTCTGGCCTCTCGTGAATTCTTTTGCTGATAAATTGCACAGAGCAGAATAGGTCCTTGTGGTTATCATGGAATCCTATATTCAAGTACGGGGTTGGGAAGGAGAAGGGTTGTTTCCGGCAAAGTGACATCACTGAGACTGCAGAGAGGAATTCCCTGTGTCCCAGCCAACAAGCGTAACAATCTCATATATTGATGGTCCCTGCAATAAGTACATTGCTTCCACCAAACAAATCCTCTTCCGCATCTGAAAATAAAGAATTGTGCCCTGGGGACTCTACCCTTTCTCAAAGCAACTGCGTTTGTTAACAAGCCTTGGTTATTTGTAGCCAGTGAGAAAGACTGAGAAAATCTGTACTGGCCATATATCACTAGTGTGGGGGTCAGGGTGGGGTGAGGTAAACTGATTCACCCAGGCTGCCCAACCTTACGTTCCCTTGTCTTCTACACCTCACATTCATAAGTTCTCTCATTTCTACCTCCTCATTTTTGTACCCATGAGGTGCAAAAGTCAGCAGCAACTTAAAAATATTTGTGCAGCAAAATATGCCATAAACAAAGTAAAAAATGACAAACTGGGGAAAATGTTTTCAACAACTATGAAATAGTTGATTTCCTTAATATAGAGAGTCATTATAAATCATTAAGAAAATGATCAACCCACATAATAGAAAAATGGGCAAAAAAACGTGAATAGGCAATTCAAAGAAAAAGAAATATATATTCTCAACATATTAAAGGTATTCTAATTACTCTTAATTAAAGAAATGTAAATGAAAAAACAATGAGATATCTTTTATCACTTATCAGAATAGCAAACTTTTTAAAAAGTTTGATAAATATATAATATTATTACATACTTATTATAATGGCCAAAATAAAATAAAAATACCTGACAATACCAAATGTTGGAAAGCATGTGGAACAATTGGAACTATTGTACATTGCTGCTAGGGATGCAAAATGGCACAGACACTTTGGAAAGGGTTTGGCAGTTTCTTATGAAGTTAAACATACACTTACCATATCACCAGGCAATCCCACTCTTAGGTATTTACCCAAGAAGAGTGAAGACATATGTCCACATGAAAACCTATACCTAAATATTTCTAACAGCTTTATTCATCACTAAAAACTTGAAACAACACAAATGCCCATCAATTAGTGAATGTACCCAAATTGTGATACAACCATACAGTAGAATTTTACTCATCAATGAAAAGAGAATAATCTACTGAGAAATGTAACAACATGGATGAATCTCAAAAGCATTTTGCTAAGTGAAATAAGCCAGACTCAAAACTCTATGTACTGTATGATTTAATTTACATCATATTTTGGAAAAGGCAATACTAAGGACAGAAATTAGATCAGTGGGTAGAGGTTCAGGGACAGAGAATTGACTACATAGGGCCACAAGGGGACTATTTGAGATTATGGAAATACTCTATATCTTGATTATGGTGATAGTTAGATGATGAAATACATTTGTTAAAATTTATAGAACTGTACACTTAAAAAGGGTGAATTTTACTGAAAGTTCAATTAAAAAAACTCTATACATTGACAAGGATGTAGGGAAACAGGCACTTCTCACATGTTGGTGGGAGTAAAAATTCATACAACTTCTTTGGTTGCGGGCAATTTTGCAATATCTATCAAAGAGCAAAAGTACATATATCCTTTGACCCAAGAATTCTACTTCTGGGAATTTAACCTGCTGATAATACTTATGAATGTATGAAAAGATGCATGTATAGGGATGTTCAATGCAGCATTCTTTGTAATAGCAACACTAAAAATGACTAAAAGTCCCTTAACTGAGGTCTGGATATATAAATTCTAGTACAGTTATACGTAATACTATGCAGGCATGAAAAAGGTTGCGATCTATGAAAGTTGATGCAAACTGTCTTCAAAACATTTTATATGTGAAAAGCAAGATGTGGAACAATGTGTATAGTATGTCCCCGCTGAGTAAAGGCATAGACATCTCTGGAAAGACAGAGATTCACTAGGAGGACTCTAAGAACTCAGCATATAGTCATATTGATGGTTAAGATTTATTACAGTGAAAGGATATGAAGCAAAATCAGCAAAGAGAAAAGAAGTGTGGGACAAAGTCTGGGGGAAAACAGGCACAAGCTTCCAAGGGTCTTTTCCCAGTGGAGACCACAGGACGTAATTAATTCCCCCAGCAATGAGTTGTGACAACACGTGAAATGTTGTTTACCAGGGAAGCCCACCAGAGACCCAGTGCCCAGGGCTTTCACTGGGGGCCAGTCACACAGGCACCTTCCATCCAGCATACACCAATATTCCAGATTCCCAGAAGGAAAGCAGGTGCCCAGCACAAACTACACTACCTGCACCAATAGTCCAGGCACAGTGAGCCATCCCCATCAATTCTCAGAACGGTAAGAACCCTCCCAAAATCCAAGCTCCAGACAGCAGCCAAGGGCCAACGCTGCAAGCAGGTCCCCCCAAGGATAGCAATCCTTCCTCTGCACTGAGCGATTCTTAAAATATTTTACCATGTGACCCTCCTTACTCCCCCGACCCCGTCTTTCACCTTCCTTCATTCTCCTCCTTCCTCTCTTCCTTCTTTCTCTTCCTTCCTTCCTTAATTCTTTGAGCAATTTAAAATTCTTAATAGAAATTCCTGAAAACCCAAAGGCTTTGACTTGAAGAGAAAAAATTTACAGAGGGTTCCAGTTTGGAGTAAAGTTGCAAAGATGCCAGGAGCTTGGAAGGTGGGTATTGGGTAAATGGGAAGTTGTGCGTTGCTGGTTTGATGTTGACTTTGTTGATTTTCTGCCCACTCTACCACCCTGCCAACCACTCACCAACCTGATTAATCCAAGCAGCCATCGCTGGGTCCCCACTCATTCATTCTTCCCAGATCAATGTCATCTCTTTTGTATTTTTTAGGGCAGAATTGTCAGGTCTCACTTGGCAGGCTTTGGGTGGATTCAAAGGTTTATTCTAAGAGAAATTTGGTACATCCTCTCAGGCACCTCTGCTGTTATGTATCAGCAGAAAAGGGAACAGCTCTCTGGATAATATCTGGTCAAGTTTCTAAATGTCCATGGTAACTTTGTCATATTTCATCTGGTATCTAAGCAGCTAGCTCTCTCTTCAACCATCAACAGAGAGTATCTGCATTTTAGATATAGTGAGATAGTGAGAACTTGATCTTAAATTGATTAGTTCCTTGACAGGAACTAGATACAACTGATATTTGGGAGGGACAATCTAAGAGTCCCCTAGATTTTTTTTAAAGCATATTTTCTGTACTCATTTAGTGAGGCGGAAGGCAGGAGGGGTTAGAGAAAGGTCCTTGGATCTTGAGAAAGGAGTGTCCCCGTAGAGCAAAACTAGTACGGCCAACACATAACAGACAAGTGCAGTTCCTACCAAAATCGCCTACACTTAAAAAAAAAAAAGAAGTCTTGTGACTTGAGTATTTCCTCAAATCCAGAATATGACTAAGAAAGTGCTGTCCTACTCAATTTTGTGCCCTGAATGAAGAAAGAATGTATGAATATGGTGAGGTGGGGTCATCTGCATGGAATGAAAAGGCAACTAAAAGAATTGCTCAGTGCAGTGTATCTCTAGCACGATCTCAGGGGAGAAGGTGCCTTGGCCCATGGAGTCAAGTATGCCATTTCCCTGAAACTTTTCTCCATAGTGATGAAGGATGACCACTCTAAGATAACCAAACTAACTTCCCCCACTATGATTTCATGTTCATCAAGTTATCTTGCCATGATTTTTCTACAGGATAAAAAATGAGCTGATTATTAAACAATAAATGGATATTAAGCCTTATACACCCATCTTCTGCATGTTTGGTTTCACGGGATTCTCATTTTTTTTATTCCACAAGGCGAAATAGATTGTCTTTCCCTATAGGACATAGGCTCTTGTAGAATACAGATGCAATGCAGAGACCACAGGAGCCACAGATACAGCACACTCTGTGTACTTCTTCCTCACACCAGGCAGTCTGCTTTTCTTATTTGCTCAGACTCACATAGGTAGGAGGGGTGCAGCCAGATAAGGATGCAGACTTAGGGTGTCAAGCACACAAGAGTGATTCCATATGCTTTCTCTTCTTTGGAATTATAATAATGTTCTGAGTGGAGGAAAAGTGTCTCTACCTCAGCAAAAGCTCAGGATACCACACAAAAGCAAGCATATATTATGGTCCTTAGAAATGATGGCTAAAATAGCTGAAATTCTTTACAGAAATTCCTGTAAACCCAAAGACTCTGGGGAACACAGGAATTGAAGAGGAATATTTTACTCCACCTCTTGGGAAAGTCTTTGTTGCCTAGAACTGGCCTCTGGGAATGACACACCAGTAGACCCTTCTTTAGGGATGGGATAGTTAAGTTAGATAACAAAGACACTATTGGGCCCACCCTCCACCTATTCTCTCAGGACTGGGTGGGGAAAGGCCACTTCCTCTCTTCTTAGAGCTTTATATGATGCTGAAGTGTTCATTCCGCTTTTCTTGCCTTCAGCTCTCTCCCTCCAGCATCCCCAGTGAGCTAATCCATGCCACACCAGTTCTTATGGTTTGACTTCCTCTAACTTCTTTTTTTTCTCCTTGCACTCTGTGCGTTCCTAAACTCCACCACCCCACCACCCACTCACTCCTGATCCACCACACCTGGCTTCTGTCCCACCATTCCACTAAAGCCACTCACACAAATATCCAGTGGATGCTTTTCAGTATTTATATTTCCTGTAGAATTTGATACTGTTGACTTCTTACTACATAAACTCTCTCCTTTCTTGGCTCCCAGGACACCAGGCTCTTCTAGTCGTTCTCCTACTCCTCTCACCCCTACTTTGCTGGCTCCTCTTTCTCACCACACCTTTTAAATAGGGATGTTCCACAGTGCTCCATCTTGGAATCTTGGCTCATCTCACTTCACATACATACACCCAAGTGAATGGTGATGACTCTCTAATCTCTATGGGGATGACTTCCTGATCTGTATCTCCAGTCCAGGACTTTCTCTTGAGCTCCAAATCTATAATTCTATTCACCTACTGGACATACCTGCTTTGATGTTCTACAACCGAAATCACTATGTCTAAAACTGAACTTTCCCCTGCCAATTTTTCGGCACAATCTGCTCAGAGAAGGTCACCATCGTGCCCCCTGTCTCCCTAGACGACCCCTTCTCCCTTCAATCAAACTCCAAGTTTTACTGATTCTACCCACTAAATATCTCTCAAATCCTTTCATTTATCTCTTTATTTCTTGTCTGGACTCCTGCAACAGCTTCTGTAGAGGCTTCATCACATCTAAGCTCTTCCCCTTCCAATCCATCCCCTCCTTTGGAGCTAACACAATCATCCTAAAAATGCAAACCTGATTATATGACCCCACTAGTGTGAACTTCTTCAATGATTCTCATGTGTCTCAAAATAAAAGTTAAACTCTTTAACAATTTTAAGTCCATGCCCCATATAAGCCAGTATAATTCAAGCTGTTACTCTCTAAATTGGCCCTTCTTTTTCATATCCTCATGCCTTGTACAATGTGCCTGCTTCTTTCTTCTGCCTGAAATACTTTTCTTTCCTCTCTTCTTTATCTACCTAACTCCACCTGTTGAGGAGGCTGAGGCTGAGGATAATCAGTTTATGTGTCATCACTTCCAAGAAGTCTTCCTAAAAGCCTCTTGCCCCTCCTCTAACGATGGATTAAATACCCTCCTTCGCATCTGTCTCATAGCATCCCTCCCACAATGCTATAATAGCCTTTAACCTGTGTCAGTCTCCTCTATGAGGCTGAGCACCTTGAGAACACAGTGTACCTTGCAGATCTCCAGAAACCAGCAAAGGGTCAGGCCTATGTCAGTATTCCATACGTCAGTTGAATAAATGAATGGATAAGATTGATTTGAATTTTTAGTAAACAATGTTTTCTATCAAGAAAAGGTGAAGATTTATTTGGTTATTCCAAATGTGTTTTAACTTCTTAACGTCACGGTTCTGACTATTTATAGTGAGCTGCCAGGCAACCTCAACTCCAGTTTGCATGTATTGTAGGAAGCAAGAAGACAGATGTTTGGGCAGTAAATCCCAAATCTAGATTCCAGAGCTTAGACATAAACTCCCTGGAATATTTTCTCACTGAATCACCAAGAATAATAGACTCAAATTATATGTTTATAATAGAAGGAACTATACATATAGATGGTCCTTTCTAAGTAAGTAAGCATGATTAACTCCACATTGTCTCTGAGAATCAGTCACTGATTAAAGAGAGGCAGTATGGTTAGGTAATAATGCATCTCCTTATTTATGACAATGTAACATTCTTGAAGGATGGAATCTCAACCCTGACTCTTACTAGCTGTGTGACTTAGGCAAGTTACTTAATCTTTCTAAATTTTCATTTTCTAGACTAAAATTTTTAAAACATCCATCACTTACTTTGGGAAGTTGATGTGAAGACATAGTGAGCCGTGTAATGAAGAGTGGTTAGACCCATCCCTCTCAATCATACCGCCACCTTCTTAGTCCAACCACCACCACATCACATAGCAGGATCCCAACTGGTCTCCCTGCATCCACTCTTGCCTCTTGTCAATTTGCTTTCCATGCCACAGCCAGAGTGGTCTTTTTAAAGTGTCTATATGATCACATCACCCACTAGTTACTTAAAACACTACATAGGTTCCCATTACTTTAGAATAAAGACCCAAATTCTTCATGTAACCCAGAGGTCCTGCATGTTCTGCCCCTTCCCAGACTCCCAGCCTCTCTTATCACCACGCTTCCCTCACTCTTAGCCTCCTTTCGGCTCTCACTTCACCATTCTTCCCCTGGCACTGGGCCCTAACACAAGATGTTTATTCTCCTCCCATTCCCTTTGTTTAGCTCTTTTCTACTTAGCCTTCAGATCCCAGCTGAAAGTCACTTCCTCAAGGATGCCTCAGAGACCCCTTTCATGAACCCCACACTAGCTGGCTCTCCTCTTAACACTTGAAACTTTTTCTTCTTATCACTTAAGGCTATTGTAGTTAATTATCTACATGCTTAAGTCTTCTACCACACCAGTCATTCTCAATTCTGGCTTCACATCAGATGCGCTGGAGAACTTTGTGAAAATACTAACTCCTGAGCCCAACCCGACTAATTAAATGAGAATTGCTGGAGGGGGGGCCAGGGCGTTGCTATTTTTTAATGGCTCCCTGGTGTATCTAATGTGCGGCCGAGGCTGGGAACCACTGTTTCGTAGGGAAAGGATCATGTCTGCTTATCTATAACTTTATCCCTACTGTCAAACACATAACAGTGTCTGCACACAGTAGGCATTCAATAAATAGTAATTGTAGTTATGATTATTGTTGTTGTTATGGTTGATATGGTTATAATTAAGATCATAACTTTTTCACATTTTTGACATCTGTGATTCTTTACCACGTAACTCCAAGAAAACAAAACTGCAGAAGCCAAATCATCTTTTTAAAATTCAGCAAGTTTCTATTTTCCTGTCAACATAGAGCTTCAATCAAGGACTGACCAGAACCTACTAGACATAATGTTTTCACAAAAGCCACATCTCCAAGGTTAAAACAAAATACAAAATATTAAAAATTTTAATTCATATCATACAATTCCTTCTTACGTAGGTATGTATTAGTAATTATAGTCATTTGAACAGTGACTTTCTAATTTTGTAATGACAAGTTAATTGGATTGGCCACTGCTTCATCATTCTATTTGATTTTACCCTTCTCTTAGTTTTTCTCTCCTCTCACGTGACCTGTTTTACTAAGCAAATGTCAACCCCACTCCCAACCCTGGCTCAGTGGTTAGGACTGAAGTTTCTTCGGCCTGTCATTTTCCTGTTCATCCTGTGTCAGAGGGCAGGCTCTGGACAACTTCTCCTTTAGAGAATCTTCTAAAGACATAGTTTCTGTAATCCAGTTCTCAATCACGTATCAGAATCACATGGAAGGCTTGTTAAAACACAAATTGCTGGACCCCATCCTCAGAGTTTCTGATTCAGTAAGTCTGGGTGAGGCTAGATAATTTGCATTTCTAACAAGTTGCCATGTAACACTGTTGCTGGTCCAGGGACCACACTTTGAAAACCATTGCTTTAATTCATAATGCACTGTAGCTACCCCCTAGTTAATGGCTGATATTAAGAAAAAATAGAGAGAGAAGAGCAGTTATGAGGCCTTTTGGATATATCCCAAAGGGTATATCCCACCCACACTTTTTTTATGAGAAAGAGATTGTGAAGGTACAAGGGAGCAGCATATCTCCATCTGTTCCTAATAGGCAATTCCCTCAGCCACCTCTGGCTTACCTTTTATTTTTTTATTTTAATTTTTTTGCTGAGGAAGATTTGCCCTGAGCTAACATCTGTGCCAATCTTCCTTTACTTTATATGTGGGACACCGCCACAGCACGGCTGGTGAGTAGAGCAGGTCCGTGCCGCGGATCTGAACCTGTGAACCCAGGCCGCTAAAGCAGAGCACAAGGAACTTTAACCACAACGCCATGGGGCCAGGCCCTCTGGCCTACTTTGTAAAGGCAGCCCTTGTTCACCATCCCTGAAGCCACCCAGTGTTGTGAAGTCGCCTTCAAGACTGTTAGCACAAGGGTGGGAGGGGGACTGAAATAGCAGTGAGGGAATTGCTAAGAAGCTCTTCAAAGAAACAAGCTTCAAAATCACTTTAGGAGGTTTCAGCAGGGGTTGGAGGGAGAGGTGGTCACCCCAAAGGAAGCTACTGAGCCCAACACTAGCACCCTGGCAAGATGCTGGGCAAGCAGGCAAGGCACCATCACTGGAATAAACAGCTAGAGTGAACACGAGTTTTAACCCTTGCAGTTACTCACCATGCCAGTGCACTGCATTCAGATGTATACACAACACATCTTCATTCTGCAAAGGGAGTGACTAGGGTAACAAAAACTTTCCTGTGCTGCCCTCTTTGTCCGGGGCAGGC
Source organism: Ceratotherium simum simum (assembly GCF_057802395.1). Lineage (NCBI taxonomy): Eukaryota > Metazoa > Chordata > Mammalia > Perissodactyla > Rhinocerotidae > Ceratotherium > Ceratotherium simum. The sequence continues at coordinate 56,881,104 of NC_141905.1, read as the reverse complement.
AGGGGGGCTGTGAGGACACTCAGGGTGACCAACCGTCCCAGCTTGCCCAGGGCTGTTCTGGTTTTAGCATATTCTTTCAGACTCCCATCTTGTTCAATCACCCTCTCCTCCCCTTGGACCATTCTCACTCAGCCTCGCTCCTACCTTCTTTGCAACTATACAGGCCCCCTCTCCTGTAAGTTGCACTCTTTCCTGGTAAGCTCTGGCACTTTTAGTCTCACTTAAACAATTCTCTTTTCTTCCCTGAGCTCAGTTTTGTGTCTGACTTCACTGTCATGTTCAGGCTTTCCACCATTCTGACTTTTTAAATACTCCATGAACATGATACATCTTTTTCAGATCAAAAAAATCTCAAAGTTGAAAGGATCGTTAGAGTTGACGCACCCCAAGGTTCCCAGCCCTCACTGCACAGGAGAATCACCTGGGACTTTTTCCAGTCCTATCCAGAGCAATTGCATCAGAATCTCTGGGGCAGGGCCCAGGTATCGGTCATTTTGAAAGCCAAGCCCTTCAGGTGATTCCAACCTACAGCCAAGGTTTCAAACTTCTTCCAAGCTTCAAATACACTTCTACAGAATTCTTGAAAGATGGCTATTTAACCTCTGCAGTAAACTTCTCCAGTAACAGAGACAGAAGTGCATGTCCATGTAGCCCAGGCCACAGCCCGACATCAGTACTTGTTAAGAAGCTCTTACCTCGACTCAAGTTTTGTTTCATTCTGCCTTCCACCCACTGATCCTAGCTAAGAGCTATGAAGAAATGCAGAGTATGTTTACTTCTTCATTAAAAAAATTTTTTTTTCAAATCCTCAGCCTGTACATAAATCCCATTCTCAAGTTTCCTATTTATTCTTGAGGCTAAATAACCCCAGTTCCATTAACCATTCTTTACTATCATGATTGCCACATCTCATGTCACCCTAATTACCCTCCACTAGATGCCCTCCAGTTTGTTAATGTCCCTCTCAAAACACACCACTCTGAACTGAGGATAATACTGCAGATACAGTGATATGGATCTTGATCTGGAAACTTAACTTTAATTGACACTGCCTAACATGACTGGTTATTTTAGATACTTAGAATTGTGGTCCAGTAAAACCTACAGATATTTTTCACATGAACTACCTCCAAGTCAGGATTCTCACCCCATGTGTATCACTTAAATGTCAACCTTATGGGTTCAGCCCACATTTCCAGCTTGACAATACTTGATTCTTTTACGTAATACATTGCAGTCTCACTAAAAGCTATGTATTGTTGGCAAATTTGCTAAGCATGCTTTCAATGTTTTCATCCAAATCATTGATAAAATGTGCCATATAAGACTGGGACAAGGACAAAACCTTGTGGTATACTCCCCATCATCTTTCTTCAAGGTGGATTTCAAACCATTTGTCAACATGATTTAGCCATGATTGATGCTAATACCAATCCTTGTAGTTTATTCTTATCCTGTCCATATGTCTCCAACTCATCTTTAAGCATATCATGAAATACTTTGTTATACATCTTTCTCATACTGAAGTACTTACAAGTAAAATGATATATCTGAGATTTGCTTTAAAATATTCCAATATCAACAACAAAAAACTTGGTGGAGGGGAAAGTAATAGAGGAAACAAAAATCTCAGAATAGTGACAATTGTTGAAGATGGGTAATAGATACATAGAGGTTTATTATACTATTGTTTTTCTTCTAACTTTTCTATGACTAAAAAAAGTTTTGAACCTCTTGCTGAAATAATTTATACTATTTCTATGAATTTGAGAGACTGCCAACATTTATTAATTTTAGGACCCTCCTACACATCTTCCAAATTGGGGTAATTAGATATAACTTGATTTAGTAAATCCATGCCAGTTTCAAGTGATTGGGACTTTCTTTTCTAGGCGCTAACAAATCTTCCATATTTACTTTAAGATTTTGCCAAGAATCAACCTCATGTGGAGTTTCCTGACCCATCCTTTCCCATATTTTATGAGTTAGATTTCTAACTCTGAGAATATAAAGACCATCATCTCTTAAAGATCTTTAAACTCGTTTAGAAAAGCCAGGGCTCTCTTAATAACTTCTCATCTGTTTCAATGACTTCTTAATGATACATGTTTTACTTCGAATTGACTGAAATGCATTTTTCTAGATTAAAGCAAAATAGAAGTTTAGAGGTTCCAATTCCTTCACATAATCTATCATCATTGTGCATCCTTCTTCCTGTTCGTGTTCTTGCACTGAACTGTAACCAAAATAACTTTTTTTGTTATCTTTAGCATTTTTTCCTGTATGCCTCATTTCCAAGTGATACTTAGCAAAAGTGCTGCCACTTTTAAAAGGATTCTCCTACCTTCTAAACATTCTTCTCAATTACTTGCCATCTTTTTTCTCTATTGTACCGATCCTTGGGGAAAAAATTTTTATTTTAAAAAGTCATGGTCATAGAAATTTTTAGAAAAATAGAGAAATATATTAAAGAAAATTAAACGCACCATAATTTCTGAGCTCCTTATCAAACTCCCTTTGGTCTAACAAATGTTTTAAATGTCTTTTATTTTTCTACCCATTGAGATTACTTATGATTACATAACCAGATTTCTCATTTAGTTTGTTATTTGATTTTTAGACTCATCCTTTTGGGGCCATATTCTTTAGAAAATCTGACCATGAGATCTCACCTATCATCTTTCTGATTTTTTTTTTCATCTGCCTTCTTAAAAATTGAGACCATGTGTCTGGTTGCCTTACATTTCCCTCCTTCAGGATTATTATTATTTTTGTGTGTGTATGAGGAAGATTAGCCCTGAGCTAACATCCGATGCCAATCCTCCTCTTTTTGCTGAGGAAGACTGGCCCTGGGCTAACATCTGTGCCCATCTTCCTCTACTTTATATGGGACATCGCCACAGCATGGCTTAACAAGTGGTGCATCAGTCCGCACCCGGGATCCAAACCTGCGATCCCCAGGCCAGTGAAGCAGAGTGCGAAAACTTAACTGCTACACCACCAGGCAGGCCCCTCCTTCAGGATTATTAATGCCTAAATGAACTAGTCATTTCTCCTACCCTCTTAACCATAGGTTTCTTTTGAATCAGAATTAAATCAAGGAAGAAGGGCACTAATATCTTCCTTTAAATGCAAAAAGTAACTGCAAGGAAAATCAAGAATTTTTCCCAGGTTCTATTTTTGGAAAATTAAATTTCCAATAAACATCTAGATAAAGTTACAGTGTCTCAGAATTTCATAACTGAAAAGAGTTGGGGTGGAGGGTAATGGGGAAAAGTGTTGCCAACATCTATTGCAACCTTCTCCATATGCCAGGCACTGTACTAGGCACTTCACGTAATTTTTTTTTTCATTTAATACTCATAAAGGTCCTATAAGTTAAGTAGTTTCAATTTCTGTTTTACAGGTAATAAAAATGCAAATGAGATAGGTTAAGCAACTTCCCCAAGACCAGGGGGTAGAATATCTTTGAAATACTAATAATTTACATGTCCAATGTGCAAAGCCCTCCTTTAGCAGAAATACTCCATCGATAGTCTATTTTGCTTCTGTCCTTGCTTTGTAATTTGTAATAGAAACGCTTCATCCAAAGCCTGACTTGACTGACTGGTTTATCTTATACTCACACAACAATGTCCTTTTCACTCCCCCTCCTTTGTATTCTCACCCAAAGCCCTGCAGGGAGCCACCAATTTCATGCTTCTGCATTTTCATACAGACAAACAATATCTTTAACATTCCCTCCCTCTCCTAAAACATCTATGTCTTTGAATACAAAATAGACGTCATTGCCCTCAATCAAGTAGGAGGCCCATCCTTCTAAACTCTTCGTGACACGTAGAGCTTCATGTTTACGTAGAGTAGAAGAAACATGTCTATTTCAATAGGTTAAACTTTGATTTGAAAAAAAATGAAGATGGTCAAAATAAAGCTTGGAATACTAGATTGATCAAATTTCCCTAAAAGTTGTATCAATGAATCATAGATTTATTCTCCTTTTTTCTCTCTCGGCTCTTTTCCGGGAAATTGATACAGTTTACTATGCTTCACACCGGAAGATGCAAAGTGCATAGCCCAGCACCTCTCTATGCATCATTCTAATATAGGTAGCTCATTATCTAAATCAAAACACAAAAGCAAAACAAAACCTAGAGGTTACTAGATCTAAGATCTTGAGTAAGTCACATTCTCAGCCTGTTTCCTTAACTGTAAAATGAAGATTAATGGTAACATCTACTTGACAGGGTTGTTAAGAGGATTAACTTAAATCTAACAATGTATAAGAAATTGCCATGTGAACTGTAAATTCGATGATTATGATAACAATGATTAGGGTTCATGAAGCCATAACTTCATTTGTAATCAATACATAAAATCAAAAAACTGTACAAACGTGCAATACCCAAGTAACCAAAGACTTTTTATATTTAAAATGGTGTTGAAAAAATTTTAAATTTCTCATATTTCCAGGGTTCCTCTTTTTCTCATGATAGAAAAGTCTAGAGTGGATGAGAAGATTCCTGGCACTTCAGTATGTGCTCATACTTTTCCTCACTGGATTTGGTTTTTTAGGAGCCAGGTTTCTTGGCTGACAGTGGGCATTGGGATTCAGAATCTAGGACTGAGCTTGGCTTCGTGGGTACCAGTCTCGAGTTGCCCTCTTCCTTGGGGAGCAACATTAGCCTCAGGTTCTAGAATCAGGGTTCACTGTCTCAGGCAAAGAAGGCAGATGCAATAGGGAGGCTGGGGAAACACACATCTTCTTACACGCCTGCTGATCCTTCCCCCTCCTCCAGGCTTGTCCTTCAGGTCCTTTCATGGCAATGTGGAAGTCCTTGGGCTCAAAGTACCCTCCATCCTCCAGTGCTTCTCACTCTACTAATTTCCAATTTAGGGAAATTAAAGAAGAAATACCTCTGGGGGCCTTAAAAGTGGAAGGGACTTGTGTAGTCCTTCACACCTTAGAGTGAATTGTTGAGATGGACTGAGTTCCCCAAATCTGGCTGTGGCAAAGCTGAACAGAAAGAACACAAGTTTAGAGGCAGTATAGGAAGGAGAGCAGCAAACCACCCCTTGGGAGCTGGGAGCAAAGGGCTTTAACCAGCATCCAGACACTGGGCAGCAGGGCGGGAAGACATAAGGGGTCAGGAGGTACGAGAGCAGCTCAGAAATGAGTCCCTCAGATAGTACATCCCCTTCACCAGCACCTAGTTTTACCAAGTACCCACCCTGTCTCCTTCCCGCCTCCTCAGATGAAAAGAACAGCGTCGCAGGACTCTAGGCCAAGAAAAACTCCTGTCATCCTCACATACATCTTCATCATCATTTGTTATGTGCTTGCTGGGTACCAGGTACTGTGCTAAGCACTTTACACGCATTACTCATGAAATCCTCACAACACTAGATATCGTTAGCCCATTTTGCACTTGAGGAATTTGGGGGTCAGAAAGTTTAGTAATGTGCTCATGGTAACACAGATAGTAAGTGCAGAGCTGGGATTTGAATACAAGCCTGTCTGACTCTGGGAATTCTATGCTTTTAATTATTAGGAGGAACTGACACTCATTTAACTCTTCTATCTTCTATGCCTCCCCACTGACCCATCTACCCACTTCCTTCAGCCAAGTGTAGGCAGTTTACATAGCAATCTTCTGAGAAAGGTTGCCACAGGTGGTTTCTGCCTCATAGGTTGCTATCCTCATAACAAAGCTGTAAACTAAGAACTAATATTATTCCCATTGTACAGGTGGGAAAACTGACACTCAGAGAAGTTGTCACCTGCCTGAGGTTGTACAGGCAGAACTAGGACTGGAAGTTTAGTTCACCCAAATGATTGAACACTCTGCTCTACCTCCTCTTTTTGGGAGACCAGTGGAGTTGACCTGGAACAAGAGACCCTCTTGAATGCAATTTGCAACAGCAGAGGGGAGTTGGCCAGCCACTACATCAGGAGATGCAGATAGAGTACAGAGTCAGACAAGAAGTGAGTTTTGACAGTGGAAGAGGGATCAGAGGGATGACTTTCACAGTGACCATCCACTCATGTGACCTGATGCTAGGCTCTCATCAAAGGGGCTGCCACTCCAGCTGATATGCAGCAGTAAAGCCTGCTACCTGTGTGTCCTGACTTTTCCCTGTGGGCCTGTCCACGCCCATCACCTCAAGTAACTGAACCCAGTCCTTGTTACCTGTGCCTCACGCATACACACTCTCTTAGGATTAAACTCTCCGCAACATACCTCATCATGATCTTGGCCTGATGGAATGGCGTGGTGAGAGCCTTGGAGCCTTGCAGACCCTGATGCTTGAATCCTACCCCAACCCTGACCTCCAGCTTTACTTCCTCCCCCAACAAGTAACTCTCTCTCCTCCTTCTTCATTGTCTGCCAGCTCCAGGGGAAGGAGCATTGAAACCTAATGGTGCTTTCCCACAGGCCATGAATGTTCTGGGTATACATCAAATGTTTCCTGGGAGAACAGCAAGTCAGATGCAGTGTGCAACTTAAAAGGCCATACAAGTATTGGCCTCCAGAACTTCCACTTCCTGGGTCCACCAAGGTCTTGGCATGACTGGGGAGCAAAGCAGAACCTTTTTCCAGGCCTGCAGTTAGCTCCACTTTCCTCTACACAAGACATCAGAGCTCGTAGGAGTCTCGACATCTCTGAAGTTGGCCAGAGCAAAGAGCTGCAAGTGAGAGTCAGTGCTGGAAATGCTGGCAGCAAGCCACAGAAGACATTTTTAGTGCTCTCATGAAGTCTGTATATTCTAAGTAACTTGTATTCATGAGCAGCTGGTGCTATATCTTTCTATGTCACACATGATGGATTGTTCCAAGAAATCTAGGAATACAAAAAGTTGGATTTCCTGGCTTCAGTGTCTCTTCTCTTTGATATCCTGTTTTATGGACAATTTGGCAAATGGTCAAATTGCTACCCCGATCTTTCCTACCAAAAAAAAGAAAAACTGAAGAAGAAAAATCACTTGGTTATATAAAACATCCCACCACATTCCTCCCTCAGGAAGGCAGGATACAGTAATCAGAAACAGATAAAAAGAAAAAATTTTAGTAGGAACCTGTATTTTTACATAGATCTTCTACTTCCTTTCATCCTTCTTCCCAGGGCCTCCTGCTGTTCTGTTACTTGGTCACCAAATTGTCCCATCTCCAAATCTGTTCCTCCTTTCCACAATCAGTAATATCTCAACTCAAGAAGTTGAGTTCCCAAGGCAACCACAAATATTTGTTATTCTTTTTGCCATGTGACTTGCCCTAAAAATAAACTCAGATATCTTTCCTACCATCAAAATGCCAGAAAGAATGTAAAAGAATATTGGTTTTTTATGCATACCTGTGAAATAGAGAAGGTGTAATGCTATTTAGGCAAAACTTCTAGGAATACCGTGAAAGTCCTAAAATAGAAGATAATATAAAAACTAGGGTGTTAGATTATTCTGTCTTTAAAATGGGACAAGCAAAGGAAGGCTTGGGAAAAAAGAATTAGAACAAGCTAATACATACATGTGCACACGCACCCAAAAAAGTAGGTTTGTTTTCCTTTTTAAAAAGGGAGTAGCAAAGAGAAGAGTGCACATTTGCTCTGAGGTCTAGTCAAGATTTAGCCTCTTTCCTTTGAAATGCCCCCTTGATGTGCTAGCCAAGGACCCCAGAGACCTCCACTTGAAGCTGACAGTACTTGAAACCAATTAACAAACAAGATTTGCTTTCTGTTCTCATGTGAGTCTGGGGCGGATGACCTTTTCGAAATCAGGGATAAAGTCTCCATTTAAGGCTTCAACACACTAATTACCCCATGACATAAATCATTGTGAGTTAGGGAACTTCCAGATTAAACGAGGTCGAGCAAATGGCAGTGTTACAATAGCAATAGGGATACTCATAAAATTTTACATTTTGATAGTCTCAACAACAGTTTGCAAATGCATTTCTGTCCATTCTCTTTTTTGATCCTCAGAGAAACTCCATAGGACACAGACGATACATATACACACATACATAATCTCATTTGCAGATATGTGAAAGCTGAGGCTAAAGAGCAAGGGAACTTGCCCAACCTGTATGTGGCTGGGTGCACAATTCAACCAAGGCTTTCACTTCCAGCCCTGTGTCTTTTTATCCTAGATGTTCTCTCTATGCCTCCACCTCACCATCCCCACTATCATCTAAGAATCCTGAAACCAATAGGATTTGTGATACAGAGGACGGAGAGCTAAAAAAGCAGCCTTAGAGCTTTTAGAGAATCAATTCAGAAATAGATAAAATAATGGAAAGACCGTGGAGAAAACAAACAAACGAACAGGAAGAGCTGAGACGAACTAATGCAGGATGGAGACACTAAGGCAACGGGGAAAATTCTCTCTCTCTCTTCCTGCTTCACATCCTCCCTGCTCATGATTATCTGTCCTAAGACCCAGGACTTCCCCAAATGGCCCTATAACAACCCTTTCCTCCAATATTGGATAGTCTCTCAAAATACTTTAGCTAGACTTCCTGATTGACTAGGAGCAAGTTTCCAATTTTTTCTTGGAACTACCATATTAGTGACAGTCACATTCATGTCACTACCTCCTTTGACACATGTTTCTTATACGACATGGTCTCTGGATCCTTCCCCATTCTGGACATATGCACCCCATCAATTTGTCAACATCTCACTTCCAATGTGATACAGAAAGGAAATGTACCACCCATAAGGCAATATTTAATTCTTCATTCAATAAATCAACCAAAAAGTAAATAAATACGTATTGAATTATTAGGAAACTTTCTGGGGTGATGGAAATGCTCTATATCTTGATGGGGCAAAAAGGGTTGTTGTAGGGGTAAATGAGGTAGTGAAAGTCAAGCACTTAGCACAGGGCCTGGCATAACGTTAAGTCCTTTATGGATCACCGCAAATCAGTGTCTTCTTGGCACTTCACGGCACACAATATCTCTGCAGTATTCTCCTCAGTTCAGAGCAGTGCATTTTGAGAGACATTAACAAACTGGAAGGCAGAAGGTCCAAAGAAAAGAAAGGAGCTCCTACTCACAGAACTTCCATCAGCAATTTGTCCCTCTCTGTTTGCCCCCGTCCAGCTTTGCCCTGCTCTGGTGAAGACATAATAGGTTTGTCTCCTGAGGATCAATCCCACCTAATTCCTGGAGTATATTAGGACTTCTTCACTCTAATGAGAGAGATGCTCTCTCACCTGAAACCCATGATTGCTCCCGTGCCTGGAGTCGAGTGTCCTGGAAGGAATTTAACCTCCCCTCTGGGAAAATCTGGGCAAACTTCCTTAGCTAAATCCATCCCAGAGTGTGTAACAGTCTGGCTACTCAGGTCCTGGTCCTCATTTCATTTCCACCCTAGGACTAGAGCCTGACGGCAAATGTTGACCACATAGGTAGGGGGCTGACTCCCTCTACTGGATTCAGTCCACTCCTTCCATGTAGGATTGGAATTCAGTTTCTGGTGTCTCCCTGGTGCTCATTCAGACAGACCTTCTCCAACGACTTGGCCATGGACCAAGAATATACTCCCTAGATGCCCCTGCAGCTGGACCTCACACCTTGGATCAATGCCCTTGAATATGTCCAGGGCCTGGATCAAACATGAGTTTATTTCTCTCTCTTGGACACAATTATCTGAACAACCCAGGGCAACTTCCTTTTACTCTCTCCCATCTGCAAAGAGCTTCGGGCACACCTCATGTCTATGGATGTTCCATTCAGAATACTGACAGTAAGGTAGGAAAAACATTACAAAGAGTAGACATATGAGCTCACAAAGAAAAGCAGTCTATTGAGGATTTAGTGTAGCGGCAAACAGGTTTAAAACTTTAATAGACCTAAAAACTCTAATAGTCATTGCTATTTTATAATTTCACTCATTCATCCATTCATTCACTTATTACATACCCTACCCATTTATATACTCACGCTTGCACTGATTTGAATCACATTTGATTGCCTGGAATGTGCTTGGTACTGGATATATAAATATGAATAAGACCTAATCCCTGATCAGGAAGAACCATAAAAATTAATGTTCAGAATGTCAATGTCATCACTTTGACCTATCAAAAGTTTTTTATGTTTGGCATGCTCTGCTAAAGGATAGAGACAGCTGCAGTACACCTCAACAGATTATATAAGATAATTCCATTCAACAATATCAGCTATCATTAGCACAAAATGTAATGTGTGAGCTTCGCTTCTCTAGGTAACAGCACTATCAGCCTTGAATCTGGCATTTCTATGTCAGCATCACACCTTTGGCCTCACTTCCTCATCTCTAAAAGGGGAATAACAGTAGTTCTCAACTCATAAGATTGTTGTAAAGGTCAAATGAGGTAACGTGTACAAAGTGCTTAACATGGTGCCTAGAAAACCCCCATTTATTTGTATTCTCCTTTTCAAATATGTATACGAGAGTTTTTATTTATGCACTTTACATTAACAAGATCTTTCCATTTTTCAATATCACCTTAGCCCCTCTTTTTGGGGTTAATATCTAAGGCCAAGTGCAACTGGCCTTGAAAAGGAGATCCTAAGAAGTAAAAGCAGCAACCAAGAAAAAGGACAACACACCCATAACCCTAATCAAAAAGGAAGTCAGTGGAAGCAAGCAGGCCAGAGTCCTAGAAATTAAAATTTGTGAGAAACTTATCAAAACTATCACCTACTAGGAAAAGATGTTAGAGCACATGAAACCTCAGGTTAAAACTAAACCAATCGCAGGACACATTAATAAAACGACAGTATCCCATTCAAGGCTCAGTCTTTCAAAGCACATCTAGACTCCGTATTAAGTTATAGTCACGCACTTAAAGTGAGACCTTGACAGCAAGGAGCTGATCCAAAGCATTCCAAAAATGTTAGCCAGCTGGAGCTTGACAAAAGAGTGAAATACTGTAGGAGATTCTAGGCCTCTTAGGCTGGGGAATGGCAGACATGGAGGAGTCATGACAAAATTATTTCAAATATTTGAGGGGCTATCCTATGGAAGGGGATTTAGATTCCCATCTCTATGGCCCAGAGGGCAAAACTAGTGCTAATGGCAGAGGGAAGATGCAGGGAAGGAGAAATATTTCAAATAACTTTAAAGAGATCAGATCTTTCTAACAGAGCTATCTAATATGGTAAGACAACTGTCCTGGGGGTTGGAGGAGGTAAAGTATAGGAGGGTAAAAAGAGACTTTAAGGGTTCAATAGAGAATCCAACTTAATCAAGAAGCTAGACTGTGGATTTGGCTGGTCTATGATAACTTTCTCAGACATCCACAGTAAGAAAAATAAAACAATGATATACTTTCTAAGACCCATTAACTATAAAATGAGGATAATAGTAATATCGACCTGATAGAACTGTGTGAAGATAATAAAAGTATGTGAAAAAGTCTTCAACATGAAAACAAACAACAAAAATAGAGGAAACAGAAAATTTCAATTACTCTCCTCAGATAGATGAGAAAATAACACATCTATGAGACCAAAAGAATGTACAGTTTTGTTTAAAGAAACCATCAGAAAATAAAAATAGGCTTTTAGAAATTTAAACCATAATAACTGAAATAAGAAATTTTAACAAATGGGTTGAAAGATAAAATTGAGGAAATATCCTAGAAGGTAGAGACAACTGTAAAAGAATATGGAGAAAAAAACAAAAGAAATTAAAATTATTAATATAAGAGAGACAACATTTGACTAATAAGACTTCCAGAAAGAGAGAACAGAAAAAACCATAGGAAGAAAATTATCAAAGAAACTATATGAGAAAATTTCCCAGAACTGAAAGATTTGAGTTGCCATATGGGAGGGGCTGAATGCCCAACACAATGGATGAAAATAAATACACACCAAAGTACTTGATCATAAATTCTTAGTACATAAAGGGTAAAGAAAATATCCTAAATGCTTCCTGGAAACAGAGGGTGGAGTGGGAGGAACAAATGACATGAAAATAATTGGGAACAAGAATAGCATCAGATTTCAAAATTCTAAAAGACACAAAGGCCTTGACATTCTCCCTCCAGTAAGCCTTTTCTCAGGAAGTTACTGAAGGATGTGCTCCACCCAAATGAGGTAGTGAACATAGAAAGAGGAAGAGATGTAGTACTAACTGAGAATCAACTCAGGAGAAAGGTCAAGGGAAGCACAGGAAGACAACTACGCAGCAGGCCAAGAGAGCAACCAGCCTAGACTGGAACAGGACAAAAGAATCAGAAAGGAGGTCTTAAAAAAGAACAGTCAAGAAAAGAAGAGGGACAAACAAGGAAAGATTACTGACTACGTAGGAAATTATATTGAAAGGTTTGCGAAAACGAATGACTAATAGAGACATAGAAAATTAGGCAGATGAAGAAACAAGGCCTTATTAATGCCAGTAAAAATAAAAGTCATACAGAGAAGGAAATCCAAGGCACAAACAATACTTATCTAGACACGCTAAGGTAAACACTGGATACTGATTTAACTAAAAGCTGTGATATCACTATACAGTCACTATACAGTCATGCGCCACATAATGACATTTCAGTCAATGATGGACTGAATATACGACGATGGTCCTACAAGATTAGTACCATACAGCCTAGGTGTGTAGTATGCTATACCATCTAGGTTTGTGTAAGTACACTCTATGATGTTGGCACAACAAAGAAATCGCCTAATGATGGGTTTCTCAGAATATATCCCTGTTGTTAAGCAAAGCATGACTGTATAGGGATGGTGCGGAGAGGGCAACCCTGGGGGAATGTAAGAAAACAAAGTATTCAGCTACTGCAATAGGAAAGCAACAGGTAACATCTAAATTAGCAACGTAAGCATAAACACCAAAAGAAATTCTAGAAAGATTAAAAGTGGCTACTCTGGAGAACAGGACATAAGGATGGGGGGAGGGCAGAAAGTGATGGAACAGGCAACAACAGTTCTTGGTTATGACTTATTAAACTTGAATTTTAGTTATATGCGTGTGTCATTTTGGTAAAAATTAATATTGATTTTTAAAAAGAAAAATCCTTCCAGTCCATCCAAAAACAAAAAAAAATATCCAGGACCCCCTGACCTAGGTTATTATCAGGGTCTGTTCTGCTTTGAGTCTGTTATTTGATTTCCTCAGGTCCCCTAGCAGAGGGAGCTATTGTTCTGTGCTGGGAAACTTCTTTTACAAGGCAGACAAAGGAGTATCGTTGCTGATCTTACTATTGATACTCTGTTCAACAGGCTTCAAGTTTGAAAACACAAGTTTTTTCAATCCAAGATAATTTCCTCATCCCAGTTTCATTCTTACTTTCTTCTGTTATTTCAAATGCAAGTGTATTTCTTTTTTTAGAATTTATTTTTTCTAGGCTATTTATGGATATTCTATTACAGTATTGGCTTTCAGAAAGCAAGGTGATAGCTTATATTTGTAGATTTGTGGAAAATTAACACCCAAATTTTATTTGAAAATAATAAGGTTAACAGGTAATTTACTGTTTCACGTATTCCTTCTACACCTGCTTAATTTTTTACTAGTCAATTAGTTACTTTCCATTTAACATTAAAATTTTTCCATGACAGATTTTTCTACATGGCATTAATTATTTTTTATGATTGCAAAAATATTATATGCTTACTGTTAAAAATTTGGAAAATACAGAAAAGTATAAAAGAGGAAAATAAAATCCACTCTCTTTTGATCACCCATAAATAGTCCTTTTAATATGTCACTGTATATATTGTCAGTCTTCTTCCTGTGTATATTTAATGTCTACATTTATTAAATTTTGTTAACAAAATGGGTCTTGATTGTTCAACTTTATAACTTGTTTTTCTCTTAACAATGCTTTTTTCTCTTGTCCTTGGAAATTCTTTTATAACATCATTTGATTCTTGTTTCACATATGGATATACCTTACTTTAGGTTATTTCCAATTGTTCACTATTACAAACAATACTCTAATAAATATCCTTGTAGGTACATCTATGCACATACCCAGGCTGCTTTCCTTAGGGTAAGTGCTCATAGTAGATGTGCTGGGTCAGGGTGTTCACATTTTTAAGACTTGGAATAATTACAGACAAATTTTTCCATCTAAAAAGTTTACCCATTGCACTCTGGCCAACAATTGGGGAATATTAATTTCCCCACATCTTCACCAACAATGGACATTAAAAAAAAAAAAAAAAAAACTTTGCCTTTTGGTTTGTGAGAAATATAGCCCTGGTTAGGTGTTTAGGAGTCATGGCAGACCTTCCAGAATGTATCTTGGGGATAAACTGGAATATTCTCTATAGCATATTCTTGACATCTAGGATTGTTTTACCCATTAGGATAAATCATAGGAAATTGTCAATACTTGATAGTTTTGGACCTACAAAACTGTCAATGCAAATGGTTCAACCTAATAAATATATTTGTAAAATTGGGGAGGGTATTATAAGTTAAGAATTGGCCAAACAGCCATTGCCTTTTAAAAGTTTCTGAGTTATGGAAGAGCCATCAGTACAACCTGCTCTAATGTGTAGGCTTTGTTGTGTTTCTACCAACCCGGTTGGATGAGTTGGGGTAAGTCAAAGTGAACCACAAATGGGGTAGGATGGAGACTCAGTCACTGGAGTCCATTGAAAGATGGCCTTCCTATAAAGAAGTACTACTGTGAAGTAGGATTTTAGAGAGAAAATATATGACCAGTAAGGTTAAAAAGAAGTCAGAGAAACCTCCAGAACACTTCAGGTGTATGAGGGAATGTCCAACGGGTGGTGGCTCTTGACTAATGAGGAAACATTTATAGCCCTAATGGAGAAAGGTTTCTGAGGAGTACCATGTCCTCTCATGAAAAAGTTATCTCCATATGTTCAGAGTTCATGCCCACAGACGAATTAGAGGACTAGCTTGGCGTGAGTGGGATCCACAGAGTTTACAGGAAAAAATTATATGTCATCAAGGTCCAAGGAGTCCTATAGGATATCACTAACAAAAGGCTGAAATGTAACAGGGAACATGGTATCAAGGAAAGGGGTCTTTCAAAAGGCAGGTGAGCTGAACTCCAAAAAACACTCAGCCACCAACCAGCTGTGCAACTTGGGCACACTGCTTCCCAACTCAGGACTTCAGTGTTTGTGTCACTCATATATTGCTGTAATTTGGAGAGCAATTTGGAAACTCTGCTTTTAAGAATTTATCCTAAAGAAATCTTCAAAGACATGCACCGAAATTGATTCCACAAGCAGTTATTTATAATAGTAAAATATTTGAAAATTTCCTAAATACTCTGCAAAAGGACATGGTTAAATAGATATATGGTATATATTCAAATGATGGAATACTATATGTAGCCATTAAATATCATATGGTAAAAGCCATTCAACTGTCATGATAAATTATAAAGTAAAATAGAAGATTACAATCAGGATGTATAACATGGCCTCAAATTTTCAGAAAACAAATAATAATAAACAATAAAATGTAGGAGAGGGGCCGAGCCCATGGCACATAGCGGTTAAGTGCGTGTGCTCCGCTGCGGGCAGCCGGGGGTTCAGACCCCGGGCACGCACTGACGTACCGCTTGTCAGGCCATGCTGTGGCGGCATCCCATATAAAGTGGAGGAAGATGGGCACGATGTTAGCCCAGGGCCAGTCTTCCTCAGCAAAAAAAGAGGGGGATTGGCATGGATGTTAGCTCAGGGCTGATCTTCCTCACAAAAAAAAAAAAAGGAGAAAAAAGAGAATAAGAGAAAGACTGGGAAGTTATATGACAAAGAGCTATGAGTGGTGAGCTTACAGAGAATTTTTATTTTCTTATTTGTTCTTTTTATATTCCAAATTTTCTGTAGTAAATGCATTATTTGTGTGATTTAAAAAGACAGTGAATGTAATTAATTTTATTTTAATGAAGAAATTTAAGTATGCTCAAGTCCCTTTCAGCACTAACATTTATTGAGTCTTTTTAAAATGCTGAATGCAGAGATACCTAGACCACATTTGAATTGTGATTTCCTACTCCTACCTTGCCCTAATCCTCCCTTAAAGTGCAAAATCCTCCAAATCGTTGGGTTTTGCAAACAGATATAACCTCTGAAACCATAAGGCAGTTCTGGTTTGTGCAACAGTGGTTGGGGCCTGGTGTTTGGGCTGTCTTCATGATCTGAATTCTGGCATGAGCTCACTGAGAAAGACGCATTTGTAGAAGACCACACTTCCTGGCCCTGCAGGGCCTCTGGCTTTTCTTTTGCAGAAAATGTTTGCAATCTGGATGGTCTGTCAGCACCAGGGGGTTACATTCCTTCCCATAAAAGTTTCCATTCCTAAAAGACTTTACAGATAGCTGATGGGTAGAGGCTGTAAATAGGATACACAGGACAGAAACAGGCTATTTCTAGCTGAAGTGAACATTTGCTGTATTGTCTGCTCAGAGTCCATTTCCCCTTCTTCTGGTACCAGGACTCTGAATTTCCTTAGAGGAACCATGCCTCCCTCACACTCAACCATGTTCTTCAGATGTCACTGATTCCTCCTTAGTTCAGGGAGCGGGGAGGAGGATGGGAAAGAGGGGAGAAGAGAAGCAATAGGAACAGCTCCAGTGAGAATTTTGCTCCCAGTACTCCACCACAAGTGCTCTCATCAAGATCACCATCGACCTCCACTGTGCCAAATGCAATGGTCAATTCTCAGTTTCACGTTATCTGACCCAGGAGCAGTATTAGATTCAGCTGACCACTTCCTGCTCTTGAAACAGTTTCTTTACTTGGCTCCCAGGACACCATACTCTCTTAGTTTATCCCCCTCTCCTCACCCCAACACACACACACACACATACACACACACACACACACTTTTTCTCAGTGTTCTTGGATGGCTTCTCTTCTTGTCCCTAACCTTTGAAGTTGAAGCATCCGAAGGCTCAGCACTTGGAACTTCTTTTCCTTCTACACTCACTCCCTTGGTGATCTCATCCAGTCTCATTGCATTTAAATCCAGTCTCACTGAGTTTAAACACTACCTGATGACCCAAATATGTATCTCCAACCTAGTCTTCTCCCCTAACTCCAGACTTGTATATCCATCTGCTTGATTCAAAACCTCCATGTCAAATAGGCATTTCTTATCAAATAGGCATCTCAAACTTACACATCCAAAACTGAGATCCTGATCTTTCCACTCAAACCTGTTCCTCTTACATCTTTCCATCTCAGCTCAAGGCAACTCCATCCTTCCAGTTTCTTGGAAGGCCCCAAACCTTGGAGCCAAGTTTCCTTCTCTCTTTGTTTCCCATCCAAATTCAATCAGAAAATACTATAGACTCCATTTTCAAAATAGATCCAAAATCCTCTCACTTCTCACCACTTCTACTGCTACCACCTAGAACTGGACACAATCCTCTCTCACCTGTATTACTGCAGTATTCTCCCAACTGGTCTCTCTCCTTCTACCCTTGCCTCCTTTCGGTCAATTCTCTACACGCAGCCAGAGTAATCCTATTAAAATGTGAATTGGATCAAGTCACTCCTCTGCTCAAATCCCACAGTCATTTCCCATTTCACTATAAGTAAAAGCCAAAGGCTAAACAATGGCCTGCAAGGCCCTAGATGGTCTGTTTAGGCCAAACCCACCTCTCAGCTCTCACGTTCTTGTTCTCTCCAACCCAGCCACACTGGCTTCTTTACTATTCCTGAAACACCTAATTTCTCTTCAGGACTTTGTACTTGCTGGCCTATCTGCCTGGAATATTCTTCCTGGAGATAGCCACATAACTGACTTCACATCTTTAAGGTCTTTCTTCAAAATCATCGGCTATCTTATCATCCTATCTAAAATTGTAATCTCCCAACACTTATTATCCCCCTTCCCTGCTTTAATTTTCTCCTTAGTACTTATTATCATATAACATAGCAAACATTTTACTTGTTTTTTCACTTACTGTCTCCCCCAACCCCTCCACCCACCACATAAGCCCCATGAGGTTAAGAATTTTGTTCTGTTTCTTGGTGTATCTTCAGTGCCTAGGATAGTGCTTGACACATACTCTTTGCTCAATAAATGTTTGTTGAATGAATGAGTCCATCTCCCTTCTGCTGGCTCTTATCCTTCAAATATAATCAAGTCCACTCTAGCCTATAACACTCTTCCCTTAATCCAACTCATCCCTCAAGTCAGCTCTCTCCTTCCCTCTATCAATTCGCTTCTCAAGTTATCTCAGCTCAATATTCTTACTTTCTTAACTTCTGCTCTTTAACCTCTTAATATGGCCAAATATCCTACTAAATCTGTTTTTATCAAAGGACACTTATAAGTCCAAATTTCCAAACCCAATCACTATATTTATTCTACTGTAAATGTACAATTAGAGTTTTTTGTTTTTTTGCTAGGAGGATAAAAGGGCTGTGGGTAGGAAACATTATACACTGCAACCCAATTCCAAAATCATTACACTATAGGCGGGGGTAGAGGGCAGGAAGGGGTGCCCTAGAAGAGGAGAATGTGCAACATCTATTCTCATTCTCCTTCTTGCCAATTCGGCAGCTTTGGCACTTCTTGAAACTTCGGTCTCAAAACACTCTCTGTATTGGCTACCAGGTTCAGACTCTCTCCTTGGCTTTCTCCTGCCTTTCTAGGCATTCTTTCTGAATCTCTTTTCTTAAATCCTTTCTCTTCCTTTTCCTTTATTAATGTTGATGTTTCCTTAGGTCCCACTCTTCATCCTCTTCTGTTTTCATTCTCTACACTTTCCAGGGTGACTTATTCATGCCCATACTTTCAACCACTGGCTCCATGCTTCAACTCCAACTCGCATTATCTCTTGATTTTGTTCAGACATCTCCAAGCACTAGACCCAAATTTATAGCAACCAACAGAATACAGTTGTCCCTCAGTATCTGTGGGAGATTGGTTCCAGAACACCCTGCAGATACCAAAATCCATGGATGTTCAAGTACCTTATAGTATTTACATAACGGCATAGTATTTACATATAACTTATGCACATCCTCCCGTATACTTTAAATCATCTCTAGATTACTTATAATACCTAATATAATGTAAATGCTATGTAAATAGTTGTTATACTGTATTGTTTAGGGAATAACAATAAGAAAGAAAAGTCTGTACATGTTCAGTACAGACACAACTGTCGGAGGCCTTTCAATCAGTGGTTGGTTGAATCCATGGATGAGGAATCTGCAGATACAGAGGGACGACTGTATCTCTGCCTTGACGTCTTACAAACATCTCATGTTGAGCAAATACCAGAAAGAACTTGTTATCTCCCTCCTCCCCTGCCAAATCTACTCTCCCTCCCCCATTCCCAGCCTTACTTATAAACATTTATTGACCCAATCATCGAAATCTAAACTTGAGGCATCTCCCTCTCCTTGTCTCCCAACAAACCACCTAGCCCTCTATCTCAGGCCCTACCTCAGAAGTATTGTCTAAATCCAGCCCCTCTTATCCATGCCCCTGCCCGCCCCCTGCCCCACGTCAACACCTTAGGGCAGATCCCCATCATCTCTCACCTATAGGAAGCCTATCTCTCACCTATTTCAGAAGTCCAATACTAGTCTCCCTGCACTTCTCACCAACTTCTTGGTTCATTCCCTTGACTGCTGCCAGAGTGATCTCAAAAGTCAAGCCTTATGATCAGTGAGTATAATGATAGCATAAGCAAAAATACTTTGCCACACTCTCCCACATTCTTGTGAAAATGTACATCTGTACCTTAAAAGAAATGAATTTTTCCCCCAAATGAAATGCTAATGCATTACAATTAAGAAATGGCACTAATGCCCAGCATCTCCTCTTCTGAGACAAGACAGCATGACCAGGGCAAGTAAGCAGAGGTCTTAGTTGGCCCTCGCAACACCAATTAACTTGGGACCAACAAAAGCACACTATGGGAGAAGAGTAGCAGAGTGTGATGGGAAGGGCAGGAGAAACTCTTTGGGAAGCCCCAGGTTTGTTGTTTTGTCTTGCTTTGTTTTGTTTGTTTGTTTGTTTTTGCCTCTGTGAACTGGCGGCTATGTGTCTACCATGAATATAAAGAGACCTTAGAACTGATCTCCCTCAAAAGGCCTTACTCAGGCAAGGCGCTAAGCAGGGGAACAGGAGCTCACTCCCCAGTTCAACAGAGGTTTGCTCTCACTGGGGAAGGGGCAAAAGCAATAAAATGAGTGCAGGGAAGGGTCCTTCCTGAATGCCTTTATGCCTCTGGACATCAGAATTCTGACAGCCCTAGCTTCTCTACTCTCTGAAACATGACTATATGGTGACAAGTTTTTTGCCTTCTTTCCTTTGCCTTCTTTCCTGGATCTGAGGGACCTTTCTCAGCTAGAGGATTGAGATGTCTTCTCACACATAGAAGGGGATCCAGCATGTGGTGATTGCATTCTTCCAGGATCCAAACGAAATCTGAGGGAGCCAAGAGCATTCCAGCCATCTCTAATATTGGAGTGCGGTGAATGTCCCTTAATGCTTCCTTAAATTCTTTTTAGAATAAGGTGAAAAACACATACATTCATTTGTACACACATACAAAAGGAATCTCCTTTCTTTCAAGGATAAGGCCTTAGATTAAATAAATTTTGCAATAAAGTAGAAAGAACTGATAAATAAATGACAAGCAATAGGATATATTAGAGTATATGAGGAAATCATTTGGTATAAAACTAATTCGGCCTGAACTTGTTTTTTCCAAAAAGGCCTGATGTGGCCATTGAGCATGCATTGCATGTCTGCTTTAAGTATTTACTATGTCCCAAAAACAAGAATAATGCCCTTAAAGACAAGGATGCAGCTTCCCCCATATTGGCATAAGCTCCCCATAAGGATAAGCATCTCTCCCTAAACTAAGGATTGATTGCTGGCCTGTTGTGCTCACCCTGTGACCACCCAGCTTGAGACCACAGAGCTGCTACCTGCTGTGTTCATCAACTGCTGTGTGAAATGCTGTGCCAGCAAAGCAATCTTGTGACTACTGTAAAAGGGACATTCCAATCATATGTGATACCCACTCTTTGACAGAATATAACCATTCTGTATACCCCCACTTCTTTGGAGTGCTCCATTCCTTTGTGAAAGGACTCTCCCAGGCTATATGGTCCTCAGATATGGCTCATAATAAACTCACCCCAATTTTGATTTATAGATTGGTTATGAATTATTTGCATTGACAGAACAATGGAGGAAAAGCTTGCCTCCAAAATAGATATGATGAAGGAAAGAGAGAGAAATCTTTCCTGTCTATTTTTTAGTTAAATACAAGAGGATGTTGCTATGAGAAGAGAACAGACCAAGATAAAAGATTTCATGGAAGCCAAAAACTTTGTAGCTGAATGAAAGTTTATATCGGAGATAATTAAGGAAAATTGAATCAGTGATGTGGAACACAACCTTAGGAAAATATTTGCAGAATATAAAGAAAAATAAATGAAGGAGAGAGAGAAAGGGAGAGTAGGGGAGAGAGAGAGAGAGAAAGAGAGAGGGAGGGACGAAAAGAGGGAGGAAGGAAGGAAGGAAGAAAGAAAAAAAAGAAAGAAAGAGAAAGAAAGAAAGGAGTGCATTCAGAGATAAGAGATCCAAATAATAGGTCCCTGAAGAAAAAAGACAAACGAACAAAGCAGGAGCATTGATCAAAGTTATGACAAGAGAAATCTTTCTTGCTCCTAAAGAAGTCCTGAATCTGGAAATCAAGGGGGTTCACCGTATTCTAGGCAAAATCTATGAAAGGAAATCTATACTCAGTTGTCTTACTGCAAAAATTATAAATGTTAGGAATAAAGAACAGAAAAACGTTCAGGCTGAAAATAGTTGTCCTCAAACTTCTTTACAGCCTCAAACTTCTCAAGACAGTGGAGGAATATCTCCAATAGCTTGAGGGAAATAAGATTTCTATATTTAGACAAACTGTCACTCTCTTACCATACTGATGCCTTTTCTAAAAAATTACTTTGGTATGTCTACCATATCATTACAAAAGGAACCAAAATTAAGAACTCAAGAATGGGGAGAGGCATAGTGAGAAAAGAATTATATTGAAGTCAATTAAATTCATGGAGGGATGAGTTTGATTATTAATATCTAAATAAAAAGAAAAAACTATGAAATAAATGACATAGAATTTTCAATATTGAAAATTATAACATTATCAGATTAAATAGTTAAAATAGGCAAGGACAACACAGGGAAGCAAAAGCTTTTAAATTCTTATCTTTCATTACAGGGTCAAAAGTTACTCTTGTTTTTTACTTTGATATTAAGATAAACAAGCTCAGGAATTTTTTTTTTTTAATTTAAGATATTCATATATAAAAATAAAAATAAGATGTCTGTTATCCACAGCTTTGTAGAAATATATATAAAAACAAATCAGCAAAAGTCCAGAGTCTGTATAGCAAAAAGCATAATATGAGAAAACATTAAACACCAGGGAGACTAAAACAAGAATGGCAAGTAAAATAAGTGTGAACTATTTAAATTATGATTTACCTTATGATTATTTCTAAACTCACTAAAATGAAGCACTAAAAAGAAGACTAAGCAAAAGATGGTATCAACAACATTTTACACAGCTTAAGTTAGAAAATATGAGCACGGCACTATTAATTTCTATTTACCAACCCTTGTTCACTGGAGACTTTTTGGGTCCTCCCTACCCTGCCCTTTCAGTACAAGGCCTAAAAAAATTATTTTGCTGATGACACATTGCCTCAGATGTCTTTTTGTGTGTGTATTGGAGTCTTTATCCACTTGAGCAACACTGTTCTGATTTTACGGTTCAGAGATTCTGACCTCCACCTCCTAAATTCTGCCAACCAGACCCACCTCCTGGCTCTCGCCTCCTGGGCCTGCCATGGTTATTTGGGAGGGAAAGGCTTGATAATTTTCACTCACGCCCACTCCATACTTCCTAAAGTTACATAGCCATACAAGGCTCAGCTGCCTAAGATGCCATTTGAGAACTTTAGCTGATCTTCCTTTATCTTTCCCAAGACTTTATTGAATTACTCCTTCTCTGCATCTCCTTTACATTCCTTTTATATTCCCAATTCTCCATTACCCCCCTCTTTTCTAATAAACCACAACAAAAATTATTTACATCTCATTTTTTCCCCTGGAACTGAAATTTTCATAGCTATCAATAAAAGTACACAAAAGTAAATGCACATATACTATAATTTCACAAAGAAGAAAATTATGATTGAGGAGGGATTACCACATAATTGAAATGACTAGATAGATTTATTAATATCCAATTTTATAACAAAAACAGAATATATCTTATTAACAAGTGTTCAAAAATTTATAAAAATTCACTACATGCTTAGGTACAAAGAAATCTCAGAAATTATAAAGCCATATTCTCTAACCATCGTGAAATAAAATGAAAAATTAATTAAAATTAATTGTATAAAGGAACATAACAATCACTTGGAACTTAAAAAAATATATTATCCTGGGTTAAAGAAACAATAAAAATGCAATTTCAAACTACTTTGAAAACTATAACACCACAGATAAAAATGTATTGGATCTCTTCATAGCTTAAGTCTCTGTATAAAAATACTACGAAAAGATTCAAAAAAACTGTTACGAATGTGACGGAAAAAGTTGAATACCTTTATTTTATGAAGAGCTCACATAAATTAATTTAAAAACATAAAATCCAGATAAGTAATAAACTGGCAAAGGATGTAAACAGACTGTGTACAAAAGAAGAAGGACATTCTGTGAAAAATATCGAATTTACTGGTAATCAAAGAAATACAAACTAAAACAACATAAAAGTGGATAAGATTATTTTTTAGAAAAACAAAAATGCCAAAGCTGTCAGGGATGCAGCAAAACAGGTTTTACTTGTGGGAGAATGAAGGGTCCACCCTTAGGGAAGCAACTTGGCAATAGTAATCAAGAACTTTAAAAAACACAATTTTAATCTAGCAATTCTACTTCTGGGCCTCTATCCTCAGCATGCAACTCTGCATGTAGAAAGACTTCATATGCAAAGACGTTTATTGGAAATAGAAACAAATGTTTCTATTTCCTATTTTTAAAATTAGAGCCTAACGATTACAATGCCATCTTATAATTTTTCAAGGTCCTAGTCAAGCAAATACTAAAAGAGAGAAACAACCCAGGCATAGTAAAAGGAACTGCAAGGAAATACACCAAAATATTGTCACAAGTGATTGTTTTTCTTCTTTCCTCTAATCTATATTTTCATGTTTTCTTTAATGAGCATGTGCCATATTACTTACACCCTCACGGACCTAAAGGAATTGTCCACATCCTTCCTATGAATCAAAAGGAAACAGCTCTGTATGTAGGGCGTACACTGCCATTGTTCCTAGGTCTCTAAATCATGTTGATATTCTAGCACCAAAACTCAGGATGTAAGCACATTAGGCAAACTCTCCACTGCCTTTTCTCCAACTTCTTTTTTCCTCATAATTCCCTCAATTTTCCAAACCTAAAGAAATTCCATCTGTCTTCTCTGCACCTACTTTCCTCCTTTGCGCCTGGGATCATTCCCACTTCACTCCTCCAGAGTAGGGACAATGCCCCAGGCACGCGGCTCCTAGTCTCAGGGCCTTGAGTCCCTGCTCCCCCCTGCTCTCTGGCACTCCAAACGCCCAGCACAGGGTTCTGGAGACAGCCAAATGTTCTGCTCCAGTACTTCTCAGATTGGAGGCAGGGAATGAAAGCAGTTTAGGGAAACTTGGAGCCATGGAGAAAAGATGGGAGATGTTCAGGAAATCCAATATAGGACATTTTTGTGTAATAATAGTTTGTGTCGATAAAGATTCAGACTCGTTTCTTGTATGGAAAATTGGGGGCCTCAACTTCCTATTCTAAGACATATATTTACTGTAGGAATGAATGAATTAGGCTTCCCATCATCCTGCAATAACATAGCTGATCAGCGACTCAAAGTGGTAGCTTGGGAGAGGGGTGGGGGTGGCACTGGGTGAGGGAGGGCTTGGTCATTTGATACCGAAATAAGCCCTGAGACTAAGGCATGCAATGGCCCTATAACATAGCTAGTTGAAGTGTGGTCTATGGAGACGCAGCATTACCATCACCTGGGAGCTTGTTAGAAATGCAGAATCTCAGGCCCCACCCCAGAGCTACTGGATCAGAATTTACATTTTAACAAAATCCCCAACGATGCATATGCATGTTAAAGTTTGAGAAAAACTGCCTCAGAACCCACACACACACTCACTAAGACAAAGCTAGCGCCTCCACTCTTCTGCACTTCCATCAAACCATCAAGAGGTTTGGTGATTCTTCACTCCAAGTGCTGCCCTCAATTCTGGCCTCCCTCCAAACTGTTTCAGGGAACGGAGCTCATGAAGAACAGACCCTGTGTAATTTGCCCTGGGCCTCACCTTCACTCTGCACAGGCTGAGCCCAGTAGTACTCAACCCAAGGCAGGTGGGATTAAATGCTAATGCCATTGGGCACAATCGCTGGTTATAGAGAGTGCAGAAGCAACCAAAAAGACAACACTCTTAAAATGTGGTTTGGCTAAGTAAAAGCAAAACCAGTCACTGTCATTTGTAAAAGCTGTTTACCACATGTGCCTAACGACCATGCAAGACACAGAAATCATCATGATTAAGGAAATCATTTAATATCTGGCTGATTACTTTGCAAAAGTTTATTTGATTACATAACTGGTAATCCCAAACTCATAGTCAAGGCTACACTTTGGACTCCTGCCTTCAAATCTCCAGGATGGATATGTAAATAGGTTCCCTGCTTGGAACTTGGAAAAGGTGAAAGATCTTTTTTACTCTTAAATCTAGGCTGTAGTTTTGGTAAAAGACAAAAAGTCTTTAAGCATCGCTGAGACTTGAAAGGGGCTTGTTGTGGGCACCAGACTCTACTCATCTTTCTAGGTCCAACTGAAGTGTCCTATCCTTTGAGAAGTTTTCCCAGAAATCATCTCTCCCTATTCTACTTCTCATGGCATTTTCTTTAGACTTCTATTACAGCTCTTAGGGAGGTAGGAGAACTTATCCATTAGGAACCGAGGCTTTGCAGCCTAACTCTATGGGTCTAAATTCCCCTCTGCCTATTTCCAGCTAGGTGAGCTTGGCCAAGCAACTTCCCTCCACAGCTGTAAGATGCAGAAACCTATATCATAGGTTTGTTGTAACGATTATATGAGCCGATGCATATAAAAATTGTAGTGCCTGGCACATAATAAATAATCGATGTTAGCTATGATTACTAGCACTTCACAGAATCTGGCTTCAATTAGAGTTGGTTGTATATATGTCTGTCTTCCTCACTAGACAGTGAGCAAACTGTTTATATCCTACGCATCTGGCATAAGGACTTACAAATGGTAGACACAATAATATTTGTCAAACTGGTTTGAAGGTATGCCAGGAAGAGGAAAAGGAGGGTGCTGGAAATAAATTTAATGTACTTTATGATTTTACACAAGGCCAATCTCTGTTGTGTTTATTTTTCTTCTATTACCAGAGTACAATGTCTCAGACTATGAGATTGCTATAAAATTGGGCTGGAGAAACACTATTTCTAGAACAAGATGTTCTGTTCAGAGATAGCAAGGTCGTGCTATGAGGCATCTGAAATCTCCAGTTTGGCCCCTGCCTGAGAGGGGAATGGAGGCTGAAGTTCAGCCAGAGCTGGACTAGTCAAACAGGGTGTCCTGGCATTAGGTCACATCAGCTCTGAAGATCACCCACCTAGAAGGGATGCATCTTGTTTCTCAGTGTATTCACTTAGAGGGATGGCTTTATAGATTGCACAAAAGAGCTGTATGTCCCAGTGGGAGCTCTACTGCAAACTCATAGGTCCCCTTTTAAACTGGCCTCCTGACCCTTGGATGAACATCAACTAAAATAATAATACTTAGTTTATTTACTAAATATTTATTGAGTGCCCATTATGTGCTAAACATTGTGCTAGACACTGCAGATCCAAAGGTAAATGAAATTATAGTCAGGGGAAATGGGAGGCTGTGCAGACGGCAGGAATGTTGACAAGTATGACGAGCACCACTTTAGGCATAAGTGGTGAAGCGTTGTAGAAACATCCAAGACAGGGCCTAATCTAAGGCTCGAAGGGTTGGAGAAGGCTTAAAGCGGGGACTAACAACCAAGATAAGACTTGAAGGAGTGATAGCAACAGCTAACATTTATTGAGCATATACCATATGCATCAGGCCCCGTTCTGAGAACTTTGCATGCATCCCTCATTTAGTCCTTACAACAACCCTATGAGGTAGATATTCTTCTATTCATTTTACAGATGAGAAAACTGAGATACACGGTTAGTAAATGGTGGAGCTGGAATTCAAACCCAGGCAGCTTGGCTCTAGACTACAGGGGAAGGAGAGGGCAGACAGGCTTTTAAGGCAGAGGCAAGTGCCTTAGCAATAGTCTGGAAAGGAGGAAAGAAGCAAAGTTTCTTGGGGAACTGAAAGTGGTTGGGTGTGGGAAC
Organism: Ceratotherium simum simum; assembly: GCF_057802395.1. NCBI lineage: Eukaryota > Metazoa > Chordata > Mammalia > Perissodactyla > Rhinocerotidae > Ceratotherium > Ceratotherium simum. The sequence continues at coordinate 56,853,648 of NC_141905.1, read as the reverse complement.
AGAAGTTTGGAGATGACTGGGTATCCTCCAACCAAGGCAGGTTAGAAAGGAAACCAGATGCAGGGGATTTCTGGTCTGGTCCGGACTTTCGAAAACTAGCCGTGCGATTCCTGTCACCTAACCTTTCCTGGCTTCAGTCTCTCCCTTTTGTAAAAGGCAATAATAGCAATATCTGGGCTTTACTACAGAGAATGGCTAAGAGCACCAAATGAGAAAAATGTATGTGAACTTGATAGCAAAGCACAAATTCCTTCCCAGACTTGAGATTTCATCACTATCATTTCCCCAGTAGCTTTAAGGATTTGCAAACCCGGAATCGATGGTGTCAGGGCAGTAGGGAGAGCCTTCAAAGTGAGTAACTGTGGAGGAATAGAAAGGCCTGCGGTCCCTGTGTCCAACCGCCTGCATCCAAAGTCACCACTTACTGTGTGATACCAAGGCAAGTCACTCTCTCACTACCTCAACTCCGTCATCTGGAAAATGGGGATGATAATGATAGCACTCACCTCATACACTGATGTGAAGAATAAATAACACGTGTAATATGTTTAGAACAGCTGCCGGCACAGAGTAAAGTCTTAGTAAATGTTAACAGCTATCATTATTATCATTACTAAGAAACCTGTTGGCTACTCATCCCATTCCTCCAAGTTCTATGTGATAAAAACACATGGGGATATTAGAAACTAGAGATGATGAAGAAGGTTTTCAACCCTACACAGCCACCCTGCTGCAGAGATTCTTCCCGGCTCCTACCCGCTGGCAAGCAGCTGGCTCTCCGTCCTGGCAGAAAATGCCCAAAAGAGGTAAAAGACAGAGACTGTACACCATCTGTGCAAACCAGGCTGCTCTGGTAGTTTTTAGACAAAATCTAAATATAGTCAGTCAGATATGCCTTGCTTTTTTAAGATAAAACTGTTCTTCTTCGGCCCTCTGCCCGCCCCCCCACCCCCGCCACCCCCCTGCCCCCCCCCCACACTCTCCCACACCTCCCAAGAAACTTTCAGGCTTTTGCAAAACATACTGAGGGGTCCTGTTGTGACAGCCTCTTGCCACATGCACTTCTCTGTCTGACTCCCGGCAGAGAAGCCTTTGCTAATTTCACAACAGGAAAGCACGCAGGAAATTCGAGAACAAAACAAATGCACACACGGAGCCCAGCATCTTCCAGCAAATACGCTGAGGTACAGACTCGAAGCAAGATGACTCTGGACTGTAAATGAGGCAGCTGCCTCTTATATTGTTTGGGGACAGAAGAAGTCGATTGCCTCGAAAAAACCAGATCTGAATACAAATTGATAATGAATATTCATGAGCCCCTCCAGCTTGCTCTAGAGCTACCCTTAACTACAACCCCTGGGCTTTGCTTCCTAAAAAGTTTCCCAAAGTTCTTTCTCTGCCTCTTCTCAGAAGGAGAGGATGGGAAAGTTCATTTAAGGCTTTTTGCCTCTTGCTCTTTCAAGTACTTGCTTTGGGTCCGGGCTTTTGGTTTTTCTTTTCTTTCTTTTTTTTTTTTTTTCCCTTAAGATTTCGGATCAAATCAGTTTTGCTCTTACCCTTTCTATCTTCCATAATTGGCAGCTTTTGTTTTCTTCCTCTTTGCTCTTTTTTTTTCAGCCTCTGCTTGCTGTGGCCGTCTCAGTGAGAGAGGTACTCAAGGACCAGAGATATAACAGACCCTCGGGCTCGTGGGAGGGGCTAAATTAGCCGGCCCCGTTTCGGAAGGAACCTCAAACCCTATGTCTTTCATTGACTGGAAAGGACAGATTGGCGGAGGAGTGCGGCTGCTCATTTTCCCTAAAGCTACACGAAGGCTTCCCCGGCGTGTAACTTTTTGCATTCTTGAAGCAGTCTATGTTGAACGATCTCTCGCGCGCTCTCACCCTCTCTTTGCTACAGAAATCCATTTTCCCCCTTGAAAAAATGTATCTTGGCTGCAAGCAAAAAAGTTATCTAACTTACTGCAATTTTGAAGCCAGATAAGAAACTTGTTACCTTGATTCCCACTGGGAAAAATGTGAGACGCAAGAACAGTTCTTCCCGCCCCATAAAGCCGATCACCTCTGGTCCCCTGATGAGCAATCCCTTTTCGAGCCTCATTAGACCAGAAGAGCAACGGGTCAGCCAGGCTTTGGACGCCGTGGCAAGAGAAGCCGCGTTATTGGTCGGAAGGCCGGGCGGGACGGCAGAGGAGGCTGCTCGCCGGGAACAACTGTCTGGCTATACTGACGCAAGTCGTCCACCTTTTTCCAAACTTTAACCTTCCACCTCTGAAGCCTTAGGAGCATGAACTGGCACGCCCAGGCTTGGCCAAGATGACTCAAATGCGGATGAGAGGCTGACCAAAACATTTTTAAACTGTGTATACGAAGTTATTTTGAAATCAGGACAAGAGCTAACCCTCCGAGAGGAAGGTAAGTCCTCCAGTCCCCAGGCCCCCTGGGCAGCTTCTCCCTCTGAGGCTGTCACAAACCTTAGCATTTTCTGTTTGAAAGAGACTCAGACCTTTAGTCTAACCAGGATTGGAGACGTGAAAAAGTTAAGCCACCTGCTTCTGTTCACACAGGGCAGGGAGCTGGTCTCTCTTATTTGCTACCATGCTCCCCAGCACCTAATACAGTTGCTCCCACAGGGTGAGCTCTTGGTAAATATTTGATGAATGGTTAAATTAATGGATGAATAGCAGCAAAGCAGGAATGTAGATCTGGTTTTCTGGTTCCTAGTTCATGCTTTTCTACATCGCCTCTCCAGCTCGAGAACTTGTGTCTAAAGCCAGTTATACCATAAGACATTTTTCTTCATATAAACCACTAAATTTGTGACCATTACAGATTATTTTTGACTCTATATGGAAAATATATTCTCCATTATACTTTCAATCATATTTTAATAAGGGCAGGGGCTGAGTTTTTAGTTTCAGCATCTCTATTACCTTGCACGGTGTCCAGCACATAGTAAGTGCTCAATAAATGTTGGATGCTTTAATAAATCTGAGTCTGTACACTAAGGCTCTTTCTTTATCTTACTAAATGGTTCATAACTACAGGATTTTGCATTTATAATAACAACTAATTATACTAAAGGAAGAATCCAATGGATGCCTTCTCCAGAGCCAGTTTAGACTCCATCTCTAATGAAGAATACTGGTTTGATATTTGTCCTATTGCGGTAAAACTGCTTTTAAGTAATATAATGGGATATTTGTAAAAATCAATAATTTTTATAATGAGTTTGTGACTGTCTTGGCATCATTGTTTTGGAAAAAAACTTGAAAAAAAGCATCTCCACAAAACATCCTGTGACTTAACAGAATAGAAAACAGACCATCAAAGCTAGAAGGAGAAAAGACCAATCAAGGGGAAAATCCAGAGTGGATGAGAGGTTAGGTGGGAGAAACAAACACACAGGCACCTGAACATGCCAAGAAGAGCCCCACTTTGGGCACTATGGTAACAGTTCTCTGTTTCAAACAAAAGTAAAATTCAAAGCAACGCCTATCATGTTGTACTTGGATATCACATTGTTGATGCAAGGTTATTTTGACAACTGACTCTCTTTCAGTTTCATCATAGAGAAAGAAGCTATCTAACGTACCCAACTTCTGGTTCAACCAGAAGAGGTACAATCTCATTACAGTAACTAACACTTCATAAAAATTTGAAGTTCATATGAGTTGGATGTAGTAATAGAAACACAGTTTTAGCCCCCAACTCATACTATGTGAACGTTTTGATATTTAATGTTATAATGGTAACATGCTCTGTGATACAATTTAATCATATTGTCTGGTGTTCACACGCTCCTTGGCATCAAGAAAACACTGCAATTAAGTAAATATTACCTCTCATTCATCCAAGAATAGCTACAGAAGAGATTGGGTTTGTGTGTGTGTTTTTTTTTTTTTTGAGGAAGATCAGCCCTGAGCTAACATCTGCCACCAATCCTCCTCTTTTTTGGTAAGGAAGATTGGCCCTGGGCTAACATCTGTGCCCATCCTCCTCTACTTTATATGTGACGCCACCACAGCATGACTTGATAAGCGGTGCATAGGTCCGTGCTCAGTATTCCATCCTGTGAACCCTGGGCCGCCAAAGCAGAGCACACAAATTTAACCACTATGCCACCGAGCCGGCCCCATGTGTGTCTTTTTAAAGGCCCAAGAATTTACCTTAAAAAATAAATCCTGGGGCCAGCCCCATGGCTAGTGGTTAAGTTTCATGCATTCCACTTTGGCGGCCCAGGTTCGGTTCCCAGGTGTGGACCTACACCACTTGTCAGCAGCCATGCTGTGGCTGACACATACAAAATAGAGGAAGACTGGCACAGATGGTAGCTCTGAAAGAATCTTCCTCAAGCAAAAAAAGGAAGATTGGCGACAGATGTTAGCTCAGCACGAATCTTCCTCAGCAAAAAAAAAAAAAAAAAATCCTGTTTCTGAATAAAAAATTATCATCATTATTTTTTTTTAATTTTTTGTTTATTGCAGTAACATTGATTTATAACATTGTAAAAATTTCAGGTGTACATCATTGTACTTCTATTTCTGCATAGATTACATCATGTTCACCACCAAAATACTAATTATAACCCATCACCACACACATGTACCGAATTATCCCTTTCACCCTCCTCCCTCCCCCCTTCCCCTCTGGTAACCACCAATCCAATCTCTGTCCCTATGTGTTTGTTTATTGTTGTTATTATCTACTACTTAATGAAGGAAATCATACGGTATTTGACCTTCTCCCTCTGACTTATTTCACTTTGCATTATACCCTCAACGTCCATCCATGTTGTCACAAATGACTGGATTTCATCGTTTCTTATGGCTGAGTAGTATTCCATTGTGTATATATACCACATCTTCTTTATCCATTCGTCCCTTGATGGGCACTTAGGTTGCTTCTAAGTCTTGGCTATTGTGAATAACGCTGCAATGAACACAGGGGTGCATGTACCTTTGCAAACTGGTGTTTTCAAGTTCTTTGGATAAATACCCAACAGTGGAATAGCTGGATCATATGGTAGTTCTATCCTTGATTTTTTGAGGAATCTCCATACTGTTTTCCATAGTGGCTGCACCAGTTTGCACTCCCACCAGCAGTGTATGAGAGTTCCCTTTTCTCCACATCCTCTCCAACACATATTGTTTCCTGTCTTGTTAATTATAGCCATTCTGACGGGCGTGAGGTGATATCTCATTGTAGTTTTGATTTGCATTTCCCTGATAGTTAGTGATTTTGAACATCTTTTCATGTGCCTGTTGGCCATCTGTATATCTTCCTTGGAGAAATGTCTGTTCAGGTCTTTTGCCCATTTTTTAATTGGGTTGTTAGTTTTTTTGTTGTTGAGATGCATGAGTTCTTTATATATTTTGGAGATTAAGCCCTTATCAGATGTATGGGTTGCAAATATCTTCTCCCAATTGTTAGGTTGTCTTTTTGTTTTGTTGATGGTTTCTTTTGCTGTGCAGAAGCTTTTTAGTTTGATGTAGTCCCATTTGTTTATTTTTTCTATTGTTTCTCTTGCCCAGTCAGACATGGTGTTTGACAAGATGTTGCTAAGACCCATGTCAAAGAGCGTACTGCCTATGTTTTCTTCCAGAAGTTTCATAGTTTCAGGTCTTACATTCAAGTCTTTAATCCATTTGGAGTTAATTTTTGTGTATGGTGTAAGGTAAGGGTCTACTTTCATTTTTTTGCATGTGGCTATCCAGTTTTCCCAACACCATTTGTTGAAGAGACTTTCTTTTCCCCATTGTATGTTCTTGGCTCCTTTGTCAAAGATTAGCTGTCCATAGATGTGTGGGTTTATTTCTGGGCTTTCGATTCTATTCCATTGATCTGTGTGTCTGTTTTTGTGCCAGTACCATGCTGTTTTGGTTACTATAGCTTTGTAGTATATTTTGAAATCAGGGAGTGTGATACCTCCAGCTTTGTTCTTTTTTCTCAGGATTCCTTTAGCTATTCGGGGTCTTTTGTTGTACCATATAAATTTTAGGATTCTTTGTTCTATTTCTGTGAAAAATGTTGTTGGCACTTTGATAGGGATTGCATTGAATCTATAGATGGCTTTAGGAAGTATGGACATCTTAACTATATTAATTCTTCCAATCCAAGAGCACGGAATATCTTTCCATTTCTTTGTGTCTTCTTCAATTTCTTTCAGAAATGTTTTATAGTTTTCGGTGTACAGATCTTTCACCTCTTTGGTTAAGTTTATTCCTAGGTATTTTATTCTTTTTGTTGCAATTGTAAATGGGGTGGTATTCTTAAAGATTTTTATTTTTTCCCCCCAAAGCCCCAGCAGATAGTTGTATGTCATAGCTGCACATCCTTCTAGTTGCGGCATGTGGGACTCGGCCTCAGGATGGACGGAGAAGTGGCGCCTCGATGCGCACCCGGGATCCGAACCCGGGCCGCCAGCATTGCAGCGCGCGCACTTAACCACCAAGCCACAGGGCCGGCCCATGGGGTGGTATTCTTAATTTCTCTTTCTGCTACTTCGTTGTTAGTGTACAGAAATGCAACTGATTTTTGTATGTTGATTTTGTATCCTGCAACTTTACCATATTCGTTTATTACTTCTAAAAGTTTTCTGGTGGATTCTTTAGGGTTTTCTATATATAAAATCATGTCATCTGCAAATAGTGACAGTTTCACTTCTTCCTTTATCATCATTATTTATATTACTATTATTCATAATAGGAAGCAGAAAATAAAAACTGTGCTCAGAGAGATTGAGGGAGTTGTTAGAAAGGGGTGAAGATATTCCATCTTTCTTTTAATGATAAAATGGTCTTTGATAAATTCTTAGAATGATTGGAGTTTCATTTTTTTCTGTACCTTCAATCTCTCTCATTGTGCTGCCCAGATGAACTTTCTGAAGTGTATACCTGATAATGTCACTTCAAGGCTTAAAAAATTCTGGTCTCCTTATCATCTATAAGATAAAATTCAAATTCCTAAATACATAAGGTCTCTCTCTACCTCTCTAGACTCATTTTCTGCCTTAGGTCCCTGTACCCCAAAAACGAATGATAATTCCAAACCCATAGTCCTTTCATGACTCTGCATTTACACAAGTTGTTCTCTCTGCTCAGAATGCTCTTTCTTCTCTTATTCACCTGGTCCTCCTACATATCCTTCATGATTCAGCTTAAGTATTTGGTCCTCTGTGAAGCTTTCCCTGACCCCTCTCTCTGCTCCCCCCACCTCAACAAACATAGCACTGACCCACAGAAGAGATGCCACTCATATTATCATGATGTTTTACAACTTCATTTATGTCTCAGGCCATAAACCTTGGAATCATTTGAATCCTCTTTCCCCACAATCCAAGTTCAATCCTTTAGCAAATTCTGTGGGTTCCATCTTCAAAATATATCCAGAACCTGACCTCTTCTCATTACCTCCACTGCTATCACGCTGGTCCAAGCCACATCATCTCTCACCTGGTTTACTGTGATAGCTTTCTCACTGGTCTCCCAGATTCTGCTTTTAACCCTATTCGGTCCATTCTCACTCCAGCACCCATAGTGGTTTAGTTAACACAAAACAAAACGAAAGATCATGTCATTCTTCTGCCCAAAATCCTCCAATGGCTCCCACGTCACTCCAGGCAAAACTAAAGTCCTTCCAACAGCCTATGAGGCCCTACCTGGCCTGCTCCTCATCACCTCTCTGACTTTCTTTTCTACTACTTTCCTTTTCTTGCTCCATCTGCTCTAGCCTCAGAGTCTTTGCACTTGCTATTCCTTCTGCCTGGAATGCTGTTCTCCCAAATATCCACACTGCTCATTCTCTCATTCCCTATAGGTTTTAACTGAATTTTTACCTTCTACCCCAGCACAAGATTGTGATCTATAAATACTATTTTCCACTAAAATTAACCAAGGCTATTTGGAAAAATGGCTGATTTCAAGTCTGAGGCAAAAACTGTATAAGATGAGACTGGAATATTTTGTCATACCAGAAAGCAAGGTTCCTATTTAAAACTACTAGGTTGTGTCAGAAGGACTGAGGAGCCAACTTCAAATGGCTCCTACTAGCCAAAGTAGTGAAAATTTGAGCATCAATAAGAAATAATAACTGAAATGGATTGAAACACATCAGATATGTTGACACTCACGTGTTCATAATGATACTATAAAGAAATCATTGTTCACCTTTAGAACCAATTCTTGATTCCAAAAACAAGTAAATTAAGAGGAAATACCAACACTCAACATGCCTTTGCTGCACAAACTGTGCTACAGGATAATCAACTAGTTGATGAGGGAAAGTTTCTCCTTAAAGTATTCCAGATAATGAAAGAATAAAATTGATAGCATTAGAGTATCACCACTGTACACCAAATAAAGTAATGAAGCTAAGCAATAATCATCGATGACTGCTCACATCACAAGAGCAGCAAACACCACACCCTCTGAAGTAATCTTGCCCAAAAAACTGAAGCCTCTAGATCTAACTACCAGTCTACTAGAAATACAGGGCACAAAACCATGTCAAAAGATACTACAGGAATACAGTCAGTAAAATTTAGTCTGGAGGAAACACGATAAAACAATTCAATGTCTTTAACAAATACATTGCAGGGAAGAAGATAGAGGATGAGGCACCTATAGAGATTTAAAATATATTCCAACCAAATGCAATATCTGTACATTGAAATTCTGATTCAAACCGATTTTTAAAAAACACCAAGACAAAGAAATTTGAACATTATGGGATATTATTTTATAATATTAAAGAACTATTCATTTTTCAAGGTGTTTAATAGTATTGTGGCTATAATTTTTCAGAAGTCCTTATCTTTTGGAGATATATACTGAAACATGTACAGAAGAAATCTGGGATTAGCTTCAAAAAGGAGGAGTAGGTGAGGTATAGATAAAACAAGATTAGGAATGAGGTGATAATTATTGAAGTTGGATGATGGGTACATGAGGATTTGATGTACTATTTCTCTACTTGTTTGAGTTTTCTGCAATAAAAAATAAAAAAGAATCTTAGGTGAAAAAGTGGGAGATTATCTGATGATAAACAATAGTTATATGTGGGAATTGTTCCAGGGTTTTAAGGAACATGATTGAATATTCACTGAGATAGGAGCCATATGCAAAATTGGCTTGGGGTTGAAAGATGGCAAAATTGGCTTGGGTTTAGTTAAAAAAAATTGCTATAATCAGGCTAGATGATGATCACAAAATAGGCTGAGCATTTCATTTAAGGAGCAAATAGTCAGATGAAACAGATTATCTGCAAGAAAAATAAAAGTAATTGAAGAGCAAACTAGTTGAAGCTAAAAAGCTGTTACACCAGTATAAGTCAGAAAAGTGTATTCACTGTGCAATTTGTCTGTAGCACAGTAATCAGGAAGCAATATCAAGATTGTCTTAGATTTCTTTGTGGAATGTAACATTAGGTGTAGAAGTCAGGAAGGACCATTCATTCTGTCCAATGTGCAATATCAATGGTATGGTTTGATGAGTTGAGGCACTCTCCATACACCCAACGGTGACTAAGCAGGAATCACATAAATTGGATGGAGTAGTGATGGTGGTTTCTGCATTCCTGGGGGATGGGAGTAGGGGTCAGAAGCTGGTGGGATAGGATGGAGGATGGGCATTCTGGTCTCTACATTGTTTCTAATTCTCCATTAAAACAGAAGTCTATTGATAAAACTCATGAAAGGAGGTACTCTGGTTTTATGTATCTTAAAATAAATGCCCAGGGTAACTATTCTACAAAATGACATGTTTTGCCAGTTTCAAGAATGCTTGTACTTATCCATTCAGCTTTTATTATATTTGAATCTACTAAAATGTTCTTCATAATATTTGACGCAGTGTTCAAAACGTTATGTCCTGTTGATATTTTTTAAACAGTCCTTGCTCATGGTTGGTTTCAAGACTAAAAGGAGACTGTAAAAGAATGGGTTTTTATAATTGATAGGGATGCCGTAGGCATGGTAAATCATATTTCAAGAATCATGGGGTAAAATGTTATATGTTATATGGCAATTGACAAATCTAATCTCAGGAATTCAGTTTTCTTTCCGCCAGCAATAGACCCAAGCCCCATCTTCTTACACCCCCTATAAACCAAGATTCTAAGTCAGTACTATTTGGTGCTGGTGTATGAATACCTGACAAACAAAATTTGCCAGCACATTTTGAAAATCATATCAAATTTTTATGACACTGTTTTACATTGTGCTTTGACAATCTATCAGCACTACATACATGTCTTATCAAAAGAGAAATACAGATTAAATTAATTTGATTGAATTTGTACTTCTCTACCGTCAATAATAACTTCTGCCCTGACTCCATCTGCCTGCTTACAGTATCCAGAGACAATAAGAATCCCTATGAGGGGTAGGAAATAGGGGGTGGGGTGGACCTAAAAGTGCTCTGAGAGTATTTAGAATACAAATTAGGTCGGAAAATGCTCCCTCCCTTCTTTTAGGAGAAAAGTAGAGACACTATCTCTCAGAGCAGAGCTCCGGTTCTCAACCTTGGCTCCACATTATAAATGCTTGGGGCACTTAAAAAATGCTAATGCCCATCCCTCACCCTTAGAGACTGGGATTTAATTTGGTCTGGGGTAGGACTCAGGCAAGATTTCTTTTGTAAAGGGGCTGGATGATTTTAATGTGCTGCCAGGGCTTTAGAGTGAAGGAGAGCTAGGTTCAAATCCTGACTGTATGATCTTAGACAAGTTAGTGGGCCTCTCTGAACCTCAGTTTCTTTATCTGTAGAACAAAGATTTTTTTAAAAATCTACTTCACAGAGTCATTGTAGGGAGAAAAGGAGAATAAATATGTGAGAACTCCTAACAGAGACCCTAGCACATAGCTGGCACTCAACAAGTGTGAGTTCCTTTCCTATTCACCTATCTGCTAGATCTATGTTCTGATAAAACAAAACATTGTCTTCTCTTCTGTGTCTCTTACTTTTTCCCCCTCCAACATCTTCCATTTATTTTTCAGAAGTTACTCCAGGGCACTTGAGAATGAGAGCAGAAGTCTCTTTTATCCTACAGCACAAAGGATCTCTCTACCCCTCTTCCCCAAATTTAAAGTGATCCTCTATATGCAACAGCAACCGTGGGACTGAGGCTACACTGAGAGAGGGGAATGGGGAGTGAAGTATGACCTGGAGTCACCCATGTCTTTGTCTTTCCAGGATAAGCCAGTGGGCTTGGTAGTCAGGGAGGAATGCCCTGAACTCTGAGCTAGAGAAAGCCCTTAAATGTTGCAGAATGGCCAGCTCTTCCAAAGAGGAAGTATGTGGCCAAACAGTGGCACCAGAAGAAGGCAGGCCTAAAGCACATAGCACAGCAACTTCAAGCAGAGCAGACACTCAATAAGGAGTTTGCAGAATTGAAATAAAGAGCCTGTACTACAGGTAAACATCTAACCTGATCCAGTACTCAATGAAGTCTGTGTGGTGTAGGCATTATTTTAGTTGTACATCAAGTATTTCACAACTGACTCATAACCACTCTTATCTGAGCTACAACAACTGCCCCTTTCTTCTGCATGAGCTGAAATGTCTACATTTTCTGTTGTAACATCCTCTTTACCTCCTTCATCCTACTACCCCCACCCGAAGGTCCCGATTCCTCTAAACATTTCAAAGGTCTGCAGAGATAATGAGTGAACTGTCACTTCATTAAAATAATAAGATTTTATTGCAACATCCAGAGGCAGGCCCCAAATCCGTGAGTTGCAGGTATGATAACTGATAATAGCTGTAACTTCTTTAATGTCAAAGACGTTCATTTCCAAAGAAAGCACTCACTATCCATAAAAGTTCAATCAATTTATAAAAGCTCCAACTATTTTTAAAATATTTTTAAATGTTTATATATTTTTTAAATGTCTAATTTAAACAGAGGTGGTAAGCAGATCAGTGGTTGCCAGAGATACATTGGGATGGGGAGAGAGTTGAATAGATGAAGCATGGGATTTTTTTAGGCCAGTGAAACTATTCAGTATGATACTGTAATGGTAGATACATTGCAATATGCATTTCAGAGAACTTCAGAGGACAAAGAATGAACCTTAAAGTACACAAAGTTTTTAAAAATCATTCAGGAGGTTAAAGGATCCCAGAATGGAATGTAGATTGTAGCAAAAGAATTTAACTATATTACAAATGTATAAAACAACCTCATTGAAGGGTGTAGGGGAAAGGGTGCTGACTTAATCACTTTGGAAATGAGTGACTGTTGTAAGACTAATGGCAAAGGGAACTGTACAAAAGCAAATTACTCTACTTGATAAAGCTGTTTCCCATGGGCATACTGGTTCATAATTCTGAGACCACTATATATGTATACTGGAACGGAACAATTAAGTGAATGGATGACAGTAGGATTCAGGATTCTCACTGTTGGAGTGGAAAGTTACAGATAGGCAAGGGGCAGTGGCTAGAATGATCTAATGGATTAGAGTTGGAGATATCAGTATGAACTCATGCTTTAGTTTGAGCATGACTATGAACCACGTTTAGTTTAATATACAGATGGATAAATATAGCAATATTCATAGTTGTGTGTATTTACAAGGTTTAATATATATATTCTCCTGCTCTGTCAGCTGAGAGGGCCTCTAAGCAATGATACCCAAGTAGCAATGAGTACACCTAGCCCCCAGACTTTTGTGTTTTAAAACCGTTCTCCAATAAAAGGAACCAGAAATCCCTGGAGAAATGGCTGATTCTAAAACAGAGCAGGTGAGCCTGGAGCATCTTGTAGTGCCAGAAAGTAAGGAGGTGATCAAAAAACCCCACAGTGATGGGGTATATCATCAAATTGACACAGGAGCCAACTATAAGAGCTCTCAATAGCCAGAACTGGAAATAAAATAGTATTCAATTATAACCCAAAGTATAAAATAAATATCCATGAGACTATACTGATAAAAAATTATTGAATAAATAAATTAATGAGGGAGAATAGACAAATTTCCTGTACAGAAGAATTCCAAATAATTTATGTACATACTCTGTCCTCTAGGAGGTGGAATATAATTCCCTACTCCTTAAAGTGTGGGCTGCACATAGTAACTACCTTCCAAAGAGGAGAGTATGGGAAGGGAGGAAGAAAGAGTGATTTTACAGCAGAGAAACCTGACCAACATTACCTCAGCCAGGTGATTAACATCAACAGTGATAAGTCATGTTGATAGTACATACTCTTGGTATGATGTGATGAAAATGGTGCTTTACCTTTGTGGTCTTCTTCCAAAAAATACATAACACTAGTATGTAGAATCATGAGAAAGAGATCAGACAAATCCCAAATGAGGGACATTCTACAAAATACCTGGGCAGTATTTCTTAAAACTGTCAAGGTCTGCAAAAACAAGGAAAGTTTGAGAAAACGTCACAGCCAAGAGAAGCCTAAGAAGACATGAAGATTAAATTAATGCAGGATCCTGGATGGGATTCTGGAGCAGAAAAAGGACATTGGGTAAAAACTAAGGAAATCTGAATAAAGTATGAACTATAATTAATAATAACATTGCAATATCGTTTCATTGATTGTAACAAATGTATGACACTACTTTAAGATGTTAATCACAGGGGAAACTGGGTGTGGTGTGTATGGGAACTTTCTGTACTATTTTCACAACTTTTCTGTAAATCAAAAACTATTCTAAAATAAAAAGTTTATTTCAAAAAATATGTCGTTAAACATTGTACAGGTGTTTAAATGCAGCTGTTGCACCAAAACCCCTTGCTGAAGCACATTTTTATTAAAATCACTGCTGAATGAACATGGTTTTGCAAAAGCATTTGTTACACGTGATTTCTTGTTCAAATAGAATTCATTGTCTCTACATCCAGCAAAGCAAAGTTAACTCGGGCCATGTGCCAAGACACGGAAATAGTCTTGTTATATTGACTCAATGTGATAATGGTAGTATTCAAATCTTTCCATCCATGACACACAATATTCCCATTGGTCTAAAAGAAAAAAAGCCTCTAAGTTGCTCCTCCACTGGCTCAAAAAGTTTCCACATAAGTATCTCTGGGGAGAAGTCAGAAACTCTGGGGCCAGGGGAGGGCAGGAAAGAGTGATGACTGCTGGTTCCAGAACTTGAAAAAGATAATAATAAAGGAAGGCAAATGCCTACACTCCTCCAGAGGGCCACTGTCATATGGGACCACTGCCAGAGGACTTAAAGTAGCTCTGAAAAGGAGAAAAGTTGGAATTAAGAAAAATTTACCACATTTAACTGACCTAAGTGCCCAGGATTGTACTTGCTAAGCAATCAAGACTCCAAAGGGCATAAATCTGTCTTCTAATTCCAGACATTAGGAGTCCTAGGAGGCAGGGGAAAATTTTGAAGAACACACGGCCTCTAGATTCTTAAGCTCAAAACCTTAACAGCATGGCTCACACACCCAGTTTTTGAAGACAATAATAGCCCACAATATCAGGTCAGCCTACAGCAGGAAGCTCTCAGGTTGCCTCCACCTCTGCAGAGACCAGCCAGGGTGACAAACATTGGAGACAATTCCAAAGTCAGGCACCCTGCTGTCCTTTACAATAGCCCTTTCATCCACTGGGAGCCAGCAGAGCCTGAAGAAAGAGGAGAGCAGGAAAAAATAATAGCGATTTTCAGACTTTTGAGGTTACTTAGCCTAGATGGTTCTCCCAGCTCGTCCTTCAAGGTCTAGTTTAAACCTTAAATCTTTAAAGTTTTCCAGCTAACCCTCCCTCCTCCAAATTCTGAGAGCATAATTCTCCTTTCTTATATATACAACCTGGAGTCTAACTCCAAATTCTTGAGTCTGACTGCAAACTCTTTTTCTCTTTTCTCCATCCACTTCCTTCCATATCCCATAGCACCTAGACCAGTGTTTTGCATATGTGCTTAATAAATAGCTGATCTTGATTGGCTGTTCTGATCTCCCTCAAATTGCCATAAGAAAAATTAAATGTGAATCAGGTCTTTTTCACATCTTACCCTTCTGGCTAGCCATTCAAAATAGCCAGGAGGTCGTCTTGATTATGTCCAGGCTACTTATGGTGAGATGTGTTTTGAGGTGAGAAGAAACAGGCCTTCTCCCTGTCACCAACAGGGTTGTGCATTTACCTGACCAAATTTGCCTTTCATGAGTCTGGTCACACACGACTCCTTGGTTATCAGCCGACTGACCCCTGCATCTGGTTTTGGTGCAGGTAGATGATGGTATCCAAGCCTCTGGACAGTGACTCCTGTTCTGGTCATGCAAAGTGACCCCAGCCCTGGACGCTCAGCTCCAGCATTCACTCCTGCCCTGCCCTGAGCTTGCCTACTCTCATACCTCGTTCATATCTGACACTTTCCCCATCTTGAGAAAGGATGGTGTCAGGGAAGAGGGAGAATCCCCCTCCGCCCTTTCCCTTAATGTTCTTCTGGCTGGCCAAATAATTAACAAGACAGGTTAGCAGGAGAAAATAATACCAAGTTCAATAACATGTATACATGGGAGAAACCAGGAAAACTGAGTTTCTCAAAACAATAGTGGCGATTCTCATCTTAAATACCATCTTCAGCTAAAGACAAAGGAGGATGTTGGGGGTGGGGGGAGTCAGTTATGGGAGATTACCAGAAAAGCACAGTAAACAAGAGTAAGGTTATTATGCAGATTTAAGGCCTCACCTTTCACATTGATAAGTTTTTAGAGATGAGGTCATCCACCCTCTTCCCAGTACAGAGAGGGAGATACATTTACAAATGGAGATTTCTCTTACAAATGTAAATGTTTGTCTGGCAACTCTTTTCAGGGCTACCTGGAGAATGTGGCCGGGGAGAGAAAGAATTTTTGATAAGATGGGCTTGTTGGTGCCTTTTCTATTGTAACGCCTATTTTACATTATATTACAGCCATCATATGGTATTGGCTCCTTCCTGGAATAGGTCTTCTATGTTAAATTCTTTAGGCTGTTAGTGGGAGGTCAAATGTCCGTCAGAGAAAATAATCAAGATAAAGAGATATATTTCAGGGTGGCCAATTTTGATCTCCCACAATGGTATGTATTCTTACCTGAGCCCTTAGTATTTAGAAATTCAGGCAGGCACAGGACACTACCCAAAAAAATTCTAATCATTAGACCATCATGCTCACATAGAGTCCACGGTCTGATGCAAAACAGCACCTTGCTTTTTCCTATGAAGCTGCTGATCAGTCCATGCACAATCTACCCCTGGTGAGCATTATTCATGCATTCATTTACTTAACAAATATTTACTGAACATCTACCATGTGTCAGGGATTGTTCTGGGCATCAGGATTCTCCTGGTCTCTCTAGTATCCATTTTCACTTCCTTCCATTTCAGCCTATCCTGGAGGTCCCAGGCCTTAGTTAATGAGTTCCATCAGGTTTTCCTCTTACAGAGTGGCAGTGGTGGTAGGATTCAGACCCTTCAGATACCTCAGCATGATACACTTATAAGGCAAATGTTTCTCCTGCCAATATGACCACCCCTCATACTTACAGATCTCCTGCTATTCTATCACAGGGTCTTTGTCACTTTTCCCCACCTCACCAAAGACTTCTTTCTATCATCTTAGCCTGATGTGGGCCAGGAAAGACGTGGACCTGGAAGGTCAGAAAATGCCACCTTGCAAATATTATCACAGTTTTTTAAATGAGATAAACATGAAAGGATGGGGGGGTAGGTGGAGAAGACAAGATAGAGAAGAGAGTTTCAGAGGAATTCAGCAAGAAGTTGGCTGTTCTGCAGTCTTTGCTAGTCGAAGAAAGCTCAATTTCAAATCTATTCAATTGAAATAAATATAAAATAAAATAAAATTCCTTGGAATAAATTTTAGTATTGTGTAAATAGTCTAAACATTGGGAAAATTTTTTATTTTTATTTTCTAATAACTGTGACTCCCCAGAGAGGTTGTTCCTGATCTTCTATTCTAAATTAGGCCCGCCAGTTATATACTTGCAGATCACCCTCTATCTGTTCTTTGTGGCACTTATCCAATTTGCAAAGATTTAATTATGAGGTCATTGCTTAATGTCTTTTTCCCTCCCTAAACAAGCTCCAAGAGGGCAGGAACCATTTCTGTTTTGTTCTCCACTGAAAACATACACCCTACACAGAACCTGCACATAATAGGAGATCAGTAAATATTTGTTGAAAGAAAGAATCAAAATTCTTTTGCCTAGTTCCCTCCCTTAGATCTCTCTTCAGACTTCTAGGTCCACCACTTTATCTCAGTATTGTAGAGTGGCTTAATTCAACCTCAGTAGACTCAATTAGAGGATGCCTACCCAGAAACTCCACTTATAGTAAACACATGGGATATATGTACAAAGTTGTATATTATAGCATTGTTTTTAGAGTCAAAAGCAAAACAAAGCCAGGAAATTACCTGGAATGATTGACTAAATTATATTGATGAGGGTGGCAAGAGAGCTAAAGTTTATACTTTGCACTTAACAATCATTGACCAAGGGCTGGGAGCATAAATTCTTAGGCACTTCTGGGCCCCTGCGAGCACAAGCAGAGCATGTTCCAGCAACCTGAGGGCCTGCTCACAGAGAGACATAGGGGCAGGCTGTGGGGAGGGCAACTACACCAGGAGCAGGTGTGCACAGAAATAGTGAAGAGATCTGAGGGCCTGTGGATGCAGCACCGACAAATCCACTACAGGTAGTTTTGAGATTAGTATGATATCATTGCAATTTTTTAATAAAAACCTATATATGCACATCACCCATGAGCATGATCAAAGACACAGAAGGATCCTCCTCTAGGGGAGGAAGAGAGGGTAGAAATTGATGGAGGGGTCGGAAAGGAGTTTACTGACTTTGTACATTTTTATATTATTTCCACTAAATATTAAACATTTTAATAAAAATTTTAGGGGAAAAATTTAGCCAGAACCTTTTAATAGATGTGCCATTCCCAAGTAAAACTCCTTCTCAGCATATGAATCAGTCACACAAATCTCTCCCAATTCTGAAAATTTTCTGATCTAGTCCAAAGTATGTGACAATCCCTATTGCTTTTAAATTCATTGCTCAGCGTGTAACAGGCAATTTTCCACATTAAAAAAAAAAAAGTTTAGGTTTGCTGAATTATAATCTTTAAAAAGTTTTAAAAGCAAATTGGGAGTCTAGAATCAAATTAAAATTCACTTGCATTAAGTACTGCTACAAATAGCTCATCTGAGTTGGCGATCAGATGAAAAGATATCTTCCATGCAACACTAAGCATGCTCGTGCACAATGACAAACACAGCATAACTGACACTTCTGCCTGGAAACACACAGATTTCTTTTGACATTCGTTGCAAGACACATTCTGAATTTCAAAACATTAAAAATATGTTTTTATCAAGTGTTTTACAATCAAGGATATACAGACTATGTATAGAAAATGTCTCTAAGCCTACCCACTCGACTGTTCGCCATAATTCCTTCCAGGAAAAGTAGAAATTGCATAGAGGTCTCTGCTCTGAAGCCTATGGAATGACAAAGAGAAAGCTGCCAGTTGAGAAAGGTGTCTGTGGGAGGGAGAGCTGGGGGAGTGAAAGGATCTGCACTCTGTGTGCCATAATGCCTTGCAGACAAGACAATGTTTTTTCGGCTTCAATGATCCAAAGGATGGACAACATGGATTTTACAGAATATGCTCAAGTGCGACATACAACTAGGGGAAAGTAGAAGTAATTACCAGAAAATACTTCATTAATACTTGAATAATATATAAATGTTTACCACATATACATTTGTTACTGTGCTTTGTGTTATGAAATGGGAACAAGCCAGAAGGAAATCAATGAGGAAAATAATTCTTTCCCCCTTCTCTATCTAACTGCCCTCTAGTTCCTTCCTCTGCCTAGCTGGAAAAAGCTTTGTGAAAAAGAGACTGCAATACTCCCAAACAACAGAGAATATGCCATGATTTATTATAGCTATGCTGCAGACCCTTGTCATATTCTGCTTTTTGTCTCAGTTATTTATGTATGGAGCAGATTGGATCTTAAACTACCATGTTTAGGTGTCCAAGACATTTTGTTATTTTTATTTTCTTTATATCAACTTAAATCCATCTCAGCTTCCTCTGAGCTGGCAAGAAAGTCAATCACAATCATTACTGGAGTCCCCTTACATCCCTGGTTTACACTAGAATCTGGGAGAAGTACATGTATCAGAAAATGGGGGGAGGACATCTAATCTCTCACCTACCTTGATCCCTTCTGATATTCTCACAACCCAACCTTGAAATGTGATGGGCTTTCTGTTCCAACGCTAAGTAGGGATGGGGGAGGACTGGTGAGGGGGCTTTGCCTCAGCTGGAAGCCCTGATGCCTAGAGTGGAGCCTCCCCTTCTGAGGTATTACTGACCAGGACACGACCACAGAACAAGCAAGGGTACCCACTACCCGTGGGCCCACCAACCTCCATCCCCTTCCCAGTGCTCCAGAATTTCTGCTCTTTCCTGGCCCTCAAAGGTACCCTTTATTTCATCCCTATTACCCTATTCCTTCAGGGCACCTTGTGTAATTTCAGCAATAAGCCAAGGTAGGATTGGGAAACCACAATAATTAACATCTTAACAAAGTATCCTGCCATTTACACTGGTATTATCATTCCTTCCCACCCCAAATTTCCCTTCAGTGCTCACCCCACCCTCCATCACTACTAGACTTGGAGGTACAGAGGGAGGGGACTGTTTATTACTCGTTCTGTATCTTCTAAAATACCTAACATGGGGATTTTCAACATCTGTCCTCAAGAAATCAAATCCCCTCCCAGCAGTCCCTCCAAATTTTTATTGGTGTGTAAAAAAAATTTATTTTTGCTACAACTGAGTATAAATATTGTCACAGCAATGCCTGAGATGTGAAACAAAGCACATCAGGCAGCTGGGTGTGGAGCAGCTTTGTTGTATCTAAGAGGTAAGAGGTTAGTCTTTAAAAATAATCAAGCCAAAGACACACATTTTGGGGTGGCCAATTCTGATCCCCCACAGTCCAGCCTTTGAAATTTTAAGAAGTTTCACAGTCCAGAAGCTGAGTTGGTAGATTGTTCTATCTCATTGGACCAGTCTCTTAGTCCTGATGATACATCAGTCTAGTTAAATTCATTTCAAGAGGTGGTGATGCAGGTGAGCTCCCAAAGTTAGGCCTATATTGTGTAAGCAAGCAAGCAGGTATTTAATAAGAACCATTTCATAAAAACAAAAAGAAAAACAAGGTTAATGGTTGGAGCAAATTATAAACCAGTTTCTGAGCCCAAGAGACAGCCAATCAAGATTTCTAGATGTCAGGGTCAAAGCATCTTTTGCAGTTTGAAATGTCTCTGATGATGTCATCGGTGTTCAGATATCTTTTTGAGTCGCTTACACAGTACAGGCATGTTATCATGGTGATCTCTCTTGAGTTTATATCAAGTTGTCCAGCTTCAGTTTGTAGGGCTTCAGGAACAAGGGTGGTTTCAGTTCTCAATGATTCCAAATGAAAATGATGGAAAAAATTGAAAACATTAGTTTGGAGATTTGTAGCCAGATATTTCAGGACTCTAGAAGAATTCAGGATCCAGTACAGTTTATGGGTGGAAAACAAAAAAACCTCAAAGACAATTAATAGAACTAGAATCTAATATCCACAAGTGTGTGTATAATAGCTTCTACTAAAAACATAATTTTTCCCTCTAAAATCACCCTCGTTTTTACCAAAGATACCCAAATTAAGACTAATTGGTCAGTAAAATAAGTCTATTTTCAATAAACTTGGCCCAATTATTTATATAAGCATGCAAGAATAGCAATTGATCATATAGGCTCTTTTAAATCTGCTTTGCTGGAACTTTTTATAAGGAATCTCAGATTGAACTTTAAAGGCCTCTCAAGGTCAGACCAAGCAAAGCCAAGGACTTATCATCAGACTCTGCCTGCAATACCTACAGATTTGGGTGAATTCCTCTCTTCTCTTGAGGTTCCCCAGAACATCCTGAGGTTCTTTTCACCTGCCAGGGAACTTACTTTCTTTACTCACCTGGTAAGGATGCTAGGAACACTGAAAGCAAGGTACCAGGCCAATATTTCCAAGTGGCTTTATTCCATAAAGTCCAATCTCTGTTCCTCAAAGTTGTCTGGTCATCTGAGTCTATGCGTGTTGCTGTGAAATATGACATTCCAGTCAAAGCCTTGGTGTATATAACCAATGTTTCCAATTGTGTCCTGCCATAAGGAAATCAGGTTCTTATTGAACTTATGAAAGTAACTATATTGCCATGAAAATAAGAATATTCACTCACTAAGAGTTTCTGAATTCTGGAGAGATTAGGTAGGGAGAAAAAGATAAATGCTTCAATTCTGCTTACAAAAGTATAATTTATCAAATTGCAATAAGTCCTAGTTAGCTTAAGAGAAGAAGTTTTCCTTAAATCTTAAAAACAAAACATTAAAAAATCAGCAATATTTCAAACAAAAAGTCATAAAAATTATAATCATCCTCATCAGTTCATTCAGTCCCATGTAATCAACTCTTGGTCTTGATCCTTTGTTAATAGCTTCATGAAGCCATCAGTTTCTCTGTTAGAGTTCTGTAATTTCTTATCCAGTTCAGTTTTATGATCTGAAAGTTTATCAGAAACCTGTATGCTAGAGTAAGTGTCACAGTCCTTTCCATGAATCTCTCTGAAGATGAAATATTTTCAAAAGCATCAAAGTAAAACAGTAAGTGTCTGTAAATGACAAAAGACTTAAAAAGGGCAACTGACAAAGAAACTTGGCTATTTCTGTGACATACAACACTTCAAGATAATAACTAGAATTATGACTGATAACCAGGATAGATCAGAATTTTAGAAATGTTATATGATTTTTTAAAATACATATCAATAACATTTACCCATATAATATAACCTAAGAAGGTTTATCATCACTTATTTGACAACGCTTTCCATGTAACTTAACATACCAAATAAGCCTAACTAGTTTAGTATCTTCCTCTTTATAGGAAGAGAGAACAAATTTCTTTGCATAGTCCCAGGGGCCTTCTGAAAATTCTCAAAGAAAAAAAATTTTTTTCTCCCAGATCAAAAGAAAGACTTCATTTACTATTTGAATTTTTGGGGAAGCTTGTCAAAAATATCAAAATGTTTTAAAACACTTGGTCAAGTAGGAAACAATGCTCACTGTGAAACAATGCTTAGCTATCCATTTAACCAAAGTGAGACTCATTCAAAAGTAAAGAAAACCTTTTATAATCTCTTTATCAAGAGCAGACTAAAAGTTCAATAAAATTATCCCTTTTAAGAGAGAGAAAACCAAATTCTAATATTTGCACCAGGTTACTTTTTATATTAAAACTCATTTAGTTAATTAAATTCATTTTAATCTTAGCCAATTTGACCATGTACAAAACTCTTTTCTCAGAGTTCCTTCTCCACAACCCTTCTATAACTTTCTTTTTATATCCAGAATTTATCTCATGTCTTTTTTTTCCTAGTACTTTAGGACAAATTTATCTTTCTTAACAAAAAAAAACAAAATATTTTCAGTCTTTATACCTTCTTTACTGAAAATGTACATCTTACTTTCCTTGCACACAAAGATGTTTTCCTTATTAATTTTTAGTAGCTTTAATCATATATATTAATTAGAATTCTTAACTCTTATAGACCTTAATTTTTAGTGAAAATTAAGAAGTAAGCCATTATGGACTGTCTTTTACATTAGCATTCCGTGGCGTGGCAAATTTATAAATACTTTTTATAATTTCTAGAAACACACTGCTTCATAGTACAATCTTTTAATAAAACATGAGACATGTTTTCTAATAGATTCAAACACTTTTTAGTTTCTGTGTAATAAGACAAAAGTAGGTAAACTTAGACATGTTTAGCAATTAATTTTTCAGTATTTTATCTTTTTTGGAATGGTTTAAATATTTAATGAATTTTCCATCATAAATTTAATGAAGCAAAACTTCAAAGTTTCAAGTTACTAAAGAGATTTTAGAAGTTATTTTAAACACACATGCCATAAATATAATTATTGCTAAAGGTTGATCCGTAAACTCTTATCTCACTTACATCTAAATCATTTGCTCCCAACAATTATGTTTAGATTACTCATGAAAACTTCATGAGATATTAGACAAAATTAGCTATCATTTTAAGCTATTATTTTGCTGACAAATTTGTAACAAGGATAACATGAGCTTATTTGACTAGTAAACCCAGGCTGCATGTCTGCATCATATTCAACGTTGATAACTCTGAGGACATGCCTATTTAAATCAAACCAACAAACTTAAACAAGCTTTCATTTACCAAAGATTATTTTATATCACATTAACTTGAAAGACATTTGGGTTAGTTTCTATTACATATAGAAATAACTTATGTAAGAGCTTTGTTTAAGCCAATTAAACAGAACTCCTCTAGAAATTATACCATCAGGAGGTAAAATATCACACATATATAACATACATATAGACACACATAAACAAAGACTCCACAGCTATTGTTTAAAAGTCTGCACAAAGCATTTAATAAAGGCCTTCTTTCTAAGTGTACAATTTAACCCCAGACCAATTTACCTTGGGGGGAAAGCTTTTATTATCTTTTTTATTAGCACCTAAAATTAGACTCTAGTTTTCTTCTCATACTGTGTGAACTCAGGCAACCCTATTGACTTCCAATTAGTATGTTTAATTAACATTGTCTGAAGGGCAGATTTATATGCCATCTTACAATCAGGCAGGGAAAACTTTCCCCAGTGAGACACAATGCCTATCCTCACAATACAATCTATAATACAATCAGGCAAAAAGAGATGTAATCACTTCACATAAAGCCCATAAATGTATCAATTTTCCCACAAAATTTCATCTTAATTCCATCAACTTTTATACCTCTAATCATAGCTTCCATTAGGACTTTATTAACAGGTCTCAATCTTATAATATTGGAAAGGGAAAGTGTTTCCAGCCAGACATAATGCCCATTTTCAAAACACACTTAAAAAAAAAGTTGATATAATCTCTTCATATAATATTAGCTCACACATTCCAACCTCTATAATCTTATCAACACTTATACTTTTATATTTTCTCAATTTAATTGTAGCATGAGTCAGGGTCTTAAGGCTAGTCATCATTTTTTTTTTTGTATTTCCCTTTTAATTTGGTCTTTTCATAGGTACCAATAAAACAATTATGAGAGCTCTCAAAAAATTTTTTCCAATTCAGAAGTTTTTCCAATTTAAAAGTTTTTCCAATTTAAATGATCCATCATCTGGCCACACTGATGGGTAGGATCTTAACAGCACCTTAAACCAATAAGCCTTTATGGCTTAACCATGGATGTGAGAAGCATCCCCAAAACAGAGTGCAAAAGAAGCAGCCCTCACAAGATCCAGAAAGTTCATTCCCAAAAGTAACCTAAGAAAGCAAAGGCCTTCTTGCACAGGAAGTACAAGCAATGAAGGTTGAGATGACAAAGGCCCCTTATGAAAGCAACTGGGAGCCCTTACGACAAACTCTCCCGAGAGCTGATACAACCAGACAAAGAGAGTGCATCTTGGAACCCCAGTCTATTTGACTGGCCGCCAAGATGCACACTGGTACATATATCCTCCAGATGGTGGAGACCAGAAAAGTCACAAAGTCAAGCTCTCAAGACATAACAAGACAAAAGGAAAAACCTCATCTTATATGCACATTAACAGCTTTAGCTAAGCCTTGGGTCTCTTGGAGCCAAATTAATACCTAGGAGGGAGGTGCTGCAGGGTTGGAGATTGTGTGTGTTTTATAGAGTACCTGATTGCATGTACATTTCTTGATGTTGGCAAGGGACCTGTGTCATCTACCCCATTCCATGACCAACTTATCCTATCACAGGAGTGTTCTTGAGGTGGCACGTGCCCTAATGGCTCTTAACTGCTTGACCCATACCCACCAAATCTGTGGCCTCTTTGGCTTCCAAGATGCCATTAGCAACAGTTTTCACCTCATGCACATATTCCCAGACAACAGGCTTATAGAGACGCCTGTGTCTTGCCCTATGGTTTTTCCTTTTTATGACAAATGACACAAAAGACAGAGACAAGGAAAAATAGTGACCATCTCTGGGAGGAGAAAGATCAGTCAATGAGTACTGAAACCAAATTTCTGAGAGTTGCTGAGTCCAAGAAGCTAGCTTCACCAATATTTTCTCCTGCTAATCTAAATTTAGAAAAGGAAAAAAAACTCACCACTCTCACTTCCATTGGACCCTGCAGGCAGAGATCTGTGAGACTGACATGGTAAGAACTCTTACCTCCTCCCAGTTCTTGTCAGGGGTCCAGGATCTCTCAGCCGCAGTAGTCCAGGAGCAAGCAGCATCCAGCCAGTAAAGTTTTATCCCATCTTCATAGCCAAAACTGAAGGGGAGGTAAGAACTATGCCTCTACCATGTAGGTCCTTCTGGCTGGTCTAAGACTTAAATTGACAGGAGAAAATCAAATAAAGTTTAATAACATGTATGCATGGGAGAAACCCAGGGAAACTGAGTAACTCGCTAGAATGGCCGAAGCCACCACCTTAAATACCATCTTCAGCTAAAGACAAAGGAGGATGTTGGGGTTAGTGGTTTGAGACTTCAAAGGGGAGGAAGGTAATTTACATGGAGAAGGAAATGCAAATGTTGGAAAAACAAGTGTTTGCCAGGCCATCTATAGACAAAGTGACCCAGAGACAGAACTTGGATAAAAATGGGCTTGCTAGTGCCTTCCTGTCTATCACACCTGGTTTTACATTATACTATAGTTCTCTTACGGTATTAGCTCCTTCCTGGAACAGACGTCTATCTTAAATTCTTTTAGGCAGTTAGGGGGAAGGTAAAAGTTTCTTTCAGAGTCTTTTGTCTTTAAAAATAATCAAGCCTTGGGGCCGGCCCAGTGGCGCAAGCAGTTAAGTGCGCGCGCTCCACTTCGGCAGCCTATGGTTCGTTGGTTCGGATCCCTGGGCACGCACCGACGCACCGCTCGTAGACCCATGGTGTGGCAGCGTCCCATATAAAGTAGAGGAAGATGGGCACGGATGTTAGCTCAGGGCCAATATTCCTCAGCAAAAAGAGGAGGATCAGCATCAGATGTTAGCTCAGGGCTGATCTTCCTCACGCACACAAAAAATAAATTTAAAAAAATAATAACAATCAAGCCAAAAAGACACATTTTGTGGTGGCCAATTCTGATGCCCCACATTAGCATGTCATTAGATCAGTACTACAGAGAAATTGCAAGAACTCTGCCTCCAAGAAGAGCACAGCCAAAGCAGAACCAGCTCTTCTCAAAGAGCAACCAACTTGAAGAGCAACCCATAGATAACCCTTATGGTTTTATTGACATCGTGGTGGCGACTGCATTGTAATCATTGCTGGCCTGATTAGTGTTGCTTTTAATCATATAATTACCTCAAAATATGTTTCAAAAAATTCTAGAATTTGAAGTGTGCCTCAGTGGCAGAGATGGCTAGATGTTCACTCCTCTTATTCTCATTTTCTTCCTAACTAAAGGAATATCCATTGCTTAGCCACCAAGCATAAAGATTACATTGCCCAGCCTGCCTTGCAGCTGTGTGTACATGGGATGGTGAATCACTCTGGGGCTGGCAACAATGGGTATCCATGACTATGCCTGGCCTGAAGGGGCAAGGAGAGGAAGGAAGAGGTTCCTGGAACCCACAAGGTAAGCTATGGCTATAGGAGACAGCTGCCTAACAAGAACTGTGGCTTTGGGTTGAGGTCCCCCAGAACAGACCTTGAAGTTAAGATTTCAACACAAGTAGTTTATTTAGGTGGCAATTCCAAGAGGCACTGAAAGGTGGTGGGTAAGTGAGACAGGGCAGGGAAGAAGGCCAATACAGGGTGCATTGATCAGCAGATCACCACTGAGTGCTACTGAGGCTCAGTCTTTATAGGAAGCTCTGGGTGATGGTGAAGAACACAGCTCAGAGTTGTCCTAACCTAGGGCAGAGGAAGTTGGGGTGTTTATCCACCAATTCCCATACATCATTGGTTAAGGGGTGCTCTGGGGATATCAACTCTCCAGCACCTCTGGCCTGTCCTGAGCATGGGCTGGGCATGCTTCCATGGCTAGAAAAAGGCCTCAGGCAGACAGTGGCAGGTGTTACACAGGAAAGAGTCACTACTTTGTATAAGAAGTGGTGAGGGCTAAAGGCACTTTGGTGGGGGCCCCACAAGGTCTCTTATACCTTCAGTTAAGGAGTATAGCTTACTGCCAAACTGTGGCCCAGCAGGGAAGGAGCAGAGGGATAAATACCCAACCTCACTCTCCACCCACCCTCCAATCTCCTGCTGAACCTAACCAGAAGCCCCTTGATACAGTTGACTCTGGACAACCTCCCATGACACAGAGCAGGGTGGAAGAGGATGAACAGTGGAGCTGTGGATCAAACAGAGAACGTCCAGCACATCTGCCTTCTGCCGTTTCCAAATTTCTGTATATAAAATCTCAGACAGCACTGTTTGACTATAAAAGTATTGTGATCCATTTATATAATTGCTAAAACCAATGAAACTTGTGACTGGAAAGAACCTTAGAAAACTCATCCATGAGTCCAAGCAGTAGAAAGAGCACTACCTAAATGAGAGGAGACTTGAGTTCTAGTTCTGGCTTTAATAATCAGGAATGACGCCACTTCAGGCAAGTCACTTAGCATTTCAGGCTGTTTCCTCATCCTTGTGATAGGACAAGACTCTACTGACCTAACAAAGCTAATATGAAAATCAAAAAAATGTGAAAATGCTTTGTAATTACAAAGGTGAGGTGTTAGTGTACCCTCACTGTTCCAGAAAAATGAGAAGCAATGGCACTTTTAAACACACTCAAGAAGGAAATGCCACTATCTTGTTTCATTATGTTTTTCAACTAAGAGGACATTTACATAAATATCTTTCACCACAAAATTTTTTTTAAATGAGACAGGGTATAAATAAATAACATGTATTTACTTATAATTATTTTCTTACCTCTAATGCCCCACCAAAAAATCCACATTCAATTAATTACATATCAGTTTCTAATATCTTGTCACAGTCATTTTTTCTCTAGTTACTTCCTTCTATTTTTAACAGTGTGCTTTACTCTTTTAACCACTTCCTCTTTTATTCTTACGTGCTTCAGCATTTCTGATGATCTAGTACTTATGTCTAAGATCAGGATTCTTTGTCCTTCCTGTTTTCACTTCTCTTTTAATGTAGAAAATAAGTCTAATGATGGAGGCACCATTAGATTATAGTAAGAAACACTGGGCAGAACATCTTCTTTGTGCAACTGCCAAATCTAAGGAATTAATAAAACTATAATTATTGTTCCTAAATGGAGATTTCAGAGTTACTGCCCTGTTACAAATCAGAAACCAGGATATCATTAACCCAGATAAATTCATGAAACAAAAGGCAGTATTTCCTTTAGGGCTATCACATTTTTACTGCCTTAAGACCCCAAGCAGTGTAGTCATTCATTTGGCTGGCCTAAAGTTTTCAAAAGGAACTTTGGGGGAGGGGAGATGGTTTGTTTTTAAATGTACCACCACTAGGAAAGTAAGAATTTGTCAGTTGTTACCCACCAATGACAAGGTGGAGACAAAGTCATTAAGGAAACAAAATAAGACATTTCATAAGAGTGAACATAAAGAAGTCATTCTCATTGCTGAGTCTACTGTTTCAAGTCTTTGCAGTGAGTAGAAGCAGGAAGATTTAAAAGTGCAGGGAAGGAAAAGGCTATGCCTTTTTCCTTAAAGCAAGTCTACTCTATCTTAACTAGCTTTCTGGCTGTTATCTCTTTGCTTCATATCAGGAACACTGCAATACTTCATTATCACACCATCTTGAGGAGACAGATATTGCCTTCCTGAACTTTGGTAAGAAGCATAACAGATACAGCATCCCAGGACTGTCTACTCTAGGAAAGAGTTTTTGCATAGACCCTCCTCCCAGGAAGCCTAAAGGAAACTACTTTAAAAAAATCTCTATGCAATGATAAGCCAATTACGTAGGTAATTTTCATTGTCCATATTTGTGTTTCTCTGAATATAATTGGTAGAAACTCCATTTAAAATGCTAGAATATCTGATATGTGTTTTTAAAAAAAGAGAGAGAGATAATATTGGAGAAGAATCGGGAATTCAAGTAAAACGAAATAAATATAGTCAGTGGTTAGATAGCCTTAATAAGCTATTATTTTTATATTCCTAAACTTGCTGAAGATTGCTCCAATTTGTAATACCTAAAACAACAGTAAACTTATATTAGCATCTAAAAAAAATTTTTTTGGAAGGAGGGGATACTCAAATAATTTAATTTACACAGAATGTTTATGTGAATATTCTGATGTTTACACAACTGTTACTCCAAATATGGAAATTCTAGATTAGTTTGGGTTTGGCATCAGACTGCCAGGAGTAATCAAAGAGATAGATAATAGTATTTCAGTGTTATTTTCAGGTTGCTGCTAAGAAAGCCCCAATCAAAATAGAAATACGTCTACCTCCTCCCTGCTAATATCTTAGATTCCTTTAACTGTGGATAAATTATGTTACTCCACAATTAGTTGTAAATAGCCATGAGAAAAGTAACAACAACAGATACCATTTCTAGGTTTAAAAAAGAAGAAAATGCCTTCACTTAAATGAATTATAAATATGGATATTGATATGAATTATAAATACTGATCAGACCAATAAATAGTGAGAGAGGGGGTAGAGAGATTGCCTGCAACACATTTTGAGTTCTTCTTATGGCTGATTGACTAGTGACAGAATCTTTCCACAAAGATATGGATATTAATTAAAATAAATGTTTATTATTATAAAGTATGAATTGCATACAATTTATCCAGAGGAAATTTCTAGATAACTTGCAAACAGGAGTTAGAGACCTTGAGGTCATCTCTAGAGTGAATTCTGACCATCATTCTCAGCTGTGGAGGAGAAATTTCTAGATAATAAATACAAACGGAGGCCTTATATTTTGGAGGTTGTCTAGGCTCATTGATACAAGAGTTTCTCTTGATTAAATTAGTCCTTTTTTCCCCTCAAATAAATAAGAAAATTCATGGGCCGGCCCCGTGGCTTAGCGGTTAAGTGCACGCACTCCGCTGCTGGCAGCCCGGGTTCGGATCCCGGGCGCACACCGAGGAACCGCTTCTCTGGCCATGCTGAGGCCGTGTCCCACATACAGCAACTAGAAGGATGTGCCACCATGACATACAACTATCTACTGGGGCTTTGGGGGAAAAATAAATAAATAAATAAATAAATAAATAAATAAATAAATAAATAAAAATTAAAAAAAAAAAAAAAAAAAGAATGGCCTCTGCCAAAAAAAAAAAATAAGAAAAAGAAAATTCAATGTACCAAAACTATGACTTAAATCTAAAGGTCAGGAAACACCGTGAGTAGCAAGTGTGATCACATTCCAGATGTTAGAGCTCCATGTTCCACAATTTGACTGGACTCCTTGAACTAAGCCCTATATGGGACAAATTGGCATCACATCAACTTCTGCAACTGAACTGGGGTGTAATTTACTGTGGAAACACTGTTGAAGGAACTTCATGTTCTCGGAAGCTCCCTGGATAGTAAACTCTGAACTAAAGCTAGCAATGGGTATGACCAGATAGACAAAGTTTGAAAGTTCATGCTCCCAGAGAAGTAGTACCACCTTCAAACCCAGGCAAGGGGCCCCTGCCCTAGTATTGCACCTTAGAGGGACCTATAAACCAGAAACCCACAAATGATGAATTTGGTAAAAATCACATGGGCTTGAGTGACTTCTGTCACTCAAAACCCAGTGCTCAGTCATGGCACTGGGCAACTTACAACCCAACACATCTGCTGCTGTGATTCACACCATTGAGTCCCCAGAGAAACACTCTGCCATGTCTCTTGCCCCGTGTGCATGAAAGAAAGACAACTGTGTCCAAATGAAGAATTGAGTACTGTGGCACTGCTGATATCAGAAATGGACACTGCTTCAGAGTATGAGGAGGATTTGAGTTGGAGAAATAATTAGGTAAGAAAAAAAAGTTAGCTCATCATATCTTTCCTCCCAAATACCGTGAGTGCAATAGATTTTTGAATAGTGAAGTATTTGCCAATAGAGCAGAGTGTTCATTTTCTTGAACTCTTTATATCCACTATTCACAATTTAGCACAGTTTTTACAACAGTTGCACATGGCAGCTAAGGAACAATTTGCAATATTAAACAATTAATAGTATCCTAAATTTGTATATATGTTAAGTCTAGATATAACATAGGAAACATAACATCTATTCTTCACATAAGCAACTATAATTATGAATAGATTTAGGTTTATAGAAATATTTAATAAGACCTAATTAAATTTCAAAAAACTGAATTAAAATTTTCAACTGTATTTAAATAAATTAGATTTAAATTTTGATATTCATTATTATTTATGTTTTACCTTTGAACTTAGCAGACAACTTTGAATATACTAGAAGAAAAATAATTTCTTGAAGAAATTGAACTCTTAAAATTTTTACATTTGCTTTAATTTATATATTTTGTATAAGAAGGTATTCAGGGCCGGCCCCATGGCTTAGCAGTTAAGTGCGCGTGCTCCGCTGCTGGCTGCCCGAGTTCGGATCCTGGGCGCTCACCAACGCACCGCTTCTCCAGCCATGCTGAGGCCACGTCCCACGTACAGCAACTAGAAGGATGTACAGCTATGACATACAACTATCTACTGGGGCTTTGGGGGAAAAAATAAATGAACAAATAAAATTATAAAAAAAAATTAATTAATTAATTAAAAGGTATTCAAATTTTGTATACTTTTTTGTGGCAGTTTTAAAAATTGGCCTCAAATTTTTTTACGTATCTCCCATAGAGAGGTGGGGGGTCCATATACTCTCTAGGTGGGCTTGTAACTGCTTCAACCAATAGAGTACAGTGGAAGTGACAATATATGGCTTTTAAGGCTAGATTAGAAAAGGCCATGCAGCTTCTGCCTTGTTCACTAGAATACCCATTCCTGAAGCCCTGAGCCACCATTTAAAAAGTCCAACTATCCTGAGGCTGCCATATTGTAAGGAAGCCTAAGCCATAAGAAGAGAACACATATAGGCTTTCCATGTAATAGTCCCAAGTAAGCCTGGTCTTCAAGTATCCCCAGCCCAGCCACCAGACACGTGAGTGAAGAAACCTACAGATGATTCTGGACCCCAGCCATTAAAGTCTCCCCCAGCTATCTGAGTCTTGCCAACTGAGACCCCAGACATCACAACCCAGAGATAAGCCATCTCTGTTGTACTCTATTCAAATTCCTGACTCAGAGAATCCATAGTGATAACAAGATAGTTGTCATTTTATGCCACAAAATTTTGGGATAGTTTGTTACACATAAATAGACATGTAACTAGAAATATTTTGAATACAGTTACATTTTATTTTTTAACTTAGATCACTGAGAATGATTATTAGTTAAACTAGTGATAGAAAATATAAAAGTGGAGGGAAGGAAAAAATGTTTGAGAGATGAAAGTAGAAAGAGGGCCTTCTAGTTATG
Organism: Ceratotherium simum simum; assembly: GCF_057802395.1. Classification (NCBI taxonomy): domain Eukaryota; kingdom Metazoa; phylum Chordata; class Mammalia; order Perissodactyla; family Rhinocerotidae; genus Ceratotherium; species Ceratotherium simum. The sequence goes on along the minus strand of NC_141905.1, from coordinate 56,821,073 downwards.
ACAGTATGAGGGAATTAAAAGATAACATCATAAATGAGTTTCTATTTAGGACTGGTAGGCAGTATCTAATTAATTACAGTGCTTGCTATTAATACTAATGGCTAAAGAAAAATTTTTTTAAAGATTTCAAAGTGAAAACATATTTCTTCCCTCTATAATGTATTCATTGTTTATTAATCTCTTAATATGCAAGGAAATTAATTCCTCCAGAGCTACTAAATTTTTGTTTTATGTTAAACATGTAGACACCATTTATTTGACTTACTTGAATAAATGCTTGTGAACCACTGTTTAAATTACATAGTTATTTTAATCATGGTTATTATAAAAATTAATGGTGGTTAAAAAACGCATCCTGGGGAGAAGGAACGGAAGGAGGGAGGAGGGAATGGTTATGAAAAGACAACAGGAGGGATCTTTGTGGTGATGGAACTGCTCTGTATTTTCACTGTGGTGGTGGATACATGAAACCACACGTGATAAAATTGCATAAAACTAAATACACATGCACGCACACACGTATATGAGTAACACCAGGAAAATCTGAAGAAGATGGGTGGATTGTATCAATGCCAATATAATGGTTGTACCATAGTTTTGCAAGGTGTTACCTTTAAAGGGTCTCTCTGTATTATGTGCTACAACTTCATGTGAATCTACACTTATCACAAGATTAAAAATGTAGCAGTTGAAAATGATTCAACACATATTCATAGCTTTTTTTTTCCCCTCAAAGCCCCAGTAGATAGTTGTATGTCATAGCTGCACATCCTTCTAGTTGCTGTATGTGGGACGTGGCCTCAGCATGCCCAGAGAAGCGGTGCGTCGGTGCGCGCCCGTGATCCGAACCGGCCGCCAGCAGCAGAGCACGCACACTTAACCGCTAAGCCACGGGGCCAGCCCGATAGCTTATTTTTTTAAAAGAAAAAATAAACATTGAGAAGCTTGCTTTTTGACTCTCTTAATGGTGTCTTTTTTATTAAGAGTTCTCAATTTTAATGAGATAAAATTTATCAGTCTTTTTATGATCAGTGATTTTTCCGTCCAGAATAAGAAATATTTGCCTACCCCAAGATCATAAGGATATTCTCTCATGTTATCTTCTAGTAGCTTTATCGTTTTACCTAAGTGTACAGTCTATGTGAGATTGATGTCTGGGCATGTGTAGATAGGAGTCAAGATACACTGTTGTCCATACGAATATCCAATTGACCCAGCACAATTTTGACAAGATCACCCTTTCCTCACTGCACTGCAGTATCACTTTTGTCATAAATCAAGTGAATACTTATCTCTAGGTCTGTTTGTGGACTCTATTCCTTTCTATTGGTCTGTCTGTCTTGGAGCTGACATCATACCATTATATCCTAATAATAATTTTATCTTAATAGTAAGAGGTGATATATAGTAGGTATAGGCCCTCCAACTTTGTTTTTCTTCAAGATTCTCTTGGCTATTCTTGGCTTTTTCCAATCACATATAAAATTTGAAAAGCACTTGTCAATTTTTATCAAAAAATGCTGGAATTTTTACTGGGACTGCACTGAATCTATACATCAATTTGGGAAGAACTGATATGTTTTCATTAATAAGTCTTCCTAGCCATGAATTTGGTGTAGCCCTCCATTTATTTAGGTTTTCTTTAATTCCTCTCAGAAATAGTATATAGTTTGATGTGTAGAGATCTTGCACTCTTTTATTTTATTTATTTTTTTTGTGAGGAAGATCAGCGCTGAGCTAACATCTATGCCAATCCTCCTCTTTTCACTGAGGAAGGCTGGCCCTGGACTAACATCTGTGCCTATCTTCCTCCACTTTATATGGGACGCCACCACAGCATGGCCTGACAAGCAGTGCTTTGGTGCACACCTGGGATCTGAACCCAAGCCGCCAGCAGTGGAGCACGCGCACTTAACTGCTACGCCACTGGGCCAGCCCCGATCTTGCACTATTTTAGATTTATTCCTAGGTATTGAATTTTTTGTTATTATAAATTTTATCATACAAAAATTTTTACTTTCTAATTTATTATTGCTATAATATATGAATACAGTTGAATTTTATATATTGACCTTGTATTTATCCTTTCCATTGCTCTTATTTCTGCATTTCTGTGCTTCCATCTGGGATCATTTTTCCTTTCCTGAATAATCCCTTTAGCAATTCTTTGTGTGGGTCTGTCGGTGGTAATTTTTTTTTCTATTTTTATTTTCTAAACACATTTGTATCTTCATTTCTGAAGGATATTTTGCTGCGTAAAGAATTCTAGGTTAGCTTCTTTTAGGACGTTATTCCATTTTTTACGGCTTTCCTTACTTCTGTTAAAAAATCAGGTATGGGGCCGGCCCTGTGGCTTGGTGGTTAAGTGCGCGCGCTGCGATGCTGGTGGCCCGGGTTCGGATCCCGGGTGTGCATCGAGGCACCACTTCTCCGTCCATCCTGAGGCCGAGTCCCACATACAGCAACTAGAAGGATGTGCAGCTATGACATACAACTATCTACTGGGGTTTTGGGGGGAAAAAATAAAATAAATAAAATCTTAAAAAAAAAAAAAAATCAGGTATGAGTCTTTTTGTTGCTCTTTTGAAGGTAATATGTCTTTTCAACCCACATTTTTTGTAGATTTTCTCTTTGCATTCTGCCTCCAGGATTTGTGGAGGAGAGAATGTTGGATGTGCAGCTTGACAAGGTAAGCTAGTACCAATCTGCAAAATGTTGGGCCTTTCTCTTCCTCCCAGATGTCAGAAGCCAACCAGGATACTGCCCTGCCTTTTGGACTGCCCCTGCCCCCTTTAGGAGCAAGTTCTGCTTGATACCCACTGCATGCACAAGTGGGTGTAAGGCTGAGAGGCTCCCCTACTTGGTTCTTCCTACAGTGGTATCTCAATCAATAACTCACACAATTGTCCAAGGGCCCTACCAATACCAATAGCTTCTTTCTGTGTGCTTAGAACACCCCAAGAGCCACTCCCACTTCTATCTTAAGCCTCTGTTATGCAACTTTTGTTTGTCCACCTTCAATCCTATCCCATCCGTCTTCTATTTTTCAAGGATTCTCATAATGTCTGATTCATTGGGAGCACCTCTTCATGTTTTTCAGTATCAAGGTATGGGCATGGATGCACATGAGTGTGTGCATATATAGAACATTTTCTGTAATATTTAGAGATTTTGGAAAGAAGAGAGGAGTTGGGAGTGGCTAGAACTTGTTGTCGGTCTGCCATCTTGATTCAATCTTGGCTAAATTTTCTAAGGACATATTGAACCTTTTTAATACCAAACACAAACAGCTGCTAGTATCATATGATCTAATTTGGAAATCTCTGCTTCTAAGGTGATGTCATTTTAAGTAATTTCAATTTAAGACTTGGCCCTCACGTTAAAATTGGCATCTGCATGACACATGTGAATAAATTTCATTCTCTTTTCTCAAAATTATCTTTCAGATTTTAACATTAGAACTCAAAACAATTGTGAGTTCTGTATTACAGAGATTTCTAAACATATAACAGTAACAATACAAATAATATTTTTGCTCACCTATAACACAAAAGGGGAAAAAAGTTACCTATTCTAAAAAATTTGTAAAGTGCCAAAATTCAAAAATAAGAAAAAGCAACTCAGTAAGATCCTGAAATGTTATTTCCCTACACTAAACCCTGAAATTACTTCAATCAACAAACTCTTTTGCCAATGCTAATAAATTCAGGAATAATTTATCATTGATTTACCACTGATTGAGAATTACAGTGTAAATCCCAAACTTTTAAAACTAAAATAATCTCTGATTGGTTTTACAATAGAAATTTTATATAAATAAATTCAATCTTGAAATAATATAAACTCTACATATTCACGTGAGTTAAATCTAAAGAGTTCAACAAAACAATCTTTTAAAAATATTTAATGCACATGTAACATGTTCTAGGCACTGTTCTAGGCAAGGAATACATCAGTGAACAAAACAGAGAGAACCGCCTGTTTTGTGGAGCTTATAGTCTAGTAAATACATATAATTTGAATAATCTGAACTTGGCCTTTTCCTACAGAAATTACTAATAAGGTAGATAAATATTTTATGCCCAAACACAAATATAGGTATCTCCTATAGCAGTCCATCACACAATCATATAAAAATATGTTTGAGAACATTTATAACACAGAGATATATTTAGCTACTGACTTCAAAATAGTAGAATATCAATATCTTGTGAGAGAATGTGAGCAAGGCCAGGTATCCTAAAATTTATCTGCCTAAGCGATTCACTTGGAAAAGGCAATATTGGTTGGGTTTTAGGTAAATGTGCTAGATTTTAGATAACTCTTAACAGATCTTAATTTTTATCCCCAAACCAAGCAACTAAAATAATCCAGATGTCAGAACTGTGCAGACTGAGGAAAACACAGGGTCTAGCAGGAGCAAGATTTTGATCATCCCGAGTTGTACTGTCCAACATGGTAGCTACTAGTCACACGTGGTTATTTAACTTTGAATTAATTAAAATTTTAAAATTTAGCTCCTCAGTCACATTAGCCCACATTTCAAGTGTGCGATAAGCACCTATAGCCCGTGGCTGCCCTAGGAACAATGCAGATATACAACATTTTCAACATTGCAGAAAGTTCTATTGGACAGTGCTGCCCTAGAGAATCAGAAAAGACATGCCATTCCTGGGAAAAACAAAAATTTCCTAAAGAGGGCTACAAAAAGTCGCGATTATAATAGCAAAAAAATAAGTTTTCTTCTGCATCCCTTGGCTGTTTCCATTCCTGCATCTTATTTTCTCTTCGTCTCCGAGAAAATCTCTCTCCTTTCCTTACTCTTTTTCTCCCCATCTTCTCTGATTTTTCCCTAACCCATTTCTCACTCCCTTCTCTCATTATTTTTTCTAGTAACAAATATGCAGTCCATATTTAATGATTTCACCTATTTATTGAGGTTTTTAATTTTTTTTTAAATTTCTCAATGTTAAAATTTAAGGAGCGGAATCTTTCCAATATGTTTTCCCCAAAATACTATGTTTATATGAGACTTTTTTTTTTTTAAGGTATGTGTCCTTCCGTGTATTTTCCTCTCTTCCTTAGAAAGACTTTCTCACGTACAACCCGTGGTGAAAGAGATACGCAGTTTTAGGTCCAGCCTCTAGGGTTTTCCTCTATCAAGCAAGGGCTCAGTCCGCTGGACCTCGAGGTCTGCGCTGCACTCCTACTGCCGCTTAGCGGAGAGAAGGGCAAAGACTCCTCCGTCAGTTTGGCGGTTGCCAAGCGACAGACGCTGTGCCCTGCCTGGCCTAAGGAGGAGGGCGCCGACTAAAAGATGCTGACAGATACGTAACAACGCCGCTTTCTATTGGCTGAAGAGCTCTCAGCCATCGCCATGAGCCAATGAGTGGATGCATACGGATGACGTAGACGCTATGCGACTCCTCCCACTTACGCTCTAGCGACGCGTCTGGAGATCGCCGATACCCACGTTAAACCCTTGGAGGTCTCGACCGCCCTCATGTACACCTCGCAGCTCGTGCTACTGCAGGTGTTCTTCCTGATGGTCCCTGAGGGCGGCCGGTCTCAGCCCTCTTCCTCCCCGTCAGAGGCAGTGCCCACGCCTCCAGAGCTGGGGCCAAGGACGCAGGGCGGGACCCTTCAGTCCTCTTCGGAAGGGACTGAAACTCCCTGGACCCTGCCTGGGATCTCCACGGTGGGCCCCACTGTCGTGACCCCCTCGGCGCCTGGGAATAGGACCGTAGACCTCTTCCCAGGTGAGGGGAGGGGATGTGAGGACGGAAACTGCTGACTTAGATCTAAAATTCTGTGAACGAAGTGAATGCCACCAAGTAAGGAGTGGGGCTGTCGGAAGAGGGGGAATTAGCATTTGGGAGAGTTTGGGGATCCGCCTCCCATTCATTCTGCTTTCTGTTGTGCTTTCTTAGTCTTACCGATCTGCATCTGTGACTTGACTCCTGGTGCCTGCGATATAAATTGCTGCTGCGACAGGGACTGCTATCTTCTACATCCGAGGACAGTGTTCTCCTTCTGCCTTCCAGGCAGCGTGAGGTGAGCTGCGGTGCTCAAGTTCACTTCTAAAGCGGATTGGGGCTCTAGAATAGGTAATATTTGGAAGTAGGAAAAGTTCGTCTTCGTGCTCCCGCCCCCACTTCCACTCCTAGGACTGGAACTACCTTAGTTTTTTCCCGGAGCAGCGTTCCCCTTGTGATTCTCTAGAACAGGGCTGTCCAATAGAATAGGACCTTCCTGTGGTCCTATGGCTGCCCAAGGAGACCTCTCTTTGGCATCTGACTTACATCCATGGGGCACCCTTCTTTAGACCTAATCCTCCGCTTCCAATTGTGTCTATTCTTCATCCTATTTTCTCACAGGTCTTCAAGCTGGGTGTGTGTGGACAACTCTCTTATCTTCAGGAGTAATTCTCCGTTTCCTTCAAGAGTTTTCATGGATTCAAATGGAATTAGGCAGTTTTGTGTCCATGTGAACAACTGTGAGTAGAAATATGTTTGCTGTTCTTACTGCCTAACATTTATTGAGAGTTGGCTTTGTCTCTGGCCTTTTTTTCCTTTTCTTTGTTTTTTAAACTTTTTCTTTTTGTCCTTTGAATCTCTATCATCCTCCCTCTGCTACTACATGTCCTCCTGCTGTGTCTCTCTCTTATTAGTGAACGTTTGCAATTTCTTATGCCCTATTGGCTGTGAATCAGAAAACCCACACAGAACTTTAGTTTCAGTCATCCCTCTTAGCTCAGATAAGTACAGATAGACTGTATCCCTGACTTGCTACAGTCTCCATGAAGGCACTCACTGAATCCCCAGTACCTGACGCATAGGAGGCACCAAATAATACTTAAATGAATGTCTTTGACAAATGAGTCTATACTAACCTTGTTTTTATCGCATGAGGCAACAGTGTAAGAGCCTTGGATCTCAACCCTGCCATTTACTTACCAGCTGCACCGACTTGGGCAAATCCCTTATCGTTTCCAGGCTCATTTCTTCAACTGCAAAATGAGAAATAATATCACTAGCCCTGGATGTGAAAGTGCTCTGTAATGGTGGAGTGCAATAAAAATGAGAGTAGTTGTTATTAAGGTTTTTAAATAGACTTAGGAGTTTGCGAGTGAGGGCTATAATGTTTCCAAAGATATGAAGCTAATACGTCTTTTTTTTTACTCAGAAGCAAAATAATGTTTTCACACAAAATAGACTTAAGTTTTAGTCCCTTACACTCTGCAAGTCAGCTCATGTTAATTTCCTCTGACTGTTAGAAAAGAAATTGCAAACCTATATTTTTTTTTCAGAAGACAACCAGTTTTGGGTTTGGGGGGACTTGAATTTGGAAGCAGTTACCAGGAGCCTTGTGACCATTCAGGTTGTGAGAGGGTAAAGGGAGCCAGGCAAATGCTCCATTTTAAAATATGGCTACGGCTGCCCCATCCTTTCCAAAACTCCCACTGCCTTCTAGCTCCAGCCTTTTGATCATGCTCCAGGGCTACTGCAATAGCATCCAACTGGTGCCTGCTTTTAATCTCCCCTCCTACCTCCCATACTATCCTGCACACTGCTTCTGAACCAGTGTTTCTGAACTTTCTTTCCCCAACAACACCTGAGAGTCACTCTCTTGGAACTTATAGGATACTTAGAATTGGTACCAGTTTTTATGAACATTGTGTCTCCCTGGGTAAATTGTCAGCACCTAGAAAGGATGGACCATATCTTCCTTTGCCCGCAGTGCTTAATATATGCTGATAATGATCATGAGTAACGGACATTCTTAGTCAAAGTCTGTACAGCATTATGGAGTGGGGAAAACCCTAGACCAGGAATCAGGAGATCTGTGGTCTACTCCTGACTCTGAGGATGGCTCTGGGGCCTTTCACAACTCATTTACCTCTCAGGATCCAAATTTCCTGATGAGATTGGGCCAGATGATCTCTAGGCTTTTTCCCCCATCTGAAATTGTACCAATCTAAGTCTAAATGCCTTTAAGCTCTGTTAGATATAATATACCATGTACGATGGTAGAAATTTTAGGCAAAAACTCTGGTTATCCTTAGCCTGTTCTCCTTATCTGCATTATCCTTGCTTAACCACCACTACCACCAATATCCCGCACTAAAGTGAGAGACAAAATGTTACCTTTCTCTTATTCTTTTAAGCCATGAAACAACAGCCAGATGGATATTTGCCATCTCAGCTTATCTTCTTTCTTAGCTTAACTTTAACTTTTCTTTCATTTATAAAGATAGAAACAACTGCATTTTTATGAGGTAAGTATTTCTTCCATATGGTTTTCAGAGAATGAGTTCTGAAGAAAATATTGAACAGCTCCTGGAAGCTTCAAAGTTTGAAGATTTCAGGTTAGAGGTGGAAGAAGGTGGTCTGCAAACCAGCAGCACTAGAGTCGTCTGTTCAAGAGCCATGCTTGTGAATCTCTAATATGCATGACATCGCCTGAAGATCTTGTTAACATGCAAATTCTGACTCAGTAGGTCAGAATTTCAGAATTCTGAATTTCTGATGACTTCCCAGGTGATGCTGGGGCTGCTAGTCTATGCACCACACTTTGAGTAACAAAGATCTAGGAAATGTATAGAGAGTGAGTAATCGAAAGGCCCCAGAATTGAGAGTTGTCTTCACTTCATGTTCTATCAGAAAGCTGAAAAGTCGAATAGTTAAGACTTTGCAATCACAGAGGATAAAGGTCAAGCTTATGTAATGTGGAATCCTCATTAGCTTTCAGTGATGCAGATATTGATTCCTTTCTGAATCTGTCCAAATGACCATAATTATGGAGAATGAAAGGAACTAGTATGGGGCATGTTTCTGCTATCTTCCTTTTTCAAGTTAGCAAAAGACTTGGGTGGTAAAGCAGAGTGTCATCCATCACTGGCCACCCTCTGTGCAAAGGACAGTGTCAGAACCCTTTTCCTACGTCTCTGTCCTGGTTCTGAAGTGCCATAAGGAGACGACTGCAAAAGCTTGGATAGATTTATACGTTGCTATAATAGAAATTATAGAATTGTTATAGAAAATCCCCTTTTGGGGTATCTGAAATCTTGAATGTAGAAATTATCAGGTGAAAGGAATAAAATATGACAAATCCAAGTACTTGAGAGATGAAAACATTATTAGGACTGGTCAGTTGAAGTTTAGAGACAACTGGAAGATTTGGAGAGGACAAATCAAGTATTGTCTCCAACTTAGCCATGTTCCAATGGAAACAGTACCATTTTGTTGTACTAGAGACTCATCTGGTATGAGGCAAATGTGAGCATTGTTGAGCCTCCACTTTTCATCACAAATTGCTAGTCATACACATTCCTGGCATCAGAGACTTGGAACTGACTGGCATTCATTGGTCATATTCTTTTCTCAGATCTTAATACTAAAACAATAATTCATTTAACAGATTACAAATAAATTAGAAGGTGATAGAAATGAGAATCATCTCTGAAGAGTGGGAACTATCTGAGAAAATGTTCTATAACTTAAACTGAGTATTAGTAATAAAAGTATATAAATGTGTAAAAATTCTGAGTTTGCACTTAAGATTAGTGCATTTGCGTACTTTACTGTGTATATCATGCCTCAATAAAAATATTTTTAAAAATTAGTTGGTTTCCCAGATATTTAAGAGTAAATGTTTTTATTTTATCTAAACCCCCTTTCTTTTTAAAAATATTTTAGCAAAACTAAACTATTTCCAGAAGTTCCAAAAGGTCAATGCAACCAACTTCCAGGCCCTGGCTACAGAGTTTGGAGGCGAATCATTCACTTCAACATTCCAAAACCAGTCGCCAGCACCTTTTTACAGGGTGAGCCTGGGAAATGGGGGGAATTGTTTGGTTTGGTTTTACCCTCATAGCTGACAATTGATCAGGCATCTTTGAGGTACCCACCTATAACTAGATAAACCATTGTCCACTCTTTTGGAGGGCAGTATTGTCCACATTAACAAACTGTTGAGTTAACTTTTGTTTCTACTTTTTCTTTTCTGTTGGAGTTCAGTCCAATCCCACTCTAAGTAAATTTCTGCTCTACTTTATTTAGGCTGGGGACCCCATTCTGACTTACTTCCCCAAGTGGTCTGTCATAAGCTTACTGAGGCAGCCTGCAGGAGTTGGAGCTGGGGGCCTCTGTGCTGAGAGCAATCCTGCAGGTGAGTCCAGAGCAGAAGTGCCAGCCTTTTTGTTCAGTTCAGACTGAGCTTTCTCCCTCAGGATGGATCATAAGACTCAGACTGAGTATTGTAACCGAGGTGCTATAGAGTTAAATCCCATTCTGATTGTATGCTAGGGAGAGTCTTAGGGGGCGAGTGTGATGTTGTCAGGCCAGTATAGCTAGGAACTAAATGGCATATAAGACCCTGGAAAGGAAGACTAACTTCTAAATACTACTTAAATGCTGGGGAAGCTTACCAAAGAAAGTTAGAGAACTACTAAACTAGAAAAGTTTAAGAAAAAGAATTAATTTGTCTTAAATAGTCTATGTGAATTTAGGCAGACAACTTGACCAATGATGTAATATATTCCACCCTTCTGGGACCTAATATTTTTACACTGTATGCTTCTAACTCATAAGGAGTTTGTAGGCTTGCTTTTCAACACTTAAAATTTGAAGTAATTAAGAAAACAGCATTTAACAATCTGCTAGATTCCAAGTAATCACATCTCAAAAATGAGGGATCAAGTCTGAATCTTTAAAATATCAATAATTCCAAAACAAGAATAATTTAAGATACTCAATACTGATCAAACATCAGTATTTCTTGCTTGATAGAATACCAGAATAAATGAACTCACTAAAATCCAGATGTATTCCAAATATGAAGAACTTGAGTGTCTATATCATCTTACACAGACTTTATAACCAGACAATTTGCCCAAATGTGCTGTCATACAGATAATCAGATGGTGCATATGTATACGTATATATATATATATATGTATAAGTATGTATATATAGTTATGTTTTGAGCTTTTATTTTGTCCTATTGATATTTTGGAATTGGTTTTACAAACTTTTACATTATCAACAAACATTTATTTTATTCTTTATGATTATCTCTAAATGTCCAAAAAGTAATACATATAAATGTATGAGAAAACTACAGAAAGATATGACAGGGCCGGCCCCGTGGCTTAGCGGTTAAGTGCGCGTGCTCCGCTGCTGGCGGCCTGGGTTCGGATCACGGGCGCGCACCGAGGCACCACTTCTCCGGCCGTGCTGAGGCCACGTCCCACATACATCAACTAGAAGGATGTGCAACTATGACATATAACTATCTACTGGGGCTTTGGGGAAAAATAAATAAATAAAATAAAAAAAAAAGATATGACAGTGGAAGAGAAAAAAGGACTTTATAGATGTTGATATGGAGAACACATGGTATTGTAAGAAGTAATTTTAGAGAATAAATCAGCATATCTTTTTTTTCTTCCTTGTAAAGAACAAAAAAACAAATAAATAAAGTAGGCTTTCTCATTTACCACTCTCTTAATTCTTTGTGTTCTAAGCTTTCCTAGAGAGTAAAAGCACAACCTGTGCTCGTTTCTTCAAGAACCTGGCAGATAGCTGTACCTTGGATCCATCCCTCAATGCTGCCTCCTACTATAACTTCACAGTCTTGAAGGTGGGTGTCCCTTCTCTCCCCACTGTTACCACTATGGATTTAAAGTCAGCATGCTTCCCACTGTTGGGCTGTGGAAAAAGCACTGAACTAGAAGTCAGAATGCCCAAGAGTTACATAAAAGGCAGAGAAAACCCTATCATCTCAAGAAAGATGAAAGAATTAAGGATATATAGCCAGGATAAGAGATTCTCACCCTCTTGGCTGATGGGATTGGCTAGGTAGAGTTGGAGGCTGTGATATGTCACTATTTCACCAAAACTTCTTGCTTTTGCTGTTTGGTCGAGCTCTCCTCAGAGAGGATGGGCATCACAGTCCATCCAGCCTCCCCTCAGCTCTGCTCCTGGCAATTTCTCTCTCTCTCTCTCTCTCTCTCTCACATCTTCCCTCCCACCCCCCGCCCCCCCCAAGTAACATCTGTTACCAATCTTCCTCTACTTTGTATGTGGGTCGCCACCACAGCATGGCCACTGACGAGTGGTGTAGGTCTACACCCAGGCCTCCGAAAAAGGGTGTGCTGATCTTAACCACTAAGCCACCAGGCCAGCCCCACTTCTCCTGGCTTTTTAATGTGAGGAAGAGTCACGTAGAACATAGGAAGAAAATCATTCTAATATGTTGATTTTTTTTTTTTCCCCCAAAAGCTCCTGGAGATTTTATGTAAGGTATATTTACATTCATGTCCCTGTTGTTCTCTTACACTAGGTTCCAAGAGGTATGACTGATCTGCAGAATATGAAGGTATGATGCTGTTCATCAGGAAAAAGGAAAGAGAATATTTGGTCCCTTTGCATCTGAGACAATTTGGTCTAGATTGTAACAGTGAAAGAAAATGTGTGTGTGATGTATCAAACGGTTAAGTATGAATATAAAACAATGTTTTCCCATGTGTATTCTATATGATTAATAACCATCATAGGAAATAAGAATTCATAAGGTGTTAGATAAGTTTGGGAAACATTGGGTTAAATAAAGTTAAACACTGTATTTAGGGTGGGCTTCTTGGAGTCTTTAATATGCTAGAGGGCCTTGTTAATCTCTAAGAGAGGAGTGTTGAATATAGTATTTCTAAAACTTATTTGACCATGGACCTTTATTTTGTATCTCATAGAATTAATGTTCTTAGAAATATGTTTTGAGGAGTGCTGATTTCGATTGACTTTTTTTTTTTTTTTTTTTTAAGATTTTATTTATTCAGTTTTTTCCCCCCAAAGCCCCAGTAGATAGTTGTATGTCATAGGTTCACATCCTCCTAGTTGCTGTACGTGGGACTCGGCCTCACGTTGGACGGAGAAGTGGTGCCTCGGGGCGCTCCCGGGATCCGAACCCGGGCCGCCAGCATCAGAGCGCACACACTTAACCGCTAGGCCACAGAGCCGGCCCTCGATTGACTTTTGAACTTAAGTTGTAGGTTAGCAATGGATGGAAAGAGAAAAGTGATGGTCGAGAATTAAAAATACTCATTTCAGCATGATATGTAGCTAGAAGAGAAAGTGCTGTTTTTGATTTTAGTTTATTTGCTTCTTTCCCTTGCTAGTTCCAGGTTCCTGTAACACTTGTCTCACAGGCTGGCTCTCCTCTGTTGGCTGGAAACACTTGTCAGAATGTTGTTTCCCAGGTAGGGACACTGACCTCAGATTCTGGACTGATGTATGTTGATAAACATTACCAGAAGTGCCTCGTCTTCCATCAAGTACCAGACCAGCCCCACATGAATTTTTGTGCATTACCTGAAACTTAACATGTCGTGAACTGAGCTCATCACCTTTCTCCCTACCATGTTTCAGGCGTTTCCGTTGCTACTGTCCTCTGGTATTTCCTGTCCAGGACGTTAAGATTATTATGACTCCTCTTTTTATACCCATATGCAGTTTATTATGGTTTTTACTGACCACATTTTCTTTTGTGACAAAGTCAGTATCATCTGAGAATCTGAAATAGACTCGTCAACCTCTTTTCCTCTATTCTCTCTCTTCCAATCAACCTACAGAATTAAGAATTATCATAAAACATCATTTTAAAGACTAAGAAATCTAAGGGTACCTTCAGCTGCTTATGACTTCCATCTCCGGCGACTATCTTTATTCATCCTCAGACATTGTGAGAGTCAAGTAAACCAGGTTTCCACTCCATGCTCACCTCTGCCTGTGATTCTACTCACCTTCTCTGCACACAATCAAAACTTATTTTTCTTCCTTTTAATTCTTACGGTAAACTCACCTCTCACATGAACCCTTTCAAGAACTCTATCCAGTCTCTTTTTTCGTGTGTGGATATAATATGAAGTCAACTTTATCTTTTCAGGGTTTTTGTGTTTGGCATTTTTGATTGCTTTTTTGGTCTCCCTCGTTCAGTTATTTTGTTATTGAGATGTAATTGACATATAACATTGTATTAGTTTTAGATGTACAACATAATGATTTGATATATGTATATATTGCTAAATGATTACCACAATAAGTTTAGCTAACATCCATCACCACACATAGTTATAAATTTTTTCTTCTTGCAACAAGAACTTTTAAAATCTACTCTCTTAGCAGCTTTCAAATATACAATACAATATTGTTAACTATAGTCACCATGCTGTACCCTTGTTCAGTTGTAATAAAACCCTTAAAGACAGGAAATCTTCTGTCCTAAACATAACTAGCCCACTTAATAATTTTTATTAATTGCTTCTACTCTTATATTTCAGGTCATCTATGAGATGGAGACCAACGGGACTTTTGGAATCCAGAAAGTCTCTGTCAGTTTTGGACAAACCAACCTGACTGTCGAGCCAGGCACTTCCTTACAGCAACACTTCATCATTCGCTTCAGGGTTAGGGCCCTTTTCATATAGGGGATCAAGAGGGGAGGAAATATCGGGTTGGAAATAGTACCTCTGCTTCTGTAACACATGTGAAATGGAATAAGAATATGAAGGCCTAGTTTACTCTGTTGATTGAAGCCTCAACATGTAATATTCCATAATTTAACTACAAGTGATAGAGATTCAGCTATGTTTATTTATTAACATTTTCTCTGAGTCTCTGTCTGGCCTCCAGCAAAGCAGGTCTTCAGTCTCTCATCCAAACTCTTTCTTTAGATGGTCATTTTGAATCATAAACTCAACCAACATCCCATGGAAACTCTTTAACTAGGTTTTCTCATATTTCTGGGCATTCAGCATTTTATTCACTTGCCACTTAATCTAAGTTTCCAGTCTTGATCACCATCTTTTGGCTTTCTTCTACTTTCTTCTTTTTTGAACCCAGCAGAGTCCAGTTTCTTCTCAGTTCTACCCTCAGATGATGAACCAAGTCCCGTGTCTCTCAGAATTCATCTCTGACACATTTATAGTTAATTAAAATATCCTTTTAAAGTTACATTTAAATTCCTCTGGTTGCAGCCAGGCTTCAGCTTCAACAGAGCCCTAAATTGATAGTAATTTTTGAGAAACAGGGTTGCAGATCATTGGTAGATCCTTGGTTGTAATCCTTGGTGGAAGTAACATATAGTGAATTTCAATATTCAGATCACTCAGGATTTATTTTAGTGGAATAAAAAAAAGTAAAAGAAACAGTGGAGTAGAAATTCCTGCAAAGTGCTGCACTGTGGAAGGCAGCAAGATCGTTCAGTGCAGCTGACTCAGTGCAGTTCCTCAAGGAAGGGTATGAAGCCAGGCGGTGGAAGGTGGAAGAGCTTGCTTTTCTCCATAAGTGACTTTCCTTCACTCTTTCTGCAGGCGTTTCAACAGAGCACAGCTGCTTCTCTGACTAGGCCTAGAAGTGGGAATCCTGGCTATATTGTTGGGAAGCCACTCTTGGCTCTAACAGGTGATATAAGTCACTCAGTATCCTTTTTGGCGCTGGTTGGCCTTTTGCAGCCCAGTGAGAAAAGCTGCAGCTGCTGATCTTTTGGATTTTCCGATTTTTGAGGTTCTACCATTTTTTAGGTATTCAGGACTTCCTTTACCAAACCAGTAATACATTCTGTTCTCAAATGTTGATACCACCAAAGGCTTTAAAACTTACGTTAGACTGGCCAAAGGTGAGGATTGTGACTGATTTTTGTTTGTTTTAATGAGATATTTATATGCCAGTATATGATTAACAATTTTTGGAAAAAACTAATTGTTCTGTGTGTTTTTTAATTACTAGAGGAAGAAAATTTGTGAATTGAATGTCGTGATTTTAATAAAATATATATAGTGCCAAGGAAACAATAAGAACATAAGTTTTCCAATCTGCCTATGTTTTTGTCTGTTATGATCTCCTTGACCATCACTTTCCACCTCAGATGAGCCTCTTGCAGAGCCAGGGTGATGGAACTTGCTCTGTTAAGAGACAAGAAGTACAGTTTGGAGTGAATGCAATATCTGGATGCAAGCTCAGGTAATTCTTCGCTTCCACATCATTTCCCACAATTTTGTGTCTGTCTGTAGGGAATATGTTAATATGGCAACTTTTATGTTTTGAATAACAGTTCAGAGAATGCTAGTTAGGAACAAATAGTCTTGTAAATAACATCAACATTGCTAAGAGTTTTCTGACAGTCCTTTATACCTACTAAGGATTATTTCCTCCAATTTATCTTATAATATTATTTCTAATGTTTGGATTAATATACTAGTAAGTCTACATTATTACGTTAGCATTGGAATCCAGCCTCCGTGGTGTTTCATTTCAGGCTAAAAAAAGTGGACTGCAGCCACACACAGCAGGAGATTTATCAGACTCTTCACGGAAGACCCAGACCAGAGCACGTTGCCATCTTTGGTAATGCTGACCCAGCCCAGAAAGGAGGGTGGACCAAGATCCTCAGCAGGAACTGCAGTGTTTCAGTAAGGAGAGAAATACACTTTCTGACTGAGACATACTTTCTCGCTTTGCTTGTAAATTATGGGTGTTAAAATTCAAACCAGCCCTGTTTCCATAGGTGATGGGTTGTCACAGAAGGACGGATAATGTGGTTGTCATGAAAGGAAGAATGTAAGAAATCATGCCCATTTGAAGTTGTTATTTCAGACTAGGTTTACCCCTAACTTATTTTTCTTACTTGGAGAAAAAATTTGAGGTAGAACATCTAGAGAATGCTCTGTGGTTCCAAGTCACACCATATATTTCAAATAGTCTCTTACATTCTTAAATATTTGGTTAGCACAGATTCTTTCTTTGTTGAGATTGTGTTCCTTCTGTTGTAAAAATTTACATTTTTACATTTATATATAAATACATTAACAAGTTAAAAATTCAAACTACAGAGAATGGTATTAAATAAAAGTAAAAACCTGAACACCCCCGCCCCAGACGTAACCTCATTTAGCTGTTTCTGCTTTTACTCTTTCTGACGGCGCAGTGGATCGGTGTGTGCAGGTATATCTCTTGACTCTGGTCTAAGTAACTTAAGGACGTTTGCTCTGCTGTTCTGTCTTCTTCTTTTGTCTACCCTCTACTTCCGATTTTATTCAGCTGTACTTTTAATTTTATTGCTTTTCATTTAAATTTTTAATTGTTTCTTTTTCCATATGAGTAATACATAAACTTGACTTAAAATCCAAAGAGTACAAAATAAAAAATCTCTTTTCTAGATAGCTCTTCTCTTCCACAGAGGCAACCGAAGTTACTAGTTTCTTTCCTTCCAGAGATGTTTCACGCTCGCACAAGTAAATACTCTTACATTCTTTTTTTACCCAAATGATATAATGTCGTAAACACTGCTCTGCACCTTGCTGTTTTCACTTGCTCTTAGAGTTTCTTCCATATCAGTACATTACAAGCTTCCTCATTCTGTGCATAGTATAGTTGTATAATATTCCATTGTATGGATGAAACATAGTTTATTTAATCAGTTTTATTGGTGGAATTCAGGTTGTTTTTTGTCTTTTGCTGTTACAAACAATGTGGCATTTCATAACCTGGTTCAGTCACCATTGCATACATGTGAGAATAAACCTATATGATAAATCTTAGAAGCAGAATTGCTGGATCAATGGGTATATACATTTAAAATTTTAATAAATATTGCCAATTTATTCCCCATATAGCTTTACCAATTTACAATCCCACTGTACAACCATCAGACTGCTTGTTACCGTATACCCTCATCAACACTGTGTTATCAAACTTTTTAATCTTTGCTCATCTGATAAGTGAAAAATAGCATCCTAGTGTAGTTTTATTTTTCTCTTACTATGAGTAAGGTTGAGTATCTTGACATAGGGTTGAACAATTTGTATTTTCTTCACTGTGATCTCTATATCTCTTGCCCATTTTTATTGAATTACTGATCTTATGACTTGTAGGAATTCTTTATGTATTTGAGAAATGGTCTCTTTTCTGTACTATGGTTTGCAGAAATTTTTTCCCAGTTTGTCATTTGTCTTTTGACTTTGCTTATGGTGTTTTTTGACATGCAGAAATTGATTTTTATGTTGTGAAATTTATCAATCTTTTTTTTTTTATCTCTGAGTTTTGGTTCAGACTTTGAAAGGCTTTCCCCTTAGAAATTATTTTTAAAGTGCCCCTTTTCCCTTTCTCAGCACTATTATAACTTTATTCCTTGTGTACTTCTTTCTGTTCTTTTAAGGAGACTTGGAAGGATAAGTAAATACAAGTATTCAATCCAGCCTTTGGGCAACTGAGGTCAAATAGAGTTCTTTTAAACCTCAAATATAGCCACACTATAGGGAGTGTGGTTTCGGGCGATAACATGGCTAAGCACAGAAAGGGGATGGTTAGTGACAAGGATTGAGACTATAGTGGAACTACTCTTTATTTTTTGTAAACCTGTTATTTATATTTTTTAATCACATTTTTGAAGAACATTTGACGAAGTAGAAAAATGTTCCTAATATAGAATAAACGAAAAGAAAAAGGTTTAAAAATATTTGGAACCAACACATGAAAAAATGTTCAACATCATTAGCCATTAAAGAAATGTAAAACCACAATGAGATACCAATTTATACCCACTAGGATGGCTATAATTTAAAAGATAGACAATAACAAGTGTTGACAAGGATATGGAGAAATTGGAACCCTCCAATTGGACTGCAAAATGGTGCAGCCACTTTGGAAAAATGGTTGACAGTTCCTTAATAAATTAAACATAAACATGACCTGTCTTCCCCTACCCCTACTTTATACATCTTATTGCCTATATCTGAGCCTTACTATAAAAAAGTATGAAGCGAGAGAAGCACAGACATGTTTGAGGATAGTTTGCATCTGCTAAGTTTATATAACCTCCTGATTGATGTTCTTACTTCCATCAATCCTTCCTGCCTCTTGCAGTTAATCCTCCTAGAGTCAGACTACTTGGGTAGACTTCATACTGTAACCCTGAGATGTCTTTTTTCTTAACCTTTTACTGCTCCTGTATTCAAATCCTTTGCTTCAGCCAAGTGGTGTGTTCAAGGCCAGTGCCTTGAACATGCCTGGCCCAAAGGAAACACTCAGTAACTATTTTTCAAATTAATCAATGAATGTCCTTCCATTGCATCATATGCTATTCCGGTTGCACACCTCTTTATATGCCATCTCTCTACCTCTAATTTCCTTTAATCATCATTTCTTCCAGTCACATATTACTTATCCCAGTTCCATGAAGCCATCCTCAACCAGAAATGGCTGTGTCTTTTGGCATTCCACAACACTGACTATGCACCATTCCCTGAGCGTTTCTTATAACCATTGTACATGGGCTCAGGTTTATTATTCTCTGTATTAGTAATTTCCATTTTAGAATATTTAAGATCAATAACAATAATTTTGGTCTATTGTGAACTTTTGTGTCCTTTCTCTAAACCACGTTACCTTCTCTGCTATTGTATAACGTTTAAGAGACAATGGCTGCTTAATGCATGGAGACTATCTGTAGGCAACCATCAGCAATTCAAGCAAATACTTCTTTACCCTTCTGCAGGCTATGCATTGTACTTCCTGCTGTGTCATACCAGTTTCCCTGGAGATCCAGGTATTGTGGGCATATATAGGCCTCCAGTCCAACCCTCAAGCTCATGTGTCAGGAGCCCGATTCCTATACCAGTGCCAGTCCATACAGGTAAGTCATGCCTCATAAAAGACCGCTAAGCCTTGCAAAACTGAGATTGTCTTATCAGCCATTTGATATCCAGATCATTTTTTAACTTCTTTTTTTTTTTTTTTTTTTAAAGATTTTATTTATTCAGTTTTTTCCCCCCAAAGCCCCAGTAGATAGTTGTACGTCATAGGTTCACATCCTTCTAGTTGCTGTACGTGGGACTCGGCCTCGCGTTGGACGGAGAAGTGGTGCCTCGGGGCACTCCCGGGATCCGAACCCGGGCCGCCAGCATCAGAGCGCGCGCACTTAACCGCTAAGCCACAGGGCCGGCCCTTTTTTTTTTTTTTTTTTTTTTTTT
Organism: Ceratotherium simum simum; assembly: GCF_057802395.1. Lineage (NCBI taxonomy): Eukaryota > Metazoa > Chordata > Mammalia > Perissodactyla > Rhinocerotidae > Ceratotherium > Ceratotherium simum. The sequence continues at coordinate 56,801,047 of NC_141905.1, read as the reverse complement.
TTTAAAGCTTTTATTTATTCCTAACTTCTGAGAGCCAATTTATGATATCAGCCAATGTTTGGTCAGAGTGAGCTGACACAATTAACTTTCAAGTCTATGCTCCCTGCCTGGTTACTGAAATCAGCATGTTGTCATGGTGAATACAATCTGTATCCTTTTTTCTCCAGGTTTTTTTTTAATTTCCTGAACCCAGACTATAGTATAGGTTAATTTCTTTTAAATTATCATACTAGTGTTATTATACTGGTTGATCAACCACAGAAAACGTTTTCCATAACTGTGTATTCAGTATGACAGTTACACCCTTATCAGAGTCTCTGAACCTGTGGATTGCTGTTAAAGTTACTGCTGTGACATGTTGGTAGTCATCAATTCTTGGTTGATTGCGCTGCATTAAAATAAATAATTTTAATATACAGTAAACATGTACCTGTTGTTTATGATGTGCCTTAGGACAGATTTAGCATCAGCATTGGTTTTAGAACCTAATCCTTAGCTTTAGAAGTTTAAAAACAGAAATGATTAGGTCCTGGTAAACTGATTCTTGTGTAAACTGGCATGCCAGTTTATTAACTTTTAATGAAAATTAATACTAATTGACATTGTTACCTGTAATCATTGCAATTACATCCCAGCAAAGAAATAAACTAGAGACTACATTTAGGTAAGAAGTAAAATACCTTTAGCTCTTCGTTACAACAAGGTTGAGCACCTTAGCTCTCTATGCCTATAAATTGGGTTAAAACTCAGGTTATAAGAAACTGTGTTAGTGAGAACATTCTATTCTCTCCCTGTGTTGGTTTAGTGAATCAAATAGAACTATTTCTATAAGACTCATTTAATCTGTCACAGATCCTTCACTGAATCCATTGTTAGTTTACTGTATCTTTATGAGTACCCGTGTAGTTTGGGAAGATACCCATAGGACTGTTCTTTTTATTTTCCCATGTCTCTGGTTCTCATAGGCACTGAAGCTACCCAGTGCCTCTTTCTTGTCTAGATATTATGATCATTATCTTTTTCTAGTATTTAGTTGAGGTTAGCTTTTCAGGTTAGTTTGCCCCCTCTAGAAAATCACACTTTACAGTCATTCACATCTAACTGGCCTACATGGTTGATAATTGAGAAGTTCAGCTATGCTTCATTCATGCTAACTAAAGAAACAGTATCTACTCCAATGATGGAGTAAAAATTAACTGTTTTGAACTTATTAAGAGGTGGTATGGTATATACAAAATCATGTTCATTTAGTCAGGGTGATTTAAAGAATTTGCAAAGCTAATTTTGACTAAACAAAAATTTTTATTTTAAGTGCTGACTTGAGAAGCTCACCTCCATGAAAGATGCCATATCCTGTAAAAGTAAAAGGTGTTATGAAACAATAGTGTCATATCACAAAAAGTTAAGCAAATACAAGTATTTCTTTCTCATAAAGAGACAATTTTATCGTCTGTATTAAAAGATTTTTTTACTTCTTCAGTCTTGAATGGAAGTTTTCTCCTGAAGTCACATAAACATCCTCACTATTTCTTTATGCGTTTATACTGATTTGTCCGTAACTTTAATCACTTCCCTTATCCATAGAGGCTTGTCTCTCAGGACTTCCTGTGAAATTTTTTTCTCAGAATAGCAAGAGCCTATTCAGAGAAAGCTAGGGTACATGTTCCAAAGCTTCTAAAGTGAGAAGAGGAGGAGTTACACTTGCTGAAGGCGGGTCTTCTACGATTCTTCTCCCTTCCCCACTGGCCACCCTTTGAAAGGTTGTGGTTGATAATGGTCTTACCTCGGCTGTGTCAGTCAGCTTCGTGTGTCTGAGGAACGGCGTAAAACTAAAGCTGGGTGGCAAACTAGCAGCCTGTGGGCTGTATTTAGCCTCTAGACTTGTTTGGCCCACAAAGTGTTTTGTTTGTTAAATTTATGCCAACATTTAATGATCAGGATCTTTTACCTTGATATCCAGATTTCTGACTTCTTTTAAAAATCTGGCAATAGAGATCCTACACTCATGCATGGCATAAAATCCCCTGTCACTGAATGGTGATTTCCACTTTTAAGTAGAGTACCCCATTCACACAACCTACGTCTATCCACCCTTAGCCGTCTCACTTCTCTCACTCAGGTTATCAGCTTAGGCCAGTAGGCATTTGTATTTATAAAGCTTGAAATCAAGCTGCTAGATGGTCAGTTGAATTTTGAACTGAACTGTCTGAATGACTTTTCATTGTATAGATGTAGCTTTAGAAACACTTTGAATTCCTCTCACTGTAAAAAGTGAAGTGGCAAAATTTTTGGAAAGTTCCCAAGGACAAACTACAAAGTAGGGAAGAATGTAAGCAAAATGCTGTGTAGACTTCCCTGTCTTCTTGTATGATGATATTGATAGCTAAACATTTATTGAACATTTACAATGTGACAGGAACTGGTAGTATTTTTTATAAGTGTTTTTTATTAAGTGTTGAATTCTTACGACAAACCCATGAAGTAAATAGGATTTATTTACATGGTACTGTGCTGCTTATAATTTTGTACTAATTGGGCCTTTAAAGAGATCTTTAAGTTTGGGAATTGATAAAATACATCATGTTTCCTGTCTCCATATAAACTTTTTTTTTTTTTTTGGTGAGGAAGATTGGCCCTGAGCTAACACCTGTTGCCAATCTTCCTCTTTTTGCTTAAGGAAGAGTGGCCCTAAGCTAACATCTGTGCCCATACTCCTCTCTTTTTTATGTGGGATGCCTCCACAGCATGGCTTGATGAGTGGTGTAGGTCTGCTCCCAGGATCTGAACCCACGAACCCCAGGCCACCAAAGTGGAGCACATGAACTTAACTGCTACACTGCTGGGCCAGCCCGCATATAAACTTTTTAATGTAAAAAAAGAAAGTATATCTCTGGGAAGAAACAACTAGTTTTATAGAATATTCTGGATCAATTAGAACCAAAATAATAAGTGAGTATAAAGAACAGTGTAACATCACAGGATCAAGGCTCTGAACCCTTTCTAAAATAATATTCAGTTCATATTTATCTTTAAGTGGATCATCAAGCTTTTTAGACTATCCAGGATACCTATTGCCTGCAGTTTAGGGTGATAATTAAGAGCATGGGCTTTGAGTCACACGTAAGTCTAAATCAAGTTATTTTATTTCTCTAAATCTAAGTTTTCTCATCTATAAAATGGATATTAATAATAATACTTCATTGAGTTGTACAGAGTAAATGAGATTATTAAAGTAAAACACTTAGCAAAGCTCTTGGCAGACAGAGAATACTCAATAAATATTGCTCATCATCTTGTCATTATTATTATTATTATATTTTTTTTGCTGAGGAAGATTCACCCTGAGCTAACATCTGTTGCCAATCTTCCTCTTTTTGCTTGAGGAAGATTCACCCTGAGCTAACATCCGTGCCACTCTTCCTCTATTTTGTATGTGGGTCACCACCACAGCATGGCTGCTGATGAGTGGTATAGGTCCACACCTGGGAACCAAACCTGGGCCGCCAAAGTGGAGCACGCTGAACTTAACCACTAGGCCACAGGGCTGGCCCCATTGTCATTATTATTTTCATCATCGTAACTTTTTTGGTTCCAAGTTTCCATAGAAGTGGCATATCAAGAAGGTTTAAAGCAAAACGTAAAAGAGATAAGCAGGCATTAGAGCAGTGTTTTTCAACCTTTGTTGGCTGTCACCTATGGTAAGAAATATATTTTCTTACAACCCAGCTTACAACACAGACGTATATAAAACTGACATAAAAGTTATATAAAAAATATCTTTATGCAATGTAATCTGTGACGTTTTCTGTTCTCTTGAATTTTATTCTGTTTTTGTATATCTGTTTTTATCTTTTTTTGTATGCTAGACACTAATGGGTCACAATCTGCAGTCTGAAAAACAATTTTAGAGAATACATCTCTGACTCTATTTCAAAGCTAATTATATTGTTTTATTTAATAAATGCCTTTTATTCATTGTAATTGAAAGTTGGCAGTGTTTTATATCTCAGTCAAATGTGCTCGAAAAACTGCCTATCTAGCTACTAGTCTGTCTTAATGGTTCTTAATCTTATGGACCCCATTGAGAATCGGTTGAAAGCTATTCACTTACTAGAAAAATGCACAGACACACAACATTCTTGATATAGTTTCAAGGGATTTATTGATTTCTTGAAGCCAGGCTAGGAACCTCTGCCACAATCTCATAATTAACAGGCAGTATACTAGGAAGCACAAAGAACACTCAACAAAATAAGACTAATCCAACATTAGATTTTATAAATAATTGCTACAAAAGAAAGGGCTAGGATTTGGCTGGATTGGTAGGAAAGGGTTCTATTTCTCTTTTCTGTTGATGTCTTGGAAAATACCAATTGACCTCTCTTCCAAGAAGAAACAACAGTAGCACCATCAATGAACCTGATAACTGTGACAGTCAGTAAAGTTTCTGTCACTCAAGTCTTTCTTTTTCAAAGATCAGTCAACCACTATTTGTCTCTATCTCTTAATGAATGATTAGACTATGGAAGTACTTTGCCCCCTTCTATGGTTCTTAATAGTCTGTATAGAAGAACCTTATGTAGTTCACGGGGTTGTTTTCTTATCTTACTAGCTCTTTTTTTTTTTTTTTTAAAGAACTTTGGAAAGTTATGCTCGTTTTTCCATATGTTCAAATGTATAACGGCTTGAGATCTCTCCCTGATAGTGTTTAACCACATTTATTCTTTAACATATTTGTTCTCTTTGACTCATTTGAAAATCTTGATAACGTCATTGACATCTTTAAAATAAGTGAGGGAATTTCGAATTTTTCTCTGGCTTCTCTCTCAAATATATGTTTGTTCCTAAGAAAATATGGAGAAATAATGTGTACATTATCTAGAAGAATATTGTATATAAATAATTTATTAATTTTTCAGAAATTATTATTCTCCTTAATTCTACTTTATTTATATCACTAGTTCTCCTAAAATCATAGTGTTAATACCACATATCAACTAACTTCTTCTTAAAAATCATGTACTTTGTGAGGAAAAATAACCTTTATGTGGGCTTTACAATATGCTTTATAGTTAAATAAGTTCTGACCATCATAATTGAAATCACCATATCTGATTGTGATAGATTAAAAGAGACTCATGAATATAAAAAACAGATGCAGTGCATGTTTTTGCATTGAATTCTGATTTGGGCAATTATAAAACACATCTTGGGATAGTAGGGGAAGCTCGAATATGGACTATATTTTAGATAGAAAGAAATATTATTAACATGAAAAGGTAGAGGTTCATTTTTTTTAAAAGTAGATTTCAAAACAGCCTGTACAATATGATCTTATATGGTTAAAAATGCATATGTGGATGTCCGTATATATAAAGATAAAGATATAAATGTTAATAGTGGTATTCTTAGTGATGGAAATACGATGTTTTTATTTCTTAGTTTTACTTATCAATATTCTTTAACTTTTTATAATATAATTTACTGCTTTTGTAATAATTAAACTTTCTTTTAAGTCACTAGGAAAACGTCTAAAAATAACTAGATATTATAGATGTAATTTTAAAGATGAATTCATTCAGTTTCATTTACAATAGCATGAAAAATCTTCAAATACTTAGGAACGTATTTAGCAAAAAGAGCACAAATCTCTTCACTATAAAACGTTACTGAAGATCAGAACCACAGTGGGGTGCTGCCTCACGCCTGTCAGAGTGGCTGTTAACAAAAAGAGAAAAAAATAACAAGAATGTGGAGAGGAGGGAGCCCTCTACACTGTTGGTGGGAATGTAAATAGGCGCAGCCACTATGGAAAACAGTATGGAGGTTCCTCAAAAAATTAAAAATAGGGCCGGCCTGGTGGCGCAAGCAGTTAAGTGCACGCACTCCACTTGGGCGGCCCGAAGTTTGCGGGTGCGGGTCCTGGGCACGCACCAATGCACTGCTTGTGGGGCCATGCTGTGGCGGCGTCCCATATAAAGTAGAGAAAGATGGGCACGGATGTTAGCCCAGGGCCAATCTTCCTCAGCAAAAAAGAGGAGGATCAGCATCGGGTGTTACCTCAGGGCTGATCTTCCTCACAAAAAAAACGTTAAAAATAGAACTGCCATACAATCCAGTAATTCCACTTCTGGATATTTAACTGAAGAAAACAAAAACACTAATTCGAAGAGATATATGCACCCTTATGTTCATTGCAGCATTATTTACAATAGCCAAGATATGGAATCAACCTAAGTGTCCATTGATAGACGAATGGATAAAGAAGATGTGGTGTATATATACAATGAAATATTACTCAGCCAAAAAGAGGAATGAAATCTTGCCATTTTCAACAGCATTGGTGGACCTGGATGGTGTAGTGCTGGGTGAAGTGAGTCAGACCAAGAGAGATGGATACTGTCTGATCTTGCTTATATGTGGAATCTAAAACAAAACAAACAAACTAAACTAAACAGAAGCAGACTCATAGATGCAGAAAACAAACTAGTGGATGCCAGAGTGGGGAGAGGTGGGTGCATGGGTGAAATAGGTGAAGGGTATTAGGGGGCACAAACTTCCAGTTATAAAATGGATAGGTCATGGGGATATAATGTACAGCATAGGGAATATAGTCAATAATACTGTAATAACTTTGTATGGAGATAGATGATAACTAGACATTGTGGTGATCATTTCGTAATGTATATAAATATCAAATCAATATCATGTACATCTGAAACTAATAAAATATTCTATGTCAATTATTCATCAGTAAAGAAAAAATTCATGTTGAAGCCCCAGCCCCAAATGTGATGGTATGTAGAGGAGAGGGCTTTGGGAGATAATTAACTTTAGATGACATCATGAATGTGGGTGCCCGTGATAGGATTAATGTCCATATAAAAAGAGGGACAGACCAGAGCTTTCTCTTTCTCCATCATGTGAGGACACAGTGAGAAAGTGTCTGCCTGCAAGCTAGAGTGTTCTCAGTAGGAACTAAATCTGCTGGCACCTTTATCTTGGACTTCCTGGTGTACAGGACAGTGAGAAATAAATATCTGTTGTTTAAGCAGAAAAAAAAAAAATAAAACATTACTGAGAGAAATTATGAGAGACCTAAATAAATGGAGCAATATACCATGTTCATGGAGAAGACGACTCAACATTAAGATATTGATCCCCACATAGATCCATAGAATCAATACAAACCCAAAAAAGTTCTAGTAGCCATCTTTGTGGAAATTGACAAGCCAATTCTAAAATTTAGAAGGGACCTAGAATAGCCAAAACAATTTTGGAAAAGAAGAACAAAGTTGGAGGGCTTACTCGACTGATTTCAGGATTTACTCTAAATCTCAGACAATGTGGTACTGGTATAAGGATAGACAAATAGATCAATGAGACAAAATAGAGTCCAAAAATCAAATCAATTCAATGGGAAAAGAATTTTTTTTTAAACAGTTGGTGCTGAAACAACTAGATAAAACTAGAACTGCTAGATAAACAGATGGGGGGAAAAATGAACTAACTCCACACAAAAGTACTTATGCCTGGATCATAAACCTATACATGAAATCCAGAGTCATAAAGCTTCTCAAAGAATCAGGAGAATATCTTTGCAAATTTGAAGTAGGCAAAGATTTCTTGGATAAGAAACAAAAATCATTAACCATAAAACTAAAAATTTGATAAATTAGACTTTATCAAAAGTTAAAATCTCTGCTCATCAAAAGATGCCATTATGAAAAATGAAAAGGCAGACTGTAGTTTGGGAGGAAATATTTCTCAATGCATTATCTGAAGAAGATTCATATCCAGAATATAAAAAGAATGCCTTCAAATAAATAACGCAAGGACAAAAAAAAAAAACTAAAAATGGGCAAAAGATTTGTACAGGTACTACATAAAAGGAAATAAACAAATGGCCAATAAACGTAGTCATTAGGGATGTACAAGTTAAATTCGCAAGATACCACTCACTAGAATAGCTAAAATCAAAAAGACTGATGTCATAAAATCTTGCAAGAAAGTAGAGTAACTGGAGTTCTCATACATTGCTGATGGGAATGAAAAATGGTACAACCACTTGGTCTTTTACAAATTCATCTTCCTATGACCCAAGAGTTTTACTCCTGGGTATTTACCCAAAAGAAATTAAAACATATGTCCAAAACAAGACTTGTACAAGAATGCTCATAGCAGCGTTATTTATAATAACACAAAACTGAAAACAACCCAAATATCCATCATCAGGAGAATGGGCAAATTGTGGTATATTTACACAATGGAAATCTCAGCAGTAAAACAATAAATTACTGGTACACAAAACAGTGTGGATGAATCTCAAAAACATTTGTCTTGGGTGAAAGAAGCAAAACACATAAAAATATACTGTAAGATTCCATTTATATGAAGTATAAGAACAGGCAAAACGAATCGTTAGTGATAAAAGTCAGAAAGTGGTTGCTTCTGGGAGAAGGACAGGGAATAGACTGGAAAGAGGCACAAAGGAACTCTCTGAAATGATGGACGTATACCAGATGTTGTTTTGAGTGTTGGCTACATAGCATATACAATTGTCAAAACTCATTGAAATGGATGCTTAATGTGTGTACACTTTATTGTATATAAATTATACCTCAATAAAAAATTAAAACAAAAAGACACTTAAGAAAAATGGGAAAAAAGCCACCAACTAGAGGAAAATATTTGCAATACATGTATCTGACAAAGTTCTTATATGTAGAAAAAAGAACTCTTACAGCTCAGTTATGAGTTACACACTTGAGCCAAAGATGAATAGTTTGAAATATGTAGCTACAAAAACATAAATCTAAGAGATGATATCCACAGCTTTTTTTCTAATAATGATAGATTTCTTTATTAATCTCTCTGTCATTAATTTCTAATGATAGATTTCATTTGTAATGAGTTGACATGATTAACATATGATGGTTTAAAAATTGTGATTATAGAGATGTAATATAATAATATATAGAGTGTACTTCTTATTACCAAAGCCAAATAAAACCTAATCTGCACTTTTCATGTTGTTACAAATTAAATCTTATTTGGGGACAAAGGGTTTTGCTGCATGTAAACTGAATTGAAAAAAATAAACCCCCTAAATCTCAGTGTTAAAACAGAATTATTAGTGGTAATTTCTGAAGTAAACATAAAATACTATAGCTTAGAGTAGAAATAAATTAAATCAACCATACACAACGAACTGGATCCATAGTAAAAGAAATGTGCTGACTTGGCTATGTGCCTTTTGTTTTTCTTGATAAAAGAAACGGGATGACTGGACTTTGAGGAGGGTTTTTTTCTATGTTCTTCTTGCTAGACATGCTAAACAGTGAATTCTCTAGTTTTGCTTATACGTAACTTTTGAAATGCAAATAGAAAAACTTCAGACTTCAGAATTCGTATATAACACACAAACTTAACTTAAAATTCTCGTGCTTCATGTAGTACTAAAACACAAATTCTAAAATGGGTCTGTAACATTCAGTATTATCCAGTGACCTGGTAAATGCATTCAAGTTCCTTTTAATTACTGGACTGCCTACTAGACTGCATTTGTTCCAAACCTCTACACAATTATGGAGGCAATATTTTTAATATATGAAGAGTAAGCATTTCATTTGAAACATTAGTTAGTAAATATGTGAATGAATGAATGAAGCACAACCTTTAGGGATCCTAATTACAGTGGTGGGAAGGATAAGGGGTCAAAGTGATCTGTAATTGTTGCTTCTTAAATAGCTATGGCATACTTTCCACCTTATGATTTCTTATCTCTTGTTACTTTATTTTAGTTCCCCATCTCCAAAAATACCTCTACTCCTTTGTCAAAAAAAAAAAATCTTTATTCTTCAACCGATGTCGAAGAGCGTACTGCCTATGTTTTCTTCTAGAAGTTTCATAGTTTCAGGTCTTACATTCAAGTCTTTAATCCATTTTGAGTTAATTTTTGTGTATGGTGTAAGGTAAGGGTCTACTTTCATTTTTTTGCATGTGACTGTCCAGTTTTCCTAACGCCATTTGTTGAAGAGACTTTCTTTTCTCCATTGTATGTTCTAGGCTCCTTTGTCAAAGATTAGCTGTCCATAGATGTGTGGGTTTATTTCTGGGCTTTCAATTCTATTCCATTGATCTGTGTGTCTGTTTTTCTGCCAGTACCATGCTGTTTTGGTTACTATAGCCTTGTAGTATATTTTGAAATCAGGAAGTGTGATACCTCCAGCTTTTTTCTTTTTTCTCAGGATTCCTTTACTTATTTGGGGTCTTTTGTTGTTCCAAATAAATTTTAGGATTCTTTGTTCTATTTCTGTGAAAAATGTTGTTGGAACTTTGATAGGGATTGCATTGAATCTATAGACGGCTTTAATCTATAGACGGCTTTAGGAAGTATGGACTTCTTAACTACGTTAATTCTTCCAATCCAAGAGCACGGAATATCTTTCCATTTCTTTGTGTCGTCTTCAATTTCTTTCAGCAATGTTTTATAGTTTTCCGTGTCAGCTCTTTCACCTCTTTGGTTAAGTTTATTCCTAGGTATTTTATTCTTTTTGTTGCAATTGTAAATGGGGTGGTATTCCTAATTTCTCTTTCTGCTACTTCGTTGTTAGTGTATAGAAATGCAACTGATTTTTGTATGTTGATTTTGTATCCTGCAACTTTACCATATTCGTTTATTGCTTCTAAAAGTTTTCTGGTGGATTCTTTAGGATTTTCTATGTATAAAATCATGTCATCTGCAAATAGTGACAGTTTCACTTCTTCCTTTCCAATTTGGATCCCTTTTATTTCTTTCTCTTGCCTGATTGCTCTGGCTAGGACTTCCAGTACTATGTTAAATAGGAGTGGTGACAGTGGGCATCCTTGTCTGGTTCCTGTTCTTAGAGGGATAGCTTTCAGTTTTTCACCATTGAGGATGATATTAGCTGTGGGTTTGTCATATATGGTCTTTATTATGTTGAGGTACTTTCCTTCTATCCCCATTTTATTCAGAGTTTTTATCATAAATGGATGCTGTATCTTGTCAAATGCTTTCTCTGCATCTATTGAGATGGTCATGTGATTTTTATTCTTCATTTTATTAATGTGGTGTATCACCTTGATTGATTTGCAAATGTTAAACCATCCCTGCATCCCTGGAATAAATCCCACTTGATCATGGTGTATAATCTTTTTAACGTATTGTTGTATGCGATTTGCTAGTAGTTGTTGAGGATTTTTGCATCAATGTTCATCGGTGATATTGGCCTGTAGTTTTCTTTTTTTGTGTTGTCCTTGTCTGGTTTTGGTATCAGGGTAATGTCACCTTCATAGAATGAGTTAGGGAGCTTCCCCCCCTCCTCAATTTTTTGGAAGAGTTTGAGAAGGATAGGTATTAAGTCTTCTTTGAATGTTTGGTAGAATTCACCAGGGAAGCCGTCTGGTCCTGGACTTTTATTTTGGGGGAGGTTTTTGATTACTGTTTCGATCTCCTTGCTGGTGATTGGTCTATTCAAATTCTCCACTTCTTCTTGATCCAGTTTTGGAAGGTTGTATGATTCTAAGAATTTATCCATTTCTTCCAGATTGTCGAATTGGTTGGCATATAGCTTTTCATAGTATTCTCTTATAATCTTTTGTATTTCTGAGGTGTCTGTTGTAATTTCTCCTCTTTCGATTCTGATTTTATTTGTGCCTTCTCTCTTTTTTTCTTAGTGAGTCTAGCTAAAGGTTTGTCAATTTTGTTTATCTTTTCAAAGAACCAGCTCTTGCTTTTATTAATTTTTTCTTTTTTTTTTTTTTTTGGTCTCTATTTCATTTATTTCTTTTTTGTTTTTTATTTTTTTTTTTTAAAGATTTTATTTATTTTATTTTTTGCCCCCAAAGCCCCAGTAGATAGTTGTATGCCATAGCTGCACACCCTTCTAGTTGCTGTATGTGGGACTCGGCCTCAGGATGGACAGAGAAGTGGTGCCTCGATGCGCACCCGGGATCCGAACCCGGGCCGCCAGCATCGCAGCGCGCGCACTTAACCACCAAGCCACAGGGCCGGCCCATATTTCATTTATTTCTGCTCTGATTTTTATTATTTCCCTTCTTCTACTGATTTTGGGCTTGGTTTGTTCTTCTTTTCCCAGTTCCTTTAGGTGCAATGCTAGATTGTTTATTTGAGATTTTTCTTGTTTGTTGAGATAGGCCTGTATTGCTATAAACTTCCCTCTTAGAACTGCTTTTGCTGTATCCCATAAATTCTGGCATGTTGTATTTTCATTTTCATTTGTCTCCAGGTGTTTTTTGATTTCTTCTTTGATTTCTTCGTTGACCCAGTCGTTGTTCAGTAGCATTTTGTTTAATCTCCACATATTTGTGGCTTTTCTGATTTTCTTCCTATAGTTGATTTCTAGTTTCATACCGTTGTGGTCAGAAAAGATGCTTGGTATTATTTCAGTCTTCTTCAATTTATGGAGACTTGTTTTGTGGCCTAATATGTGATCCATCTTGGAGAATGTTCCATGTGCATTTGAAAAGAACGTGTATTCTTCGGTTTTTGGATGGAATGCTCTGTATATATCTACTAGGTCCATCTGTTCTAGTGTATCATTTAAGGCCAATGTTTCCTTATTAATTTTCTGTTTGGATGATCTATCCGTTGGTGTAAGTGGAGTGTTAAAGTCCCCTACTATTATTGTGTTACTGTCTATTTCTGTTTTTATGTCTGTTAATAATTGCTTTATATATTTAGGTGCACCTATATTGGGTGCGTAGATATTTACAAGTGTTATATCCTCTTGTTGGATTGTTCCCTTGATCATTATGTAATGCCCTTCTTTGTCTCTTTTTACAGTTTTTGTTTTAAAGTCTATTTTGTTTGATATGAGTACTGCTACCCCAGCTTTCTTTTCATTGCCATTTGCATAGAGTATCTTCTTCCATCCCTTCACTTTCAGTTTGTGAGTGTCTTTAGGTCTGAAGTGTGTCTCTTGTATGCAGCATATATATGGGTCTTGTTTTTTTATCCAATCAGCCACCCTATGCCTTTTAATTGGAGCATTTAGTCCATTGATGTTTAAAGTAGCTATTGATAAGTATGTACTTACTGCCATTTTTTAACTTTTTTTTTCTCAGTGTTTTAGTAGTCCTTCTCTGTTCCTTCCTTCTTCTGTACAGAATTGATGGTCTCTTTAGTTTGACCTCTGTCTGAAAGCTCTACTCTTTAACTCCCCTCCTCCCTCCTTTTATGTTTTTGATATCATATCTAACCTCTTTTTTGTGCATTTGTATCCATTACCCTCTTATCATGGAAATAATTTTTCCTATTTGTGGTCTTCTCTTTTCCCCTTAAATCAGTCCCTTTAACATTTCTTGTAGCACTGGTTTCTTGGTGACAAAGTCCTTTAATTTTTGCTTGTCTGGGAAGTTTTTGATCTCTCCTTCCATTTTGAATGATTACCTTGCTGAGTATAGTATTCTTACTGTATTAGTATTCTTGGCTGTAAGTTTTTTCCTTTTAGCACTTTAAATATATCATGCCATTCTTTTCTAGCCTGTAAGGTTTCTGCTGAGAAGTCAGCTGATAGCCTTATGGGGTTTCCTTTGCATGTAACTTGACTTTCTCTTGCGGCTTTTAGGATTCTCTCTTTATCTTTAATTCTGGACATTTTGATTATGATGTGTCTTGGTGTGGGCCTCTTTGGGTTTATCTTGTTTGGGGCTCTCTGTGCTTCCTGTACCTGGATGTCTGTTTCCTTCCTTAGGTTAGGGAAGTTTTCCTCTGTTATTTCTTGAAATAGATTCTCTGCCCCTTTGTCTCGTTCTTCTCCTTCTGGGACACCTATAACACGGATGTTAGTACGCTTGATGTTGTCCCAGAGGTCCCTTAGACTGTCCTCACTCTTTTTAATTCTTTTCTCTTTTACCTGTTCAGCTTGGGTAATTTCTTCTAGTCTTTCGTCCAGCTCACAGATCCGTTCTTCTGTATCCTCTACTCTGCTTTTGAGTCCCTCTAGTGAATTTTTCATTTCCAGTATTGTATTCTTCATTTCTGATTGGTTCTTTTTTATATCTTCCATTTCTTTGTTGACATTCTCACTGAGTTCATCTATTCTTCTCCCCAGATCAGTGAGCATCCTTAACACTCTTAGTTTGAACTGTCGGGTAGGTTGCTCATTTCTGTTTCACTTAGTTCATTTTCTGGGGTTTTGTCCTGTTCCCTTACTTGGGATGTATTCCTTTGCCTCCTCATTTTGCCTCTTTCCCTGTGCTTGTGACTACGTATTAGGTAGGTCAGCTACGTCTCCTGCTCTTGGATAGGTGACCTTATGTAAGTGATGGCTTAGGAGGCCTGCAGTGTGCTTCTCTCAGTTCTCAGTGTTCCAGGGGTGACCCCTATGTGGGCTACATGTGTCCTTCTGTTGTGGCCTGTTTGTTCTCCCTATAGGTGCCCAGGGAGGCCGAGTTATGCTCCTGGCCATCTGTTGTAATGCTCAGCTGCTTGTAGTTGTTGTGGGCCCTTCAGTCTCTTTATCAGGTGTGGGGAGCCCCAACACAGTTGGCTGCAAGTTCTAATAGCACATTTGTATTGCAGTATTTCTTTTAAGTGAGTAGGCCCCCAGCGTGGCGGGTTGTTAGGCTCAGGGCCTTACAATTGCTATAAGCCTCCAGCCTTTAGGTCTCATGTCAGCTCTCTGAGGATTGCAGCTGTGTGGGGCTGGCCTCAGGCATGGGAGTACCCAATTGTTTCAGGCTTTGGAAGGTGGGGCAAACCCTCTATGTGGGTCTTTGAGAAGCACAAGTCTTCTGCAGCTGACAAGCCCTGCTGCCCACAGGTCCACACACACAGTCAACACAGTCCTGCCCCGTGTGCGCGCCCCGATCTCCCGAAGCGGACCCAGTCTCTCCATGGCGGGAGCCCCATACACTCCACCACTGCCCCACACTCTCCACCTGCTCCTTGTGCACACCCTGCCCCACTGAAGTGGGCTCACTTGCCAGGCTGCAGAGAATCCAGTCACCAATCTATGCAGGCCCACAAGTTGCCTGAGGGCTTGTTGTTGGGTGGGACCAGTCTCTAGGGTGGGCTGCCTGCCCTGGCTGAGCTGGATTAAATCGGTGCTCTAGCGGGTGGGGCAGACCCTGGGCTAGCAGGCCCCAGGGAGAACTCCAATGGCGTCTGTGTCAGCACGCCCACACCAGGCCACAACAGTGGCCGCCGCCAATGTCCCAGTCCCTGGAGAGGTCTCACCTCTCACCGAGATGCACACAGGGCCTATTAGGTGAGTCTCTTTTCACCAAAGCACTGTGCACCTTTCTTTCTGGTGATTTTAGGTTGCTTTCTGAAACAGGTGAGTTTGTGTGTGGGCCCTTTAAGAGCCGGTTTTAATTTCTTTGTGAACCAGCTTTTCTGGGGGTACTCCCCAATGTTTTAGTAGCAGGCAAAGTCAGATATTATGCCACTCGTCTAGATTGTGCTGGGTCCACAAAATGCCCACAGCGGGGGCGCTCCCCGGCTCAGGGCCCCGCGCCTCCAGGGAGGGCTGCGGACCTGTGGGTTGTTCCCGGGCGGCCGTGAGGCGCTGCGGCTTATGAAGGCGGTGTTTTTTCTCTCCAGAAGGGAGTTTCTGCCTCTTCTACCTCAGGTAGGATTGTCCGTTGTTGCAGGAGTTTCTCTTATCCAGTTTTCAGTTCTGTCCCAGGGGTAATTTTTCCACGAGTAGTTGTAAATTGGCTGTGTCCGCGGGAGGAGGTGAGTTCAGAGTCTGCTTATGCCACCATCTTGACTCCTCCTCAACCTTGTCTTTAAACCTTTTTACTGATTTTTTTTTTTTTTTGGCTATCACATTTTTAATATTTAAGAGCACTTTCTTGTTTTCTGTTTCATTTAATAATATCTTTTTCTCGTGTATATTTGAAGATCTTAACAGCTTTTCATTTTTCCTTGTCTCTGTTTCCTCTGAGTTTATTTATTCTGCTTATTTGGTACAGTTTTTCTCTTTAATGTGAGAAGCTTCCCCCACACGTCTGGCAATCTCTAGCTGTGTATCCAGCATAGGTGTAAGCTATTAAGCTGACTGAAGGCTCTGTGATCATGAGTGAGACTTACTGACTTGTGGCCTTCACTGTAGACTGATTAGGTGCAGTTGCTTTTGGGGTTGTGGAACTAGCAAATGTCAGTATCTTTGTGTCTTTTTGCTGGAACTGCACATTTTCTCCAAAAAAGACCTCCTGACTCCTGACTGAGCGGTATGGGTATAAGACTATCTGTGAGCATTTGGAGCTAGATGAGGGAAGAGATTTCATTATACAGAATAATTTCCCTATTTTAAATCCCACTCTGCCCTTCTTTATGTCCAACGTCCCTAAATCCAGAATTTCTCTGGTTTAAACTGTCCAGTCTCTTGTTTAGGTGGGGAAGGGTTAGTCGCCTGATTGCATTGAGGAGGTATCATTCAGTAACCATTTTCTGTCCCTACCTCACCCCTGCCTCTCTGTTATATCCTATTACTGAGTCTTTTAGGGCCCTACAGAAGTCCACTTGCTTCTAGTCTCTGAAGGCTTTTAGGTTGGCATTTTTTCCCTCTGTGACACCTTGCATCCATCTGCTTTCTGTATTCACATAATGTGATGTCTCTCCATTTCAGTGAAGATGGAGTTTTTGTATCTGTTTCTTATTGGATAGGAGTAGTTTTTAGATATATAGGGAGAAGATATATTTTCACTGCCCTCTTAAAATTAAGTCTAATAGTAGCTCTTGATGAGCCTATATCCTGGATGAATCTGAAAAAATAATTCTGTTCAAAAAGAACTTTTGGGGCTGGCCCTGTGGCATGGTGGTTAAGTTCAGCATGCTCTGCTTCGGCCACCCGGGTTCACAGGTTTGGATCCCGGGTGCCGACCTGTACAGAATCATCAGGCATCCTGAGGCAGCGACCCACATACAAAATAGAGGAATGTTGGCACAGATGCTAGCTCAGGGCAAATCTTCCTCAGCAAAAACCTTTATCATGTAGGGTTTCCCAGCCATTGGGGGAAAAAAAAAAATATATATATATATATATATATATTTGAGTAGACATGGGCCTAAAGTTTCCTTTCTTGGGGTCATAGCTATCTTAGAGGTTGGTTCTGGTTATAGGCTGACCTCAAGCCTCCAGAAATTCCCTAATCTTGGAGTTTGAAGGGGCTGATGACACCCCTCTTTTCCCTGCCTAAGTGTGAAACCAATTTAAAGGAATCAGACAAAAAGAGATAACAATATCAGCTTTATTACTAAGAACCACTAGGTAGGTGGATGTGGCTTGGGTGTGTAGCAGTGGGCTTCCTAATGCAAAACTATACTCTTCCATCATAAGACTGCTATCCCAGTTCTAACCACAGCTGCTTTGGGTATCCTTCTGGGACTGCTAGTAAGCAGTTTAAAATTTGCTCTCCCCCTAAAGGCTCTGAAATGCATCAGAACAGCACATTAATTAAGTCAACTCCTAGACAACACTGAGCCCAAGGCTGAAAATTTTCATTCCCTATTCTATTTCCCATCCCAAAATATTTCTAGCCATCCCAGCCAATACAGCTCATCAGGCATTCTGTAATGAGATTGAACAACAATATTAACATGTTTCAATAATGTCAACTACAAAGATTTGCTCCAAAAATTGAGTATACTCTCCCCAGTATAAAGGTCCTAGGGAAAAATTAAAGTCCTAACAGTAAATCCTTTCATAAGTTAAACACCAAAGAAAGTTTATTACTTTTGAGTAATAAACGCCTCCCCATTTTTTTTTGTCTGGTTCATCTCAGCCAGTCTTCCATGCCTGGCTGGAATCAGGATTCCCTCTGCAGCTTCAGCCTAAGCTGGCTGTCCTTGGAATGTATGTGGTACTTTCAGTGCCTCAGAATTTACATTAGTTCTATGCCAAGTCCCTCATGAGCTTCATTGTTTCAAAAAAAGAAGAATGCAAAGAGTTAATATGACATGCAAGATTTATCACAGCACTGGCCCCACACTCATTAAAAAAAAAAAAGTACCTAGAAAGGTTATTCCAGGCAAAATGGTGTTGCCAGAGCCTGGAATTTACTGTTGCCAAAGACCACAGCAGATACTATATGTCATCAGAGTGTGGGAAGGTGAATGGAGAAAATCTTCATTTCTGGTTCAACAAGATAGGTATTTACTATCATATTATAATCAGACGTTTGCTTGGTAAGCCCAGAGTCAGAACAAAGGGAATTTATTTTAGATAAACATGTTCCAGTCATCAGGAGCAACCATATCTACCAAAAGCTATGTCTATTAGATCAGATACTTGAGTCAGCTTGGTGAGGTCCCTTCTTCTGGGAGCATCTGTTTTATTTGACTTGAATTGGTGGATGGTTGGGAGGATCCTTTCTAACCCTGAGATTTTCTGAGTCTGATGGGGTTTTTATTTACATTATTGAGTTCTTTGCTTTTTCCACGAAATTTCACATTTCTTTCTACAATTGAAAAAGGAATAGAATTGCCCGTACTACATCCACTAGTACATATGTACTCTTTCAGAGCCTGGAGCCTTCTGGAATTTGATAAGGTAAAGCTGCTGAGCATGTAATAGCAGCAGTTTTGCCATCTGGCCTCTCTGATATCAGGCAGCTCCCTGTTTGGGGGAAGCTAGAGTCAGTCTTCAGGTAGGTATAACTGCTCACAGTTCTGGTGTTGTGGACTGCTGCTAAGAAATTCATTTCCTTGTATATGATAGAGAACTACATAGGAACAATATGAGAAGAGGGTATATCTTGCTTAAGCAATTTGGTTTTGGTCTTTCTTCAGGCAAAGTAATGATAAGAGTCAAGTTGGAGGGCTATGTGAATGGGTACCAAGCGCTGACCTGTCATGCACTTTCTTCCTGCAGGATTCCCAACAAGTAACAGAAGTATCTTTGACAACTGTTGTCTCGTTTGTGGACATTACCCAGAAGCCAGAGCCTCCAAGGGGCCAACCCAGAATGGACTGGAAATTGCCGTTTGACTTCTTCTTTCCCTTCAAAGTGGCATTCAGCAGAGGAGTCTACTCTGGAAAAGGCTCAGTCTCTCCCATCCTTATCCTGTGTCTCTTACTACTTGGAGTTCTCAACCTAGAGACTGAGTGAAAAAAAGAAAAGAATCAGATTTCGATTTTCCCTATGGGAAGTTCTGAGGCAGCCTACTTATCTTGGTTAGATAGGTCCTTACCTGCTCATGACCAGAGCAGAGCACTTAGGATAATGGAGGACCTAACTGAAGGAATCTTTGTATATGAAAGAAGGAATTTTAGAAAAGCAACAAAAATATCTTACTCATCAAACCTCCCTGCTTAGGACTCTACAGACCCCCGGGTACACGAGGTTCGCTACTTCTCAAGCAGGGAAGAACATGAGGAGCCCTTCAGGTTGTGTTATGCCTGACTAAAGGTTTGCAAAACCTCATCCATCTGCTCACTGGCACACTTGGGCCCAGCATCAAAAGGAACATACTCCTGCTGTCCCCCGGGTGAACTCGGGAATAGCTGCCCTCTGGACTTGAGAGGAGCTGACTGTTCAGAACAGAAAACGGCTGCCTATATGTTTTGTCTGGCTCCTCCCCGCTCCCTTGGGCCACACTCTACCAAGGCATGTTGGGGAAAGCAATTCCTACTCAGTTTCCAAAATGAATGTGCAATCCCAGCCCCCTTTTCTACTAGCATATGACCCTACCACTCATTTCTGCTCTTTCCTTCCCTCCATTGTGGTGAGGAGAAATAAAACTGATTGAGTGCTTCGTTGTACTAATTCCAGCAGCACACAGAAGTTAACTGACATGTCGTCTGCCTCATGATTAGTTTTCTATGTGTGTAAGGTTAAAAAAAAAGCAATTTTCATACATAGCATAGTAGCATTCAAATTAAGATAGTTGCGTTCTCCATGTGGGAGATAAGACTCTCCAAAGACCCCCTACTCGTTACATGTAGTGAATTCAGCATGAAATCTATTCTTGAGCGTAAGCCGACGGCAGCTTACAAAGGGCTGTGCATGTGGGTGTGGTTGAGCCCTACATGCATGACCAACTCAAGAGATTCTGGCTTGCAGAGAAAACTGCTTAAAGTAATTTCCTATTGTCATTCTTTCGTGAAGAGGAATTGGTTGGGAATTATGATAGAAAACTTGGAAAGCAGTAAGCATAAAAAGGTTTAGGCCTAGAGCAGAATTATGCCATCCTTGTAATTAAGGCGAAATTTTGATGGAAGATATGTCATTATATCTAATTGTCTTAAATTTTTTAATCCATTTTATAAAAAAGAATAGGATATAATAGAATAATTAACTCCAGTGAAATTAGCATTGAGCACCTACTCTGTGAAACACAGAATTATAAGATACAGCCCCTCAGTGAGCTGACAATTTAGTGGAAGAAGATTGGCATGTGACATAAGAGACACATTTGTGCAGAGAAGCAATCATTGTGGCCTAGGCTAGCGAGGGACAAGCTTTGAGGAGGTGGTGGGATTGGAGCTGAACGTGGCAGGATGGGTAGGATTGGGAGAGTGAGTGGGAGAGAGAGGGTGATCCCAGGAGCCAAGGACAACCTGAGCGAAGGCCCAGAGGCTCGTGTGGACCAGAGGGTTGGGAGACTAAAGTGACTGTAATAGAAACACTGAATGGGCAAAATAGGTGCTAAGATGGGCGCTCATTATACAGGTGCTTGAAAGCCAGGCAAAGAGAATTGGGAGATAGTCTATATTTTTCCACAACATTAATGATTTGAATCTAAAATTGCTATTTAATAAAGCTTATACTTAGTTATAATAAACCCTGCTTCATGAGCAGAAAATGCCAATTGTAAATACCATATCTGACAGGTTTATCATTTTGCCCCATTCCAAAGTACCTGGAAAGTAACCTACTTCCCTGGAAGAAAGTGGTAAAGTTCTTGCAGCAGTTATTACTAAACAAGGAGGAAGTGTTTCTGTACAAGGGAGATTTCTGCACAAGGGAAGTTGGGAGCTGGGACACTGATGGCACGGTTCCCACCAGAGTCTGTCATTCAGCAACCCTGCTTCCAAGGAGACCTGTACTAAAACAGACCACAAAGCTGTTAGAGTATTTAGGTTCTCCAGTTTGGGCTTCTTAAAGAAAAACAAACTTACACGACAACTTATTCTAAATTATGGGGTAGGAGACATCTGATCCACTCCCAACAACCTGTGAGTCCTCTTCAGAATCTGGTCCCTCTATTCTTTTATTCAAATGCTTATCCCCATGCCCAAGTGCTATGAAACCATTTTGTGCCTTTACAGAAAAATTGTATCCCAATTATAATTCATGTACCATAAAATTCACCCCTTTAAAGTATACAATTCTGTGGGTTTTAGTATATTCACAGTTATCATCACCACTAATTCCAGAACATTTTCATCACCCTAAAAAGAAACCCTGTACTAATTAGCAGTCACTTCCATTTGCCCACTCCCCCTAGTGCCTAGCAGTCACTAATCTTTCTGTCTCTATAGATTGTGCTGTTCTGGACATATGTAAATGGAATCATAAAATATGTGCCTTTTGTGTCTGGCTTCTTTCACATAGCATAATGTTTTCAAGGTTCATCCATTCTGTAGCATGTATCAGTACTTTATTCCTTTTTATAGCCAAATAATATTCCATTGTATGAATATACCACATTTTATCCATTCATCAGTTGATGGATATTTGAGTTCCTACTTTTTTCGCTATTATGAATAATGCTATGAATATTCATGTACAAGTTTTTGTGTGGACTTATATTTTTATTTATCTTGAGTATATACCTAGGAGCAGAATTGCTGGATAATATGGTAACTCTTATGTTTAACTTATTGAGGAACTGCCAACCTACTCTTCTAAGTGGCCCCATTTTACAATCCCACCAGCAGTATATGAGGGTTCCAGTTTCTCCACATCCTCAACATTTGTTACTGTCTTTTTTATTTTAGCCATCCTAGTGGGTGTGAAATGGTATCTCATTGTGACCTACTG
The DNA here is from genome assembly GCF_057802395.1 of Ceratotherium simum simum. Taxonomy (NCBI): domain Eukaryota; kingdom Metazoa; phylum Chordata; class Mammalia; order Perissodactyla; family Rhinocerotidae; genus Ceratotherium; species Ceratotherium simum. Next base: position 56,779,067 of record NC_141905.1, on the reverse strand, counting down.
TGCCTTTGTAAACTGTAGCATATAGAGATCTTATATTAGAAATCAGCACCTCTGCTCTTCCAAGGCAGGAATACCATAAGTGTTCTTTTCCCCTCTACCCTCTGCTACTTTGATTAGTTTATAAACCTAGTTTCCAGTTACAAGGCTGCTTAACGTACTTTAGATAAGATTTTATGGTCATCTTATCTCTAGTCACTCTCCTTGTAACAGACCTTCAGAACATTTTTAAACCATCCATAGAACAATGCAGTCTTCTTAGTTCCCTCCCTTTATCTATACATGTAAGTTATCAGCCATTTGACTTACTGCGCAAAAGGTCTCTATTGTTATCATGTTTTCAATTTAAGGAGCAAATTTGACTGTAAAGGAATATGGACAATTTGGATAGAATGAAATTGAAATCCCAGCCAGCCCTTTTTTGCTAAGGAAGATTGGCCCTGGGCTAATATCTGTGCCCATCGTCCTCTACTTTATATGGGACGCCACCACAGCATGGCTTAACAAGCGCCCAGGATCCAAACCTGGGAACCCCGGGCCACCGAAGCAGAGCACGTGCACTTGACCACTGCGCCACTGGGCCAGCCCTCATGATCTATTTTTAAGTGAACAACAGACTACAAAATAGGGCATATACTCTGTGGTCCTATTTTTGTAAAACAAAAAATACACGCGTACTTAGGCAAACAAAAAGTCTGGAAGGCTAACTTGTCAAAAATGGGGATGTTTTGGGGTGTGTGTGAGGAAGATTAGCCCTGAGGTAACATCTGTTGCCAATCCTCCTCGTTTTGCTGAGGAAGATTGGCCCTGGGCTAACATCTGTGCCCATCTTCCTCTACTTTATACGGGACGCCGCCACAGCATGGCTTGACAAGCCGAGCGTCGGTCCATGCCTGGGATCCGAACCTGTGAACCCTGGGCCACCAAAGCAGAGCACACAAACTTAACCTCTACGCCACCAGGCCAGCCCCCCAAAATCAGGATTTTTTAAAAAAATGTTTCTGATTTTTATAATCAGAGAAAAAAATCTATATTTTGAAGAAAATATTTGCTCTCCAAAAAGAACCTCTTTATTGTATTAACGAATGTTCTATATTTATGAGTAACTTCCCTTTTCTATTGATGTATTTGTTTGTTTAGCATTCTGTGCCTGTCTTTTAAAGCAGGGGTTCTGAAATGCCAGTCACATTATAATCTGAGATGCTTTATAAAAATGCTGATTCCTCGGCTCTGCCCCTGGAGATTCTGAGTCACTGGTAGGAAGTGGGAGCTCTAAGAATCTGTATTTTTTAAAAGTTTTCCTGATGCTTTTGATGTGCAGCCTGGTTTGTGAAACTACAAAGTGATGTTGCATACTGTGGCTGAAACTGATTTCATTTAAGTGTTTGTTCTATCGTTGCCAACTTGTAATTTGTCTACCAACCTAGCCTTCTCCCTTTTCTCTGAGAATTCTTATCACTCAGAGCTCTGCTGAAGGGGTGGGCCCAGCCTCGGTGTTCATATTACCTGCATGACCCCCCCTCTCCCTGCCACAGCTGACCAGACCAGAAATGGAGTCCTGAACCAAGTTAGGCCAGGACAATTTTCTCTCCTAGGAATTTGGAACTGGTACCAAGATTATCAGCTGGGAGTAAGCACTAAGGATATTAACTTAGTTAATATTAACTAAGGCACTAACTTAGGGCTGAGGAAGCCATTTTCCACCAAATATTCACTAATGAAGAGTCTAACTTAAAAGGGGAAGGGGGGAAAGCAGATGTGCAGAGAGAAGTGTAAATAAGAGACCCAGAGACAGAGGAAAGTCTTAGTTCCTAACTTCCAGTTCCTTGTACCCACCCTTTATGAGATCCAATTTTACCTCCTGCTCTTAGAGACTGTAAGTTACTCCTTCTAGTAAATTGCCTTGTTTGGATGAGTTTCTGTTATGAACAATTAAAGAACCTGAGACTAAGATAACTTAAACCTAGTACTCTATAGCATATATAGAAGCAGTCCTCAAACCTGCATTCTTATAGTCTACTTCCTACGTGACTTTCTGGTCATACCCAGGCCTATTTCCATTTGCTGAGACAAAAGTTAAATCCCTGCAATAAAAAAAAAAAAATCACATTTTTTTTTGAATCATGCAGGAAAGATACCATGGCTGAATTATTTCCTTGATTTCTGTGGCAGGGAAAACTAGCTTATATTTCTGGTTTTTTATTTTTCCCAATCCATAGTCACATATCCCGCTCCTTTCTCCTTATTGGTGGAGTAGAATATTAATAGTAAAATAGTAATAAAAATGACAGTAATAAAATAGAAAATGTACAATGTTAAAAGGATTTTCATATTTGATCCTCTTAACCCTATGAATACACAACAGTGTTATTGGTCCATTTCTTGTTTCAGAAAACTAAGCCCAGGGCTGGCCCCGTGGCTTAGCGGTTAAGTGCTCACGCTCCGCTGCTGGCAGCCCGGGTTCGGGTCCCGGGTGCGCACCAACGCACCGCTTCTCCGGCCATGCTGAGGCTGCGTCCCACATACAGCAACTAGAAGGATGTGCAACTATGACGTACAACTATCTACTGGGGCTTTGGGGGAAAAATAAATAAATAAATAAAATTAAAAAAAAATAATACTTTAAAAAAAAAAAAAAAGAAAGAAAACTAAGCCCAAAGAAATTAAGTTCATTTATCGAATAATTTATTGTCTATTATGTGCAAAGAATATACTTTCCTGGTCTCAGGAGCTTATATTCTAGCAGGGAAGGCAGACAAGCAATTACCATGAGGTGATGTGTGGGTTGAGAACACATTAGGAACAGAACCGGACTTCCTGAGTAGACAAGGCCTCTCTGTCCCTTGTGGCTTTAGCTATCCCCACAGTTACCTAATTTATTCTAAGTTTGTGGTGAGAATCTTAAAAGCTGAGGTACCAGATGAAACTACTGGAGGGCAGTCTTATTTCTTTTGTACCTGCCACCCTACTTCAAACCCAAAGGGCTCAAAACTTAACACATATTCCATGTTCTCATCCTTCACCCAAAAGAACTGCTCCCCTTATCTATTTCCTAACTCACTGTATTGCAGCATCACCAGATTTGCAAGTATCCCTCCTCTTCTCTCACCCACCCACTTGCAAGTAGTAAGCCTGTCAGCTCTCCCTCCTTTATGCTCCCCATGCCTTCTGCTGGAGCCTTTTTTTCAGCCATCATTTCTTACTTGGGCCTTTGCAATAGGCTAACCAACCTCCCATCTTCTACACCCCAGGTTCTACCCCTCTACTGATTTCTGACAAATCTGATCATGCCATTCCAGCACTTTAAAAGTCATGGTTCTGTATCTTTGAGGATGAAAAAAATTAAAAATCTGTAGCATGGCACAGAAATCCTTTTGCAAGGTGGCCCCGCAACCAAACACCTCTCCTATCATGTCTCACATGCAGCCTCTTCTCATAGGGTGTCTCATGCCTCTGCATATTCCCATTCCCTCCTCCTCATACGATCCTGCTCCCCTCTTCTAGGAGAAACTGCTTGTCCTTCAAAGCACAATTCCAATGTCTACTCTCTTTTTAAAGACTTGGCTGAATCCACGGGCACCCCCTCCTCTACCATTCCTCACATTGTGTTGTAACCATTTGCTCACATATCTGTGTCTCCCATAAGGCTGTGAACTCATCTAGGGAGAGGACAATGTCTTCCTCCACACCTTGGGAATGCCTGGCACATAAAGTAGCAAATCTTTAATGAATGAGGAAATGAATAAATAGGCTCAGCAACGTTGTCAGGGACAACCACAGAAGGAGCAAGACTGCCTTCCTGACACCGACCTCCACTCAAGTGCTGCGAGTCGTCCCCGCTCCCGCCCATGTGCCCAGCACTATGTTTGTGCCTATGCAAGAACGTGCCCTTTGAGGAAAACATAGCAAGTAGGAAAGAGGGAGAGAGTCTGAGCCATAATTTTAAGAGTGGATCTGCATTCACCTTTGGAATGGTGCCAATTGTCAGGGATTAAATACAACTATTTTTAATGCAATATTCTCACCAGTGCCCTTGCTGAATAAGAGCTGGGCTGGGACCCTTGGGGAAACCTCCAGACGACTAGGGGCAAATCATTTTATCACAGTGCCCAAAATTTCCCATTTAAACAGCTGAAGTTTGCCGGGAGTGAGGGCTCTGTAAATATGCGTGAACTGATCCAATCTATTTCCGAGGTGTGCCTGGGATATCCTGATCGACACCTTATGGGATCTACCAGCAGATGAGGGATCCAGGCATCTTTACTGCTTCTGGAAGACCCGATGGGGCGGCTCTTGGACACTCTCTTTGGCCCTTGTCCTCTCCTGGGACCTGGACGTTCACCCTCAGAGATCAAGCCCCACCTCCGCCGTCTGCCCCGGCCTCGGCGGGCGCGGCCCGCCACGTGGAGCGCGGACGGGATTCTGAGACGGCGCCTACGCCGTTGCCGCGGCGCAGCTGCGGGCCGGCCCCTCGCCCCACGTCAACAGCGGAGGCCCGGCGGCCTGGGTTTACTCCGGCGCCGCTGACGTAACGTCTTCTTGCGCGACGTGGACGGAAGAAAAAGGAGAGTAAGCCGGCACCAGAATCAGTCCGGCGTGGAGTGTGCGCACGGCGGCTTGGCCGAGCGGTGGCGGCGCCGGTGCTGGCGGTGAGGCGGGTGCGCGGCGAGCGGCGGGGATGGCGGGGATGGCGGCAGGCATGGCGAGGCGCTGGTGCCTCTGCAGGGGCTGGTACGGCGCCCGGCCGAGGCGAGGGGAGGTGTGCGCGCCAGGCCGCGGGCGACCGAGGGAGCTGCGGGCATGCACCCGAGCAGGAGCCGGGGGCCCAGGGCCCGGCCCGCGAGTGAGTGTGGGCGTGCGCCGAGGGATGGCTGCAGGCTAGGCCGCCCAGGGCGCGCTGCAAGGCCCCGGCGCGGTCCCATAGGCCACGGCGCGGAGACGCCAGGGTCTGCGGGGGCTTCGGGCACCCGAACTCTCTGGCTGCCTTGGGTACACCCAAATGGAGGAACTGGTCCAGGTGGAGGCTTGAAGTTTCGGCGGACCCCTTCTCGGTCCGGGAGTCCGGAACCAGCTTCCAGTGCACCTGCATCGGTGGTAGTGTGTTACCCTGGTTTGTAACTGTCCACACGCCGACTCTCAGGGACCTGTGTGTGTAGTCACCCGCGGCCCGCCTGGACGTTCGTGATCCTGTGCTCAAAACCAGGCCCCCCGCTGCCTGGGAGTTCGCTCACGTTGCAGTATGGCATACGGTCTGTGAATTCTAGTTCTGTGGCGCCTCAGGGCGCACTAAGATCCGCCCCCCCCCCCCCCCCCATTATCCCCTGCTCTCTGAGGCGGTGAGATTTATCACTGGGTCTTTGTTTTTAAGTGGTGAGCCATATACCGAGTCCGTGTTTCCGGGGAGGGTTGTTGGGACTAAAGTTCAGTTCTCTGTCCAAATCAGTAAGATAAGGACTTTCTGTTTGAACTTATAAAGAGGTACTTGAGAAACACCCTGAGTCAAAACATGGAAACTTTTTTCAATTGATGACATTGAGTCTAGACAGACATTCGGACACACAGACCTTTAGCTCCCTGGAATCAGCTGTCTGCTCTTTTGAGGGCATAATAAGCTCTGGCAGGATGAACCATCCATTGCAGTGAGGGAGGAGTCAGTCAAGGAAGGCGCTGTGGTACAGGGGAGAGGCCAGGAGGCTTGGTTTCTAGGTCAGTCTTCAACCTAATAATGACTTAGTGACCTTAAACATTCAGAGCTTTCAGTTACTCATAGATAAGAGAGGGGTAAACCGTCAATAGGTATAATTTGTGATTATATCCATCAGAGAATATTTATTGAATTCTGTGTGCCTGTGACAGCTCCTGAAGGAAATAAAGAAACGGTGGCAAGACATCATTAGTGCCTAAAACACAGAAGGGGGAAAACTGACATTTATTGAGCATCTGTTGTACCCAGGCATTCCATGCATCGTCTCATTTAATTCTCACAGTAATCCCATGAGGTCCTTACTGTCATTGTCCCTGCTTTACAAATGAGGAAACTGAGGCTTAGAAAGATTAAGTAACCTTCCAAAAGGCAAAGAGCTAGCAAGCGCAGAGCTCAAACCCAGATCTGCCCAAGCAAAATCCATGTTCCAATTTGCCATGCTGTCAGTGGGAAGTTTATAATCCAGTTGGGAAAAGCATCAGTAACACAGCCAGTTAAAAGCTAACCTGTAGGATTATATACAACTTTGAATGCTAGAGTTGCTGAGGAAGGTCGTGAAAGAGATGGAACTAGAATTTTAGTGTCACTATGTGATTATTTTACCCTTTTGGCTCTTCTCTGGGTATTTGGAGAATTCACATGTAAATAACTGTTTAGCAACAGTTAGCGAAGGAATTTATGTAAGCAGTGCACATAGACTGTGGAACGTAGACCGTATATCATGCTTCAGTTTTATGCAAATAGTTTTCTCTTGTGATCTTCCAGACTGTCAGAAACGCTGAAGTCAACAAAGACAGCACTTAACACTTTCTATTGCCTATTAGATGCCATATATTTTACAACAGATGTGTCCTGCCAATCTCTTCTCTTCCCTTTCTGTGCCTTTTGCAGTATAAATTGAAGAGCAATACACGCCACTCCTTGTTGTTCTTTACTGTGGGGCTAAATGCTAGTCTTTTGAGGCACATTTAAAAGAGTTGGAAAAATCCACCAATCCATAGAGCAAAAGTTAAAAGGAAGCCTGCAAGCAAACAAGGGGCAGTATTTTTCTTATCTTGTGAAAACAGCAGTGTCCCCATAGCATAAAAGGTGCAATAATGAGTGGCTTATTCTCTGTGTATGTATGGGAAGGAGCCCCCTACATTTTTGTAAAATAAACTATTCTGTGTTTAAAGCCTCAAGTTTGACCTAGGGTGGGAAAATGCCCACAACCACCATGTTCTCATGCATTGTTTCATTGATGTGCCCACGGTCATTTAAAATGCCCGCCATTTGCAGGCATTGTACTGCCCCCCAGGGATGCAAGAGTGTGCTTCAGATTCCTGTGGATGGCAAGAAGAAAGACATGGCAGCAGCCTCTTGCCTTTCCTCCCTCTTCTTGTGTCAGCAAGGCTCAAGCTGACATTTCAAATATGTGGTTTTCAGAGTTCTGTTGGGAGGTGATAGCAGGAAGGTGGAAGTGCCTGCTTGTTGGATGTTGGAGCTGGTTTTGATCTGTTGGCGACTCCGTAATGGTATAGGAATTGTGAAGATTTAGTATCAATACGTAAACATTATACCTTAAAGATTTTTTTGTCACTGAAAATATTCATAATCCTTAATTGCCATTTGCTTACATAATAAGTAAGATGATCCTTGGAAAGGAAAGGTAGAGTTGGAGCCTGAGAAGGAGCCATTTGTTTTTCTCTCTTTTCTTTAGACAGAGGAGTTTGAAGCAGGCAGGTCAAGTTTTTACACTTGAGTGTGGGGAAGTGGAGGAAAATAAAATAGTCTAGTATTTTTCATTATTCATTTTTTAAAAACGCATTCTGCAGGTACTTTGATCCGTGGCCACGTCGCAGCATGTTGAGTCAAGTCTACCGCTCTGGGGTCCAGCCCTTCGGCCGGCGTCTCCTGCCCTGGGTCCAATCTCCAGGTCTCTCCAGATCTCGTATGTATCATAGGAAACTTCTAAGTATGTGGGAAGTTTGGTAGAAGTATGTTTCAAACAGTTTTAAAGGAGAGAAAAATGTATTTTGGCAGAATTGGACAAAGACAGTAAGCAAGGAAGCAGCCAACTGGTGAAATGTTCTAAGTGTTTGTATTTATCAATAAAGTGAAACTCGTGGGGTGATAGATAGGTTTGTGGCATAGATTGTGGTGATGGTTTTGCGGGTGCATGCTTATCTCCAAACTCGTCAAATTGTATACCTTAATTTTGCACAGTTTTTGTATGTCAAATAAATAAATAACTCAAAATTAAAAAAAATTTTTAAAGTGTTACCTATATTCATTCCCCCCAAATTTTTTACAGGCTATTTTTGTTCATTACTTTTTTTGTAATTAAGTTTTTGGTTTTGAGATAATTATAGATTCACTTGCAGTTGTTAAGAACTAATACTGAAGGATCCCTTCTACCCTTTACCCAATTCTCCCAGTATCTCAGCCAGGATATTGACATTGGTAGAGTCAAGATAAGAACATTTCCCTCACTGCAGGATCCTTCAAGTTGCTCTTTTCTAGCTATCCCCCTCCCCCCCATCCCTAACTCCTGGCAACCTCTAATCTGCTCTCCACTTTTATAATTTTATCATTTCAAAATGTTATATAAATGAAATCATACAGTATGTGACCTTTGGGGATGGCTTTTTTTGCTCAGCATAATTCTCTGGAGATTCATCCAAGTCGTTGTGTGTATCAGTTGGTTCCTTTTTATTACTGAACAGTATTTAATGGTATGGGTGCACCATAGTTAGTGTCACCATTTGCCCATTGAAGGGTGTCTGGTTGTTTCTGTTTTTTGACTGTTGTGAATAGGGTGCTGTGAACATTCGTGCACAGCATTTGTGTGAACATAGTTTTCATTTGTCTGAGATAAATGCCCAAGAGTTCAGTTGCTGGGTCGTATGGTAGTTAGTTTTATAAGAAACTGCAGAACTGTTTTTGCAGAGTGGCTGTAGCATTTTACATTCACACCAGCGATGTATGAATGATCCACTTTCTTGTCTTGCTCACCGGCGTTTGATGTTGTCACTCTTTGGTTTTATCCATTCTGATAGGTGTATAATGGTAATCATTGTGGTTTTAACTTTCTTTTCCCTAATGGCTAATAATGTTGAAGATCTTTTCATATGCTTATTTTCCATCTGTATATCCTCTTCAGTGAAATGTCATTTGCTTATTTTTAGTTGAGTTGTTTTTTTACTGTTGAATTTTGAGTGTTCTTTATCTCTTCTAGATACTAGTCCTTGGTCAGATATGTGGTGTGAAAGTATTTTCTCCCAGTTTGTAGCTTGTCATTTCATGCTCTTAACAGGGTCTTTTACAGAGGAAAGTTTTTTTTATTTTGATGAGGTCCAATTTATCAATTTTTCCTTTTGTGGATTGTACTTTTGGGGTCAAATCTAAGAACTCTTTGTGTAGCCCTAGATCCTGAAGATTTTCTGCTATGTTTTTCTCTAAAAGTTTTATAGTTTTACATTTAAGTCCATGATCCATTTTGAGTTAATTTTTGTGTAAGGTGTGATGGTTAGGTCAAGGTTCGTTTTTTTGCCTATGGATGTCTTGTTGGTCCAGCACCATTTGTTGAAAGGCTGTTTACGATATTTTGAGTTGGCTATCTCCTTGATAACACCTAAATTTTATCAACAGTCTGATCTCCAAACCTTACTGCAAGAAGACTTGCTTATCAACTAATCAAGCTTATCATCCTCTGGAAAATCCTCTGTTTCCCATTCCTATAAAGAAGAGTATAACAGTTAAAACAGTTCAGGGTCTGGAACTAGGCTCCCTGGCTTTGAAAACTAGCTCTCCTGCTTACTTAGTAAGTAACTTAGTGACGGTAGCTATGGATTTAGGTCACAATTGCATGGGTTGGCATTTTGGAGCAGGCTCAGCTGTACAGTAGTTCTGTGTCTGAGTCAGCTCTCACATTGGCTCAGGGCTGATTGTTGAGGGCCGGGGGACCTCTGCTGGGGTGATAGATCATCTCTGTTCCGCGTGGTCTCTCATCCTCCAGAATGCTGTCCTTGGCTTCTTCACATGGTGTTTGCAGGGTTCCCAAGAACAGCAAGCATGGAAGCTGCAAGGCCCCTTGAGGCCTAAGCTCAGAATTTATGCAGTGTTACTTCTGCTACCTTATATTGGTCAAAGCAAGTCGTAGGGCCAGCCCAGATTGAAGGAGTGGGAAAATAGACTCCACCTGTTGATGGGAGAAGCTTCAAGTATTGTGGCCATTTTTGCAATCTGATAATGTTGGTAAGTTACTTAACTTCTCTGGGCCTCAATTCCCTTATTTATAAAATGAGGCTAATAATAGTAATAACTAACTCAAAATAATACCTAACTCATGAGGCTTGACTCATGAGAATTCAGTAAGATGACGATGGTGATGGTGGTAGCCATAGCTAACACTTTTTTATAATACGAGCTCAGGTTTATTGAGTGTTTACTTTGTGCCCATCCCTGTTCGTGCATTAACTCCTTTGGTCCCCCACAACAACCTTATGAGGTCAGTAAGGTGACAGCAAGTACGCAGAGGGATTGAGCTTCCCACCCAGGCCATCTGGCTCCTTTTGTGTAGCCCCCACCTCTGTAGAAGGTGTGTGAATAGTTAACACAGCTCCTGGTGTATAGTGAGTATTCACTTCAATATTCTTGTTGTTGATATTATTATTTTTTACGTTCAATAGCCTCATTGACAAAAGGAGGCACTTTCTGTTCTTGTCCCTAGATTTTTCTCTTTTTGTATCCAGATTTTTCTGGAGTCTGGGGCCCTGTGTTCACTGACCATGATAAGCAGAAGAGCAGAAAAGAAATAAAAACGCAAAGTGAGAAAGCATATAGGTAGAAGCACGGAGGGAAGTGGAAGGCCAGGAAGGGAGATACAAGTCATATCAGGGCCCTTCTTGTTCAGGCCTGGAACACAGCCTCATTGATTGCTGAGCACAAGGACTCTGATGCTGAAAAGGTAAAGGGCTTCTCCCTTGGAGTGTGATCCATGGCACTTTTGAGGACTGTGGACAACCTTCCCCCCAACCCCAACACATGTGCGCACACGTACACCTCGGTATTCCCGTATGCTTACCAGGAGGAGGTAGCTTTTCCTTGGGACTTAGAGCCTAAAGGTTCCTTAGAAGATGGGAAGAGATTACCCATCCAGAAGCCTTAGATTTTTCCTAGCTAATCAAGGCCTTCTCACTTCTTAATATGGACGCTAAAAAGTATAACACACTGCAGAACACAAAAAATGTCCACAGGAAAGGTAAGGTCAATCTGGGAGGGTGAAAGCATTGTTGAAGAAGAAACTCGAAAACCCCTGGATCCCACTGAGCTCTCTTTGTGCTAGAACCCACTGGGCATGACTGGATTTTTACCTGCTTGAAACCTTGTTCATAGTTATTACCTCCTCTTGAACCTTGTCAGCCCTGATCTGCTGTGACCCAGTTGCCTGCAGCCACAAATGACCTTTGACTGCCTGGCACCAAGCCGTGCCACCCTCCTCTGCTGATACAGACTGTCGATTAGGAGTCTTGTTCGTGCTCACCTGGCCTGCTGGAATCTGATTGGTTTCTGCCATTTGATCACCTGGACTGACGTACTTGCCACTACCTGTGTCCGTAAAGTGCCCTCTTACTCTGCCCCACCCATGCTCAGCACCCTTCCAGGACAGTACAAGCCCTACAGTGGACAGGAGAGATAACTGGCCAGCAGACTCAGTCCAAAGGTATAAGTGAAACTTGGATATAGCTCCGAGCTCTGCACACAGCCACGGGTGATCCAAGGTCCAAACCTTGGAGGAGTAAGTCTCTCCCTCCACCACCCCTCTCTCTATCAGGTCAGTGAGGCCAGAACTATTAAAAGTTATCTACAGATAACTTTTAAGCTTAGACTTAGGTTTATATGTTGCTTAGGATAATATCCCTGAAGACTGAGCCAGGGTACCTATATTGATGAAATGAAGAAAGGGAGCTTTCTATGAAACTTAGCCCCAACAACAAACCAGTCCTTTAGTCCCTGGGACTCCTCTTGCAGGAAGAGACAATCCACCTGTGGGTCTAGCAAAGGTGGCAAGCCCCAGTTCTATCCCAGATGATGGACTTAGCAGCTTTCTGCCAGGAACTAGACTGTAAGCCTACTGTAAAAATAAAAGACCATATCATCTTTCTTGTATCTCCACAACCTGAAACATAGTCACTTAAAAAATGGTTATTTAGAAGAGGAAAGAAAGAACTCTTTAATACTTCATTAAAAATGTTCTTTCTAAGATTTGTGCGTGAAGAAGGCAGAGAAGGAGGAGAACACACAGTGATCTTCTGGTGCATGAGAATAAGATTCTGCCTGCTTTACCCACCATTGTCACAATGTAGAGAAAAAGGATAGAAGCAAGATTATTGTTAGAAAAGGAGTCAATGGTCAATGGTCAGGAGACAGAGGCAGTGGGTCTAGAGAAGCTCTGAGAAATCTGTCTATAAACATAAAGGGAGGTGATAATGGTTGATTCAAGTAGAGGAAGCTACTCTGTAACAGTACAGTTATAGAAGAATGGTCCAAAAGGTGGCTTGGAATGATTACTTTAGTAATTCATTGCAATATTTATTATTTGCCTGTAATGATACATAAAGAACTCGTGAAGGGGAAAGTGCCTAAAGTTTAGTCCTGCTGAGAACCTGTGTTACCCATCTTGTCTTGCTTCTTGCGATTAGAGAATCCCACCAAGCGAAGGTCCGTTTGCTGTGAGTGGGACCACCATGAACAGCTGACGTCCACAGTCAGCCTCTCCTCTCCTGTCCAGGCCTCGCCTGCCCCCCTGCCCATGCAGTTCTCCTTCTGTATCAGTTACAGTTAGGTCAGGTGTGTGTAACAGAAAACCCAACATAGTAATGGCTCAAACAGGATAGAAATCTATTTCTCTCTCTTCTGAGAGAAGCCTGGTGTCCTAAAAGAAGAGAGGCAGTCCAGGGCTTCCCGGGCAGCCCGGTGAAACCATCAGGCTTCCATGCCACTGCTTTCTTGTTGCTTCACAGTTCTTAATGTGCTTTCTTGTCGTCTAAAATGGATGTTTGAGCTCCAGGTTCCAAGCAACAGGATGGATGAAGGGAGGAAGGAAGCGCTTTTCTTTTTAAGGAAACTCCTAGAAGTCCCACATAACATTTTCACATGTATCTCATTAACCAGAATTTAGTCACATGGCCGTGTCTAGCTGAGCAAGAAAGGCTGGGAAATGTAGTCTTTTGACTAGTGGCAGTTTGCTCAGCTAAAACTGGGTGGTCTGTTAATCTGTGAGAGAGGGGGCGAATGGGTAATTGGTAAGCAGCCAGCAGGAAGAGTTGGACCCATGAGAAGTGGTGAAGGGGTTCAGTGCGTGCCATTCAGCTCTTAGTGCTTTACTTTTGGCTTTGTGCAGATGTATTTTCAGCTTTTTAATCAATTTTTTTTTTGCCTCCCTAGAAATCTTGCACAGCATTGCAAGAAAAAAGAGTCAGGAAAGGATCGCTTAGGGGCAGATGTCCAAAGGGAGAGAAGGAAAAAGTCTGACTCCAACGTTACTTTTCTTCAGAAAGCTATCTGGTTTCTTTTATCTTTGTTATAGGCATCTGGATTCATGCTGCCATCTTAGAGAAAGTTTGTGGGTGGATTAGTTATGATTTTTTATTACTCATACTGATTACTTTGCTTTTTATTGTCTTTGCTAATCAGACTCACTCTGTTTTTATAGTGATTTGGTTTCTTTAAAAACCACACATTTTTCTGATTATGAAAACAATGTGTTTTTACTGCATAATTTGGAAAACATACACAAGAATAAAGAAGAAAATTAAAATCACTCATAATCCCATCGAGAGATAAAATATTAATATTTTGATTTATTTTCTTCATCTTTTTCTATGCATTTAGACATGTATATGAAACTAACATATGAGCATTTTCCTCTCTTATTAAAAATTCTAAAAATGTTAATTAATTCTTCTGCCGGTTTTTGGACATTATAAATAACACTGATGAACAGCCTTCTGATAAATCTCTTTGTCTCCATCTCTGATTAGTTCCTTAGAATAAATTTCTGAACATGGAATTGCTGGATCAGAAGATGTAAACATTTTTAAGGCCTTTGATATATTTTGCCAGCATGTCTTCAGGAAACATTGTTTCATTTAAACTCTTCACCAGCAGTGTTTGAGTGTACCTGTGGCCTGTTATTGGGTGTAAACTCCACACAATACCAGAAGAAGAACATGCTAGCACATGGCTTTTGATGTACTGGTTTTACTCAGTTAAGAATGATAAAGCTATTTTTTGGTGGCTAAACTGGTTAGTATTGTGCATGCACTTTCTTTTATTGAGACGTCAATTGTGTATTTCTTTTTTTTCCTTGCATTTGACTTTATCTGGGGGCTACAGATCGTGTGCAGACTTCAGCCACCAGACATGTTCGTTCTTGGAGCAACATCCCCTTTATCACTGTCCCCCTCAGTCGTACACACGGCAAGTCTTTTGCCCACCGCAGTGAGCTGAAGCATGCTAAGAGGATCGTGGTGAAACTGGGAAGTGCCGTGGTGACCCGAGGGGATGAATGTGGCCTGGCCCTGGGGCGCCTGGCATCTATTGTCGAGCAGGTAATTGCCAAGATGTGGAAAATTCTGCTGAACTAAAATAAAATAGGGTTTTTAAGCTGTCAGTTCAGATTTATCAGCTTGTAAAAATAATCTTGATTTGAGTGTGATAGATTTAACCCAATTGGAAAATTCCCTTTTTCAATGTCGGTGCCAATGGGAGACAGCATCCCATGGCAAGCAAACGGGGTGTCAAGGAGTTGATTTCATGCAGTTCATCCCTCAGGCTTAGTATAGGTCAGTGATTCTTAATCCTGACTGCACATTAGCATCATCTGAGGGGCCTAGAGATGCTTGAGCTTCACACTCAACCATTTAATAAGTATCTCTGGGATGAGGTTCAAGCATTTGTGTTTTGTTTTTTTTTTTTTTTTGTGAGGAAGATCGGCCCTGAGCTAACATCTGCCAATCCTCCTCCTCTTTTTTTGCTGAGGAAGACTGGCCCTGGGCTAACATCCATGCCCATCTTCCTCCACTTTATATGGGACACCGCCACAGCATGGCTTGACAAGTGGTGTGTTGGTGCGCGCCCGGGATCTGAACCGGCGAACCCTGGGCCGCCGCAGCGGAGTGTGCGCACTCAACCGCTTGCACCACCGGGCCGGCCCCGCATCTGTGTTTTTAAAGTTCCCAGGTGACTAATATGTAGTCAGGGTTGATTACCCAAATGGATGTGTGTAAATATTGAGCTGGTTTTTTTTTTTTGTTTTGCTGGGCTTTCTCTTTTTTAATTAGCCCAATAACCTTGAAATAAATATGAGCTATCGTTGCAAAGATTTCCCAAGTTCAGATATTTCGAAGGACTTACCAGACTTCACAGAGAATACTCATGTAAGGCTTTCATTTAAAGGCAAAGGAAACAAGGCAGCAAGAGAGAGAGAGTAAGCAAGCATTGGGGGTCTAAGAGACATCCTATGCACAAGCCCCCAAGGGGCTTTATTCACACAGGGACCACACTCTGTCTCCAGATTGAATCATGAAGAGATCAGTGCGGTGAATCTTGGTTTTGGAAAGGCTCAAAGCAGAAGTTTCCAGAGGGGATTTTATGCCCCACTGGCCATGCAGTCAAGCCAGGCTGACCACAAACTATCAGTAAAGAAACTGACCTTGAGGGTCGACACAGGAGTTTTGGACTTTAAACATCACATCACAAATCCCACTACATTTGTCTGTGCCAAGAGCAGGGATGAGCAAACTTTTTCTGTAAAAGGCCAGATAGTAAATACTTTAGGCTTTCTAGGCTATGTGGTGTCTATCTCAACTGCTCGGCTCTGCCATTGTAGCACAAAAGCAACCATAGGCGATACGTAAACGAATTAGCTTGGCTGTCTTCCAGTAAAACTTTATTTACAAACAAGTGTGGGCCAGATTTGACCTGCAGGCCGTATTTTGCCAACCTCTGACCAAGGGTCATAAACCAGACATCCAAGGCATCCTGGAGATAAAGCCAGAGCTTTTCCATTCTAGCTGTATCTCAGCTCTATCCTCCACAACCTTATTTTCAGTTTTTAAAAAGCAACTTTACTGAGGAGTTGGTATTAGGAAACTGCTAACCTGAAACTTAATGGGATTTTCTTTTTATATTTTCTATACTAAGCAATTATTATCAGATCTGCCTCCCAAATTGAGTCCATCAGATCAACTCAGTTTAAAAAATATTTATCAAAGGACTACATTCTGAGGGGCTTAACAGACCTCTGGCTGTTGTCTCTGCCCTTGGGGAGCCAGAACTGGGACTCCCAGAACCATTAGGTGATTGTTCAAAGCAGTAAATATCCAAATCAGTAGGTCCAAATGACAGTGCCTGATTTGGTTTGGCATCCACAGGACTTGAAAGTCCTGAGATGGGGTCCAGAGATGGGAAAGTCAGATGAGAGTGTGGTTATTCTTGGGGCTTCCTAGGAGAGCTGGGACTCGGCCTTCGTGACTGGTAGGATTTGTACCAACAGTGGGGAAATGTTCTACGCTGCTAAATGCACAGTGTGAATGGTGCACCTGGAGTTGTGCAACCTAGGAGTTCTAGGGAATGGAAGGTACTATGAGTGGATTCCAGATGGAGGACAAAAACAGGAATGAGTTTGGCATGCTGGTGGGCCAGGAAGGAGGTGAGCTTGAAAGAAGTGGTGGCGGGCTCCTCAGGGAGAATGGGAGATAAAGTGCATTATTCCATTAGGCAGGGCTTTGAAGCCAGATAGAGGAATTGGGGTTCAATCTCGAAGGAGGATTGAAGATTTTGAGTAGAGGAGAAACTTGATGAAAACAGTGGGGAGAACCAGGTAATGGTTTGCTTAGTTCACCAGCTTCCCTTTTAGGGACACCTATGGACCTCATGGAAAGGCTTTCTAGATCAGGGCAGTACTAACATGTAGAGTCAGCTCTCTTGTCCAAGTCATCTGCTCATGTTAGATGGACTCAAGAGCCAGTTTAAAGTGGCTTCTACTGGCCAAAGATGGGAAGATCTGAACATCAATAAAGATAATTACTGCAATGAATTTAAACACATGAAATATGTTTAAATCCATGAATTCAGAATGATACTTTGAAAAACCTCATTGGGGGGCCGGCCCCGTGGCTTAGCGGTTAAGCACGCGAGCTCGGC
The DNA here is from genome assembly GCF_057802395.1 of Ceratotherium simum simum. Lineage (NCBI taxonomy): Eukaryota > Metazoa > Chordata > Mammalia > Perissodactyla > Rhinocerotidae > Ceratotherium > Ceratotherium simum. The sequence continues at coordinate 56,762,176 of NC_141905.1, read as the reverse complement.
TGCTGGCGGCCCGGGTTCGGATCCCGGGTGCGCACCGACGCATTGCTTCTCGGGCCATGCTGAGGCTGTGTCCCACATACAGCAACTAGAAGGCTATGCAACTATGACATACAACTATCTACTGGGGCTTTGGGGGAAATAAATAAATAAATAAAAATTAAAAAAAAAAAAAGAAAAACCTCATTGGTCATCCTTGGAGGATACTAGAGAACCTACTTGTTATTTTGAAAACTGGTAAATAAAGGGAAAGAGACACACATCTGTCCTGCCTTTCACCTAACCGCTCTGCCACCGGGCCGCCCTATCCTGCCTTTCATATACGAACTATATCTCAAGGTAACCCAATAGTTAATGAAGGAAAGTTTCCCTTTATGGAAGTATTCCAGCCTGTAAATGAAGAAGGAATGAATGAATTAGAATATCAGCATTTTGCCCCTAATGAATCAATGGATCTTGGTAGTGGTCATCAACAACTGCTAACATCACAGAAAGAAAGACAGCCAGGCATTGTGTATCCTCTCGTTGGACACCACGACCTATAAAGAATTCTTGACAATAAAATCAAGCCTCCATAGCTAACAGCAGTTTACAGGAAATATAGAGTACAGCATTAAACTATGCCACAAGGACACAAGCAGGAAAATCGAGCCTGGGAAACCCCAAAGGACAAACAACCCTGTTTCTTTAACAAAAAATTGCAAGGGGAAAAAAAACTGATAGAGGTGGAACCTGTGGATTAAAAGAGAATTAAGAGACATTTCAATTAATTGCAATGTGTGAGGTTAATTTGCACCTCAATTTGAGCAAGCTAAAAAAATTGGGGAAACATGGACACTAGGTATTTGATATTAAGGAATTATTGAAATGTTTTAGATGATAATGGTTTTGTGGATTTTTCTATATATATTCCCTATCTTTTAGCAATTACTGCTGAAATATATACAGATGAAATAATATGTCTGGAGCCTGGGGCTATTGGAGAAATATTGGAGAGTGAGAAATTGGCCATGAGAAATAGTTTTAGAAGCTGGGTGATGAGCATATGAGGATTTATCATGTGATTCCTATCACTTTGATTAAGTATGATATTTTCTATGATAAAAAGTTATTTTTTTAAATCATGGTTTATCGCAGCTATTTGTCAGTTCCTGAGCTAGGTTGTAGGGTTCAAGCATCAGGAGGAATGGATAGGTTAGGAATATTGGCTCTATTTGCATCTTGAATCTTCAGGGTCTTTCCCTGGTCTAGCCAAAGGCAACCCATAGGGATCAGACATGCCCCCAAAACAGCCTCATCTCCTCAGGTCATGTCTTGGAATTTGAGGTGCCTGTGCTAAGTTTACGTTGCAATTCCTAGCTCCAGAGTTCTGTTCTGGGCTTTATTTCCTGAAACAACTAGGCCTTCTGCATAATAGGCTCCTCCAGATACCTTCAAGTCCTGTGGATGCCAAACCTGGCTATACACCAGAATCCCCTTATTAAAAACTTCTGATTTCTGTCTGCTAGCTATTTATCAGATTTGAGGAAGCATGTAGGAATCTGTATTTTTACCAAACTACCTCGGTGATTCTTCCAGAGCCAGCCCAGTGCTGGTCTTAAACCAGCATTTGGGATTCACTGATTAGCCCACTGTACCTGAGTCTCTTGTGACAAGAAGAAAGAGATATTACAGTGACCTGTGGTGCCTTTTCCTTCCTCGATGTCAGGTGTCAGTGCTGCAGAATCAAGGCCGAGAGATGATGCTGGTTACCAGTGGAGCCGTAGCCTTTGGGAAGCAGCGCTTGCGCCATGAGATCCTTCTGTCTCAGAGCGTGCGGCAGGCCCTGCACTCAGGGCAGAACCAGCTGAAAGAGATGGTGAGTGCTGCTGCCCCCCCACCCCCCACCCTCCAGTAATAGGGGTTCTCAGGTCTCTTTCCCTCACTCCCAACCACACCTTGTCTGTTGGTGTGTTACAGGCAATACCTGTCTTAGAAGCCCGAGCCTGCGCAGCTGCCGGACAGAGTGGGCTGATGGCCTTGTATGAAGCCATGTTTACCCAGTATAGCATCTGTGCTGCCCAGGTGAGAGGCTGGCCTTTGCAAGGGTGTGTGGGTGACCCATGAGGGTAATTCCCATGGAGCAAGGGGGTTATGAGCAGGGCTCTGGAGCCAGACTGCCAGGATACAGTCTCATCTTCACCACTTACTAGTTGAGAGGTCTGGAGAAAGTCTCGAAGTCTAACCTTTTTGTGCCTCAGTCTCTTCATCTGAAAAATGAGGATAATATCAGTGCCTACTTGAGAGGGTGTTTGAAATGGTTCCCTAAGAAAATATATGAAGAGTGTTCAGTATATTGTGTGGTACACAGTACAGTCTCAATGATTAGCTCTTGTTATATACTGATAACTCTTAGGACTTCTGCAAGTGCTAATACTTCTCCTGAAGATAGAAAGGTTAGATGCCTCTTTCATTGGCTTCTTTGACTTGAGGTGGCTTGCTTCTCTTTGCACCTGGTTGCCTTATATAATAGATGTCTATTAAGCATTGAAGGGAAAGAAGAATGCTGGTGGTTGGTTGGTTTTTCGTTCATTCAGCAAATATTTATTGAGCACCTGTGGTGTACCAAGGGGTCTGTCAGGCATTGGGGATACTGTGGTGAACAAATCAGCCATGATCCCAGTCGTCATGGAACTTATAAATCTTGAGTAGTTACCCCTGAATGTTCTAGAACCTTCTTTCTACATATTTCTTTTTTACTTGAATTTTCAGAATTTTTTCAGTTGTATTTAAAAAATTTTTTTTTCCCCCCCAAATCCCCAGTAGATAGTTGTATGTCACAGCTGCACATCCTTCTAGTTGCTGTATGTGGGACGCGGCCTCAGCCTGGCCAGAGAAGCGGTGTGTCGGCGCGCACCCGGGATCCGAACCCGGGCCGCCAGCAGCGGAGTGCGCGCACTTAACTGCTAAGCCACGGGGCCGGCCCTCAGTTGTATTTTTAATCAGCTATACAGCTACACACAAAATAGAAATCTAAATATCACAAAACAACCGAACAGTCACTTCACAAAACAACTGGAAAAAATCTAACTCCTCAAGTTATTATTTTCACACTCCTTTGCTGCCTCTGATCTATTTACACAGAAGTTATTTTACACAGGTGTTGTTGTATATACATCCTTTCAGGTTTTACCCTTTCATTTCCTATTGCTTTTTCTATTTCTCCATTTTCGCAGTTGTTGTTCACCATGATATTCTGGTATTGTACCCGAGTATCCTTTAGTAAGTGAACTGAAACCGAAAGGCATGGACTTGTCCACGCTGTTGCCCTTGGCTTGGGACCCCCTCCCTGTAATCTTAGATTTTCTTCTCTTAGCATAAATATAGAAATCTCAATTTCTGTCACCGTTTATTATCAGCTCTCTTCTCCACAATCCAATGACAAGTTTAATCTCTAATTTTTTAAACGATCCTGGAGCCAGGTGTGAAAACTTAAGTACAGAAACTATGTTTTTATTTTGTTTTTTTCCCAGGTAGGATGCTTTTTGAGGTTTTTTCGTTGGTTGATTGGTTGATTTTAATGAAAGGAGCATTAAAGGTCACTGCACTTCAGCCACTGGTTTCACTAATACTGATGTGAAAGAGCTCTGTCCCCTCTAGTTTCCAATAAACATCCTTCCTTGGGCCCCTTTTCTCCCATACCTTTGCCTTCTCCAGTGATCTTATCTACAAGAAATTTTTGCCCTTTGCACCTTATCCTGTGGTTCCTTGTTTTCTTTAGTAATCCCGTTTGGAAGACCATTATCAGAGGCTTTTGGAAATCTCCAGTAACTTACGTGTCGGGTTAAAGATTTCAACAAGTAGAGCAGCTTGTTTTTTCTTCACAGAAATGAAACTGGTTTGCATCTTAACAGATCGCCCTTCTCCAAGCACACTTTTCTGTCTTAGGGCTCTTGTCTCCTCGCTCTTGTTTGTTAAACGGTTTGAGCAACAGGTATTTTCCCTGGACCTTTATACCTCCTGCTTTCCTCTCCTACACACGCATGTTTACTTTTATTGTTTGACCTTTCACCTCCGGGACTAGAATCTGTATGTTCATCTTCGGCCCAGTCCTGTTTTCTATAGGACTAAACTTTTTGAAAAGGAGTTCATGATCTCCCCTTACAAAAGTGCGGCCCATTTCATCTTCCCCAAACCACCAACATTTTTATTCTCCATCCCAACAGCTAGTACAGGCATTTCAGAGGTGCTCGATAAGTTTTTTATCAAATGAATGAGTGAATTATTTATCTTAGTTTTGTAGGTAGACCATCTTGTCTTCATCACCCACATTTTATCTATCCTTAGGGCTGCTGCTGTCTTCTTGGTTACCATAGCCAGACTCTGGTTCAGGACTTAACCATTCTCGCTTAGATTGTTTCGGTACCTTCCTTCTTGACCGTCTGCCTCCAACCTTCCCTGCTTCAGCCTGCCCTCTGTCGCAAGAACCCTCTGCTTAAACATCAAAGGTGTTTCATTGAAACGTTTATTCATGATCTTTAGGGTTTGTTACTATTTCGTTTCTTGCTATCATCCCCATTTACCTTCTCTCCTGCTAAAGGTTGCCTGATACTCTGATTCAAGCAAGGACACAGCGCTGTTTACCAGTCCCATACCCAGCTCTCCAATTTACCTTTGAGCAGCTTGCACTCATTCCCTCCCCTAAACTTATGTTATCTCCAGCCTTTCTTTCAGTTTGTGACTAAAGACTCACCTCCATAAACCTCTCAGACTAATCCCACATGCTCACAGTCTGTGTTGACTCCTGTGGTGGTCGGCTGCAGAGCAAGAACAGTGACAACACAGCCCTGTTCCATTTTGTCTCGTATGCTTTTCCAAGAAGGGTAAAGCATTCCTTCACTTGCTCACCAGATGTTTCAGTGCCTACTCTGGCCAGATACTGAATCAGATGCTGGGATGCAAAGATATTTTAGAAATTAATGGCAGTCATACTTCCCCAATATCCCTCTAAAGTAGATACATTAATTTTCTTAATTTTGTAAACGTATGAGATTTGGTAGCTTTCTGAGGAGTAAAATACTTTTGCAAGTAGTCTTGAGCATCCTTAAATAAATCTTCCAAGTGATTCTAACTTTTTTACCATCTCTAAAAGAATTGGGTGAGCATCCAAAGATGTGTGTTCCATTCCAATCTGTATGGGATCTCAGAAGCCTAAAGTTTAACTCCTCTACTGTTAGCATCTTTTGTATGCTGTTCCTGAGAAGTTCATTTTCCTCCCTTCTGTGTTTGTGGTCTATTTAATCCTTTTAGATTTTGGTGACCAATTTGGATTTCCATGATGAGCAGAAGCGCCGGAACCTCAATGGGACACTCCATGAGCTCCTCCGAATGAACATCGTCCCCATTATCAACACAAATGATGCTGTTGTCCCCCCAGCTGAGCCCAATAGTGATCTCCAGGGGGTAAATGTGGGTAAAGTATTCCTAAGGGTTGAGCATGCTGGAGACACTAATGCTACGCTATGCTGCATGTACTAACACTGGAAGTTGGTCATAAACAAGGTGGAGAAATTGGGGGAGAAGCTGGCATCGTGGAGCAGCGGCTGTATAAGCTCTTCTGAAGTCAGGGGGTTTCATTCAACAGGGTGAGGTGCTATAGTGATTTAAGACAGTGCTGTGAGCATGGCTTGTGTACGTCAGTGGATGGAAGGGTGCATGTTTGGAAAGGGGGTTGCCGGTGGGCATGGTGTTTTGCAGACAGAAGGGGCCTGCAAGAGCTGTCATCCACATACGCAGGGTCGTTAATTTTGCCTGCCAGAGCCTAGCTGAGTGCTTCTGGGAACTTCTTGTTGAACTGCATAGCCTACTCACATAGAACTTTCTACCTGCATTCCAGGTTATTAGTGTTAAAGATAATGATAGCCTGGCTGCCCGTCTGGCCGTGGAAATGAAAACTGACCTCTTGATCGTTCTTTCAGATGTAGAAGGTACAAAGTAATGCCTTTCCCTTTCAGCCAGCCTTTGTCTTAACTACCATGTGTGAGCGTGAGTTCCCCTCTTCATTTGAGTCCTTCTGATCTTTTTTCACTATGGACCATTATTTTCCAAGCCATTTGGTCTGACACAGGGTTTTTATGACAAAAGCAAGTAGGCAAGTCTGGGAGATAGGGTTTGAATGCTGAAATGTCGTCATTTCCAGGTGCTTTAGTTTTGTTTTTTATAACAGCTTTATGGAGATATAATTCACATACCATACAATTCACCGATATAAGTTTAAAATTCAATGATTTTTTATATATTCATACAGTTGTTCAACCCGCACCACAATTTTAGAACATTTTTATCATCCCAGCAAGAAACCGCATACCCATTAGCAGTCACTCCTTACTTTCCCCCCAGACTTTCCATCCCTGGGCCTCCTCTAATCCGCTTTCTGTCTCTGTTGATTTGCCTGTTCTGGACATTTTATATAAATAGAATCATACGATATGTGATCCTTTGTGACTGGCTTCTCTTACTTAGCACAATGTCTTCGGGGTTCATTGATGTTATAGTATGTATCAGTACTTCCTTTCTTTTTATTGACAAATAATTTTCCACTGTATAGATACACCACATTTTATTTACCTGTTTGTCAGTTGATAGACATTTGAGCTATTATGACTAATGCTGCTGTGAACATTGGTGTACAAGTTTGTGTGTGAGCATGTGTTTTATTTTATCTAGGAGTAGAAATGCTAGATCACATGGTAACTCTCTATATGTTTAGCCTTTTGAAGAAGTGCCAGAAATGAAATGGTGCCAAGCAGCTGCACCATTTTACATTCCCACCAGTGGTGTTTGAGGGTTCTAGTTTCTCCACAGCCTCACCAACACTTACCTCTTGTTAACTGCCTTTTTTTTTTGGTAAGGAAAATTGGCCCTGGGCTAACATCCATTACCAATCTTCTTTTTTTTTTTTTTTTGCTTGAGGAAGAGTGGTTCTGAGCTAATACCTGTGCCAGTCTTCCTCTATTTTGTATGTGTGTCACTGCCACAGCATGGCTTGATGAGTGGTGTAGGTCTGAGCCCGGGATCTGAACCCGTGAACTGGGCCACCAAGACAGAGTGCACCAGACTTAACCACTATGCCACCAGGCTGGCCCCTGTAATCTGCCTTTTTGATTATAGCCGTCCTAGTGGTTGTGAAGTGATAGCTCATTGTGGTTTTGATCACTTTCAGTTTTTAATGTAAATCATGAGAGAGATTATTTTAAATTGGAGCCACTGCAGAAAATCCAGACTGTATGGCCACCATGTTCTTATGTGTTACTTATATGTTTCTCCCTGCTTTCCCCTTCCTTGTGGAGGGGCCCCTCTTGGCCCCAGTTTGGCTCTCCATTCACTCTTCTCACTTTCCTTGAGCTGTTCCCGTTTTACATTTGACCCGTAAGGAATATGGTAGCTGTGTCTGAAATAGGCTAAACCTACAGGATCCCAAAGTCCCCCATTGCATTCCCAGGAGGTCAGAAAAACCTATTTAGTTCCCAGCCCACATCCAAGGCAGGTTAACATGGCAGGACTTGTTCTCCAGTTTACGCTTTCGCAGTATAAAGTAAGGGCAGGGGACTGTCTGGTGCAGGCGGGGGCAGATGCGGATGAATTGATCTGTCTCCTGTCCATGTGGAATGTCAGAGATGTCATTCTCACATGTCAGTGTCTTTACCTGTAAGACATTGTACCTGTGTTGATACAATGTTTATTCACCGTAAATTTGAAATCTCAGAACAAGAACAGCTTAGTTGGGGTAAGAGTGAGCCACCCTGGAGAAGAAGGCATTTTGGTTAATCAACAGATTTTTCTTAAGTTTCTAATATGTGCAGATACTGTGCTAGGTGCTTTAGAAGTGTCAATTTATTCAATCCTTGTAGCAACCCTGGAAAGTAGGTATGTTAGCCCAATTATTCAGATGAAGAAATTAAAAATTTGCATCAGTTGAATGGTATATCCAAAGTTACACAGCTAGTACTTGGAAGAGGTTGTTTTCAGACCTAAATCTGTTTAATTTACAAATCTACACTCTTCCTTCTTTCCTATAATGCCTGGCAAGGTGTAAAGGGTATGAGTTTGAGAGATCAATATATAAAACCTAATTTGAGCTAGATTCTAGTAAACAGTTTTAATGCAGCCTCAAACACGAAAATCGGTTATTGACAGACTTGTGCTCTTAACTCTGATTAGTTGTCCACTGAATGTTGATTTTTGGAACAATATCAGAATTTTAAATATGCTCTTGGCGGAGTCAAGAGGCTGCTATAAGGGAAAAAGAGGAGTAGGCAGAATATCAGAATGCTAGGAATCCCTCAACGTCTCTGGAGAAAGTTTAGCTTAGGGTTTTCCAAACTTGCCCATAGTATTTATCGTATGAAACCAAAACAGCCTTAAAATCCAAGCCTGTGATCTCATAGCGCAGTGCCTTCTGAGAAGAACCCAACGCTAACTCCTGGGAGCTGGGGAGTGCTGGGTTGAGGCAGGCAGAGGTTGTGAGAGGTTATTTTTCTCTCCCTACAATTGCTGCTTGTGGTTTGTTCTACACTGGACATGGATTTCTTCACTCCTGATTCCCTTACTCTCCTGGAGAGGATGTGGATAGCAGGGTTGTGTTAAAGGCTTCGAAAAGTGGAACAGAGAGGTGTATTTTAGCACAAGAAAAGCAGCAACTTAAAACCTTAAAACATCACTTAAACTTAACACATCACTGCCCAAATGTCCTTCAGCCAGTCCCCGACCAGGGGCAGTTCTTCCTTGTCTGTGTCCCTCTAAGGCATTGACATGGCTTCATTTTCTCAGGCCCCTCTTTTCCTCTTCTAGGGTTCCAGCTCACTCTTTTTCAAAGTGAAATTGTGAAGATTTTTAATCTTGTATACATATAACATTTCATGTAATTCTCATTTTATGTCAGTCTACCCAGTTATAAAAGGGACATAGACTTTGTGGTGATAAATCTAGACTGAATGCCAAGAGTCATGTGCTATTCTGCTGACCCAGCCTAACCTTCACAACAGCTTACCCATAATAACATGGAGGGTATAATTAGTGACTGTTTCAAAGGGTACTGTGAGAGTTAATGTGAACCTGTTTCTCATTTCATCCCACTTGGAAATAGTCACATTAAACAGTATTCGGCTGCCGTGCTATTTCTGTAACAGTCACTCGTCTTTTTCAGTTACATCCTTAAGGTTCAGCATCATAAATTGCGATAGCAGAGGTGAGGACAGCTTCCCAGTAGACTATGGGCAGGGCTGATAAATTTTGTACTAAGGATATGGCCATGCTCTGATGCTGGCCAACATTCATTTATTAAGCCTTTTAAAGTTATAAAGGTATATAAGATGAGTCCTCCTGGAGCTGTTTCTCAGTGTGAGTAGACTCCACTTATCCCTTGTGCTCTTTCCCAGTTAGAGTTGGTGGAACAGCAGAATTCCTCTGGATAAGTCAAGTACAGAATGGTTGGCAGGTGCCCGGGGAGGTCTGTCTTCGGGAGATTCCCTTCCATTAAAGCAGTATTACCAACTCTTGCCTACTTTTTAGGCCTCTTTGACAGCCCCCCAGGCTCAGATGATGCAAAGCTCATTGATATATTTTATCCTGGAGATCAGCAGTCTGTCACATTCGGAACCAAGTCGAGAGTAGGAATGGGTGGCATGGAAGCCAAGGTAAGAATCTGGTGCCTTTACCTCCTTTAACAATTATAAAACCAAAACAATATTTTATCCTTTTTACTTTTGTAACTGGGGGCTAATTGTTTGGAAACTAGGCACATACATACTTAAATATGCACATATCTAAATATAGGCATACCTCATTTTATTGCACTTTTCAGATATTGCATTTTTTATAAGATGCTCCACCAGCAAAAAGATTGTGACTCACTGAAGGCTCAGAGGATGATTAGCATTTTTTAGCAATAAAGTATTTTTTAATTAAGGGTATGTACATTTTTTAGACATAATTCTATTGCACACTTAATAGACTATGTAACTTTTATATGTACTGGGAAACAAAAAATTCCTGTGACTCGCTTGCAATATTCACTTGATTGTGGTGGTCTGAAACTGAACCTGCAATATCTGCAAGGTATGCCTGTACAGGTTTAATGCATGTTGTGCACTTATATTTAGTGATGTCTGTGTGTGAATTCGTTTTATTAATATTGTAAAAAAGTGTGTTCATATTGTAAACTCCTCAAGGGCAGGGTCTATTATTTTTCATAATTCATAAATCCTCGATTGTTATCGGCTCAAACATTTCTTGATGAAATCTTTCAAAAATTCTTCTCTCCCATTAATTGTTCTAAGAAGTTATACCCTTAAGGTACAGCATCATACATAGCAATAAGCAGAGATGGTGACAGCATTTACAAAAACTAAAAGTACTCAGGATCAGACTCTGGTCAAACACAAGGCTGGACACTAAGTTGAGGCACAATAAGTCAAATGTAGAAGTTACGAGTCCCAGTGCTAGAGTCTTGACAGAACATGCTGAGCACAAAGGGCAGATGGTTCATCTTGAGGCAACAACACATGCCAGGGTTGGGCTGGGAAGAGTGCATGGACTGAGCATGTTTTGAGTTTTGAGCTGTTCAGAGCATTCCTGCATATACTTAAATTGCTCAGTATCACATTATTTTATACCTTTTGCAAGTTTAAAGTGTGAGTGACTAGAATCTGCAAAGGTCTGAATCTCATCTTTGGATCTAACCTCTCCCGTTAGGTGAAAGCAGCCCTCTGGGCTTTGCAAGGTGGCACTTCTGTGGTTATTGCCAACGGAACCCACCCAAAGGTATCTGGGCACGTCATCACAGACATCGTGGAGGGAAAGAAAGTTGGCACCTTCTTTTCCGAAGTAAAGCCTGCAGGTAAGTGACAGAGTCCCGTGGTCTGTGGATGATAGCTAGTGCCACCATGGCCTAGATGGAACTGAAGACTGAGTTCTCACTCTGGGAATAGAGATCACAAAATTGATGTGCTCACACTATGAATTATGGTATTATTTTGAACGCTGTTTGCAAAATTGGATTTTGCTTTGCTTTTGTAAAATTTATCTAATCTGCCTAACTAGGCCTTCTATTCTCTCTAAAATCACTAAGTTAAAGAATGTAAGCATCCATTTTCTCAAGAAACATTTGCTAGGCCCATGCTGGATGCTGGGTACTAATAAATGCTAGAGGTGCAAAGATGCATAAGATACGGTACATACTCTCAAGTGTTCACAAAGATTGAATTGCCTTATCATCTACATTCAGAATTGCAAATGCATTAGAAAATATAAGCCAAAGTGGAATTGAAAAGAACTCTAGAAGACATAAATTATATTGTCTACCCCAGAAATACAGACAGGTGTCTTGTGTTTATGCCTGAGTTAATCTGGCATATTGTTTCGCCATTGTCTTGGTCAGAGTGATCTCTGTATGAGAAGCGGGCACACCAAGACACTGAGCATTCGTTCTGTGTGTGCGGTGAACCTGAGCACGTGCTGGGATAGTGAGAGGGAACTAAGCTGACCGTGGTCGGATGTTTGCAAATGTCCTTGCAGGCCCTACGGTTGAGCAGCAGGGGGAAATGGCTCGATCAGGAGGAAGGATGTTGGCCACCTTGGAACCTGAGCAGGTAATAACCTAGCTGACAGTTTGGTTAGTTTTCAGAGTGAGTCATGCTGTGAGGTTTAGTGTACAGTTAAGCCTGCTGTCTCCCTCTTTATTCTTCGTGTCCCGCAGAGTTATCTGAGTTACAAGTCTGATTCAGGTTTGCTCTGCCTTTTTTCTTTGTCTAAATTCTGTTTTCCCTTTTGTCTCTCGTACGCTGAGGCCTAAGATAGTTTTTCATCACTATGATGTTTTGTTCAAAAATATGAAAATGATGAGACCAAGGAGGCTCCCTCATCCTGCCACATACTGGGCATGGGAATTTAGGAAAATTGCTTATCTCTGCCCATCTGAATCACCTAACTTACCTATACAATGGAAGCTCAAGAGCTTACTCCATAGTCCTAGCCCTGCCCTGTCCGTAATGAGTCAGCCAGTTGAAGTAGCAGACACGATGAGTCTGGAAATGCAAGGAGGTCAGGTGGAAGCTGGGGGCCGGCTTCCCAAGGGTTGTGTTGTTAGGGATGTATTTGAGAGTGATGAACATAGGTTTCTTCTGGGAAGTACTTTGGCCTGAGAAAGGAGAAGAGAATTTAAAATAATTACAAGTAGAGAAGGGAAAGCAAAGGAGAGACATTAGCTTGTCTCTTAGACTACTTCCTTTTACTCTTTCAGTAATCACCACACTGATTTGCCCCATTTCCTCATCTAGGTGGGTAAGGATTGGGGTCTCCTCAAACATCCAGGACTGGATTTTTTCCCTTTGACTGAATTTGTTAAATAAATAATTGTTAAAAAAGAAAAACTAGATGCAAAAACTTACCTGGGAAATAAACTATATGGCTAGTGATATTAAATATGTGGAGATAGGTGTATCATGCCGATTCAAAGTGCTGGTCCTTGTCTCATGCCCTCTCCCCCACCACTGAGCCATGGTTTGCTAATCATCATAATCAGGCGTGGTAGAAGAGAAAGAAAAGTAAGAAGTAGAGAGAGATTAGTAGTGAGAGAGGAAGGAAAAATGAGGGACCCGTGGTGGGAAATGAATGATATAAAGTAAAGAGACTTCAGTCAGTGGTGCCTTGGATTTAGGAGCAAGGCCTGGCACAGTCAGAAGAGTAAGTTTAAAAGTGTGTGCGTTCTTCTTGGATTAATATGTTTGTTTAATGTTGTACCTTTCTTCCTAGAGAGCAGAAATTATCTATCATCTGGCTGATCTGTTGACAGACCAGCGTGATGAGATCCTGTTAGCCAACAAAAAAGACTTGGAGGAGGCAGAAGGTAACGACCAGGCGATTTGGTCAGTGTTATGGAGGGTTGTGCTTTGATTTTTGTCCTTTGTTTTACTGATAATTGTTATATCACAGTCTGCCTAAAGACGAGATTGATATAGAACAAAATTGTATATTATATATCATTTTTATTGAGGGTAGGTTGCTAGTATTCAGTGGGCTTTTTCAAACTATACATACTATCTCCACCCCCTTTCCCAGGTCATCTAGTACAGCCCTCCAAAGGGGCTTTTTTCTGTTCCCCACAGGTCATGAGCGATTGCTACTATGGCAATTTAGGGACAAAAAGAAAAAGATTGAGGACCCTACCATTTTAGACATTCCACTAATAGCAGCTAACATTTATTGAGGCCTTTTTGTGTTGCCAGGCATTATGCTAAGGGCCTTACAGACAGGATCTCATTTTACCCTTACAATATAGTGCCTTTGAGGTAGCTACTATTTATTATCCCTATTTTACAGAGGAGGAAACTGAAGCAGAGAAGTTGTCACGTGCCTAAAACCATATGGCCAGTGACAGATTTGGGATTCAAACCCATATGGACTGTGCATATAAAATAGTTGTAGAAACAGTTTGTGCAGCCTGTGATGAAAGAGAGCTTATCTCGTAATTAATCAGTGTGTAGTCTGCCAAGAATTAGCGACAGGTGCCATCCAGAAATGCCCTTGAGGTGCTAGTGGTAGAGTGAGTGACATGGCTGAACTCACATTGCAGATAACTAAGTATGTAGAGAGTCAGGTAGGCCCTAAATCTTTCTCTCCCTTTTCCTAATTCTCTGTCTTTTCCACTCTAAAAAATGGGGGTTGATTTTATGGGGTTTTGAATTTCCTTTTCTCTTGAATAAATGTGCCTTAAATTAAACATCCAAATTAGTGGTGTTCCCTTCAAAGAAACTTTGCTAGGCTCATCAACATTACTTTCATTCCTTAAAAGGTTTTTGAGTCATTGCTTTGGAACTTCCTTTAGAGTTTACATCTGGTCTTTTGAATTTTTGCAGTATTAGAAAGTCATAAAATAGATTTTCAGAAATGGAAGAAATCTTTGGTGATATCTTTTCCAGTTCTTTAATTTAAAGTAAAAGAATTAAGACCCACAGAGCTTAAAGCTATTGTTCAAGGTAACACAGCTAGTTGTTGGCAGAATTCTGACTTCCGATTCCAGTTCTCTCTCTGGAAATTCACAAGGACACACAATGGCTTAAGAACAAAGTCCTGGATATACGTGAGCATGGTAATCCTCTTTGACTTGGTAAGCCCCTTTCAGGAAATTTATCTTAAGAAAATATTTCAAGAAGAGAAAACAGCTCTGTATGTAAAGATTCTTAGAGCAGGATTATTTATCACACTGAAAACTGGAAACAGCCTGAGTGTCTAATAGCATAGGTGTGGTTAAGTACATTAAGCTGTATCAATGCAATGGAATATTTAGTAGTAAATAAAATAATTTTTGTAATATAGAAAATGTACATGCATTGTAAGGTGAAAAACTAGAATGTAACATTTAACTTGCACTTATCAGTAAACCTTCATTTTTAACACATGAAGAAAATTAATTGATATAATTGGTTGGTTGAATGATGATTTAATCTTTTTCTTAATATAAGGTTGATTCCTTCCCTCCAAAGTAGAAATGTTTTTATTATTTTATCTTGGTGCTTGTGACTATTTAAAAAAGGAGAAAATTTTCATTTTCATCATCTCATCTCAACGTTAACCATAGTAATGATTTGTGCTTCCAAATGGTTTTCCTGAGTGTATATACTGTATATATATATGGATATGTGTGTGTGTAGAGAGAGAGAATCACACCATGCATACTATTGTATTTAAATTTAAAGAAAATTCTGTATATGAACTTACCATAACTATTTGTTTTTATTTCAAAAGAAAACATCTTTATTGCTTCTGAATACAAAAATAATTCACTTGTTATAAAAAATTAAAATAATGGAGAAAGAGATCATCACTGTTCTTGATGCCTTCCAGACATCTCCCTGTGTACATGTGTATATGCAATATTTGATAAATAGGAGCGTATCCTAAATGCTGTCTTGTAATTTGCCTGTTTCACAAACTATGTCCTGTGCAGCTTTCCATATCAACACATATAGATATATTATTTATATAGATAATATAATTATATATTTTATTACAACTGCATTGTAGCCCATTATCTGAATTTTTAGGTAGAATCTAGTTTCTCACTGTTATAAAAATGCTGTGACAAATATCCTCATTACATGCAAGTTTGCTCAAGCAAATGACAAATTTCTGGAACTGGACTTGCTGGCACAAAGGATGTTGGTGTACACACCTTTACATGATGATGTATACTGCCAAACAGCTCCCCTAGAAAAGCTGTATAAATGGCATGTCATTGTCGTCCCGAGACCCCGTAAGCTCCATTCCTAACACAGTGCCACATATTCAGTAAAACAGCGATAGCCTGTCCAGGTCTACTACTTTATCATGTGTTCTTCACACCCCATCAGGGAGACTTGCAGCTCCTCTGCTGAAACGTTTGAGCCTCTCCACGTCTAAGCTGAACAGCCTGGCCATCGGTCTGCGACAGATCGCAGCCTCCTCACAGGACAGCGTGGGGCGTGTTTTGCGCCGGACCCGAATTGCCAAAAACTTGGAACTAGAACAAGTGACTGTCCCAATTGGAGTTTTACTGGTCATCTTTGAATCTCGCCCTGACTGTCTACCCCAGGTATGTGACTGATGCCTGCTGTTGGAGTAGGGGATTGGAGGAAGAGTATATTTTTCAGGACTTCAAATAAATCTCTCAAAGATGTTTTTATTTTTTTCTTCTTTTGATGAGAAAGTCTTATTTTTCTTTTTCCCTCAAAGATAATTTTTGAGACTTGATTCTGAGGCTGTCTTTAAGGTAATTTATTTTATTGATTCTTCCTATAATTCTTTTTTTTTTTATAATTTTATTTATTTTTCCCCCAAAGCCCCAGTAGATAGTTGTATGTCATAGCTGCACTTCCTTCTAGTTGCTGTATGTGGGACGCGGCCTCAGCATGGCTGGAAAAGCCGTGCGTTGGTGCGCTCCCAGGATCCGAACCCAGGCCGCCAGCAGCGGAGCGCGCGCACTTAACTGCTAAGCCACAGGGCCGGCCCTCTTCCTATAATTCTAAAGTAGATATTCGTATGTCC
The DNA here is from genome assembly GCF_057802395.1 of Ceratotherium simum simum. Lineage (NCBI taxonomy): Eukaryota > Metazoa > Chordata > Mammalia > Perissodactyla > Rhinocerotidae > Ceratotherium > Ceratotherium simum. Next base: position 56,746,120 of record NC_141905.1, on the reverse strand, counting down.
ATTTTACAGTTGAAGAAACTGAAGCTTATAGAAGTTCATATTCCTGTTACACTTGTAAGGGTAGAGCTGGGCCTTGAGCCCAGGTGAATCTCCTGTACCGTGACGCATGAGCACATTTCCATATATCTTACATACTACTTTATTTATTTATTTTTTTCCCCCAAAGCCTCAGTAGATAGTTGTATGTCATAGCTGCACATCCTTCTAGTTGCTGTACGTGGGACGCGGCCTCAGCATGGCCGGAGAAGCGGTGCGTCGGTGCACACCCGGGATCCGAACCCGGGCCGCCAGCAGCGGAGCACGCGCACTTAACCGCTAAGCCACGGGGCCGGCCCCCATATATCTTAGCTCACGGGGACACCTTGTTCCCTGACCACAGAGTCCCTGCTAGCCTACTCCTGGGTCATTCATCTAATAGATGGTTTTGCCTATGTGAAAAAGACCCCTTTATTGTCAGTGTCACAGATGGCCTCCTGTAGGTACATCTCTTAGGAGAAAGAACTTTCCGGAGTTAATGGAAACTAGAATGCGACCCTCTTTAAGGAATTTAACATATCACTGCTGATGTTGAGAACCCTGTGTTAAAGGTCTCACCAAGTAGCCAGGCCCTGATACACAAGGTGGTGTTAGAGGGTGGCCTCACTTGTTGCCATAAACACTCTCCCAGAAGTCTGGGAGCATTTCCACACTGGACTGCCCAGTAGGATAATATCAGCTCTTTCTTTGCAGTAGCCCCAAAGTCTCAAAGAGAAATTCTATTTAAAGGCAAAAAACAAACAAAAAGCCAGCACCTCTTTACTACAGGGCATAGGGGAGCCTGGAAGCCTGGAATGCTTCGTGGAGGGTACTCCCTGGCTGACCTAAAACCAGCTTGTTCACCAAGGGACTCCTGTACCATGAGTCTGTCCTCATCCCTGGCTCGTGCTGGCACACTGCCCCCTTCTGGCCGCATACCTGTTTGCAGAAATGCCCTGGAGAAAACTGGAGAACTCTGATCTGCTAGTAGAAATGGTTCCGTGAAGTTTCTCTGCTACCTGTCATTCATACTAGCTGATACTTCACAAGGAGAGAGGTTTCCTCTGTAGCCAACTACAGTTAAGATTCCTCACCTGGGATCCTAACCTGAATGGCGTCACAGAATCCAGGAATCCTAAAAGTTGTGTGCAGAATTCTGTATTTTTGTGCATTGATCTGGAAAACGTTTGCATAACTTAAGAACCACTAATCTGGAGATTAACGTGTTCGGGCAAGGTTTTTTAGTAAAGTGTCTTTCACTGTGTTATAAAAATGGGAGGGTTTTCATTCATGCCAGGAGCATTCAGAAAGTTAAGCTTCAGGCCTTGGATGATCAGGTCAGTATCATTAGCTCTTTGCTCTAAGAGGGTAACTAACCCTCCTCCTGGGTGGCCTACTTTTTCTTCCCCAAACAGTCTTATGCTCCTTTCCCAGCAGTCTCTGCCACAGCTGTTCAGGGGCTGGCAGGAGCTCTAGTCTTCTCCAGGTTCTCAGCACCGGGCATTTAGAGCTCTCGGAACAGCTGCACAGCCAGAGTAGGATGTGACCAGAGATGCCACCCAGCCTCAGCCTGAGTCAGTGGAGCAAGCGCTTGAATCAGGAGGCAGCTGAGCACCCTGTCCTCCACCATGGCCAGAGTGGGGAGGGGGCTGTGTGACGCGGGCCACTTAACTCAGGTTATTTTGCTACTGGTGCTAAGGAAACCGCATAGTTTAGTTCCTAAGATACGAGTGGTTTGGCTCTGGAGTCAAGGCTCCCAGTCCTGCCACTTATAAGCTCTGTGATAATGGGAAGTCACCAACTTCTCTGGGCTTCAATGTCCTTATCTGTAAAGTGGTGGATACAATAGTACTTAATTCCCTGGAACATTGTGAAGACTCAACAGATTAGGCATTGTAAAGTGATGAACACAGTGCTTGGCACAGAGAAAGTGCTCAGTGAGTGCCGGCTTACTGTTACCATTACTGCTTTCCCCTTTGGTCACTGCTTTCCCCTTTGATTGGCAGGTGGCAGCCTTGGCTATTGCAAGTGGTAATGGCTTGTTACTCAAAGGAGGGAAGGAGGCCGCACACAGCAACCGGATTCTCCACCTCCTAACCCAGGAGGCCCTCTCTATTCATGGAGTGAAGGAAGCTGTACAACTGGTAGGTACCTGGGAATGATCCCAAGTCAGGCCCAGAGGGGCCGGGTCAGGTCTTTGGGTGTTTGAAGCAAAGCTTAGGCCACATAAGGCGAGCCACTTTTAGGGGCAGGCTTGATTGGAGCGGTGACAGGTCCTGTGTGCCTCCTTACATTGGACAGTGCCAGGGCTTCCTTGGCCCAGATAAGTCTTCAGTGGCTCAGGAAGGCCACTGTCATTCAGCTGTGTCCTGGCACTATTGATTTACAAGAATGCCTGTTAGCCTTTCCTTCCTTGGGTCACAGGGCAGCAGGAATATCAGACCGAGAGTATGGGGCCTGGTTCTGCTCACTGACAGAATGATTTAGGGCAAGTCAGATGAGATAAATTATATGAACGTTTGTCATAAACCATCATGCAGCATATAAGTATGAGGTCATGCCATTATCACTATTAGTATTATGGTCATTATTTTAACCATTGTCGCACTATCCTCAACTATCAATGGAGTTTTTGAGCTAGACAGCAATAGCTGTAATTTGTTGAGCACCTACTATGGGCAAGGCAGTTTTCATCCATTATCTCTTTTTAAGCTTCACAACAAGCCTTTGAAGAAAATACTATTAATTATTAGCCCTATTTTATGGATCGAAAAAAACAGGCTCACAAGTAAAGTAACTCACTTAAAATCACACAGTCTGGTAGAGTTTGGATTTGGACCCAGGTTTACTCCAGGTGCTTCTCTTTCCCATTGAGGCCCACTCACTCCAACATTGTAGGATTTTGTTAGCTGCTGGGGTAGTGTCTACAAACCTACTGCATTAGATGCTCACTGACGAGAATTGGGTTTTTTCTTATGGCAACACAGTGGGTGGAAAGAGTAGATTTTAGGGATTCAAATTCCAGCTTTGCCACATCCTAGCTTAGCAGGGTTTCCTCCCACCCCTTCTTCCTATTGATGTTTAACATACATACAGTAAAATATACAAATCTTGTGTGAACAACTCTATCACTTTGTCCATATATATGCACATATATATAACCACTAGCCGTATCAAGATACAGAACGTTTCCAACACCCCCACAGGCTCCCTTTGCCCATCCCAGTCAACATGTCCCACCCTACCACCAGGTAACCACTTGTTTTACTTCTTTCACGTTCAGTTTCTTTGGCTTGTTCTTGAACTTCATATAAATGGAGTTACATTCAATACACTCTTTGGTGTTGTATTTCTTTTGTTCATCGTATATCCGTGACATTCATCCACATCGTTGCATCCAGCAGGGGTTTTCTCTTTTTTATCACCGTGTAGTGTTCCATTTACATGCATATAATACAGTTTATCCTTTCTTCTACTGATGAACATAGGGGTTTTTTCCAGTTTTTGGCTATGCAGAATAAAGTTGCTATGAACATTCTTGAACATGTATGTTTGTATTTCTGTTGTAAGTAACTTGACCATATGGGGGAAATTAAAAATAAAGAGGAGGAAAAAAATGCCCATAATCTCAGTCCTAACACAAGCACTTTAGTCAGTCCAACCAGCATCCCGGGGTAGAGCTTGTCAGTGGAAGTCATGGAGAGCCGTGACTCCCTAGCAGGATGCATGCACATCACTAAGGCTGTGATTAGAGAACCACCAGAGCAGCCACTGAGATGCTTGCTCAGAGCCCTGCATAGTCTGTACCTCCTCTAACTTCCATAGATAGCACTTTGTGCCTCTTCTGGCATTTTTAAAAATTATCTGCCCTGTGTTATGGCTAGTTGTGTCCCAATCCTGTCTTCCCTACTAGATTCTGAGCTCTTTGAGGCCAGGTGTGTCCCGCCTGTTTTGTCATGCAGAGCACAGCAGTTACTGTGTAGTGTTTGATGAGCATTTATGGGATGACTTTTCGATTCCCAAGATCAGGAACTTAATCTCGTTTTTGGAATAAGTTTTCACAGTGTCTGATTTAGTTCTCAGGAGGTACAGACATTTTTCTCTAAAAAGGATGCTGCTTCCTCTATATTTTGCATGGTCAGATGTCAGCATCTTGGGCCGGAACCTCAGTTCACTGGAATGTTGTGGGGATCTTTGGAAGAATTCCTGTGGAGTATATTCAGTTCCTGAGAAAAACAGTGCTCCCTGATAATTGAGCATGCTGCTCTGAGACTAGGGAGGCCGTGCTGCTTAGTCACAAAGGAGATAACTCTCTTTAGGGCATGGAGACAGGACTCCGTTCCCTTTTGTTTCTGAAAGCCAGTGGAGGCTTTTCCTCCTCTGAGGATTTGTGTCATTTGTTAGTGCACTCACTCACTCGTTCATTCATTCGACACATATTCATTCAGTGTCTGCTCCATGCCAGGCATTACACTGGGCTCGGGGGATACAAAAGGGAATTGAACCTGGTTTTTCGTCCTGAGATTCTTACAGTCCTTTAAGGATGCATTTTGGACCTAGAAGCTGGGACAGTAGAAATTAGGTCTGTGTGTATCATCTCCGTGTTTTTGCGTTTAGAGACGTACGTGATCAGTGTTTGGTGTTTTTTTTTTTTGACAAATAATGTTAGTTCCTTAGATAATTTGAAAATGTGTCCTCTACTTTCATCATTTAGAGTGGTATAATTTTGTCATGACCTAATCTTCCCCAGGTTTCATATTAAAAGAAGTCAGACCCCCCCCCACAAAGAAAAGATGTCATCCTTATCTTTTTATTCTCTACCTCTTGAGGTGAATACCAGGGAAGAAGTGGAAGATCTTTGCCGCCTAGACAAAATGATAGATCTAATCATTCCACGTGGCTCTTCCCAGCTGGTCAGAGACATCCAAAAAGCGGCTAAGGGGATTCCAGTGATGGGGCACAGTGAAGGGATCTGCCACATGTATGTGGATTCAGAGGCCAGTGTGGATAAAGTCACTAGACTAGGTGAGTTGGATGGGATCCCGTTTTACACGGGCAAAATATTTGTTATGTTCTCTGTGGCTCTGGATCATTAGAAACAATTGTTTGTCCTTCTTTCAGTCAGAGATTCTAAATGCGAATATCCAGCTGCCTGTAATGCTTTAGAGACTCTGTTAATCCATCGAGATCTGCTGAGAACACCATTATTTGACCAGATCATTGATATGCTGAGAGTGGAACAGGTAAGACATAGCCACAGGACTCGTACATCTCTTACTTTCTTCCATCTTGAGATTTAGAAGCCTGTGGGATTAGACCAGGAACAGCTGCCACACCATTTAAGGCAATTTAAGAAGCAATATTTTGGTGCATCTGCTATGTACAAAGTTCTGTGCTAAGTACACAGAGATGAGTAAGACATGCTCTTGCCTTCTGACAGTCTAGTAAATGGAAGAAACCTGTACACAAATGGCATCATTGCAAAGTGGAATGTGTTAAGTACTAAGAGGGTTCAAAGATAAGACAGATCACGTGGCAGCCCACTGCATGGACTATTTATGGCAACCTTTTATTCAGGCAGCATAGTTTAAAGTTTATGTTTCTGAACACACATTCCTGTTTGGATTTGATTTGAAAAGATTGTACAGAAATGTTTTCAAACCAAAAATTGATATGCATCCACTCCTCCACAAGTGTCTTAAGTCACCAGTATTAATGTACTTAATACAATGATATTCAGGAGTCAACAATTTTTATAATGTCCTCTCTGGACTATTTTCTTACCATGTCATTAAGTTGATAAACAGCCAAAGCCAGTAAGTTTCAAAGACAAATGTATGCTCCATCCTAAATGTCTAATTGCAAGAAAATAGGTGCTCTCCAGGTAAAAATAGACAATCTTAAATTGTCTATCAGGATGCTTTAAGTTCTGATATCTGATGTCATGGCACCGTTTCAGAATTATGTAAACTAGCCCAGCGGTAGAGAAAGTGACTGCTGGCCTTGGTTCCTTTGACCCTGAGCATGTGTCTCTTCCCTTCCATCCTTTTGCTGGACAGGAAGGCTCCAGTCAGCTTATAAATGTGGTGTGGTCCCAGTGAGAACCTGAAAGGATTGTTTTGAAAATGAAAATGCACCCCACAAGTTAAAAGGGAGTTAGAGCACGTGATCACTCATGTTTGGGGCCCTACTTCACGTTAGTGGCCTGTTTTATTGGGCACCTGTGTATGCCAAGCACCACACCGGGCTGGACTGGACAGCAGGAAAGCTGTCCTTCAGTCAGGAATAAAACCCCAGTCATCCTCAGGATTGCTTTGAAATTCCTCAAGTCAAAATGAGCCAATATGTACTTCATGCAGCACCTTTGCATTATTGCAGGAGGTAAACTAGCAGGGTGACTTGAACAGAGCTGGGGCCTGAGGAACATGGTTGGACTGAGGCTTGGAAGAAGTGGGGTCCCAGGTAGGAAACCATGCAGGGCTCAGGCGCAGTGAGGGCAGGACAAACGCTGCTCGTTGTAACTTGAGCCAAGGCAAGAGCTTGGTCCCAAAGAATCAAGGCATGAACTCTGCCCTGGGGAGGTCTCAGAGAACAAGGCCTAAGTGGGATCAGGCTTGTGACTGGAGCCCTTAGTCACCAGCTTTGGGATCCTTAAATTCCTCCAACCAGGAGCAGGATTAGCCCCAGAGTCTGGAGCTAAGCCGGACATAGACAGAGGGCCAGACTGACCAAGTTGGAAATCTGACAACCACGGTTTGAGGTGGTTACTAACCAAGCACTGTTTTCCTCTGAAGCACATCTAAGACTTCTCCAGGGCGAAGGTGGTGGAAGTGTATATGTGGCATCGCCCTCTTTCCATGTGAGTCCAATACCTAGGTCCCATATGCAGAGAATGAGATTTTTGCAGAGAATGAGATTTTTGTAGTCAGGTATTCAGTTAACTAAAATGCCAGCAGTTAAGGGCTTATGTCGATAGCCCATTAAATGCCTTGCACTTTCTTAATGTTCGAAGGCTTCCTGCTTAAATCCCTGCTCCAATTTACTGACGGCCCATGGCTGGCAAGTGGCCAGTCAGCCTTTTCAAAAGCAGAGTATCCTGGAGGGCGGGAAGCTGCCTCTAAAGGGAAGGCAGGGACTAATTGAGTTGTCCAGGCCACAGGAGCCACAGGCTCATCATCTTCAGGCTCATCTTGCTGTGTGATCCTAGAGGAAGAAGTGTGAGCTTGCTTGTTTCTGTTGTGTTTATGTTGTTGCCCCTGGACTGCCTCTGTTCCAGGTGAAAATTCATGCAGGCCCCAAGTTCGCCTCCTATCTGACTTTCAGCCCCTCCGAAGTGAAGTCCCTCCGAACTGAGTATGGGGACCTGGAGTTGTGCATTGAAGTGGTAGACAGCGTCCAGGAGGCCATCGACCACATCCACAAGTACGGCAGCTCCCACACGGATGTCATTGTCACAGAGAATGGTCAGTGTCCAGATGCTTCCAGCACATGGTGTCTACTTTTTTGTTTTGATCTCCAAGGTGGTCCTGTTCCTCTCAGCCCCTCTTGGCCTGCAGGAAAACATGAACCAAACAGACTAATGAAAATGCCTGGTCTTGGTTGCATTTGATGGTTTGCTGAGTGCTTTCACATCTCTTCCCTCATTATATTGTCACAGTGGCCCTGTGGGAAGAGGCAGGGAGGATGATTAGCTCCACATAAAGATGACTCACTGTGTCAGAGGTGTTACCATTTAATCCATAAAATAATCTTTTCAGTTGTTGGAATAAACCTATTTTACAGCTGAGGAAACTAAGGCCCAGAACCACCTGTTAAGGGCAGAACCAACTCTCCACAGTCATTCATTCACTCCACAGATACGTATTGAGAGAGATGCCTTGGTGTGAGGCACTGAAGGCCTGATGGAGAAGGAAGCCAATGTGGCCCCCTCAAGGAATTTACAGTTAGTTTATTGGAGAATCAGAACACCACCAATAATAATAGCTAACATTTACTGAGTACTTATCATGTGGTAGGCTCTGGGGTGAGTGCTCTATGGATGTCAGTTCATTTTATCTTCTCCCCAACCCTGTGAGCTGGGTAATATTGTCGGTCCCCATTTTACTGAGGCACAGAGAGGTCACCCATCTAGTGGGTGAGGAGCTGGAGTTCAGACTGAGGCATTCTGGCTCCAGAACCTATAAATAGATAGTGTAGACAGGCCATTGCAGCACTGAGGGTATGTCTGCAGTGGGAGCTCCGGATTCCAACCCGGTCTTTCCCAGGCAACTACTCTTCCCACAACAGTGACTGAAGAAGCGGGTTCGCCTTCTTCCTCTTCAGATTTCTCACAGATCTGCGTGTTTGCTATGTGGGGAAGCTCCTCGGGGGCCTGGGCCCAGCCCCAGTCAGCCACCAGTGAGTGGCTGGAAGCAGGGGTGTTCTATGTGAGTCATCCTGACTCGATTTCTTCTCTTACTTTATGCTGCAGAGAAGACAGCCGAGTTCTTCCTTCAGCACGTGGATAGTGCCTGTGTGTTCTGGAACGCCAGCACTCGCTTCTCTGATGGCTACCGCTTTGGACTGGGTGAGAAAGACTGGTCAGGGGAAAAAGGAGTCTCTTGTGAATCACTGTGTGGTCCAAGAAGTGTGAGGGTGGAGGAGATGCCTCTCCTCACTCCATGCTTGATCAAGATCATAGAGAGAGAGTTATGGGAGGGTGGTTTATGAGAGAGAACAGTAATAGCTGCCCTGAGTTGGGGGAAGTCCTGTGCTCTAGGCATTTCACATGTTAAGAAGGGAGGTACTGGTATTCCTTATTCACAGATGGGGAAACTGAGATGCAAAGAAGTGAAGTAACTTGCCCAAAGTCACGCAGCTGGCATTCAGACCCAAACTTGTGCAAGTCCAAAGCTGGGGTAGCTCCCCACGGTATGGGCAGACCACAGCATGTCTTCATGCACAGGCTGTGACAGGTGTACATGTCAGAGTCCCTCAAGAGCACCGCCATAGCAGACTCATTTCTTCAGAGAGATACAGCCAGGTTGCCTCAGAGCTAGGAATCCCCCATGAGAACAAAAGAAGGTCTTAGTACCTGTGCTGGGCTTAAGTATCAGCACCAGAAACCAACAGGTAAGCCCAGAGGTGCAGGGTTTACTTTTAAAGCAGACTGAAATGAAAAGCTTCAGAAACACACCCTTCTCTCCTCTCTGAGGGGTTTCTCAGACAGTCTCTGGTTTTCCAGGGTACCATTATATAAAGCCCCAATAAGGCATTTATGACATATCTGAGAATTATTTCAACCACTTAAAACATTTTAATCCCTCTGAACTTTTGACTAGATGATCTGCCTGGAGAAATAGTTCTCACTGAATTGTTAAAGGTTATTAAAGGGAATTTTACCCAGTTATTCTTAGTCATTAGACTCTTTATTCTTATTCCCCTGTTCCTGTTATGTTGGATTTTGACTTAATTATCACATTGCACAGATCTTTGTATTCCACGTTCTTGAGGAAGAAATAGCAGCATACTTTTAAGGGCTGAGGTGCCCAGCTTTCAAGTGAAAGTCCAAGATGAGGAAGAGCAGAAGACCCTCCACTATCTTTCCATCACCAGCTCAGAGCGAAAGCACAAGGTCTAGCTGAGTTAAATTCCTGGGGAAAGCGTTAATAACAGTGACAGATAATGTACATTGAGCATTTGCTGCATCCCCAGCACTGTGCTGAGTGCATCACAGTCATTATCTCACTGAGTGCTACCAAATGGATTCTGTTATTTTCCTCATTTCCAGATGAAAAAACTGAAGCATGAGAGGTAGTTAGATAACGCGCCCAGAGTCCTATGGTCTCTTCACTGCTGAACCAGGATTTGACCTGGTGGTCTCCCTCCCCGTGCCAACACTACCCCAGGCACATCCCTGCTCAGGCCTTTGCCCTCGCTCTCCTCTCTGCCTGCAGCACCTCTCCCCCTGGCCAGCTCCTTCTCATTGTTCAGGTTGCAGTGGAAAGGCACCTCCTTGGGAGGCTCTTCCTGACCACTCTATCCAGTGTGTACCCACCCGAACCACGCAGTCTGTCACAGCTCCCTCCGCTGCACTTAGTCACCATGTGAAGTTATGTGCTGAACTCTTCGGCTGCTTTGCCCACATGAATATAAGCCCGGCAAAAACAGGACCTTGTATCAGTTATTCACCCTTTATCCCCAGGGCCCAGCACTGTGCCTGTACATAGTACGTGCTCAATGAAGTTGTGATGCACCAGGGCGCCCTGCCTCCCCTGTGTGCAGTGCAGAACACCGGGCCAGACCCAGGCAAACCCCTGATGTCCCAGAGAACATGTTCCCTAAGCCTGGAGCAAGAGGGAAGGGGAATGAACAGTGCCCCTTCATGTATTGAGCAACTGTCTAATGAGTGCCTGTATGCTAGATTCTGGGGGATACTAAGAACCTGTCCCTTACTTTCTAGGATTTAAAGAATATTTGGGGAGATGAGACCTCTATGCTAATCATTGTTGTATACCTCAAAAAATGCCCAATGTTGAATTATGGTACACAATCCAGATACTAAACACATATCAGGGAGCACTTCTAGTGTTATCAAAATGCATTGAGGATGAAATACAAAAGCGAGGCCCACACATTGTGTTTCATTAGAAGAAGGGGGCTCTTGGGGCTGGCCCCGTAGCCAAGTGGTTAAGTTCTGCGCACCCCCCTTTGGTGGCCCAGGTTCACGGATTCAGATCCCAGGCGTGGACCTACACCACTCGTCACCCATGCTGTGGTGGCAACCCACATACAAAGTGGAGGAAGACTGGTGTGGATGTTGGCTCAGGGCTAATCTGACTCAAGAAAAAAGAAGAGGAAGATTGGCAACAGCTGTTAGCCCAGGGTGACTCTTCCTCACAAAAAAAAAAAGAAGAAGGGAGCTCTCCAAGATGTATAGCGACCAGAGAACAGAGACAGTGGAACTCAGGCTGGCTTGGGGAGGAGGGATCAGGAGTGGGCAGGGAGAGAGGGTGCCAAGTGAGGAGAAGGAAGAGACGTGGGTCTGATGGGTGGACAGGAAGCAGAGGCTGGGGAAAGCCACATCCTCATCTGTGCTTTTTCGCAGGAGCTGAAGTGGGCATCAGTACATCTCGAATCCACGCCCGGGGACCAGTAGGACTTGAGGGACTCCTTACTACTAAGTGGCTGCTGCGAGGGCAGGACCATGTGGTCTCAGATTTCTCAGAGCATGGAAGTTTAAAATATCTTCACGAGAACCTCCCTGTTCCTCAGAGAAATACCAACTGAAAGCATTCAAAGAAGAGCCGGAATGTTCCGAGAGGTCTTCACAGTTAAACATGTCTTAAGAATCTCAGAGGAGGAGCCAGGTCTTGTCTCCCGCTTGCTGGAAGGGTCTGCCTGTTGGAAAGTGCACCTAGAGGCTTCTGGGCTCAGTTTGGTAACATCGGTCTTGGCTAATGTGCGTATTCCAGCTCACTCTTCTCTCTTTTTTTTTTTTAAGTTAAAAAATAATTGCTATGGATAGAGACTTTGCTTAATTGCTCCAGATTTGGACTTGCTTCACCGAGTCCAATTCCTTTCAATGATAGAAACAGAAAGGTCCAGTTTCCCCACATAAAAGGCAATGGAAAAATCGTGTTTGCTTTTTACCTTTTATTGCCTCAATGAGGTCAAGTCTCCCTTGGCATTTGGTTGGTACTAGAGCCAGTCATACCTAATGTGTCTTTCCACTTTTCATTTCTTTCACTCATAGTCATCCTTCAAAAGGAACAATGTAGGATTTTAGAAGAGGGACAGCTCTTCTTTTTAGCATTTTCATCAGAGACAATCACAAAAATGAGCTGAATCATTTTCACTGGGCAGATTGACCTTTTGTATTTATTTGTGAAGTAGATGTAAATAAGCATTCCAGATGCTTGCAGCCTCTCCGGATGCAGGAGAGTCGGCGTTACCCATGCTGCAGCAGTTGGAACCTGGAGCTGCAGGTAGGAGGTGTGAGTTTCAGGACGACGTAACTGCTGCAGCCATTATGCTTGAAATTTTTATATAAATTATTTTGTTATCCTATCTTTTCCCTCCAAAACGAAAATTAGAGGATTATTTTAATACTTTGGATTCTTCCCCCCTTTTTGAGAAATAAAGTTCTTATGAAAAGCCTGTGTGCGTGAGTCAAGTTTTCTCCCTCGTTTGTTGTTACCCTCTCCCTTTTCCCTCCCCTGTGGCCCTCACACCCCGCTGTTACATGTTGTCTGTTCTCTGGAAGTTGTTTGGGAGACACCCAGGCCATCTGCCTCAGCAGTGTCAGTGGAAGCAGCACAGGCAGATCCCCAGGGATGGACTCACACTGGGAGAGAGGAGAGGAAAACAGGGGATTAAGCCCCAGGGGCTTAAGGACTGAAAGCATGGTGATGGTCTGAAGTTGGGGTGTGTATGACACAAGCACGCTGCCTTTGTGCCAGGTCCACACCGCGTCCGCTCGGAGGGCCGTAGCCCCAGCTGACATCCTTAGTTCACTTTGGAAGATCCTCCCTGCTGGTCCCATTGCCTCAAAATCGCCTGTTTCACTGACAGCCCTAAACCACGCCCTCTCTCCCTCCGTCCAGCTCCTGTTCTTGGGGTCCCTGGTGCCCGACAGTCTGCAGCTGAAAGATTTCTTGTCTCATGGGGGCCCTCCCAAAGAAATAAGCCCTCGCTTACGTGCTGCTGCTTATCTTCTGAGGATGGTTTATGAGCACAAGAGTTGTGTCGTGTGGAACATGTTCCCAGGCTGGCTCCAAACTCCACCTCTCATCCAGACCCTTACATGGTCTGGCCGGTTACCCTCCTGCCTGCCCCCTAAATGGGGGATTCTGGCAGAGCTTGCCTGAAAAGGCAATAAACCAAGTCCTGCCTGAAACTGTACGGCAAATACCACGATCAGCTCCCAACCAGACAACAGATGCCCCCGGAGTCTAAAATAGAAAGCGATCTAAGAAGCCTCCCTTGGGGAAGACTCCACTGAGGAGGCAGGCCTGAATCTGGGCCTTGAGAAAGACGAGTGGTAGGAGTAGGGAGCAGGCAGAGCATTCAGGCGGGGGACTGGCGTGAGCAAAAGTCCAGAGCGGGGTGAAACCTCAAGTTGGGGAGCAGTGACTACGCCAGTTTGGGGCAGGAGTTCATGTGGGTAAACAGAAGGTAATACATCCCAGACAGCCAATGTTGGTATAATCTCGATGGAGCTACCCTTCTTAGGGCGTGGGATAGGGGTGGGGTTTGCTCCGGAATACACAGATAAAGCGCAGTATTCCAACCAGGCCGTTTCCCCTCTGCAGCAACCTCAGCCTTAGTCCATTTCTACAGAGACCATGGGCCGTCAGCGTTCTCCCTTTTCCACCCAGAGTGAAGCGATTCCCCAAAAGAAGGCCAGGAGGCAGCCATAGCTGCACAAGGACCTCCCACCCAGGCAGGCTTCCAGCACTTCTTCGCTTGTCCTGGCTATGGGAAGGGGGCTTTTTCTTCTGAAATCCCTCCTGTGGTCCAGCCCTACTACTTCCTTTTCCTGGCCACCAGCTCCTGACAAGACAGGCTGCTGAACCAACCAATTTGGAAGCTCCCTCCACTCACCAAGGGGAGAAAAGCTCCCCTGGGATATATAAAATAACGTATGTTCTTATTCATCAAGCCACGTTTACTTGGGTTTAGGTTTTCTGTTACTTATAACCAAAAATATCTCAACAATACAGTATATACATACATGATGGGGGCATTTACAAAATTAATCATGTAGAAAGAAAGGTGGGCAGCCAAGGACTAGATTATAACAGGTGTTATTTGCTTGCTCTATATCCCTTATCTTGTGAAACCATCTCTCCCCCATTTTGCACTAATCCTGCTGGGCTGTGATTCAGGGGAGGAATGCTCATCTCCCCGTACCTCACTATTTTTAGTGGTAGTCACGTGACTTGGGCCAGCCAAGTTGATGTCCTCTGTTCCCCTGCTTACAGTGCTTGCTTCAGGGCTGGGCATATGACTTAAACTTGGCCAAACAGCAGGCTGGTAGAACTGAATTTTTACTACAGTTATTAGGAAAAACAAACTCGTCCTCTGAGGTTTTAAACTCCCAAGTATCAAGGAGGTCTAAAGCTAATAGTATTTATCCTTCCTGCCACGTAGAGAGACCTGTGTAAGAAGTATCCAACACAGAGGAAAGGGAGCCAGAGGATATATAGAGACTTTGTCCACCTGGTTCCATCCACGCCTGAGATCTGCCACTGGACTCAGTTCAATAATTTCCCCTTTATTGCTTAAGCTGGTTTGAGTTGGGTTTCTATCTCTTTCATCTTAGAAGACTCTGGATGATGTACCTGGGTTCAAATCTCTGCAACTTTTTAAACGAGTGACTTTGGGCAAGTTACTTAAGTTCTGTGAGCCTCAGTTTCCTGGTGGGAATATTGACATCTCCTACGTCATAGGTGGTAATGTAAATACTCAGCACGACACAGGCATCTAGCAAGCACTCCATAAGCAGGAGATGGTCACTTGCTGTGGTTTTTCAGGTGCCCAGCTGTGCACTTAGCTTTGCACTCCACAAGAAACTAGAGTTTCTTCTGTTACTCTTGAGCCAGTATTCAGGAGCCAGCTTTTCCCACTCCAGCTTCATCCGGTTAGTGGAAGCCCAGCCTTGCCCTCCACTGAGTGGGGAGGAACAGAGCACTGGAGTCTGATCAAACATTTAAGCACCTGGAGTGTGTGGGCAGCTGCTACTGAGAAGGGCATGAGCAGGAGAGACCCTATTTTGGGTCTGGGGAAGAGAAGGTGAACCCAGGTGAATGTCATCTTCTGCCTGAAAGAAGAGAAGTGATCCTGTTTTGGCTGAGGGGAGTAGGCCTGCTGTATGCAGGGGGTGGGAGCAAAGCAAGAGACATTGGGTTTCTAGATACTCGCTTGTGAGCAATGCAGTACGGTATAAAATACATGCAGTGTGTGTGCTCTTCTAAATTAGACATTGATTTTTAATCTCCAAGCAAACACAAAGATTTTGCATATTTAGATGAATCCTCTGGAAATCTTGCCTGGCTAAGGCTTTAAATCTGCTAATCAAGTGTCTCTTTTGATTTAAGGGCAGGTGGTGTTGATGTGATTTCTACTCGCATCTGTCTCTCAAATGTACATGGAACAAAATATTTCTGGGTAGTATTTTGTGCCCTGTATGCATAGTGTCCACGAGGCAGCAACTGTGGGAATGTTTTCAGGTTCAAGTAATAGAAACTCCAGCTCAAACTAGTTTTAACAAAAATAAAGGGTATTTATTTGCTTACATAACTGAGGCAGTCCAGAGGTGTAGTTCAGGCGTGATTTGATCACGGCTCTGGCTCTTTTTCTCCATAGATCTCTGTAAATCAGTGGTTTTCAAACTTTAGGATCTCAGAATCACCTGCAGGGTTATTAAAACAGATTGGTAATTCAGTAGATCTGGGATAGGGGCTGAGAAGTTGCATTTCCAACAAGTTTCCAGCTGCTGTTGCTGCTGCCGCCGCCGCCACCAATCCAGTAACCACACTTTGAGAACCACAGCTCTAGATATCTGCCAGCAGCCATCTGCCCACATTGTGGGTTGGGTGATAAGGTGGGATCAAAAAATTGTGTTTCCTCCTACCACCATCAAACAAAAGTCCTAAGCTCCACTCATTAAATTGGCTGAATCAATCACTGTAGTAAATGTAGAAGTTAAGTTGCATGTCACAGGAAATCCAAACACCTAGAGCTGGAACATGATGGGAGTTCATTTTTGTCTCACATAAAAAGAGGTCTGGAGGTAGGCATCCCAGGGCTGGGGTGATGGCTGTGTGATGTCATCAGGCCCTTGGGCTCCTTTTGGTTTCTGCTCTTCCCTCCTAGGGTGAGGCCCTCATCCAGGTGCTAGTGGTATTCCAACCATCAGGACCGCATTCCAAATGGTAGGAAGGAGGAAGAACCATGGGCAAAAGAGTACATGCCAGCTGCCCCTTCTAAGTGACCTTCCAGGAAGGCCCATCCAGGAAGGCGTGGCCAAAACTGGCTTGTACCCAGCCCACCCCCCAAGAGATCTGGGAAGTGTAGCTTTTTCATCTGGGCACATTGCAGCTCCAAGAAGTAGGAGTCTATTGGTAAGGGAGAAGGAACATTGGGTAGGGGAAGAAAATTCTAATCAATTCATGGAGCTGGGAGTGGGACCATTCACCTAAACAAAGTGGCTGTTAAGGAGGAACTATTTCTTGTGGCCACATGGACAACTCTAGCTGCAAGGGAGGCTGGGAAATACAGCTTTATAGCTGGGCACATTCCTGCCAAACAAAAAGAATCCTCTTCATAAGGAAGAAAAGAGGACAGATATTGGGTAAGTTGCTAGCACTGTTTGCTACAATTACCCTAAGGCCTCTCTAAAGAGTGGATTTTCTTAGAAGGCTCCTTTGTTCCCTTGAGTTGATTGATAGGTTTCGCAATTCAGGTTTTGTGGTAGGATGGGGGAAGGCTGAATTGCTCTGTAAGAGATGCAGAAAAGGTGAAATTCCTGTGCAGTTCTGGAGAGGAGGGAGTGAGTTTAGATTTGCCCTAGGCAGAGGGTACAGATGGAGGATCAGCAGGCAATTAGGCTGGAGAAAGCTAGACCACCAAAGTGTAAGAAAAGCCATTTGTTTGTAAACTGACCACTCAATGGAGGTAATTCTCTTGGAGGTTCTTGCATTTTAGAGAAATGCAACAGTAACAGGAGTCCTGTTATTCCAAAGAATTAGCCAGAGTGACATGGTAGAAAGAGCATGGATTTGGGAGTCATATTGACCCGCTTTGCCATCTATAAACTGTGTGAACTTAGCAGAGTTACTTTTGCTGAAATGAGCTTCAATTTAACACCTACCTATCAGGAGAGACTCAGGTAATGGATTGGACACGCAGCCCATGGAAGCAGCTCCATCAGTGTCAGCCACAATTAGCAGTAGGGACCCACCTGGTGTATCTTTTTTTTTTTTTAATTTTTTGTTTATTGCAGTAACATTGATTTATAACATTGTAAAAATTTCAGGTGTACATCATTGTACTTCTATTTCTGCATGGACTACATCATGTTCACCACCAAAATACTAATTACAACCCATCACCACACACATGTACCGAATTATCCCTTTCACCCTCCTCCCTCCCCCCTCTGGTAACCACCAATCTAATCTCTGTCCCTATGTGTTTGTTTATTGTTGTTATTATCTACTACTTAATGAAGGAAATCATACGGTATTTGACCTTCTCCCTCTGACTTATTTCACTTTGCATTATACCCTCAATGTCCATCCATGTTGTCACAAATGACTGGATTTCGTCGTTTCTTATGGCTGAGTAGTATTCCATTGTGTATATATACCACATCTTCTTTATCCATTCGTCCCTTGATGGGCACTTAGGTTGCTTCCAAGTCTTGGCTATTGTGAATAACGCTGCAATGAACACAAGGGTGCATGTACCTTTGCAAATTGGTGTTTTCAAGTTCTTTGGATAGATACCCAACCGTGGAATAGCTGGATCATATGGTAGTTCTATCCTTGATTTTTTGAGGAATCTCCATACTGTTTTCCATAGTGGCTGCACCAGTTTGCACTCCCACCAGCAGTGTATGAGAGTTCCCTTTTCTGCACATCCTCTCCAACACATATTGTGTCCTGTCTTGTTAATTATAGCCATTCTGACGGGCGTGAGGTGATATCTCATTGTAGTTTTGATTTGCATTTCCCTGATAGTTAGTGATTTTGAACATCTTTTCATGTGCCTGTTGGCCATCTGTATATCTTCTTTGGAGAAATGTCTGTTCAGGTCTTTTGCCCATTTTTTAATTGGGTTGTTAGTTTTTTTGTTGTTGAGATGCATGAGTTCTTTATATATTTTGGAGATTAAGCCCTTATCAGATGTATGGTTTGCAAATATCTTCTCCCAATTGTTAGGTTGTCTTTTCGTTTTGTTGATGGTTTCCTTTGCTGTGCAGAAGCTATTTAGTTTGATGTAGTCCCATTTGCTTATTTTTTCTATTGTTTCTCTTGCCCGGTCAGATGTGGTGTTTGAAAAGATGTTGCTAAGACCGATGTGGAAGAGCGTACTGCCTATGTTTTCTTCTAGAAGTTTCATAGTTTCAGGTCTTACATTCAAGTCTTTAATCCATTTGGAGTTAATTTTTGTGCATGGTGTAAGGTAAGGGTCTACTTTCATTTTTTTGCATATGGCTATCCAGTTTTCCCAACACCATTTGTTGAAGAGACTTTCTTTTCCCCATTGTATGTTCTTGGCTCCTTTGTCAAAGATTAGCTGTCCATAGATGTGTGGGTTTATTTCTGGGCTTTCGATTCTATTCCCTTGATCTGTGTGTCTGTTTTTGTGCCAGTACCATGCTGTTTTGGTTACTATAGCTTTGTAGTATATTTTGAAATCAGGGAGTGTGATACCTCCAGCTTTGTTCTTTTTTCTCAGGATTCCTTTAGCTATTCGGGGTCTTTTGTTGTTCCATATAAATTTTAGGATTCTTTGTTCTATTTCTGTGAAAAATGTTGTTGGAACTTTGATAGGGATTGCGTTGAATCTATAGATGGCTTTAGGAAGTATGGACATCTTAACTATGTTAATTCTTCCAATCCAAGAGCACGGAATATCTTTCCATTTCTTTGTGTCTTCTTCAATTTCTTTCAGAAATGTTTTATAGTTTTGGGTGTACAGATCTTTCACCTCTTTGGTTAAGTTTATTCCTAGGTATTTTATTCTTTTTGTTGCAATTGTAAATGGGATGGTATTCTTAATTTCTCTTTCTGCTACTTCATTGTTAGTGTACAGAAATGCAACTGATTTTTGTATGTTGATTTTGTATCCTGCAACTTTACCATATTCGTTTATTACTTCTAAAAGTTTTCTGGTGGATTCTTTAGGGTTTTCTGTATATAAAATCATGTCATCTTCAAATAGTGACAGTTTCACTTCTTCCTTTCCAATTTGGATCCCTTTTATTTCTTTCTCTTGCCTGATTGCTCTGGCTAAGACTTCCAGTACTATGTTAAATAGGAGTGGTGACAGTGGGCATCCTCGTCTGGTTCCTGTTCTTAGAGGGATAGCTTTCAGTTTTTCACCATTGAGGATGATATTAGCTGTGGGTTTGTCATATATGGTCTTTATTATGTTGAGGTACTTTCCTTCTATCCCCATTTTATTCAGAGTTTTTATCATAAATGGATGCTGTATCTTGTCAGATGCTTTCTCTGCATCTATTGAGATGGTCATGTGATTTTTATTCTTCATTTTATTAATGTGGTGTATCACCTTGATTGATTTGCAAATGTTAAATGTCTTTGTATTCCCCACTTGCCCAGTAGGAGCAATGCATACAGGTGCTCACTGACCACTGAAATGGACTACTTGGGCAGAGTTATGGGGGTGGAGGGGGGCCCTTTCTGAGATCCATAGGCCATTGGGGACACTGGTTTGAGGGTGGCAGCCTAAAATGATCATATGTCTTTGCTGACCCCAACCCATTTCTTAACAACTGAGGTGTGTCTTCCTTCTCACCTAGTCATGAACATGCCCTTGGAGTCTGCGGGAGTGGAAGGTGGGTTACATGTTACCATGTCTTTTCTGCTAGTGCTTCTGGCCAAGTCGATGAATAACTTTATAACCGCTCTTACTGGCAGAACTGCCCCATTTAGTGAGAATGAGACTTAAAACTTCATTCAGTATTCCATAAGCACCTACTATGTGCCAGGTGCTGGGAGTAAGAGACATGCCCCCAACCCCACCCTCACCCATGGTTCAAAGCTTAACCTGTCTGAGAATTGCTGCTGTTCTTCTCCTTAACTCCCAGTCTCTACCCCTATTCCCACTCCATTCCTGGGAGAAACCCTTTGGCCAATAGGAAGCCACCAAACTAGACAGATCTGCTCCCGGCTGGAAGGGAGGAGGGTTCACTAGCACCTCAGAAGAAAAGCACCTTGCTCTTTATTCCACCTGGCCCCAAGATTCCTCTAACACTAGAGGGCAGTCTGGCCCCACAGACCTAAGGAAATCTGCCCTCCTTCAAGTCCCAGCGAACTACACCACACTGCCATCCTCAGACTGCTCACCTCCAGAAAGCTGTTTACCTAAGACCACAGGATAAGAGGCAGAACAGTGTTGGGACCTTGATTCCACCACCAGCTAGCTGTTTGACCTGGGGAAAGTGTCTTAACTTCTCTGAACTTTAATAATACTTACCCACAAATGGGTTTTGCGAGATTATATGTAAAGCACTCAGTACAATATCCAGCATATGGTAAACCTTCAATAACTGTTAGCTGTTATTTATTTTGTTCTAAGAAATAGCTTTCTCTTGGTTCTTGATATTGCTCTGTTATTTAGAGGCCAAACATCTCTTCCAAGGAAATGAGGTGGGGACACTCTTAGGAGATATCTACTATGTATCAGGCACTATAGTGCAAGCCTTGCATATGATGCTACCACAATGGGAGTAAGGGAATTGTTATCCTTATTTCACAGGTACAGAAACTGAGGATCAGAGAGGTTGAGTAAATTGCCCAAGGTCACCACAGGAAGTGGTAGAACCTGGATTAGAACCCAGACAGCTGGGCTTCAAATCTCCTAACTACCACAGCGGGCTGTGGCAGTAGTATTTTTGCAGAAGCTTCTGGTACCTTAGCCCAAGGCAAATTGTAAGGCTGAAGAAGGAGGTTGCCATAGCTACCAACTGGACCCCTTTTCAAGTAATCAGATCCTCAGTCTGCTCCAGTTTTGCAAGAGGAGATGCTTGTCTGGAAACTCTTCTCAACACCTGCCCCTGGAGGGAGCCGACTGCACCTGAATTATTTACGGGGTCTCTGGACACTTGATATAATGAGCAGGTGTGGATGCTTCTCTGACTTTCCTGACATGCCTCTACTTACCCTCTCCCCTCCACCTAGTTGCCTATGAGGAAACGGGAGGCATTGGCCTTCTCCACATTGTGTGTGTGTTTACCTCCTCCTTCATTCTCCATCCCAAAAATTATTTGTAAGAAGTGGACCATTTTCCTGGTAAATTTCAAAATCATGTTGATTTGAGTTGAAATTGATAGTATAAACAGGATTCCAATCGGTAAATGGATAAATTGTCTTTTTCTATCGATACACTTCCTTTCTCTCTACCCTAAGCTTATACAAGTCAAACCTAAAGACTGAGCTTGTATAAATGAAAAAAAAAAAAAAAAACAGGTAACAAAAATATTCATACTATAGATTTCAACTATGTAAAAGTGGGAAAGAAACTATGCTTAGAAAAAAGACTGGAAGGAAATATGAATATAAAGGTGGCTCTTGGCGTATAGTTTTTAGGCCATAATAGCATATGGAATAGCATAATAGCAGTTCTTGGTAAGCTCACCAATTGAGGTCATGAGTATTCTAGGATCTGCTCCCCACTCACACACCCTCACCTCAGTGCTCACATACAGCCTTGCCTTGACCATCCATCCATTGCTCCCTTTCCCTCACTTCCTATTCATGAGCCAGTAGCATGGGATCACTGTGCAGCCTGAAATTGTCCTCATGGGGAAGAACTGCTTCCTGGTCTGTTCCTGATCCTCTCTATCTAGTCTGTGACTCTGTACTGTTATCAGCATGCTTCACAGTACCCTGATTAGATTTTAATGTGAAATCAAACTGAATCCATTGAATCCTAATTAATTATATTTTAATCATCTATCTCTTTACAGTGAACTATTTGAAAACAGTTAGCTATTAAGAGTCTTGTTTTTAAAGAATATTTATTGACATGGGGGAGAAGTTCACCACAAAATGTTGAATAGAAAAAACTAGGCTATAAAACAGTGTAATTAATATTTCCCAATTATATTACGTATATTTCATTAGAAAAAAGACTGGAAGAAAATGTATCAAAACATTATGAGTGATTCTTACTGAGCAGTGAAACTAGTAGTGAGTTTTGTCATTGTACTTTTCTAACTTTTCCAGTTTCTATTTTACTGCTTGAATTATTTTTAGAATATTTTTCTTGTTTTCTTAGCTACTAATATTTACTCCTATGGGAAATTATTGGTACGATGGTGAAAATGACATTTGTGATAATAATCTTTTAAATCTAAGGAAGGGCTTATTTTTCCATCCCATCCCCCTTTGCAGCCTGTATTTTGCAGACAAGAAATCAAGGCTCAGAGGATAAGCCCAGACTGGAACCCGGGCCTCTGTCCTATAGGGATTGTGGCCTCAGGGGGAGACTGGACTGGTTAGTTCCAGGGCACCTCGAGCCTGTGGTTCTCGGTCTGTCTGTTGCTGTGCTGGTTTCACCCCTGAGCTCCCAAAATAAGAACTTCATAAAGCCATGAAGTGTTTCTGCTCCGGGTACTTCACTGAACTCGAGTCTTCCTTCTCTAACTCACAAATAAGACTACATCTCTGACTCTGTTTCCAGATTCTGTTTCAATGCAGACAATTAGATGGTAAATAATTTAGGAGAACGGAAACTGGCAAAGTGGTGTGTGATGTCCAAATAGCTATCTTGTTTACCCTTGGTGTAAACTTCAGGCTCATCTGCAAGCCGGGAGTCCCAGGAGAAGGTAAAGTGTGCAAACACAGGAATCTCTCTTTTTCCATTCCCCACCATCTTTGAATACTGTTGAGGGTGAGAACATAGTTTCCCAGTTTAAATTAAAACAGCATGGTTTTGGCAGACATATTCAGATGACTTCTTAGGCAAGTCTGATGTTCCTCCCACGGTGGGTTGGGTGTCCAGAATCCAGAAGCATCTGCCTCTCCTTGGCGTGAAGATTCATGATCCAAGGCTGAGGTCTCAGTAATATCACCATCCATCCTCCCTCTCCTTCGCTGTGCAACAAGGTAGATACCTTTCACCAGGCTCTTCTAAACCTGCCCATCATTTAAAAAGCAGTCTTAGTTAAGACTCTTTGAGTTACAGGTAACATAAACCACCTCCACCTTGCTTAAGAAGAAAAGGATAATGTGTTATATCTACACAGGCTGTCTCATAAAGCCCAAGGGCAAAAAAAGTAATAAAGCTGGCCCAGCCTCTCAAGAAACTGGAACTAGCTCAGGCAAAAAAGACAAATTTGTGGCTCAGGTAAGCAAATAGCAAGCATGAGTGACAGGAATCAGGGACTCCAACATCCCCTGGACACTCCTATGCCTCTTCTTTCTGTGTGAGGGCTTCATTTCCTCCTACTGAAGACTGGCTTCTTCCATGAGCGTGGAATGTAGCCAGTGGAAGCTTCCAGACTTATTCTCACAGCTTTGTCCCACCTCCCACTCACTGCAAAAATAAAAAAGCTCTTGGCTCCCAATTCCAGTGCAGGACTCTGGTTGGTCTACTTGAGCTGCCTGTCCTCACTGAGGTGGGAATGTAGAGGACTGGCCATGGCAGGTTCTGGGTTGATTCAGCCATATATACCTGCATGGCTGACCATGGTTAAATCTTTTTATGTGTGTGTGTGAGGAAGATCAGCCCTGAGCTAACATCCGTGCTAATCCTCCTCTTTTTGCTGAGGTAGACCGGCTCTGAGCTAACATCTATTGCCAATCCTCCTCCTTTTTTTTCCCCCAAAGCCCCAGTAGATAGTTGTATGTCATAGCTGCACATCCTTCTAGTTGCTGTATGTGGGATACTGCCTCAGCATGGCTGGAGAAGCGGTGCGTCATTGCGCGCCCGGGATCCGAAAGCGGGCCGCCAGTAGCAGAGCGCGCGCACTTAACTGCTAAGCCACAGGGCCGGCCCCCATGGTTAAATCTTGAAACAAGTTCACAGGACTTTGTCTTTTGGATAAGATGTAGCATGTAGCAACAATCCAATGTTCCTGCTGAAAGAACTAGAAGAAACTGGGTAAGTTACAAAAATCATATTTTTAAAGATATTGGAGAGTTGTAACAGTAACAAGGACTAATGAACTAAAATTCTGGAGAGGAAAGAGACTTTTCTAAATGAGCTGATAATCTCTGACCATTTTCTTCCCTAGGGTATTTGCCAAATCTGGGCACAGGCCAAGGATAGAGCTTGGCTCGGGCATAAGATCTTTACTGGGACAAAGAGAAACTGGTCGAGCTTTTGATGATCAGTGTAATCTGGCATAACATTGGAATCTAGAGGAGCTCTAAGCACATGGCTAGTTTTCCCCATGGGACATTGGCTGAATCCTGGGATGGAGCAGGAAAGGCTGGGCTAGAAGTGTCTAACAGCAGAGGGAAATTTCCCACAGCCTCGCAGTAGGTAGGAAACAAAGTCTTCCTAGAGGGAGGGGGGCTGCATCAAACATAAAATGGGTGTCCCCCTCAAGACATTTGCTAAATTTTGAAACTGATCTCCTAAGAACAGAACTGAATCTTCCACAGGCTTTCAGGGTTGAGAAGACAGAGACCTGCCAGGCTGCCAATCAAAAGCTTGAGTGGGCTCCCTCTAAGGAACAAGATGACCCAGAGTTGGACTGGGACTAACTAAAACTGCAATCCAGCCCCAATGCAGCTGAGCACCTGACCAAATTGAGATGATCAGTCCCTTACCCCATCTGCTAACAGAAGAAAAAAAGAATCATCACTGGAGGAAAATAACATCATCTACAACCTCTGTGGTTCTTTTATAAAATTATGAGACATGCAAAGAGCAGGGAAATATGACCAATAAGTAAGAGAAAAAGCAGACAATGAAAGCAGACCCACAAATGATTCTGATATTTGAGTTAGCAGACAAGGACTTTATAATAAGTACAGTCACGCACCACATAATGACATTTTGGTCAACGATGAACTGCATAAGATTATGCGACGGTCTCATAAGATTAGTACCGTGTAGCATAGGTGTGCAGTAGGCTATATCATCTAAGTTTGTGTAAGTACACTCTATGGTGTTCGCACAATGATGAAATTGCCTAACAATGCATTTCTCAGAACATATCCTCGTTGCTAAGTGATGCATGACTATATTATAAACATGTTAAAGGAAACAGAGGAAAAGAACCCAATATATGTATATAAAGAATTTCAACAGAGGGCCGGCCCCGTGGCTTAGCGGTTAAGTGCGCGCGCTCTGATGCTGGCGGCCCGGGTTCGGATCCCGGGAGCGCCCCGAGGCACCACTTCTCCGTCCAACGCGAGGCCGAGTCCCACGTACAGCAACTAGAAGGATGTGAACCTATGACGTACAACTATCTACTGGGGCTTTGGGGGGAAAAACTGAATAAATAAAATCTTAAAAAAAAAAAAAAAAAAAAGAATTTCAACAGAGAATTAGAATCTATAAAAAAGAATCATGTAGACATTCTAGAACTAATAAATGCAATATCTGAAATTAAGAACTCATTAAATGAAGTATTTCCATACCAGTTGGTAAATACCTACTGGCCCAACCCTCCTGAGTTTCCTATCCTCCACCTCGATGGCCATCTGGCCCTCCCTGGGACACCCTGGACTTCCCCATGATCCAACAACTCCCAACAGTTAACTGCTGACTCAGCCAGGGGCCTCAGGATTCTGCTTTACCACTACTGCAAGTGTTCCTTCTGATTGGTGGATGTCTGTGCTTTACCATTTGCCAAATCTGTTGATGTCACCCTTTGGCACTGTCATTGAAAATCCCCACCATAACCAAATGATTGAAGTTTGGGAGAAAGAATTCCCCAAAGGGGGCAATACCAGAATAAGAAGAAAAATGGAAGGATGTGGAGAGGAAGATTTGTTCACTTATGATACTCAGAAAGCCAGAAATCTGGGACTAAAGCCTGCTGTTTGCTGAGTTTCCGCTGTTCTAAGTTTTTCTCTCCACTGTGACCAAGGAGAATTGAACAAGCCATGAGAGAAGAGGTTGAATGAGGTATTGGACTAACTAGATAAGTTTGCTATGTTGCTTGGTCTCTTGAATCTGATTGACTGGTAGCTCCTACACCAGTTCTTCTCATGGAACACCCAGGATAGCCTCAGTGACTTGAGTTCCTCAAAGGCAAAAGAATCTAATGAGGACTAACTGCCCCCCAGAGTACAGGTTAAAAGAGCAGGTTTTACAAACAGACAATTCTGGGTTCAGATCTACATCTGCCATCAACTGGTTGTTTGACCTTGGACAAGTCACTTTACCTCTCCAATGTATCTCACAAGGTTTGTAGCAGACATTGTTGGTTAACTACCTAACAGTTTCCTTCCTTCTTTGCTGGAAAAGACCTCATTTTTTTTTCAGAGTGTTTCACCTTTTCCCTTCTCAACTCAGGGGTGAATCACGCTTGGGCTAGGCCAAACATAGTAATTTTACTCCCTGGTCAATGGTTGGATTAGGCATGTGTATATGACCCAGTTCTGGCCACTGAGGTGAGAGGGGTGATCAACTGGAGGTTTCTTGGGAAGCTTTTCTTGTACTTAAAAAAGAGATACAAGGAAGAGAACATTCCTCTGCTAAACATTGTCATGTTCAATGTGATGCCTGGAAATTCAGCAGCTATTTTGCAGTCATGAGGGGTGCTAGCCTGGAGACCCAAGCCAACTGAGCAAAAAGATGGAAAGAATCTGGGTTCTCAATGACATCATCAAACCTCTAATTTAACCAACCTTGAAGCTGCCCTTACTAGGGACTTCTTGTTACATATAAAATAACTCATTTCCTTATGTTTAAGTTATTTTGAATTTGGGATTTCTCTTATGTAGAATCAAAAGCCTTCTAACCAACCCAGGATTGTTTTTGAGGATGAGAGTCAATAAAATAATTTATGGAAAGCACTTAACACAGTTCCTGGTACATAAAGTGTTAAAAAAGAAAAAAGATAAGTATTACTATTATTATCATCATTATTTTTTTTCATTATTATTATTTTTATTTTACCTTATTGCTTCAGCTCTGGTTATAGGCAGAGGATAATAAGTCTGAGATTTAAAGATGTGATGATAGGGATGAGGGTGTCAGAGGGAAAGGGATGAATCCAGGTGCTTTGGATCCTCATCCAGAGCTCCTTCTAACAATGTTTTTAATTAAGGGCTTTTTGTTTGTCTGTGTGTATACATGCAGGCAATAGAAACTGACTTAGGTTAGCTCAAACTAATAAACCACAAAATAATTTTTTTGAAGGCTACAGAATGTGTAGGCTAATTGAAGGAAGAGATTAACAAAGAGGATTTAGGGCCGGCCCCGTGGCTTAGCGGTTAAGTGCTCGCGCTCCGCTGCTGGCGGCCCGGGTTCGGATCCCGGGCGAGCACCGACGCACCGCTTCTCCGGCCATGCTGAGGCCGCGTCCCACATACAGCAACTAGAAGGATGTGCAACTACGACATACAACTATCTACTGGGGCTTTGGGGGAAAAATAAATAAATAAAATCTTAAAAAAAAAAAAAAAAAAAAAAAAACAAAGAGGATTTAGGCAAGGAAGGAATTAGAACAGCTCCAGACACCTCAGCAGCCAGCATCCATGGACTTCATGCCATTCATGTGACTGTTTCAGAAATGCTCAGCCTCTCCTCTCTCTGTTTGGAGTTCTCAGATGAGACAGTTTGGGTGAGGTGTCTGCACCATGATTAATCAGCTATTGCCAAGGGTCAGGGTCATAAAGATGTGGCAATTAAGGAGGGTCACCCTAGGTTATCAGGACCCTTCTGAGAGAAGGGAGAACCATGGTGAGCCCAAAATGTCTCATGCTCTTTCAGAACTGCAGGTTTCCATCAACTTGAAAGGAAAAGCAGCAGCTCCAAGCCAAATTCTAAGCATGCTCAGAATTCAATAATGCCAAAGAGAGTCTGTTTTCCATGATGACTGGGAAAGGAAGAGGAAAAACTGGGGCAAGGGAGTAGACTGGACTATGAAGTCTAGATCTCCCTACTTAGGGCATCCAAACACTGAGTTGGAATGTCCGAGCCCAAAGGACCAATGCTGCCCTGACCTTTGCAAAAGTGCCAGTACTGCCCCATATGTCTAAATGTTTAAAGCTATAAATCAAGCCCTGCCCACCTCTATCCCGTGCTCCCAACCAAGCCTTTCTTTCCCCTTATAGCCCACTTCTTTGAGACTTGGAAGCTAAAGGAACCAGGTTCTCCCTGGGTGGTTCCTGCCATCTGGACACCTGAGTCGTAGGCACCATAGACGTGCTGGGGCAGGGCAGGGCAGAAGCTGGCCCTAGGCCCAGGACTCTTGGGTGGTGGCTGGATGCACCCAATCCCAGGATAGGGACTGACCCAGTCAAGCTCCCCTAGAGTTAGGGCGGGCAGATCACCCTCCCTCACTCCTTACTTTTCCAATTCAAGACTTCCAGGCACTTCTTTTTTTTTTTTTTTTTATAATTTTATTTATTTATTTATTTATTTCCCCAAAGCCCCAGTGGATAGTTGTACGTCATAGTTGCACGTCCTTCTAGTTGCTGTATGTGGGACACGGCCTCAGCATGGCCCAACAAGCAGTGCGTCGGTGTGCGCCCGGGATCCGAACCCGGGCCGCCAGCAGCGGAGCACGCGCACTTAACCGCTAAGCCACGGGGCTGGCCCTCCAGGCACTTCTTGATGCCTCCCAAAACTTCACAACCCAAGAGGAGGAGCAGGGAGTGGGACAAGGGGCAGGAAGGTAGTTATGGAGGAATCAGTTCTGTCTAGAAACAATTTGGGTTGATTTGAGGGGCCAAATTTAAACTGAAGCAGGCACTCTTTCCCTGATCTCCCAGGGCAGAAGCTGTGATTTTGTCTTCCATTCCCCTCTCCTCCTACTCACTGGCAGCCTCAGACCTCATCCTCTGGCCTGATGGGACCAGTTGGGCCCACACACATCCCCTCCCTCCTTGACTCAATCAGTCATGTTCCTTTCAGAAAACTTGCCTGTGAGACCTGAAAAGAAGAATAAACACTCTGTGTCTCAATG
This sequence comes from Ceratotherium simum simum, assembly GCF_057802395.1. Classification (NCBI taxonomy): domain Eukaryota; kingdom Metazoa; phylum Chordata; class Mammalia; order Perissodactyla; family Rhinocerotidae; genus Ceratotherium; species Ceratotherium simum. Next base: position 56,717,274 of record NC_141905.1, on the reverse strand, counting down.
TATACGATATGTGAGGCCAAGGGATGGGCCCTCCTTTCCCGGGTCTGAGGCCAGTTCTGAGAAGGACCTTAGAGATTATCTCAGAACCTGAGTCCACAGAAAGTAAGAACCTATCAAACACCGCTGGAGATGGTCCAAAAGGACTCAGGAGCAGACTAGGGGCTCCCACAATCCCACTGGCCAATAATGGGATAATAAATAAAGTCTATAACTTCATTGAACTCAAACTCCTTAAATATATTTAACCCATGAGTTCATAATAGTGCTTTTTAAAAAAACCTCTCATTTGTCATCTTTTGAAGGATGCTAGGGAACCAGCCTACCATTTTGAAACTAGTAAATAAAGGGAAAGAAACAGCATTTATTCTGTATTCCTTTTCCAACTGTGTGTCAGGATAACAAAATAGTTGATTAGGGGAAGGTTTTCTTTATAGAAATATGCCAGATATAAATATAAAGTTTTTCTTTATAGAAATAAGTGAAGAAGAAATGAAGTTAGCACATCAACATTTTGCAACTCGATGAAATAATGGATCTAAGCAATGATTATAAATGGCTGCTAATGTCAAAGAAAGAAAGATAACAGGGCATTATATGCCTCCTGATGGAAATACAAAAAGCTACTATGAAGCAAAAAAATAGAACCTGAACCTGATCAAATCTTTTGTTCTAGCTACCAGTTAGTAGGAAATACAAGGTACACATTAAATGATACTGTGGAGAGGCAACTAGCAATATCCAGACTGTAGGAAACTCTAGAACAAGAGGCCTGGTTCCTTCAACAAGTAAGTCACAAAGAATGTGTGCAGGGGGGTGGGGTGGGGGGGTGACTCTAGACTAAACAAAGGTTAATATACATATCACCCAGTTGCATTCTTTAGATCTCAATTTAAATAAACTTTAAAAAAACATTTTTAGGACACAGTGAGGGAAATTTGAACACTGAATTGACATTAGATGATATTTAAAGACGTATTGTTCATTTTCTAGGTGTAATGATATTGTATTTACAAAATACTTATCGTTCAGAGTGACACATTGAAATATTTATGGTTGAAATTATATGACGTCTGGGACTTGCTTAAAAATAATCTGTCGGTGTTAGCTCAGAGCAAATCTTCCTCACCAAAAAATAAATAATAAAATAAAATAAAATAATCTATGGGGAGGTTTAGAAGTCAGTTGGACAGGAGCATAGAAAAGCTAAATTTAGCCACGAGGGATGATTTCTGGAGCTGGGTGATGGGTACACGGGAGTTTATTGTACTTTCTCTTTGTGTTTGTGTATGTTTGAAAGTTTTTATTTATTTATTTTTTTTCCCCCAAAGCCCCAGTAGGTAGTTGTATGTCATAGCTGCATATCCTTCCAGTTGCTGTATGTGGGACGCAGCCTCAGCATGGCCGGAGAAGCAGTGTGTCCGTGCGTGCCCGGATCCGAACCCGGGCCGCCAGCAGCAGAGCGCGCGCACTTAACCGCTAAGCCACAGGCCGGCCCATGTGTATGTTTGAAACTTAATGAGCACTTAAGGAAGTGCCGCCCTAGGTGCTAAGGTCTCTAAGATGAAGCAGGCACCCTCCCTCCTTTAGAGTGTCTTACAGCCTGATTCCCAAATCATACCACCAAGAACCTTTTTATTATTCTTTTTTCTAGCGAGCTCTGTGTTTGAATGATTGTGATCACTACATAAATGCATTTATTATGTCATAATTTAAAAGTGCTATATCTTTGGAGTGGTTTGAAATGTCCAAATATTGCTTTTTTTGTGGAACCTTAAAGAAAGTCTTGGCTGGGAACCCCCAAATGGTCCACTTTTTAACTTTACGGAGGTGGAAACCGAGGTAGACAAGGAGACTGCCAAGGTCACCCACTGGCAGAGGTAGGACTGGAGCCTGGTTCTCTTAAGTGAAGTCCACTGCTTTTTCCAGTGCACCACTGTCAGCTGAGCATAGAAGGTGTTTTTGGAGTGTGTAGATGATCTAGTTTACTGTACTAGAAACAGGCACTATATTAGCCTGTCACCTTCTCTTTTTAAGGCTGAGCTATGCCAGTTCCTTAAACTTTTCTTCATAGATTTTATTTACTTGCCACCTTCTGAGACTATTCCAAAACTGTCTGACACATTACCGGTTTGTTTACATTTTCCCTGGATGACAGGATGCTTAGCACTTATTTTTCTCATCCTTCTTCAGTTAAGAGTGGAAATAAGTAAAGAAGTGAAGCATAGTCAACTCTTGATTATCTCAGGGCAGGTTGGGCAATTTTCCATCAATTATGGTAAAACAAAACAAAAAAACCCAAAGCCACCATAAGATAAGGGTAGAACAGCAATGAGTAGATGCCACACTGGGTAATTTTGATGTCAGAATGTCCCTTCCTTTCACTAATCCCACAGCATGTGCAGGTTGGTCTATTGAGAAATGTCTATGTGTGAGTGTTTAGTACTTTATTTTGGATGCTTGTCAAAAACACTTTTAGAGAAATTTTCCAGTGTTAAAGCACACCTCAGCCATATTTCAACTGCAATCTCTTCTCCATCAAAAAAGATTTTCCTGTTAAAAAAGCAGAACTACGTCTCCTCCCAAGCCTTCTGTCTAGCTGACATGGTAGAGCGAGTAACCAACCTTGGTCGCCAATGCTCTCACATGCAAGATTGAAATCTTTAAAAGCCCTTTTGGATGGTACTGTGGTCAACTCTCATCTCTGCTGGGAATTATTTGGTTTCCTTCCTGAATTTCCATCAGGGAGAAAAAGAGACTTGATCTGCCCACAGCAAGAACAAGAAGTGGCTTTCATAGCAGCTGATTGGAATGGAAAACCAGGATCAGATCCACCTCCAAAAAGCTTTCACATGAAAAGAGATGAAGTTTCAGTTATCTGCTCCAATTCAAGAAGCTCCAAAAGCTTCTTAAAAATCCAGAATTTCTTATATAAATTAATAAAAGAAGAAACAAGAACTATAACTAGAGCCAAGTTCTGTCATTGCTACCCTCAAGGGTCCAGTAGAGTCTTTGAATCACAATATCACAGCTAGTTTAAGAGCAGAGTATGGAGAGTAACTATCAGTACCATGACTGTCCCTCAGGACAGGATACTCCATCACCCCCTAGCCTGCCCGCTTGGCCTCAATTCTTTCTTCTGATATTCCCAGGATACCTCCCAAGCCAACCTACTTATCACTCTGCATCCTGATTTTCAGTGCTCCACTTCCAACCTAGAAACTCAAGCCTAATAACCACAGCTACATGTTATATAAGCTTAGCAAACTAGACAAAGGAGAGAGCTTCCTCTACATTGGATAAAGGTTATTTATTTATTTATACAAAACCTAGAAAAAAATCATAATTAATGGCTAAGTATTAGAGGCATTTCCGTTAGAGTCAGGAGCAAGATAGACAACTATCGCTGTAGTGTACTAATACAATGGGCAAGAAAAGGAATAAGATGCATATTACGTAGGTGAGAGGGAAAGAGAACTTCCTGTTTCTCCTCTGTCCTCTCTGCTATTGGATCCCCTTCCAACCTTGATTTTTACCACTCAGTCTGTGTCAAGGAGCAGACGGAAAATGGGCTGTGGCTTATGGTGCCTGTGTGGTGAGAGAACTAGCATCTACCAATTTTACTGTTACCAGGTTGACCATTTCCTCTTGGCTCTCTGGACCCAAGGTAGGCAGAATAGAAAACAAAAAATTTAAAAAAAAAGAACTTTACTGGTTAGAGTTTCCATGATATAAAGAAATACGGGGGGAAAAATCCCAAAAAGCAAGAAAGAATTAAGTGAGCAAGAAGGACAAGTAAAGGGCCGGCCCTGTGGCTTGGTGGTTAAGTGCACGCGCTGCAATGCTGGTGGCCCGGGTTCGGATCCCGGGTGTGCATCGAGGCACCACTTCTCCGTCCATCCTGAGGCCGAGTCCCACATACAGCAACTAGAAGGATGTGCAGCTATGACATACAACTATCTACTGGGGCTTTGGGGGGAAAAAATTAAAAATAAATAAAATCTTTGAAAAAAAAAAAAAAAAAAAAAAAAGAAGGACAAGTAAAAGAGAAAGGGCGAATGGATATGTGGTAGATGCATGGATGAGTGGCAAGGAAAAGGAGATGTAGATTCCTGAGGTGGAGAGTGAGGATGAGAAAATGGGAAGAAATAATAGCCAGGAAAACATCTGGACACAGGACCTAGAAGCCTTATCATGACTGAAGGAACATGGAGGTGTCTGAGGTGGAGCTGGATTAGCAGGAGGCTTTGACTAAGAAAAAGTAGCTTGCAGGGCACAGAGAGCTTTTAGGTTAGCAGTCAAGTCTGGGGAAGCTTCAAGTCCTTAAGGATGTTCCAGGCTCTGCTAAGTGGTTTACACCCATTGTCTCATCTAATGTAACCCTTACATCGACTCTGTTATATAGGCGCTCTTATTTTTTCCTCTTGTACAGATAAAGAAACTGGAATTTAGAGAAATTAAGTATTTTTCCCAAGATCAGTCATTTAACAATAAGTGGGGCTGGAATTCAAACCTGGGTCTGCTGACTCGGCACCCCTGGCTGGGTAATCTTCAGCTAATTCTTATCTAGCTTGACTCAGTTTACCTTCCAAGATTGGGAGTATTCAGGGTGATATGGGAGGGATTGCTGTGCATTACGTGGGTAGGTAAAAAGAATTTTATCAGAATACTGAAATTATGGATGCCAGTGGCTCTAAAATCCATGTCAAATGAGCCGCCTTTGGAAGAGCTGGGGTTGATTAATCTGGAGGAGAGAAAGGTGGGACATTGGATATTTGAGGGGCTGACATGGGAGAGGCAATCATCTTTTAAGTTATTCTAGAGAGGAGACCAGTGGGTGGGACAGGGAAGCTGATTACAGTTCAGTCTTGGTCAGACTTTCAGTTAAGCCTTTCTGAAAGTGAGTGAGTTGCTTTACACTGTAGAAGCTCCCCATTACTGAAGGCGTCCAAACCAAGGTTCCATCGTTCACTTATGCATTCATACAAATTTTTATGGAGAACCCACAATGTGCCATCTCTATTCTAGGGGCTGGGGTACAAAAGGCAACAAGACAAATGTGCTCACTACTCTCCTGGAGATTTCATTTTAGTGGGGAAAACAGATCATAAACAAATATAGAGACAATTATACAAACTACTTATAAATCATGATGTGTGTTATGAAGGAAATGAACAAGGACCTAAGATCAGAAATAAAGGAGGGAACTGGAGTGGACCCTGTTAGTGGTCCACCAAGGATCCCTGTTGTGGTTTCTGTGTGTCAGGCCCCCAGCTTCTGTGCTGTACGGACCGGCTCCTGCAACTTTGTTCCAAGGATAGCCCTTGGGCCGCTGGAGCTCTTTGCCCGCATGCACAGAGAGATCCTCCTAACCCTCCCTAGCCCAGGACTCAGCTAGTAGAGCAGGAGTACGAAAGCCCAGCCCTTCGCCTTTAGGAGGAACAAAATCTGGATGCAATCCAGGCTTCCAGGCTTCTTCCTTGCTTGGTGTCTTCTGATTCTCTGTGCACCTTCCACCACTCCCTTACCAGTTTCTCCTGAGGCACTTTTTAAATAAAACACTTGCTCATGAATCCTTGTCTCAGGGTCTGCTTCTGAAGACCTCAACCTAAGATAGGGAGCGAGTCATGATCTGATTTACATTTTTAAAAGGTACTCTGGTTCCCATGGGAGAATAGACTGTAGGATTGGAAGTGTGGAATTAAGGAGACCAGTGAGGGGCTAGCAGTCCACTTGAGGGAGGAAGGAAGCTTGCTCTTGGAGGGTGGCAATAGCAGGAAGAAAAGAGATTTAAGATCTGTTTTGAAGACGGAATCAACAAAGTTTGCTTCGAAATGACTGAAGGAAAGGGAGGAATCCAGATTATCTCCTAGATTAGATGAGCACATGTAGGGATAATATGGATAGAAATCCCCCATTGGGTAGGAAGTAGAACTAGATGACTTCAAAGCCTATGAATCCATTTGAAAATCCATCTGCAATGGCTGGATTTAGCAACCAAACAAAAGATAGGAGCTAGAGATGGCTACACATGAGAATAAGGAAACATAAAAACAAGGAAATGTACCTAGACTGGCAGGTAGCTTGCAAAAAATTATTAAAGTAGCCCAAATTCCTTTTGAGTTACCTAATAGGGTGTTTCTATTCTCTGCTCCTATAGTTCCCCACCCACTTGAACCCAGGCCATACCTGGCGTTGTGAAATGTACTGGGACCTACTCTAGGAGGTAAGTGTTTGTGAGAATTATGCTGACCTTCTTGGCTCGGCTATCCCATGCTCTTGCTGACTGATCACCTTGCTTTTTTAAAGAACAGATGCTAAACTGTTGTTGTTATGGCTAACATTTACTGCGCACCTACTAAGTGCCAGGCACTTTGCTTATCACTTTGCATATAAAATGTCATTTAACCTTCACAACGACTCTTTGAAGCGATGTTCTTGTATTCCGCTTTTGAGACTGAAGCCATCACGGCTTGCCACTTGCCCAAAGTCAAACAGTCTGAGAGTGGCTGAGTTGGGATTGAACCAGAAGTCCCATACCAGACCCCAAGTTCTCAACTAGTATGATTAAACTGACTGAAAAAAAGGAAAATGTTCTCAGGGGATCCTGAGCACTTCTTTCATCTGCACAGAACTCTAGTCACTCATGGCTGTTGAGCCCAGGGCAGCAGGACAGGTTCTCATCATCCCACCCACCAGAGCCTCTCAGCATACATGCCCACAGCCCTCTGTTCCCACCCAATCCCAGCGCCCTGGTTCTTCATGGCACCCATCTAGTTCTGCTCTACAAAACAGGGCTCCATGATCTCTCTCTTGGGTTTTTTGGGTTCTTGAAATTGTAGGATTACGAATAAAATTTTCCACGTTTTCTAAACCTTGTACAATAAATAAGCATTGATTTTATAATTTTTTAAAAAGTAAGACTAAAGCATGTAGTACTACTGAAACAGGAGTTTGAGCTGTGTACCCCATGAAATTATTACCTCCCTCTGGGCTTCTGTTGGTCAAGCCCCTCAAGAAGCTGTAAACAGCCCTGCCCTGTTTCACCCAGGCATCTCACAGGGGCAGCACCTGGCCCTGCAGCTCCTTGTCCTAATAGCCATATCTTCCTGGTCTCTGCAGCACATTTGGTTGGTTTTTGATGTCTGATACCCGCAACGCAATTACGGGATTGGCTATAATTATGCCTGCAGTGATATTATAGGATTGGATATAAATATACTCGCTACAAGTGAAGAGGGTTTATTTCTGTTCACAGTTTACCATCTGGCTGTAGTACACCCTTTCCTAGCTAAGAAGGGGAAGAGCGCTATTCAAGCCAGTGGTGAAACAGGAGTCAGATTGGAGGCTTTAAGTAATCAACTTCTGAAAAAGCATATCAATGTGTGTGATGGACCATAGTGTCCAGAATCACAGGAAAGAGGCAGCAGGTTTGTATCAGGTCTGTATTGCTCTTTCCCTGCTCTGAGCTTGGAATGAAGTTCAGTCAGGCTGGCTCAGACCTTCCTAAGTCACAGTACTCCTGTGGATTTGAAGCCCTTCTCCTCACAGAGGTAGCCATGTCTCTACCTTCTGCTTTGACTTCCCTCTCCAGCTCAAGTCCTACATTTCCACTCACCTGCTGGATAGTTCCATCTTCCTGTCTGACTGTATCACACAACTAAATTCAGAATTATTTCTTAGATGCCCAAACTAAGTCTTTCTCTTTATTTCTCTTAAAGGCAACATCATGATCCTAGTCACCTAGGGGGTCATCTTTGGTGACGTTCTGCTTAGGACCTTGTATCTAGCAGAAGGCAAGTCTTGCCACATCTTCCTTCATAAGTTTGGTGCCCAGATCTAGCATACTTCCTGGCTCTCAATGATTAATAAATATTTATTGAATGAGTAGATGAATGAAACATCTCTTCTTTTCCCTTCCCCATGGTCACCTGCCTAGTTTCAGCCCTTATTACCTCACACCTGGACTATTGCAGCAAGCTCTCAACTGGTTATTCTGCCTCTGGCCTTTCTCAGCTCTCATTCATCCTGCTGTTGTCACCAGACAGGTTGTCCTTACTGTCACCTCCATCACACCCCTCCCCTGTTAAAAAACTTTTGATGAATCCTCGCTGGCTACCAGATAAAATTCAAAATCATGAGCTTATCTTTCAAGGCCACTGCACTCTAGCTTCAGTTAACATCTCTAGCTTTATGCCTATAACTATTTACATTCCTAAACTCTCTGTTTTCTTCTCATACATCTTGCACTTGACCATTTCCCTGACTCTACACAGGCCATTTCCCTAGGCTGGACTGATGCTCCCATGTCTATCTGTTCTCCAGAGGAGGTAATATCTGAGCTATGACTAGAAGCATGATTAGGAAGAAGTAGAACCATAATTCATTTATTTAACAAATCCTGAATTTCCACTCTGCCATGCACAAACTGATCCAGTCCTTGTTCTTGAAGAGAGACTCAACTAATTCAGATTATCCATAGGTTCTCCAGGACCCTGAAACAGCCTCACCCTGAGCTTCCTTGGTCAGACTGGCAGTACGTCTTAGCCTGTGCCCTTGGTTCTCTGGCCATCCTTCACTTGCTAACTCCACAGGGGAAATTAGGCTATTGTTCATCCTTAATAGTTACCTTGCAGCTAGCTGACTGGCCAGGCCTATTGGACTCAGCTCCTATAGGATCCCGTATCTGGGATCAGACTTAATGTCACTTAGTCCCTTCCCCACTTCCCTGAGTCAAGCCTCCCAAGTGGGCTTCCAGACAGGGCATCCTGGAGGCCTGATCCTCCCAGGCAACGCCATAACACTTTTCCACAGCCTATTTAGAATAAGCAACTCCAACATATTTCAATTTTTTAGAAGTAGGTTATAGAACAGCTTGTATTACATGGTCTTGTTTTTTAAAATAATTCTGCATGGAGAGAAATTTGGCAAGATAGAAATAAAATTTAATAGAAATGATTTAAATTTTTTCTTTCTGCTTATCAATACTTGCTAAATTTTTGCAATGATCATATCTTACTAGGAGAATATTTAAGGGAAAATAAACTTAGCGGTACAAAAAAATGATACGATATTAAAAACATCACTCCGTATTTTGTGTTTTATAAATGTGAATTAATAACAATACTTTTGTGATTTGCTCTCTTGGAAAGTTCATAGTGATGTTCCTTACTAATTACACTACCTGTTACAGACAATGGTTTAGAAACATACAGGTTAGTGTTTGTTTACAAAACTGAAAGTCTTCACTTCTCACACATGTTGGCTGCCCAGGCTTCTCTGTCGCAGCCACCAAATCTTGGCATTTACCAACCCCTGGGCACATGAAACCCTGGGTGAGAGAGTTCCCCTGACCTGGCCTACAGAAGCTTAGACAAGAATTGCCACAGAAGCATCAAAACAATAGAATGTGATGTCGTGGGCATCCCGGGGGAAATAACGCTAGACTGAAACGCATTTTTGCATCATTGATTTTCTCTTTTGATTGAGCCCTGTTTATCTCATTTGGCAGATCAGCCTCAAAGTGCATGAACTATTTGTGCCTCATTAGTTTCCAATAGATTGATTTTGCTAGGATTGCGAATTGGCCGTCTTGAATTGCAGCCTGCAGAAGCCGGCTCTGGCTCAGCCTCAGGGTCACAGGCATATGGAACAAGAGCAGCCACTGCAGGCAGCGCCACCAGAAAAAGAGACTGGAGAGCTGTTCTAAGGCCACAAAGACAGCAGTGCCTTAAATCTTTTCTGCAAGCAGGCAGGATAAAATATGGACCTATAAGAAAGCAAACAAGGGTCATCTCTGCTCTCTTTTCTTTCTCTCTCATGTATTCTCCTTGGCGTCTCCCTCCGCTTTTCCCCAAATCCCCTCTCTCTCTCTGTCACCTTAGCCCCGTTTTCAAAAGTAAGAAAAATAAAGGCAATATTTTAAAAAGAAAAACATACAAAAAAAAATTTGAAGACTAGTTTATAAAACAGGGAATACTGAACTACTTACAATATAATGAAAAAGCAGAAAATAAAACTGACCATACAGTGACATTGCTTTATAAAAAGTATACATAGAAAAAAAGATTAAAAGGAAAAAAAGCAAGCCAAATGGGGATAGTGGTAGTTTTGGGCAGTGAGGATATGGATAATTTCATTTTTTTTCCTTTAAACTTTTCTGTAGTTTCAAAATTGTCTAAAATGATTAGCAATATACTTATCCTCAGAAAATGTTTATAAAAATACATAAAGTAATAATACATACATAAATTAATAAAGTGGCCCATGCTTTTCATTCAGCAAGGTGTACGGACCTCTGCCAGTTAAAATAACAGAAACCTAACTCAAGATAGGCTGGCAGTTCCTCAAAGTTCAACATAGAGTTACCATATGACCCAGCAATTCCACTACTAGGATATACCCAAGAGAACTGAAAACATACATCCACACAAAAACTTGTACATGAATATTCATAATAACCAAAAAGTGGAAACAACCCAAATATCTATCAACTGATGAAGAGAGAAACAAATTTCTGTCATAAGTACAGTGGAATGTTATTCAGTCATAAAAAGGAACAAAGTACTGATACATGCCACAGCAAGGATGAACCTTAAAACCTTATGTGAAGTGGAAGAAGCCAGACACAAAAGGCCAGATATTATACGATTCCATTTATACGAGATGTCTAGAACAGACAAATCTATAGAAACAGAAAGTGATTGCCAGGAACTTGGGGGAGAAAGGAAATGGAGGGTGACTGCTAATAGGTATAGGGTTTCTTTTTGCAGTGATGAAAATGTTCTAGAATTAGATTGTGGTGGTAGTTGTACAACCTTATGAATACACTAAAAACCACTGGATTGTACACTTTAAAAGGATAAATGTTCTGGTATGTAAATTATATCTCAATTTTTAAAAAGTGTCTATCACACTGTCTTGTAATTGCCTATGTATTTGTCGATTTCTCCCACTAGATTGGGAGCTTCTTGAGGATAAGGTCCTGTCTCTTTCTCTGATTCTCTAACACTGATTACAGGACCTGGAACAGAGTAGGCACATGATGTTGGTTAATTGAATGATTTGAGAGTTCTCTTTCCACAATCCCAGGACTACCTGGCTGGCTCTGCTTCCCACCCTCAATGAACCATCTGGGTGTTAGACGCCCTAGTCTAGGTATAGTATACTCTGGAACCAAAGAATGGAACTGACTACAGTTTGAATACCAACTGGTGGAATCACATTGTTTAACCTCACTGAGCCTTGTCCAGGGGTCGCAATGAATTGAACAAAGGAGCTGCCACTGACCCTTCAGGGGTCCTTACTTTCCTCTTGTTGGAGTGTTCACCATGAATAACCCTCCTTCCTGGAGGTGGCAGCCTGGGCTGCAACAGATTCTGGGAACCTGGTTCTAGCATATTTTCTGGTTCTGCTCTACTTCTAACCAGGATAAAATAAAGAAGTCTTTGGTTCTTTTGGCCTAAGGGAGGTAATACGTATTTCTATCCACTTCTCCCTTGTACAAAGTTCAGCTGCTCTCAATCCCTTGGCTGAAGGACATGATTCTTTTAGATTATCTCCTTCATACAGACAGAGCCAGATAAACAGGTGGGCCATGCAAGCACTGCTTAGATTGCCAATTTGAAGAGGGCTCCAAAGATCCCTGGAAATAAGTGACTTTCCGAGATCTCCTCTCATGGAGAGCTGTGTATGCCTGGATGAATCACTTGGTTCAGCCAGTTGGGGAAGCAGGCAGCAAGATCCCTGAGGGGCATGGCACAGTGACTAGAGATGATCACTAAACTGCCATTCATGGAAGTGGGTCAAGGTAACGAAGGTTTAGAAGACAGGGCAAGCAAGTTTGGAGACAGGACAGACTTGTTGAGGTAATGGAGAAGGGGCTGATACCTGATAGGTACCTGCCATCTTCGCTTCTGCCCTTCCCCCGCACAGCCCTGGGCATCTCCTCTTGATAAACGTGACAAAGTGTTATTAACCTTCCCAGGGCACCCACGTGACTCAATTTGGCCTTGTGTAATGAGTTCCCTCAGTGAACTCTTCCAGTCACCTCTGACAAGCTTCCAACAGCTTCCAGAATGTCAGTTATTCCCTTAACATCATTGTTGTTGATTTTTTAACCTTGTTAAGGTTACATTAGTTTAGTGAGGCTAGTGGCCCTGTTTCTGAAGTTGCTGTATTTTTTTCCTCAGGCCATTTAATGATCTCTCTTCCTCCTTCTTGCTGTCTGTCAATTTCTCTAGCTCTTCCCTGCTTCCCTGTGCCACCTCTTTTTCCTCCTTTCTCCCTCCTTATTCCTCCTTCCAGGCTTCCTTCCTCCTTTTATCTTTCCAGCCTCAATCAGAATGCCTCACTCAGAATTGTCAGCTGTATCCACCAACCCTGAAAATGGTTTTCCCAAGTAAACACTTCATTAACTAAATTACCTCAGAGTAAGTCTTTTCAAGTAAACTCAGAAAATTCTAATCAATGAATTCCCTGCTCAGTCAGAAAAAACAGATCTTCCAGCAGCTGCCCTCAGACGGCACCCCTCCTCTTGTCCTCCTCTCAAACCCCTGACCTAGGGCAGGCACTTCCATTGATAGAGTGGAAGTGGATAGAAGTTTGTTCTGTACTTCTGATTTCTCTCAAAGGTCTAGCTTGGTCAACATTTTAAATATCTTATTTTGACTATCTAATAGCATAAAACAATCTGAAAGTCATACCTTACACACTTGGTCAAATACAATACAATTATATAGAATTGGGATTCTATTAAGTACACGTTTTTATCCAAGCAACAACACAAGACAAGTTAGAGCAAGTGTTTTTAGATTGATAAACAGAGGTCCAGTGACTAGACCCTTGGGGTGACTGATTCATGCTCATCTCGGCCCTGCTTCCCAAGCGCAGTGTTCCCTACAGCTCCTCTCATTTCTGCCTGGCCCCATAAACTTCTCCTGACCAACCTCCACCCATCTCCCCAAAATTCCCTAAAGCAGCATCTGCCAGCACTGACCTCCAAAGAATGTGGAATTCTTGGATCCGGCTTTCCATGATCTTCAAATCAGTTTTGTGCCCTCAGGCACAAGAGTGTAGATTCACTTTTTCTCAGTAACCAATCAGCAAGAAACAAGAGAATCAGTTCTTCAAGGAAGTTTGGCTCTTTCCACTACTTGCTTCACTTTCTTTAAGATGCTACAAAAGTAATTAGGTACAAATGATCACCAGCGTTTTAGTGACATAACAGCTAAACTCTTTGATTCATAATTTCTTTGTCTCATTTGATTTTCTTCTTCTGTCTTGGTGTTCTCCAGCTGATGTGTCTAAAAATGACTATGGTCACTCTTTTGGGTAACTGGGGAAACAAGTTACCAAAACTAATGCATTTTTTTGGAGGGGGGTTATTATTTATTATTTTAATTGAATTTGTAAATAAGTATTTAAATTGTTTTCTCAGCTTTAGTTTCTAATGCAATAAATATTAATAGATACGATGCACAGAAACATGAACTCTTTGGGTTCCTTGAGAGTTTTTTTTTTTGATGTTTTAATAGTTTATAACATTGTGAAATATTTGGTTGTACATTTTTATTTGTCTATCACCAGATATATGTCTCCCTTCACCCCTTGTGCCCACCCCCTATCCCCATTGCCCCTGGTAACCACAGTACAGTTTTCTGTGTCCATGTGTTGGTTTATATTCTGCATATCAGTGAGGTCATATGGTGTTTGTCTTTCTCTTTCTGGCTTATTTTGCTTAACATAATACCCTCCAGGCCCATCCATGTTGTTGCAAATGGGACGATTTTCTCTTTTTTTATGGCTGAGTAGTATTCCATTGTATATATATACACCACATCTTCTTAATCCAATCATCAGTCGAGGGACACTTGGGTTGCTTCCACTTCTTGGCTATAGTGAATAATGCTGCAATGAACATGGGCGTGCATAAGCCTCTTTGGATTGTTGATTTCAGGTTTGTTGGATAGATTCCTAGTAGTGGGATAGCTGGATCATAGGGTATTTCTCTTTTTAATTTTTTGAGGAATCTCCATACCATTTTCTGTAAAGGCTGTACCAGTTTGCATTCCCACCAGCTATGTATGAGGGTTCCTGTGTCTCCACATCAGCTTCAACATTTGTTGTTTTTTGTCTTGGTGATTATAGCCATTCCAACGGACGTGAGGTGATATCTTAGTGTTGTTTTGATTTGCATTTCCCTGATGATTAGTGATGTTGAACATCTTTTCATGTGCCTATTGGCCATCTGTATATCTTCTTTGGAGAAGTGTCTGTTCATTTCCTCTGCCCATTTTTTGACCGGGTTGTTTGTTTTTTTGTTGTTCAGTTGTGTGAGTTCTTTATATGTTATGGAGATTAACCACTTGTTAGATTTATGTTTTGCAAATATTTTCTCCAAGCTGGTGGGTTGTCTGTTCATTTTGATTCTGGTTTCATTTGCCCTGTAGAAGCTCTTTAATCTGATAAGTCCCACTTGCTTATTTTTTCTTTAGTTTCCCTAGTCTGGGTAGGCATGGCATCTGAAAAGATTCCTTTATGACCAACGTCAGATAGTGTGTTGCTTATATTTTCTTCTATGAGTTTTATAGTTTCAGGTCTCACCTTCAGGTCTTTGATCCATTTTGAGTTAATTTTTGTGAATAGCGATAGCAGATGGTCCACTTTCATTCTTTCGCATGTTCCTGTCCAGTTTTCCCAACACCATTTATTGAAGAGACTTTCCTTTCTCCATTGCACGTTCTTAGCTCCGTTGTCGAAAATTAGCTGTCCGTATATATGTGGTTTTATTTCTGGGCTTTCAATTCTGTTCCATTGATCTGTGTGTCTCAAAACTAATGCATTTTAAGAAAGCATCTTTCACAACTTGGCCTCTTAGTAATATTAATAATAATATCCACTTATTGAGTGCTTATGTGTCAGGCAGTGTGTCAGCACTTTACATGTGTGCTCTCATCTACAGCCCACAAGTAAACCTTAGGAAGGTTGTGTTTTCCTCATGTTACAGATGAGGGACCCAAGAGCATGCACAAGAGTTCCATATTAGGCGTTGGAGCCAGGATTCTGCCCACAGGCTTAACCACTATGCTTGCCGCCACCTCTAGATCGTCTTGTTCTTTCCCTCTTTCTCAGTCTGTGTGACCCTGAAGATGGAGGAAAGGCTGACAACTCTGGGCTGTCCTCTGCAAAATCCTGCTGCTGCTTCTCCTAATTCCTCATACTTATGTCCTGCTTAGGGGATGCTTCCTACAGCATGTTTATGATCCCGGTTTATGTGCTCGACCTTCCCGCCTGATATTTTTATTTCTCTCCAACAGCGGAAGCACTGTTGGGAATAATCTTATGCACGTGAAAAAAAAACTGAGAAGTTACTAATAAGATTAAATTAAACTTAAGCACATTTTTAACAGTGTGTAAAGCACAGGGAGGGCTAAGCACTGTTGGAGATGAGCAGACACAAGCCAGGACCTCATGGAATTTACAATCTGGTGGAGAGAGAGGATGAGGAATAAGACTACACACATATATGCATGAGTTCATGCCAAATATGGTAAATTCCATGAGAAAAGAATAAATGAAGTGCTGTAGGGCTGGAAAGCAGGAGTACTTACACTTCCCTGGGGAACCAGGAATAAGACTGTATGATATAAGAGGATGGTTGGGATGGTTTACTCCAGGCTCTGTCACTGATACACTGATAAGAACTTGGTGTTTCTCTTCCCCAGGGCAGGCCACATCATTTACAGGGCCCAGTACAAAATGAAAATATGGGGCTTCTTGTTAAATAGTGAAGAATTTCAAGATGGCAAGAACAGAGCAATCAACCAAGCATGGGACCCTCCTTAGCACCGGTTGCATGCCCGTGGAGCTGGCCTTCCCTGGGTCTCTGTTTCCTGTTACCTTTGGGAGGGAGGGAGCCAGGTCTCACCAGCACCCAGCACAGGGCCTGCTACTCAGGTGAATCAGTGAATGACTGGAGACAAGAATGAATTGACAAGATTACACCTAATGATTTCTTGGGTTGCTTTCGGTGTTAAAATGTTATTAGACCATGATTCTGAACACTTCTTGGAGGAGACTTTTGAGATGAATCTTGAAGGATAGTAGGATTTTTATTTCTCTCTCTTTTCCCCTCTCCCCTCCCCTCCTGTCCTTCCAGTATTTTTCCATTTATCTTGTATACCCTAACGATACACAGACTGAAACCAGCAGAGGAGTTCAACATTTGAGGGATGACTCGAAGACTTAGGCCTCACTTAAGATTCCTAGAGGCAGTTTCCCACTTACAGGGACGGCCTTGCCCACAGATCACATCTCCATGGGTAGAGTCTGGTTTTTCATCTTAAAATTATTATTTTTTATTTTCATGGAACAATCTGATAGATGTTTATGAAAAAAAATCAGAAAAATATCAATGAGCAAAAAATAATTATTCATAATCCCATAAGAAATAGTTCTAATGGGATTGTAGTATAAAACTGGTTTTCAACCTACTTTACCATTCAATAACATATTATGAGCATCTTTATGTGTTAATAAGTGTCACTGTACTTTTTCATTTTTAATGGTCGTATGGTATTCTGTCATATGGTTGTCCTGTAATTTTCTTATCCAATCCACTCAAATGGACATTTGAATTGTTCTGAATATTTTTTTTTGCTATTCTAAATGGTGTTGCCCTGAATTTGCCAGGTGGGCAACTTAGTTTCTTTGTCTATTATTTTCCTCCTCCAGATAACCTCAAGATAACAATAGTACTCCCTCCTGGGGGTATTGTGTGGTGCCAGTCAGTTAATGCATGTACAGCTCTTAGCACAAATACAGAATAGTGCACAGCTGACTAGACATGCTTGATAAAAGCCATTTTATTACTTTATAGGGCCATAAGGAACCATCTTGCCTAGATCATGGATTAGGTTAATAGTAGAGCCTGGGAAGCCTGATTCCTAGTCCAGTGTTCTTTGCAAAACAGCAGGCTAAAGTGCAAGCTGGGGGAGGCATGGGCTGGGGGCTCCCTAGATTGAGTAGTTTTCTAGTGGTGTCTTGTTGCTCAGTTGTAGAGTAAGCTCCCAGGTGGCTAGGAGTCTTCTATTTTTTTTTTTCTTTCCACAGCAGAGGACAGCAGGTGCACAGCAAAGACTTGTCACTGTTCCCTGACATCTAAGAACCTGAGCAGATGTGTTCCCCATCAGCCTGTGCAGTCATCACCGCCTGTCTTTACCTCGCTGCACACAGCCTGTTAACCAGGAACGTGCTCTGGCTGAAGATTCTTGTCAAGGGCAGCTGACAAAAATCAGTTGTGTTCAGTCCAGAGGATGACTGCCCTACCTTCAGGTGTCCCAGGGATGTGGGAAGCTAGGCGTGGAGGGAGCAAGTTCTAGGCTGGCTACTTGCTGGCCCTGTGACCTTGGGCAAGCGGTTTCCCCTGTCTGATTCCTTTTCTGTAACACTCAGGGGAACTGGAGGAGGTCGGGATGGTACAGCACAGTGGTTAGCTCTCATCCCAATCTAACAATCAAAACACTCTTCTCTCCACTTGCACATTACCCTGTTTTATTTTATTCACTCTACTTTTCACATTGCAGACAATCTTGTTTATTTATTCACGTTTGTTTGTCTACCTCACTAAAACGGAAGCTTCACAAGCTTGCCTGCCTTGTTTTCTGCAGTAACCCCAGTGCCCAGCACACGCCTGCCTTGGATCCCCTGAGTAAATATGTGTTGCATGAATAAAATCTCAGAGCCTGAGTTTGAATCCCGATTGTGCCGCTTTCTGTGTGACCTTGAGCATGCCACTTAAACCCACACTTCAGTTTTTTCTTTTTTAATTTTTATTTATTTATTTTTTTCCCCCAAAGCCCCAGTAGATAGTTGTATGTCATAGTTGCACAGCGTTCTAGTTGCTGTATGTGGGACGGGTCCTCAGCATGGCCAGCGAAGCTGAGCATCGGTGCACGCCCAGGATCTGAACCCAGGCCGCCAGCAGCGGAGTGCGCGCACTTAACCGCTGAGCCACGGGGCTGGCCCCTACCCCTCAGTTTTCCCACTTGAAAAGTAGAGATTAGTAATAGTCCCTCTCTTATAAGGTTATGAGGATCAAATGAGAAAATATCTAGGAAGCATTAAGCACATTGGCTAGTATAGAGTATAATAATGATAATAGCAAACATGTATGTAGCGCGACGGCCAAGCGCTGATCTAAAAGCTTTACACATGTTAACTGTATTAATCTTCATTACATCCTACGAAATCGGTACTATTATACCACTTTACAGATGAGCAAACCGGGGCACAGGGGTTAAGTAACCTATATGCACTCAAGACACGTTAGCTGTTATTTTTACGCCTAGGGTTCCTTCCCAGCTCCCGGTGGTCGACCCCTCTTAAGGACCAGAAGGCTAGCGGGACCAGCCTGCGGCCCAGCCCGCGGCCGGCCAGGACAGAAAGGGTTACTGGGTCCCCGCGCGCGTTATCTGCCGGAGATCCGCGGGCCCGCGCGCCTCGCTCACAAGGCCGCGGGGCGGGGCGGCCAGGCGCTTCCTCGCCTGCCATTGGCGCACACGCCCTTTCCTGTCACGGCCGGGCCCGGCCCCGCCCCCTGGCCCCGCCCACTGCCAGGGCGCAGCCGGAGTGGACGGTTCCAGACGCATGCTAATGAGGGGGCGGCCGCCGCAGCCCATTGGCCGGCCGCGGAGTGTCGGTGAAGTCAGCGCCGAGTGCCAGAAAAACAGAGCGGGGCCAACTGCAGCGTGTAGTGCGAGTGGGGCAGGACGCGCTCAGACCGCCCGCCCGCCCGGCGACCCGCAAGGTAAGCCAGCGCCAGCCGCCCTCCCGCCCGCGCTCGCCCGATCGGCGGCGGCGCCGGGGGCGTGCGTCTGCCCGGCCCCCGCGGGCGGCGCCTTTGTTCAGCGCTCGGAGGAGGCGCGTTTAAAGGGCCAGCTATTGGAAGGACTTGGGGGACCCCCTCCCCCAGAGCATCCCCGGTAGTCGCGGGGAAAACTGTGGCCCTCCTTGGGCGAACCCTCCTTCCTGTCTGCTTGGTGGATCCCCAGTTTTTCAAGGAAAGTTCCCCAGGGTGCGGGGTTCCGGGGATTCAGGGTTTTTTTTTTGTGAGTGGGGGTACGTGCGATCATGGCCTCTGCTAGGAGAGGACGTCCGCCTGCTTCAGGCTGGCAGCAGTATGGGTGGGTGGAGGAGACATCAAAGCCCGGGTGGGTTTGCGCTGTAAAGTGAAACTACCGAGGAGGGGCTCCTCTGCAGCAGCCAGAGGAAGAAGGAGGGAGCGAGCGGCAGGATGGAGGCATCTCAGGTGTGTTCATTCATCAGCATCCTCCCGGAGGAGAGGGCGGCGGGAGGGGCACAAGGACGACCCGTGTGGCCTAGGACCCGCCTGAATGAGCGAGTACGTGTGTGTGGGTCCGGGGACACTGTGTCCGCCCATCCGCCCGTGCTCCCTCATCCTTCAGAGTGACTGGCAGCATCTTGCTAGGCAGCTTATCACCGAGATGAACAGAAAGCAACTCGTTTCTCCGAATTCCCCGGCCATCCCCGGCTCTCCCCTGGCTGCTTTCCGACGTAGCTTCCTTGATAAGCGTTAGCGCCATTCAAGATAGAGGGGGCAAGAGGCTTGAAGTCGTTAATGTTCCTTTCACGGGGGAATGTGCTGTCGAATTCTGCATCCCCGTGCATCCGCTGCCGTAAGATGGCTTTGAAATTCACCAGTGCATGCTTTCTTCAGGCAGACAGAATTTATTACTCTATTACATTGCTACATAAAAGCAGAAGGGATCCCACTGAGCATGGCTCATTTTATCCAGATGCTGGGTTTTCCCAGCATATTCTGGCTGAGCCTTTGGATTTTTGTTTTAAATTGAGCACTGGGATGCTCCTGTTGTCACAGGGCCGACCTGCTGAAATTGCTCGAATTGATTTCACGGTCAATAGAAGAGAGAGGTTCCTTTAGAGACATCTTGGAACCTGTTTGGCATGACAGGCCTCTGACATCACCCCCACTTGCGCCCTTTTTCCTCTCATAAGGGGAGACCGGGGATGGCTTGTCTGTCTCCACTACCCCCCTTGGTTTTTGAGCTCCTCTAGATTCAATTTTGTGTTTTTGGTTGGAAAGGTGGCGTGGTGGTTAATTGAAGAGAAAGAGGTGGATTAAAAGTGGGGTGGGCAGCAGATGGGGACAGCAGCCTCGGTGACAGAAAACACATGCTGGATATTTGGGGACTCCAGATCTACGGCCGTTAGAGATGTAGGTGAGATAGATGGCTGTCTGTGGAGTGAAAGGCTGTGTGTGGAGTGAGAGAGAGTGTGTGTGTGTGTGTGTGTGTGTGTTGCTGTGAGGGAGGGGTGAAGAAGGAGGATGCTGCCAGCAATTTTCTACCCCACCCTCTTGGTGCTGCCTTATATAGCTCCCTGCCAGCCAAGCTCTGATGTCTCAGGCTCTTGGCCTGAGGGGACTGCAGGGAAGGGTTGGTCCATTGGCACCTTTACCCTGGGCACTGGCAGAGTGGATGATTCGGAAAGGGTTAGTTCTCCAGGGGTTGCAGAGAGCTCATTTCTCAGCTGGAGGGCCCTGAGTTGAACTAGCTCCGGTGACTTCCCAGCAGGGTAGTATTAGCAATGGAAAAGAAATGCTTTCTACCCTGTGGGTGTAGAGATGGGAGGGTATTGTCATCTTCCGTTTGACACCCACCCCCCTTTTGGCCCTTTCCTCCTCTTACCTGCTTTCTTTTATTCTAGTTGGAGAGTTTCTGTGAACTTTTCTGAAGGGATTGGGAATATTGAGGAGCGAGGTAGGAGCTATGGGAAAGGTCTAGCAGATGCTTCTTACTGGCAGAACAAAGAACTGTTCAGCTCTCCCTTTTTTTCCCCTCTCCAAAATAGAGTTCAATATAGATAGCAGAGTCTGGGGTTTTCTTTGCAGAGAATGAATGGGCAGGGTTCAGGAAAGAAATCTTTTATTAGGCAGCATTAGTAATCATCTGGTCATCCAAACTTAGCTCTGGACCCTTCCCTGGACGTGGAAATAGATTTGCTGTAGAGGGCACTCACTGGTAATTTAGGGTTTAATCTGTCTCTATGGAAAAGGAAATGGATGGTCTCAGAAAGCTTTGGTGGGGGAGCTCTGGACCAGAGGCAGGACAACTGGCTTTGATCCTGGCCACCGACCTGCTTTGGCCTGGTGGTTTCCGCTCTCTGGGCTTGTGTCCTTGTTGGTAAAGTGCAGGGCTTTGGAGCAGACCGTTTTCTGGGGTTCCTGACAATGTTACTGTTCTTAGGTTCACACGTACAGTTCGTGATGGCGTTTTTAGATTCTCTTATGTTTGCTAAACTGATGTTAAATTTACGGTGTTGCTCAATGACATGAAAGAAGCATTCCAGGACTCAGGCTTTTGTTGGATTCAGACTCACCTTTTTCTTGATTAGTGCAACTCCTGAGGTTTTACTGTATGTAAATAATTCAGAGCTAGAACAGCCCAGAGTGAGAGGCACAGACCGTCCGAGTGGATGGTTGGCTGGGGAGACGAGGGTGTGATGACAGAATGCTGAGGAAAGGGAGTTTCTGTAGTTCATTCTCTCTTCCTGTGTGTTTAACTCACTGCTTTATTTATGGTTATACTGGTAAAGGTTTAGATATTTAGAACATGAGAGTTGGAAGAGACCTCTGTGATTGCCAGGTTCAACCCCCCTCACTGAGGAATTTGAGGGGTTGGCAGGTTTGGCGATTTGTCCAAGGTCACACAGCTAGCAAGATGTGGAGCTGGGGCGGGAACCCAGGTGGATAGATCCTAGGTCTTGTGTTCTAGATATATCTCTTAACGCCCCCTCCTCCTCCGAGAGGAATGATTCTAAGATGGGATAAAATGAGGAGGAAATAGGGGCAGAAGAAGGGAGAGAGTGGAGAAACAGACCAGGTAGGAGGTTGGGGGCCGGTAAGGTGGGAAAGGGGAAAACACAGTCTTCAAGCTTGGAAGAGAGAGGGATGGAGCTGGAAGGGCGAGGCTCTATCAGCTGTGAAATAGCAGATTTCTGCAGCCCTTAGAGTGAAGTAAGTAGGAAGAGGCTTGGCTTAGACAAGGGTGGGTGGTGGGTGGACTGAGAGTCCAGCCTGGGGCTGGGACTAACTTAGAGTCTCCTTGGGATCTCTCTTGTTGACCATCCGATTGCAGAGTGTGGTGGAGGCTGCTTCATTTCAGGGCCAACTGAGGCCTTTGGAGCCACTGGGGCACGCGGAACTTGAACATGTGGGAAGTTGGGTGTGCTGGTGGTGATGCTAGAGAATGCTGAGGTGGGACCCAGTTCTGCTGAAGTCCCAGATTTTTTTAATGCACAACAAAAAAAAGTTTTCCGTGGAATTTCTTTTCAACTCAGGCAGCATTTTCTCCTCTGACTTTCATCGGTGCTTTGTATGTTTTATGAGATAGTGTTTCATGTGCTCCCTTTTCAGAGGAGATACTTGGATATGACTGATTTACTGAACTGTAGCTCATTTGCATGGAGCTTCTGGCCTGAGACCTGAGCTGAGCCTCAGAATGTTTCAATGAGCAGTTAAAGAGCTGTGAACAGTTGTTAACCAGATCAGTAACCATTCAAAGGCAAGGATAAAAGGAGATAATACTTTGAAGTCTGTAGCCCAAGCCAACAGCTGGCCTTGAACAGTGTAATTTACTTTGGCTAACCCTTCAGGCCTCGGAAATGTCTCTGTGGATCCTTTAGTTGTTGCCTCTTTTTGTGTCTGGCTAGGCAGGTGTGTCTGTCCTTATATCTTGTGGTCTTCCCATCCTTCTTTTCCCACATCTCCCTCCTCTATACATTTTTTTTCTCTCCTCCTGTTGTATCTTTCTCCTTGCCCTCCTCCCCCATCCTTTTCTTTACTGTCAATAATATAGCTTTGTAGTGTATTTTAACATGTTTATTGCATCATTAAAATTTTATCTTCTCCGTTCTTAATTTGAAATCAGTTGAGTTCACTCTTTTTGAATGTGTGTGTGTTTTACATATAAGACAAACAAACAGAACCCAGCTAAATTGCTTTTTACTTCTTTGTGGCCTTCCATTGATTCCCTCTCCACTCCCCCCGTGCTTCTTCTGTGGTCAGTAGTGGCTCTTTATAGAAAAAAATTCCCAGCTCACTGTCATGTGGTTATTACTGTTTTTATAACAAAAACAGCTAGAACAATAGAAAAAGTTTCCACCCCTGTATTGTGGATGCAAGGGACACCCTCTCCCAAGAGATGTACCCTGTATCTTGACTTCCTTCCATGGAAAGAGTGTCTGCAATGTCTTCTCTAACAGAGGCCCGTACTCTAAGGGGTTGGGGGTACTTGTGGTGGAGCTGAGGCCCTTGTTGGTGATTCTGGTAATGCTTAGAGTTGGGGGAGGGAGGGCTAGGCTTATGGTCAAGAGGAAGAATTCAGTGTGGTGGCTTTTTTTTGTTTCCCCAGGCTGAGCTAACCCGTCCAATAGTAGCAGGACCCAGACCCCTTTGGAAAAGAATGAGATGCTTCTCAACTTTCTGATTAGTGTTGGTTGGGACCCAAGGGGTGTCTTGTGGTGACACAGGGAGGGTAGGCAGCCACCCACAGGTTGCTGATGTGAAGCCCCAGATGCTTTGAGGGATGTGTGCTGTGGTGCTTTAAACTTTTCTTCTGACTCTTATTAATGACAGAGAAGATTGAGTCTTGATGCTCAGTGGTCAGCTGGTAGGTTAATGTCTAAAGTGGGCCTCTCAAACAAGAAGTCGCCTTGAAGTCGCCAGTTTTTGTGTTAAAAATTCACATGAGTTTTGTATTCTACTCTATAATATGTCCGTGCTGGTTTTAGTATAAAAGTATTTAAAATGCTTGACTGTTGAGTACAATCGATGGTCTGGGAAAATGGTGTGTTTATCTTGGGACTTCACTTGTCTATACCCATCCTAAATATGCACAACAGGTCCTGTACCCCAGCTGGAGAAGCCAGAAGTGGGCAGGCCTCAAACCTGGTGGTGTTGAGAACTGCCGGCCCAGCCTTTCCCGCTGGCTCTGCCAGACCCACTGAGGTCCCAGCGGTTCAGAACTCTTCCAGGTTCCTGAGACCAGGTTTTTGCCCTGGTCTTTGTTCCCTCCCCAGAGGGCCTTTTTCTCCTTTGCCTGCTGACTCCTCCTTCTCCTTTCAGACTCCCCTCACAGCTGAAAGAGGTGTTTTTCTTCCTGCGTTTGCCTTTCAGCAATAGCTAGTTCCCTGTCTGTCTTCTCCACTAGATTCTGAGATCTGGCAAGAGACAATCTGCATTTCATCTCTTTTTAAATTAAATTTTAATTGGTATCAAAGTCATATATATAGTTTTAGAAGTCAAATAACACTTCAAGTCTTATAAGAAGGTCACCCCTCCTCATCTTGCTGATCCACTCCCCAGAGTCAGTCACTGAACATGATTTTGCTGCAGTAACAAATTACCACCACTGTCGTGGCTTAAAGCAACACAAATTTATATTACAGTTCTGTAGACGTCTGAAAAGGGTCTCATTGGGCTAAACTCAAGGTGGTGGCAGGGCTACGTTCCCTCCTGGGAAGAATTTCTGTTCTGCATCTTCCTGTTTTCAGAGGCTGCCTGCATTCCTTGCCTCATGGCCCCCTTCCTCCATCTTCAAAGCCAGCAGGGGCCATTGAGTCCTCCCATTGCATCACTCTTACCTTCTACAAGTCACATCTTCTCTGACTCCCTTCTTCTTCCTCCGTCTTCCACTTTTAAGGACACTTGTGATTACTTTGAGCTCACTGGATAATCGAGGATAATCTCCCTATTTTTAAATCCGTTTGATTAGCAACCTTAATTCCATTTGCAACCTTAATTCCCCTTTGCCATATAACTCCTTTATAGGTTCAGGGATTAGGATATGGACATCTTTGAGGGGCCATTATTCTGCCTACTGCAGTTACGTCCAACCCTTTTAGCCATTTCTCCTGATATTACTATCATATTTGTAAGTTACCTGCTTATAATCAATCCTGTTTCCTGATTGTTCATTTTAGATGTTATCTCTCATGATCTACTATGGATTAGAGCAGTCCTTATTCTCCTCTTCCCACCTCCCCCCAACATACTTCCCTTCCTCCCATTACTGTTACATCACAGTTTTTGGTTACATCGATATTCAAGGCTGACGTTATTTTGGCTGTGTAAATAGTGTTCATGGCTGAGCCATGTAGTTGGCCAAAATAATGATATTTTCTTCTTATATATCTTTTTTTAAGTTAATAATTGCATTCTTTTTTCTTTTTAGTTTTCTGTATTCTTATTACTAATTCCCAGAGTCTCTGACCGCATTTTAAAATGTCTCTGTTTTAGGGCTGGCCCCATGGCGTAGCGGTTAAGTGCGCATGCTCCGCTGCTGGCGTCCCGGGTTCAGATCCTGGATGCGCACCGATGCACCGCTTGTCAAGCCATGCTGTGGCAGCGTCCCATATAAAGTGGAGGCAGATGGGCACAGATATTAGCCCAGGGCCAGTCTTCCTCAGCAAAAAAGAGGAGGATTGGCATGGATGTTAGCTCAGGGCTGATCTTCCTCACACACACACACAAAAAAATAAATAAATGTCTCTGTTTTATAATGTATGTTCCTTTTTATTTTATTATAATTTTTTTTTCCCTTGGAGACCTCCCTCCCAGAAGTTTCCATCACTCTCCTCTTCTGGGCCCACTCACCTCTAGGCCTGTGGCTTGACTCATCCTGGGATCCTTCACCTTGTCCTGGGCTGGACTCTCTGTTTCCTCTTTCCTGATTTATTCTTCCAGGAGTTTCTGAGAGATGGTCTGTGGAAGTTGATCAGTTCAAACTTGCATGTCTGAAATGTTCTTTTTCCACCCTCACACTTCATTGGTGGTTTGATTCGCCTAGAGTATTTGGTTGAAAGCCATTTTCCCTTAGAATTTTGAAGGCATTGCTCCAGTGTCTTCTGGGTTTCAATATTGATGTCAAAAATTCTGATGCCTTGCTGATTCCTGATCATTTATGGGTAACCTGCTTTTTTTCTCCCTGAAAGTTTAGGATATTCTGTCTTTCTCTGTATTTGAAATTTTCTTGTTAATTTTTAAAATTATCATGCTGTCACTATAGCCAAGACATGGAAGCAACCCAAGTGTCCCTCGACTGATGATTGGATAAAGATGTGGTATATATATACCACGGAATACTACTCAGCCATAAAAAAAGACAAAATCGTCCCATTTGCAACAACATGGATGGACCTGGAGGGTATTATGTTAAGTGAAATAAGCCAGAAAGAGAAAGACAAAGAGTACATGATTTCACTCATATGTGGAAGATAAACCAACACACGGACAGATAGAACTGTTTGGTGGTTACCAGGGGCTAGGGGGTGGGAGTTGGGCACAAGGGGTGGAGGGATGCACTTATATGGTGACTGATAAACAATAATGTACAACAAAAATTCACAATAAAAAAAATTATCATGCTGGGTCCTTGGTGTGCTCTTTTGATCTGAAGACTCACATCCTTCAGTTTGGGGAGATTTTCTTATATTTTTCTTTGACAGTTTTCTTTTCTCCATTTTCTTTTTTTTTTTTTTAATTTTATTTATTTATTTTCCCCCAAAGCCCCAGTAGATAGTTGTATGTCATAGCTGCACATCCCTCCAGTTGCTGTATGTGGGACGTGGCCTCAGCATGGCCGGAGAAGCGGTGTGTCAGTGCGCGCCCGGGATCCGAACCCTGGGCCGCCAGTAGTGGAGCGCGTGCACTTAACCGCTAAGCCACGGGGCCAGCCCTTTTTTCTCCATTTCCTATGTTTTGTCTTTGTAACGCCTATTAGTTGGATAGTGGACATACCGGGTCGAGTTTGTAATTTTAAAATCTTTTGTTTCTTGTTTTTCATTTTATTTTTGTTTTACCTTTTGAGAGATATCTTCAGCTTTATCTTTAATTAACCCTTCTGAGTTTTTTATTTATGCTTTCGTGTTTTGTGTGAAACGTACTTGCATGTTTTATTTTCTAGAGCTCCCTAGTCTCTGAATGCTCACTTTTCTTTTTTTAAATAGCATCCTATTGTTCCTGTTTTATGGGTGCAATAAATTCACTTATAATAGGTTTTGTTTGTGGTGTTTTCCTGCTGTCCCCTGCTTTGTCTTTGTTTCCGTCAAGTCCCTTTTTCTGCTTCTTTTGGTTACTGTATTTCCCAGTGGAACCCTCCTTCCATGTATCCTGATCCTTGACTGTCCATTTATATTTTAAGAGTGGACACCAAAATGCTGATTGGGCATCTGCGACAAGGAAGGGGCTTGTTAACTTCATTGCAGGGTGATCCAGCAGAGACTCCCCCTTTTTTTCCCATTGGGGACACCCAGATGTCAGTGCCTGTAGATCTTTTCTCTGGGGATGTTGGGTTTTCCTGGAGAGGAGTTTGCCGGTGGGTGTAACAGCCTGGTTGTCCTGTGTTCTGGGAGCCTTGAGAGGGAGGGAGGCTGGGTACCCTGTTTGCTATGCAGACTTTCCCTCAATCTGAAAGTTGCCCCGTTCCCTCCCCGCCCTCCCCAACCTGTGTCCCTCGCTTAACTGTGTCTGAATCCAGAGAGTCTCTGGTGTAATTTGTCTAAACAGTGAACCTCCACCTTCTGCTGGCTGAGGGAGGGAAGTCACCAGACCGAGCAGATTGCCGAGGGACCCTGGGGTCTGATTGCTCCTTGCACAACTTTTAGCAGGCTCTCCTCTTTTTAGCCCCCTCCTGCTTCTCCCCTCACAGTCCTTGGTGCCTCCAGTTCCTGAGCCTTCTCCTGTCTCTGGGGCTTCAGTCGCCACTTTTTGAGTGGTTTCCTCCCCTGCTTGCACTTAGCAGAGCAGATGAAGCTGAAACCTAAATCAGCTACCGCATGGCGGTCAGCTCTCTGTCTTCCAGAGTTCTGTTGATGTATCTTGTCTGCTGTTGTCTCTTTTATATTATATATTTATTTTATATATTTATATATATTTATATATATATATATTTATATATTTATTATATTATATATATATTTTATATTTATATTAAAGAACAGATTCCTCTGCTGTCCTTTTAGTGGGGTTCCGGGAGAGAGCAGAGATAAATATGGGTGTTCAGCCCCCTGATTTGAACAGAAGTTTGTTTCATCTCTTTATTCAAACCTTTAAACTAGTGCCTGATAGATGGTATGCTTCCAATAAGTGTTTGTTAGGTGATTGAATGCATGTTTCCAGGATGGTATGCATACAGTTAGTCACCAGATTTCAAAAGGGTCCCAAACATACAATCTTACAAAAATAAATCCATTGTGTATTCTGAGATAGACAAAATAACAGGCAGCAGATCCTGCCTTTCTCCCCTTGCAGTGAAGGATAAGAAGTACATGAGACAGCATTATAGGTTGTTGGGCTGATGAATGATGAGGCCCAGGTGCTATCTCCAGCCCCATTACTAACTGCCTGGGTCACCTTGGCAAGTCATTTAACCTGTCTAGGTCTTGGTTTCCTCAGCCTTAAAATGAGCTGTTGGTCAAGATTTGATTCAGTTCACTGCACTGAGTACCTGCTCTGTGCAAGACCAAGTGCTATGATCCTTCCAGGTGTCTTTTCTAAGGCAGCCAGTTCAGCATTTTATACATACGTCTGTATGACGTATGTCATGCTGAATTAATTGTGTTTGGTTTATCTGTCTTTCTCCTGATTGTAGTTCTGTGCCTTGCACAGAGTAAGTACTCTGCAAGTTTGACCTCTTACTCTTTCTAGACTGTGGGACTCATGTGAGGGCCATACTAGTCATCTTGTATCTCCTGTGTCTGCCACAGTCCTTGGTGCATAGGAGGTGTATGGTAACTGCTAGGTTTTTCCACTTAGAAAGAGTACGTACATCAAGGACATATGAAAACTGGAAATATGAAATGTTTTGCTCTGCTGGAATCCCCAGACCCTGCTTGGAGAATGAGCCCTAGCTCTTTGGGAGTCTAGCTGCACACTCCCTGGCTCACTTATGGAGCTGGGATGCTCAAATGCATTGATATTAAAGTCAGCAGAGACAACAGTTCTGGACCACAGCCCTGGCACTAGAGGATTGTTCCCCCCAAACAGATCACAGTCATGTATTTGCTTAATCGGCTTCACACTGTTGTGAGTTAAGATTGGATTCATCTTAACAAAGAGAATGAATTACAGATATAATCCTGTGTTTATAGTGTTTAAAAATGTTTAAGTGCTTTTTCATAACTTATTTTGGTTTTTCTAAACCTGTGAGCTATTGTGCCAGGACTAGTAAGTAGAAATTTCAGGGAGATAGATTTAGCTCCTTAGAAGAACTTTTCATCATGAGAGCTATTCCCCACAGTACTGCATTGGGAGGCCCTGAGCTCCTTGGCAAGCCAATATTAGAGGTCCACTAGCCAGCGGACCTGGAGAATCGTTGCCTGTGTGAAAGATGAAGTCGTATTATAGCACCTGAAAAGTCCTTTGCTTTTGGTTTGTTCAATGAATAGTTACTGAGCACTAACCGTAGACCAGGGTCTGTGCTGGCTTTGGGAATACAGGTGTGACCAAAGACAAATGGCACCTGCCATCCTGGAATTTATAGACTAGAGCTGAGCTTTCCAACATGGTAGCCACTAGCCACATGTAAGTTTAAATTAATTAAAATGAAATGCAATTTAAAATTCAGTTTCTTGAACACACCAGACACATTTTAATAGCCATGTGAGACAGTGGCTGCCATATGGACAGCACAGATATAGAACGTTTCCATCGTCTCAGGAAGTTCTCTCGGGCAGCACTGGACCACAAAGCTAAGATTCTGTGTTGCTAGACCAGGCGTCTATGGTTAGCTTTGTTTCACAGTCGAGGTAGCTGAGACATAGAAAAGCCATTTGTTTAAGGTCATGTGGCTGGATGGGCCTGAGCTAGGAACAGATCTCTTACCTCGGAGCTTGGCTTTTCTCTCCCGGAAGTGAGATAGGGGAGCAGAGTAACTAAGAGTGGGATCTCTGTGCTCAGGCTGCCTGGGTTCGCATCCTGGCTCGGCTGCTTCTTAGGGCAAGTTACTCGTCTGTGCCTCAGTTGTCTCACCTGTAAAGTGGAGAAAATAATAGTACCTACTTCACAGGATGGTGTAAGTCTTTAGAATGGTGCCTGACACATAGTAATCACTCAGTAATGCTGGTTGCTATATTGAGAATGAGAAGGGGACAGAAGTTATTGGTAGAGTCAAGGAGGCATTTTTCAAATAGGAGACTGTGGAGTGGAAAAAAGAACATTGGCAGGCGAGGCTGTGTTTGTAGAGCTGACTGATCACCTGGAGAGGGACACGTAACTGAATGTTTCTAAGCCAGGGGCTGCTTCGGTTACGTGAGCTGATGTAAAAATGCCAGCATGTTCACGAACCCCTCTGAGTCCCAGTCCTGGTCACTGGTACCCTGAACAAGGATCCCTTTGATGTCTCCTTCCTCCTGGTCTGTCTCTACCCACAGCCTTTTCTCCTGTCCCCAAGCATTCCTTCTCCCTTCACTATAACTCCGCCTTGGAGGGGTGGAGTCACAGACATTTACCATCGCTCCTGTGGAGCAGAGGGATGTGCCGAAGAAGGGACAGAAGCCCAGGTAATTTAGCAGTTGCATCTTGGTATTTTCTTTAAGGTTTCTATTGCTTGGTGGTTTGCGTTCCCACCATTGCTCAGTCTTACTAGCAGGTCCATCTAATGTATCATGGTGTTCTAGAGGTGCCCCATTTTGCTGGATAAGGAGAAAGAGAGCTCTGATGTTAGCCCCAGGGGTGGGAGGTTGCCCCATTTGATAGGTGAATCCCTGCTTGAACGTGGGACTTTAGTTTAAAAAGTGCTTTGTAGCCACAGTCTCATTTCATTCTTGAAACAAATATCGGTGAACACGTAGACATGGGCCTCGCCCTCCTGGAGTTTATTTCCTCATTAACACGAAGAGGGCTAGGCTCTTGTCTTCCCCAGCAGGCATTCAACAGTTTCAGGTTTTGAAGAAGGAAGGTTTTAGTATGACAAAGTGTGTGTCAGGGGTGGAGGTAGTGAGGGCGCTCTGGACCTGCATAACCCATATGGTATTTTGTCTTACCCAAGTGAGGCACAAGGGGCAGGAGTAGAGAGAGGCCAGTAATGGACCTGAAGTTAGGTGTGAAGTAATGTCAGACCCGGGAATGACCTATAAGGAGACTGTTCCTGGCAACCTGGATTCTCAACGTGGCATAAAAATACTGCCGAGTACCAATACCAATGACCAGGAGCATTGAGTACTTGTACCTTAACCTATAACTGGCTCTGCCAATCTCATTCCCCCTTGGGCCTTGACTTTCGATCATCATGGTTGACGTTCTAGCTCATAGCAGCTGTGACAGGAATGGGTGCTTTGTAGATCCCGGAATTGCGCTGCTGCCTGCGTGTCAATGTGAAAACTCATTACTCATTTATATAATGCCTTATGCGTCGATTAACATCTGCCTCTAGGCCAACCTTTGAACTTGGTTTCCCAGTATGTAGGGTCACCAGGACATACCTTGTGAAATTCAAACACTTTTTTCTTATTGCCTGGAATTTGAGCAGTTTCTTTGACTGATGTGTAAATAGGTAATTCATTTGCAGATTGCTTCTCCACTTAGAGTTTGTCTTTAGTTGGGCATATCTAGTGTTGGGTGACGTTTTCCTGTGGGCACTGAATGATGGTCAGGGGTTGTAGTTGCTTGTAACAAATTGACAGGGGGGCGGGGGGGTGGGATGGAAATGGAAACGCTTTTGCGGTAGGTAGATGTTAGGGAGTCTTTCCAAGGCTGCTGTAACATATACACTGCTGACTTTCCTGTGCTTGGGCCCTTCTTTATAGACAGTGCACACAGGAGGCTGGATCCTGAAGCCAGGGATGAGGTAAAAAAGGCCAGAACTGGAGCTGGGAGATCTGCATTGCTGCCCTGGTGGTCTGGGCAGTGGGCTTGAGAGCCAGCCACGGATCTGGATGGAGAAGCCAAGGAAAAGTAGGAACTGGGCTACTTTAAGCAGAGCAAAATGAATAGAGGCTGCAGAGAAAGCAAAATACTAACAGGGACAGAAAATAGAGTGGCTAGAGAAAGCTGGACTCGGGAGAGCTGAGGGCCTAAGCAGGGTCTGGTGGTGGTCCCTGAAAATCAGGTTGCCAGGCCCATGAGCCTGGGCCACGGCAGTCTCAGGCCTTTTAGAACTATTTTGTGTTTGCTTTGTGGGGCCTTTACTTTGGACGTGGTTCATTAGTGAGCCAGCACTGGCAGGTGTGAGGGGGCGCCCCCCCCCCCCCCCAAGAACTGGGAAATGTTCATCATGCCTGAGCACTGATAGAAGATGTGGTTCCTCAAGATAGCTGCTGCGGGAGGAGGCCCCGCAGCCCACCAGCCTGCATTACAGTCTACGGTCCTGGTGTTGTCTTTAATTATTCAAGTCATGGGCTATTTAAATACTCACCTGAAGCGTTATTGTGAATAATTTTCCCTTCCTGGGGTCAGAGGATCTCTGGTAGAGAAGCAGTTTTGCTGCTGTGGTTCTGGATCCCCCAGGTCGCTCCCTCAAGGAACACACACCCAGGCAACCAGGAAGTCCGGAGGATGCCCTTGACAGTGAGTGCGTTCCTCCACGACTGTCTTGCAGATTGGCATTTATTTTGCGTAAATCCTTAATTCAAGGCAGATAGGGTGTTCCTCTCCGTTGAAGGCAAGGAAGAAACAGTGCTGTTAGAAGATGTAAAATATTTAACACTCTCTTTAAAAAATTAAACTGCCCAGGCACTTTTGATTGGTGGTGCCCATGGCAACATGCCTGGTTTTCAGGAGTGTCTTCCTACGGCTTTTGGCCTCCTCAGAAGGGGTGGGGGCCTGCTCCTGGTAGAACCAGCTGGGAGGCAGAGAGCCCGCCTGCTCTGCTTGGCCCAGAGGCTGGGCAGTAGCAGGGCTGAGTGACCTCTTCAGAGGTACGAAGCTGGGGTGATGTGCTTTAATAAGTAGAGAGGTATAAGGGGGAGGAGGAGAACTCACCATCCTTTTTGGGCTTGTTCGTTCATTTTGTTTTATTGGCCTCTGTTAACCCCTGGCACTTAGCTTCTCCTTCCAGCCTCCGGATTTTTGCCCCTGCGATTTCCTTAGTCTGGAGTGCTCTTTCCTCCCTTCACTTAGTTAGCTTTGCT
This sequence comes from Ceratotherium simum simum, assembly GCF_057802395.1. NCBI lineage: Eukaryota > Metazoa > Chordata > Mammalia > Perissodactyla > Rhinocerotidae > Ceratotherium > Ceratotherium simum. Next base: position 56,684,109 of record NC_141905.1, on the reverse strand, counting down.
CATCCTTCAGATCTCACCTGAAGCAGCATGTTCTTGGGGAAGCCTTCTCTGACCCTCCTGTGCAGGTTAAACTCTCCTGTTTGAGGCTCTCATGATTTGGTGGTTCTGGACAGAACATTCTTCACAGCATCTGTCTCAGCTGCTTTGTTACACTTGTTTGGAAAATCTTTGTCTGCCCACTCCGCCAGTCTGTAGGATCTGTGATGACAGCAGCCAGGGCTGTTTCTCGTCACCATTCTATCCCCAGTGCCTAGCATGTGCCAGGCCCACAGGAGGGCTCACTATTTGTGGAGTAAATTAACTTATTTATTAGGTTTAGGTTCTGTACCATTTCTGGGAATACAAAGAAAATAAAACACCCCTGCTGTCCTCATGTTGTTCCTAACCTAGAGCAGTGGGTGGGCTCTCAAGATATCCATTGAGAGGCAGGAAAAAAACATTATCAAAGTTCTATTTATTTTTTAACTCAAATATAAGAAAGATATAGCTTTCCTATTAATAGTAGTACAGATTTTAAAATTAACTTGTAAGTAAATATGCTCAAAGCTATTTTAATAATAGGAAGGTGTGATCAAAAAGTTTGGTGACCACTGGTCTGAAAGGAGAGGTAAGCACATGAAAAGGTTTTTATGCCAAAGTGTGATGAGCACTAAGTTAGGGCAAGTACGGGGAGCGGTGGGGGCCACTCAGGAGGGGAGGTGGAATGGATCAGAGAAGGGCATTCCTGATATAGGGCAGAGGGACCAGCACGTCCAAAGGCAGGTGGCATGGGAATGCTTAGTACATTGGGAGAGGGGCAGATACTTTAATAAGGTTGGAATATAAGGCAGGAGGAAGGCCTGCTAGATGCCCCTACTGGTATTGGGAGGGATTGAGAATTAGGAATACCAAAATGGATGACACTGGGTCCCTGTCTGCAGGATGGACGTAGTCTAGTAGGGAAGAGAATTGTGCAAATGTGCCTTAGGAGAGAGACAGAACAGTGAGTACCTGGAATTCAGAAGAGGGTGGATATTTTGGTCAGGAGGGATCAGGCCTGGTCATGCTTTCAAAATTGACCATGCCCAAGGTCACACAGCCGCCTCCCTTCATTGCAGAAGAGGAAGAGGGGAGGGCTGGGCCCTGACTTCAAGCCTATCTCTTTCAAAGCCCATCTCAGGGTTAGACTTCTCCATGAAGTTCTCCTTCATCTACTCCCACCTGGTGAGATTTTTGCCTTATTGTGATTCAGACCCCTCTGGGGACTATATTTTCTGGGTTACAAAATTGTACATGAACAAGAAAATGGCATATAGTATATGTAAATATGCATATTTGATGTGTTGACTTACCTGTGTAATCATACGTACCGTTTTCTTTTCTTTTTTTGTTCTTAAGTCCCAGGGCTTGAAGTAATTATGTAATTAGAATCCTCATAGAGTGTGGCTAGATAAGGTGTAATTAAAGAGGAAAGCCTAATTTTGAGAGAATGATAAGAGGTCATTTGACTCAGTCTGGGCCCAAATCCAATCTTGGAAGAACACTAAGAGGTCACTTGGATGTACGGCACTTGAGGCCACCTGGGAGCCTAGACTGGCCTGAGAATTGGACAGATTCTGTTTCAGTTCACTGTGAAAACCGTTCATTGAGCATCTTCTTGGTATAAAGTATTGTGGGAGGGCCAGACATGAGTTAGGAAAGGAAGGTCTGGATCTCAGGGAGGACATGGGGGGACATGGTCTTGAGAACAGGAGGTCTTAAGGTGGAGAGATGAAGACTCCTGGAAGGGAGGAGGGGTTGGGGAAGGATTCACAGAGCAGGTGACATTTCAGATGTGTCTTGAAGGGTAAGGAGGGTTTCAAGAGCAAGGAAAGAACTTTCTGGCATATTAGGAGCACTCAGATAATATTTGTGGAATGAATGCCAGGCTGTGAGGTTGGAGGTGGCAGGAACATGGCCGGGTTGTTGGGTGACCATTTGCAGTCTGGTGAGGAGGTAAAGCGCATATGGTGCAGGCCATACAGTGATGACAGAGGCCAGGAGGACACCAGGCTTAGGCCCGCAACCACGCAAGGGTGACTGTGTGCAGAGGAGTCAGACACTGCTGTGGGCCGTGGAGGTCAGGGGAGGCATCCTTGTGGATGGGGCCTAGGACAGATCCTGGAAGGACCAATAGGATAGGGGGAAGGGGAAAAGAGAAGACTTGCCAAAGGAGGGGCATGATCTGGGCAAAGGTCCAGTGAGGGAGCCAAGAGGAGGTCATCCCAATGAGGAGGAAGGGGCATGTAAGGGAGCAGGGCGAAACCAGTGGGCTGAAACTGGCTCTTGGGGGTTGGGCACGTTGAGCAGGAGAGGTTTATCCAGTGGGACAGAGGAGCTATGGCAGGTTGTTGGACAGGAGAGCTGCGTGGAAAAGGCATGTTGAAGGAGGAGGAACCTGGCCCTGGTGCGTATAATCGGCTTCTGGGGAACTCAACCTGGGCTTCTTGTCCCGAGGTGATGGGGACCAGGCAGTGGGCTTGGGAGGGTAGGGCCAACCCTTCTGACTGAGGGTTACCGGTCTTGGTGATAAGAGGGTGAGAGAAATAAGACAAGGGAAGAGGGGAGGTGACTGCAAGCTCCCAGCCTGGGAAAATGGTGATCCTGAGGCAGGAGGGGAACCAGCTGGTGTGAAAGACGGTGTGGGCAGAGGCTTGGTATGTCCAGAGCCTGGAGACCACTGTTCTAACCCAGCCCTGCCCATGAACTAGCTGAGACCTTGGGCCAATTCCTTCATCTCCTGAGATCCATTCTTTTGTCAGCAGGCCTTTGCCTTATGGTTCAAGCTCATCTCAGATAGTGGAGTCGCTACAGCCCTAGGGGTTGGGCAAGAGGAAGGGTCTGGGCTGGAGATTTGTGATGCTGCCCCACAGAGGTAAGAGAAGAAACTGCATAGTCCTATTGATTGTCTTCCTGGAGTGCACAGTGAGTTGGGGGAGAGGCTCTGGGTGACCAGGCTGGATGAGAAGCTGGGGGAGAGAGTGCTGTCCAGACTCATCCTGCCCATCTCAGGATGCTTATGAGTATAAGCTCTAAGCCTATGCAGATGTTGCAGTCAGGGCTCCATTCTGGGGCGGAGCAGGGGAGGGGTTAATCTTCCTGAATTCATGGAAAGGAAATTCTCAGGGCAGGGAACTGGTTGTTAGTGAACTCCTTCCCCTCCCCCTCTCCTCCCTGTCCCCCCAGGCCAATCTTTGGGAAACTTGTGGCCTTGGACCTTTAGAAACAGAGTGCAGAGAAGGCTTCCTGGCAGAGGAGGGCTTGGACAGAGCCTTGGGAAAAGAGAAAAGGAAGCATTTCCTAGAGAATGACAGGCAGTTATATTACAAAATTTAAAATAGAAAGTCCATGGGCCAGCCCCGGTGGCCTAAGGGTCAAGTTTGGCACGGTCCGCTTTGGCAGCCCTGGTTTGGTTCCTGGGTGCAGACCTACACCACTCGTCTGTCAGTGGCCATGCTGTGGTGGCAGCTCACAAACAAAAAGAGGGAGATTGGCAGTGGATGTTAGCTCAGGGCGAATTTTCCTCAGCAAAATAAAAAAATAAATAAAATAAAATCGAGAGTCCAGAAAGGAAGGCATGCATTTTTGGAATACCTAATGTATATACCAGCTCTGTATCAGGTGCTTTCATGATCTTTGTCTCATAATCTTTACATCACTTCTGCCTCTATTATTATCCCATTTTCTAGGTAAGGCAGCAGGATTAGAGAGATGCACTAGTTTGCCCAAGGCCTCAGTAGGGCAGGATTTCATTTTACTCAGGTTTCTGACTCCAGTGGCAACAAACACCCATTTCTATATTCTGCAAATACTATATTCTGTTGGCTCTTGGGGGATCGTAGGGAAAAAAAAGAGAATGATTTGTCTTCATGACCCTTATTCTCAGTTAAGCACTGACTTAAGCTGTGGATCAAGCTGCCCTCCGTGCTGCAGCACTCCCATATGGTGCAGTATCTCAGAGAGTGTGGATGGGAGGCTCTGAGAGCTCACCAGGGTGTAAAGCCCTCATTTTACAGATTAGGAAACTGAGACCCAGAAAGGAGAAGGTATGCCAAGGTCAGGGGCAGAATGGGATGAGAACTAGAAGAGTC